>NC_081173.1:2269872-2954247 GCF_012432095.1 Onychostoma macrolepis
AAATCGTGAAATGGCCTCAAACAATTAAATACACTGCAGAACGTTGTTTTCTAATACACGTATGAATTGCATTCAAACAACGTTGCACAAGCTCACGGCGCTGTCTCCAGGGTTCAGAGTCCAAACCGCGAGGGAAATCTGCGCTGAAACTGTTACTCGTCAGTTGCTCAGTAACACTTTTTTATGAATCTTTACAAGGCTTGTGACAATGTGATGCATACATCTTCCAAAATTAGTAATGAGAATAATTGATAAATCTGCTGCTGTCAACAAAAAGGACTGAGGACTTCCTGCAGGTTTCCATCAAAATAAAAGCTCCATCAACATTCATAGATGTTATTATTGTAATTGTGCTGTTGTTCTGTTAAATAAAATTAAAAAATAAGACAATAATAATGATAATAATTACAACAGCTATTAATACATGTATTATAAAATTCACACATAGTGTTCAAATTGGGATTTGTAATATTTTCTAATGTTTTAGAAGAATTCCCTTCTGCTCAGCAAAGCTGCATTTATTTGCAAGCCTGATTCAAGAAGGGGGTCTCAAATATTTATTTTACTAACTTATTAATTTTAAGTTAAATTGTGCTTTGTGTCTGCTAGAATGTTAAAAAATGTTCGGTGTTAAACAAGTATTTTTAAATTGTTGTTTTGTATTATATAGACAAAATACTTCCAAGGCACTCACGTTGTAAGATAAGCCTTTAATGCACTGTGCTTAAATCATTGCAAAATTGTTCACACACATCAATTGCTCAAACAGGTATTCTTAAACTGGTGTTAATTAATGAAACATCAAAAACAGCTGGTTAATATGTAGGTGTGGCTAAGACTAGCTTCTTGGTACAAAAAAAAAATAATAATAAAAATTAAAAAATAATAATTTGTTCTATTTAGTGTCCATTTAATTGATTTAATATTGGAGGCATCCAAGTAATTTGACACATTTGAATTATGATTTTTTTTAAAGTAACGCAATAGTTACTTTCCCTGGTAATTAGTTACTTTTATAATGATGTAACTCGGGTACTATTTGTGAGAAGTAACTATAACTAATTACTTTTTAAAGTAACTTGTCCAACACTGGTCACTACTATTACACTATAATGCTGCTGCTGCCACCTTGTGACAATAGATGTACACTTCGAATCAGGTAGTGTGTCATCAATGACAGTAGCTCATTGGAAAAGGATGGAAAATGCCCTTCATTGTGTTTGCACTAATAAATGTGGCTATATCGCCCACCCGTTCATGCTGTGAATGGACAGTAACAGTCTCAATGCTGATCACAGATCTGGTGGAGTTCACTGATGAAGAGGGTTATGGACGCTACCTGGATCTCCATGACTGCTACCTGAAGTACACTAATCTCAAAGGAGTGGAGGTACTGTCTGACGACTTCTTTGATTCACCCATCTTCAAATAATTGGACAAAAGATTCTTATACTTCAGTCTGTTGCTCTTTTCTAGAAACTGGAGTATGTGACTTATCTGTCCACATTTGATCAGCTCTTTGACATCTCTAAAGACAGGAAGAATGCAGAGTATAAGAAGTAGGTGAAAGATGGTCATTTTAAATACCACATAATGTGATTTTTTTTTTTTTTTTTTTTTATTTGGTCAGATTGTGCAGCTTTACAAACAAACACAGTAAACCAATTCACTTTTTTTTTTTTCTCAAATTCTTCAGTCTTAAAGCATAAACCATGTTGTTGTTTTTTTTTGTGTAATTTGTAGTTCAAGTTTCTTGTTGTTGTTAAAGGCTGCTCTTTGATATGGATGTATGTTGTTTCTGGTCAGGGATCTCATGTCTGTGCTCTTGCAGGTATCTGGAGATGTTGCTGGAGTATCTGCAGGAATACACGGATCGGGTCAAGCCTCTGCTGGATCAGAATGAGCTCTATGGAAAGATCTTGATAGAGTTTGAGAAGAAGTGGGAGAGTGGAGTGTTTCCAGGCTGGCCGGTGGGTTTGTGTTTCAGAGACAACATTAATGAGCTCCACAGATATTATTACATGTGTTTGAGAGTTTATTTCAGCGGTGGCTGCATATTTCCCAAACATATCAATATATTACCATTCATTGAGGTTAATATTCATCAGTGCTGTAATAAAAAAGTTAGCATAGAAGTATTAGAAGAGATTTCTATCATCTATTACATCTACATTGTCCTGCTGTCCTCTATTAAATGCATGCGAGCGCATGAGGAATGAATCAAGGTGTTTTATAAATGTGTGTGTGTTACAGAAAGAGACGAGTAGTGCTCTGACTCACGCTGGAGCACATCTGGATCTGTCTGCCTTCTCTTCCTGGGAGGTCAGTTTCTCTTGTTCTTGTCTGTTAAAAATGTGACTTTCATGTTTTCCTAGTTAATCATGTTTTCATTAATGTTGTCTCTCACACACATTTCTATTGCCTGATCAGTAATGGTGTGTGTAATCTCTACAGGAGCTGGCGTCTCTGGGTCTGGACAGATTGAAGTCTGCTCTCATGGCCTTGGGTCTCAAATGTGGAGGGTGAGTCCTGCTCTTGTTTAACTGTAGTTTCACATTTAACTGGAATACAAATAAAACGTTCATAGGACTGGCAGTCCCTGAATCTTGAGTCTGTTCATAATGTCCAAACCTGTTATTTTTGTGTTTTGTTTGTAGCACACTAGAAGAGAGGGCCCAGCGTCTGTTCAGCACTAAAGGCAAATCTCTGGAGTCTCTGGACCCCTCACTGTTTGCCAAAAACCCAAAAGCCAAGGGACCAAAAAAGTAAGCCTATTTTAATTTGATGAACTGTATAATACAATGCATTCGGGTTTAAATTAATTCAGAAACAAGTGACTTGTTTACAGAATGTTTGTGATGTGTGTTGTAGATGAAGCCCTATTTCTTGTCTTAGTTAATATTTGAAGAGTTCATTGTTTTTGTTTAACTCTGAAACATGAAATGTGGGCTTATATGCTTTTGCCAAAAAAAACGACTGTTGGATTTATCTGCTTTTACTATAAAACAAACTTTTAATGTATAAAAACACATACTTTCAATGAACTTTAATTTTGTAAGTTACCTGTATTTAAGTTACTTAATCAAAACAACCCCACTGCAGTTTGATTGATATTACTTTGAATGCACAATTAAAAAAAAACAAAAAAAACATGATTTATGAAAATGAATAAAAATGGAGTTATGTTTTTGCAAACTAACTCTTCATTTGTTCTTTTGTCTGGTCTGCAGAGACTCGGAGCGCAACAAGGAAACAGCTTTTCTTGAAGCTCAGATTTATGAATATGTGGAGATTTTGGGGGTAAGTCTGCCTGCTGTAGTTTTATGCTTTAGTCTCTTCTCATTTCACATTTATACTATAATATTTACACTTAATATATACACAACCACAACATTAAAACCACAGAGAGATGAAGTGAATAACATCTATTATATCGTTACAATGGCATCTGTGAAGGGGTTTGATATTATAGGCCGCACGCGTGTGTGTGTGTATATATAATTCAAATTTGCCAAGAAGAGATGTTAAAGACTGATGTCAGGTGGTAAATGATGAGCATTCTGTTCATTTGTTCCATTAGAAATAGAAAATTCAAGCACATTGAATTGTGGGAAACTGTATCTCATGCATTGTGTTCTCAGATCTAGTTTACTTCTTGTTATTTTTAAGTATGTTTTTCTCTACTAATTGGCTTTGTTAATGAATGGTTTTGGTTTGGTGACGTTGGTGTGAATTGTCTGCAGTGATGTTGCTGAAGCAGGTGTGTTTTGTTGTGTGTTGCAGGAGCAAAGGCAGCTGACCCATGAGAACGTCCAGAGGAAGCAGGCGCGCACAGGAGAGGAGCGTGACGAGGAGGATGAAGAGCAGCCCAGTGAGAGTGAGAGTGAAGATGAAGATAATGAGATCATATACAACCCCAAAAACCTGCCTCTCGGCTGGGACGGAAAGGTGCGTTTAGATTTATTGTAGTTATTTATTGTGTTCTTTAGAGATTGAATCAGAAAACTGTTTTTAAATTCAAATTAGTCATTGAGATGATTCCAGTCCCTCCAAAACATAATGAACAGTAGCGATCATTAAGGCTGGGCCTTAGTAAATAACTCTTTTTACTCCTTAGTAAATTTTAACTCTACTATTTCCATGTTCAGTATCACACAGCTCTAGTGTTAAAATGCTTATAGTGTGTCATTCACTTTGTCTTTTCTTTGTCTTTAGCCAATTCCATACTGGCTGTACAAGCTGCACGGCCTGAACATCAATTACAACTGTGAGATCTGTGGGAATTACACGTACAGAGGACCCAAAGCCTTCCAGAGACACTTTGCAGTAAGTTTGAAAGAAAAATTATTCTATGTAGCAGATGTATTAATGGAGCAGGATCTCAGTTTACAATTTACTTAGTGATTTTACTGACATTTAATGCAGTTTCCCCATGTTTTCTGGCATCTTTACTTGGGCCTAATCATGCACTGATAGATCTACTCTTAACTTGAAATAAAATACCTGCTAGTATGTTTTCACAGTAAAGTGAGACAGAGAGACAAATGTAAATGAACAGTCTGGTTCCAGAAGTGGACATTCAACCGAGACTGCCTTGCTCTCGGTTGTTTAAGCCCCAAGACTGGCAAGAGCAGTTTCCAAATATTCTATAAAACCTGAAAAGTTAGGTTAACTCAAACCGTTTGAGGAAACTGATTGCCTTATAACTGTTCATTTTAAAAACCTAAATGGTTTGAGTACTCTGAACTTATTTCAGTTGAGTTCACTAAATAAGATATGCCCGACAAGTCACGGTACACTGTAAAAAATGACCGTGACTTTAACGGTAAAAAACTGTGAAAAAGCTACGGTAAAAACCTGTTAAATGGTTAACGGTAAGTTCCCCTAATATATACGGTGAAAAACTGTAATAGACATTTCAGACAATTTTATGGTGAAATACCGCTTTTGGAAGTGAGAAAAAATGTAAAATTTACAGGGAAAAACCGTAAATTGATGTTCCCAGAATTCCCTGCATTGCATTTCAAATTTAGTTTGAATTTGATGTTTTTTCTTTGAAATAACTAGGTTGTTTCTTAGTTTTTTCTTATCAGTTATGTTTATTAGGGTTTTATGTTACATCTAATGTTGTTAAATTAATGTTTATTGCATATTTCAGTTTGAGTCTCACCATGATGGTATTTAGTGCTTGTGTGAATGACACTGTGCACCTTCTATACAGGTGCTGGTCATATAATTAGAATATCATCAAAAAGTTGATTTATTTCACTAATTCCATTCAAAAAGTGTAACTTGTATATTATATTCATTCATTACACACAGACTGATATATTTCAAATGTTTATTTCTTTTAATTTTGATAATTAGAGCTTACAGCTCATGAAAGTCAAAAATCAGTATCTCAAAATATTAGATTATTACTTAAGACCAATACAAAGAATACCAATACATTTTTAGAAATCTTGGCCAACTGAAAAGTATGAAAATGAAAAGTATGAGCATGTACAGCACTCAATACTTAGTTGGGGCTCCTTTTGCCTGAATTACTGCAGCAATGCGGCGTGGCATGGAGTCGATCAGTCTGTGGCACTGCTCAGGTGTTATGAGAGCCCAGGTTGCTCTGATAGTGGCCTTCAGCTCTTCTGCATTGTTGGGTCTGGTGTCTCTCATCTTCCTCTTGACAATACCCCATAGATTCTCTATGAGGTTCAGGTCAGGCGAGTTTGCTGGCCAATCAAGCACAGTAACACTATGGTCATTGAACCAGCTTTTGGTACCTTTGGCAGTGTGGGCAGGTGCCAAGTCCTGCTGGAAAATGAAATCAGCATCTCCATAAAGCTTGTCAACAGAAGGAAGCATGAAGTGCTCTAAAATTTCCTGGTAGATGGCTGCGTTGACTGTGGACTTCAGAAAACACAGTGGACCAACACCAGCAGATGACATGACAGCCCAAATCATCACTGACTGTGGAAACTTCACACTGGACTTCAAGCAACATGGATTCTGTGCCTCTCCACTCTTCCTCCAGACTCTGGGACCTTGATTTCCAAATGAAATGTAAAATTTACTTTCATCTGAAAAGAGGACTTTGGACCACTGAGCAACAGTCCAGTTCTTTTTCTCCACAGCCCAGGTAAGACACTTCTGACGTTGTCTCTGGTTCAGAAGTGGCTTGGTAGCCCTTTTCCTGAAGACGTCTGAGTGTGGTGACTCATGATGCACTGACTCCAGCTTCAGTCCACTCCTTGTGAAGCTCTCCCAAGTGTTTGAATCGGCTTTGCTTGACTGTATTCTCAAGCTTGCGGTCATCCCTGTTGCTTGTGCACCTTTTCCTACCCAAATTCTTCCTTCCAGTCAACTTTGCATTTAATATGCTTTGATACAGCACTCTGTAAACAGCCACACCTTTCAGTAATGACCTTCTGTGACTTACCCTCTTTGTGGAGGGTGTCAATGTCCGTCTTCTGGATCATTGCCAAGTCAGCAGTCTTCCCCATTATTGTGGTTTCAAAGAACAAGAGATACCCAGAATTTATACTGTAGGGATGGTCATTTATTCAAACTCAAATGTAAGTATTCTAATATTTTGAGATACTGATTTTTAATGACTTTCATGAGCTGTAAGCTGTAAGCTCTAATCATCGAAATTAAAAGAAATAAACATTTGAAATATATCAGTCTGTGTGTAATGAATGAATATAATATACAAGTTTCACTTTTTGAATGGAATTAGTGAAATAAATCAACTTTTTGATGATATTCTAATTATATGACCAGCACCTGTATATGTTATTATTTAAAAGCTGCTTGTGATGGGCTTTGGTTCATCATGTGACTTTCTCATCACCACCTGCATTTGGTACTCTGAACTTATTTCAGTTGAGTTCACTAAATAAGATATACATTGCAGTTAAGTGATTAAGTGCTGATTCAGCATTAGTGATAAACACCTGCTGTTAACAAACAGAATCACTGACAGAAAGAGAAACACAAGAACAACTGACTTTAGACACATCCTTAGATGAAATCAACTGAAATTAAACATCCCCACAAACAGCATCACCAGCTCCACTTATTAATAACCAGACTGATTTTATCTACAGAAAATCTTATTGAGAATTAACTAAGGTTTAGATGTTGATTTATTGTTTCAATTGAAGTAACCATGTTAGAGATCAGTGTCTGTGTTAGGCTCTTGACCCTTGACGTCTGTATTAATTTTTTTTTTTCTTTTTCTCTGGCTGTTGTAACCATGTGTTCCTCGAACATGTTTGTTAGTCAGTTGTAGTAGTTCTTGTGTTTCTCTTTCTGTCAGTGATTGTTTGTTAACAGCAGGTGTTTATCACTAATGCTCAATCAGCACTTAATTAATCACTTAATTACTTAACTGCAAGTTTTAAAACTTGCATGGTTTAAGCCAAGGGGAATTGGTTTACTCAAACAGTTTGAGTTACCCTAACTTGTTGGGTTTTACAGTGTACTCATCTTGCTGGATCTGTCCACTGCTTTTGACACTGTTAACCACCAGATCCTCCTGTCAACCCTATTGGCAAAGGGCATCTCAGGAACCGCAGTCCAGTGGTTTGAGTCTTACCTCTCAAATAGGTCCTTCAAGGTATCTTGGAGAGGTGAGGTGTCCAAGTCACAACATCTAGCTACTGGGGTGCCTCAGGGCTCAGTTCTTGGACCACTTCTCTTCTCTGTCTACATGGCATCACTAGGTTCTGTCATTCAGAAACATTGCTTTTCATATTACTGCTATGCTGATGACACTCAACTCTACCTCTCATTTCATCCTGATGATCCGACGATAGCTGCTCGCATCTAAGCTTGTCTAACAGACATTTGTTGCTGGATGAAGGACCATCACCTTCAACTCAACCTTGCCAAGACAGAACTGCTTGTGGTTCCAGCAAACCCATCGTTTCATCACAATTTCACCATCCAGTTAGACACATCAACCATCACTCCTTCAAAAACAGCCAGAAACCTTGGAGTTATGATTGATCAGCTGACTTTCTCAGACCACATTGCTAAAACCGTCCGGTCCTGCAGATTTGCTTTATTCAGCATCAAGAAGATCAGGCCCTTTCTTTAGGAACATGCTTCACAACTCCTTGTTCAAGCTCTTGTTCTGTCCAGGCTGGACTATTGCAATGCTCTCTTGGCAGATCTTCCAGCCAGTTCTATCAAACCTTTACAATGAATCCAGAACGTGGCAGCAAGATACATTTTTAATGAGCCAAAAAGAATGCACGTCACACCTCTCTATCAGTTTGCACTGGCTACCAATAGCTGCTCTCATAAAATTCAAGGCATTGATGTTTGCCTACAAAACCACCACTGGCTCTGCACCCCCTTAACCTAAATTCATTACTTCAGACTTATGTGCCTCTAGAAGCTTATGTTCTGCAAGTGAACGTCGCTTTATTGTTCATCCCAAAGAGGCACAAAATCACTTTTACAGACTTTTACATTAAATGTTCCCTTCTGGTGGAATGACCTGCCCAACTCAATCCGAGCAGCTGAGTCCTTAGCCATCTTCAAGAATCGCTTAAAACACATCTCTTCCATCTTTATTTGACCCTCTAACTTTAGCACTCTCTATTCTAATTCTATTTTTAAAAAAAAAGAAAAAGACTTGCCCCTTTTAGACTTGCACTCTATTCATTTACTTTTCTTTCTTAAAACAAAAAAAAAAACCTACACTAAAACTAGCTTCTTGTATTATATCCGTTTTCTTTTTATTTATACAATTGACAAAAAGCCAAAAAGGCCTCTTACACTAGCTTCCCCCGGCTTCCTCTATTCTTTTTCTATTCTCTGTTTTATTTCTTATAATTAAAAAAAAAAAAATAGCTTCTGTGTTAAGCTAACTGAGACTTGTTATAGCACTTGCATATGATTGCTCTTTTGTTCATTAGTTTTTTGAGTACTACCATTATCCTAATTTGTAAGTTGCTTTGGATAAAAGCATCTGCTAAATGTAATGTAACAAGTATTTCTAATTTTACTCTTAACTATTATGCTGTATTGAAAAGCCAATAACAGCTTTGGTGTTCCTGGTTTTCTGTGTTTCAGGAGTGGCGTCACGCTCATGGCATGCGCTGTTTGGGCATTCCTAATACAGCCCACTTCGCCAACGTCACCCAGATTGAGGACGCAGTGTCCCGTGAGTACAATAATTCATCACAGATGTACATAAATCACCCAATTCATGCAATGTATACTATTAATTATTGTTAATAAATGATTAAAAGGCATTCTTCCATCTCCAGTCATGCTGTTATTTAATTGCTAACAGGATTAACAGTTTGGTTGTAGTTTGACATTACTAGCCTTCTGCTCAAACTCATGACACTACAAGGTCTTTGTTGGAGATACAGATACATTTTTACCAATATCTATTTTCAGTAATCATTTAGTTAAAAAAAAAAAAATTGTAAATAACGGGGTTTATAATTGTCCATGATAAGAGAAGAACACACTTTAATAAATGGGGAAAAAAGATACGATTTTTGCATGGAACACAACATATCACTGAGCTTTACAAAATGTATTGAAAATATATAGAAATACAAACTACCATTTTAAAAGTTGAGAAAAATGTCTATAAATTAATATTGATGCATGTTAATTAACAATACAAAAAGGGTCCCGCTCTGGAAAATGGTCCTTGTTCTTAAAATGCATTGTCCTCTCTTCTCTGGAATAGTCTGGTCCAAGCTGAAGTCACAGAAAGCATTAGAGCGCTGGCAGCCAGACACAGAGGTGAGTTACTCTGAAACACATTCAGTAGTCTGACATTACGGTGAGTGAAGTCACATTCAGCTGTACAGCTCTGTTCTGACTGAAGCATCTGGTTTAACCGACGTTAATCAGCTGTTAAAACTCTGCTTCAGCTGCTCGATTTGTTCCTTTCTGGAGAGAAATTAGTGAAGTTTTCAAATGGGAATAAATCTTGAAACTGGATGTTTATGAATTCAGAAAGAAAGAAAATATCTATACATTGTTATCTTGCAGGAGGAATATGAAGACTCCAGCGGAAACGTGGTCAACAAGAAGACTTATGAGGATCTGAAACGACAGGGACTTCTGTAGCACAACAGACAAGATCTCTGAAGATACAGTAAATACTCGCAGTGTAAATACTGAAGCAGAAACGTGATCGTGAGTTTAGTCCTCTTGTCTTTCCCACAGTTTGTGAGAAATGTGATGTCTTTTTGAAAATGACCAGTTTGTACATTTTTATTACTCTTTGATTATTCCCCATTTCCTCATTTGCTGTCTTAAATATGAAATGGAGACTTTCATTAATCAATAAATTTTAGTACATTGTGTGACAAATGTTTACTTGCGCAGCATGCTGTTTTTAACCAGTCTGGAGACTTTTTAAACCTGCTGTACAATAAAATCAAATAGTGACATGGTTTTATTTTAGTAGGCATCTGTTACTATGTGAACTTAAATATATTCAGACCCCTTCATTTTCCCAACATTTTATGTTGCAGCCTAATGCTAAAATCCTTTTTTTCATTCACATCAATCTACACACCATACATCATAATGACAAAGAAAAATCAGATGTGATAACTGCAAACTGAAAAACAGTATCACATTGACATAAGAATTCTGAAGTATTATTGCTTTGAGTTTAGTTCAGACCCAATTTCTCTGGATCATCATTGAGATTAAAAAACAAAACAAAAAATTAAAATGCAGATTTCCACTGTATTTCAATGTTCATTCCACCTCATAAAGATCCTCTTATGTGTAATTAGAGCACAGCTGTATCACGCGATTTCCAAAGGACACCAGATCCATTCCTTCAGGATTATGAAAGTACAAACCCATTCTGCAAGATTTTTTGATGTATCTTCATCAATTCAACTGAGTTTGGGTGATGAGATTAACACTTTGTTTTTACAACTCGATTGGGACTCCTGAATAATTAAAATAGTGATTTTGGTTATAGCATGACACTTTAACCATTTTTCCATAGACAAAACAATTTTACAATCAATATTATATTGATCTGATGAAAAAGTATTTGCTCAGTTATAGTACTGTATAATGTTACTGTCAGTGACAGGTTCAGCTGTAGTTTTGTTTTAAAGAAGTCATGACATGGATTTATAATTTTGTTATTTCAATGTTCCTTGAGGTTCACTTATGTTAATAAAGTTTTTTACACACACACACACACACACACACACAAAACACACACACACACAAAAACACACACACACACAAAACACACACACACACACAAAAACACACACACACACAAAAACACACACACACACACAAAAACACACACACACACAAAAACACACACACACAAAAACACAAAAAAAAACATAAATATGTAGAAAATGATTATTTCCAACCCTTATTCTGACCCGCTCTCTAAAACGACCTGTTCTTAAGGGGTGGGTCTTTTGTCAGTAACCTCCCACTGTTATGATTGGCTAATTATCATTGCATAGGAACCATTATCAACGCCCCCTCGCTATCACATGTGAGTGTTTCGCCCGGAGGCTGTGTTTATGCAAATGTTTGTGCCCAGGTGACGTCATCTTGCCCCTCGCTTCCAAAACGAGCCGTTTTTGGAGCTTGATTAAATAAATGCTTTGTTTAATGAGGAGGACGTTTTAAGCTGTGAAACTCGCAGGATGTTTTAATGGTACAAAGACCCCTTATATGCCAAAAGATCAAGGCAAATTTGATTTCTCATACCATGACCCCTTTAAAGATTAGAAAATAAAAGAACTACAACATTTCACCGTTTCTCTTTTGTGAGCCACTTTGGATAAAAGTGTGGTAAATGAAATATAAATATTCAGATTTATCATGCACCTCAGAGTTGCTATATAACCGTACAATGTGTAGATCTCTCTATAATCTAGATAGTTATAATAGTTTTGCTGATGATTGACGACCACAAACACAAAGCCCAGGATAGAGCGGCTGGGTGAATGTGGTCTGGACTGTGTGGATGAGGTTCATTGTGTCAGAGACGCTGTAGAAGGACAGAGTTCCTGCACTGAGATCCACATACACTCCTATTCTCCTGCAGCTGGAGGGAACAGCGAGTTTAGTCCTTTTGTTATTGTGCCAGAATGAGAAACTGGAGGGAGAGCAGGACAATCTCCAGGACTGATCATTACATCCAAATAAACACTCATAAACAGGTCTCTTCCTGCTGATGCTCTTATATGACACTGATATACGCACATCACTCCCACTCCACTCAAGCTCCCAGTAACAGCGTCCATTCACAATCTCTCTACACAACACCTGAAGATAACGATCAAATCTGTCTGGATGATCAGGATACGACTGGTGTGTGTCAGTGTGAGTCACCACTCTGTTCCCTTCAGACAGACGGAGGCGTTTATTCACTGTGTTCGGATCCAGAGTGAACTGATGGGAATCTGGTGGGAAAAAAAAAAAACCCACTGTAATCAGGAGTTGTACAAGTTAAGCTTCTATCTTATTTATATCTTATCCTTGTTTATTTGTTTTTTAAGATTGTTTTGATCTATCTGAGTTGTGGCATGATGTTCATGAATTCACTTCAAAAACTGTTCTTCTCACATTGAAAGTTTGCATCTGGAGTGTTTCATGCCCAGATTTGCCTTCTCTCAACTTACTTTCATGTCTATATCAACTTTCTTTACAATTTAAGACAATCCCTTTTTATCTCTTTGTGTTGCTGAAAAGTAAAAACTCTGCCCAGATTGAAAAAAAGTGATTTTTTCTGTTCTGTTCTATTTTTTACATAAACACAAACGCACACACATTCACATGTAGGCCAACAATTCACACACAAGCACAGAAAGCTGTAGATATCTGGACAGAACAGACAAACAAGTCAAGCTGCATTTTAAGAAATGTACTGGATTGGTTGTTGTAATGTTGCTATGGTGATGGATGAACTATTGGGCATCACATTTTGTATTTTTATGTTGGTTTGTTAAATGAGTATTAATTAATAAATTAGTATTAAATATTATTAATAAAGTTATCTGATTACAAACATGGAGAAAAAAAAAAGTAATTCAAAGTAAACAGCAGTATGAATGTATCTATCACTGTCAAATAGAACTAAAAGTGAGTGTCGTTGTGTTTGTTAGTGACTTACACTGTAGGAAGTCCTCTCTGGTTCTGGGAACAATGTTACTGTGAGTGACTGAGAAAATATCAGATATAAACACAGAGAAAAATGATACCTGTATCCATTCCTCAGACATTTATAACATTTCCATGATAATATTAGATGATGTTTGTCTCATTACAGAGAGCAGATGAATCTCTAATATTTTACCAGATATCTTTTTCATCTCGTCTTTGCAGAAATCCTCCAGTTTGTGTCTCAGCTGACAGACAGATTCTCTCACAACATCAAAAGAAGAGAGGAAACTGACAGAGATGTTTTCTGTAGATTCAGGAGGAGCTGAGACAGACTGAAGACTCTACAGGAATAAAAAAAATCAATAAACCAAAAGAGGAGACTATTAATGATTAATAATTTGGCAAATAAAATTGTGGATGTTATAATGGATAATAGTCTCTATTATTAGCATATGAGACATGAACCACAAAACCAGTCATATAGGTCTTTTTTTTTTTTTAATTGAGATTTATACATAATCTAAATGCTGAATAAATATTATTTCCATTGATGTATGGTTTGTTAGGATCGGACAATATTTGGCTGAGATACAACTATTTGAAAATCTGGAATCTGAGGGTGCAAAAAAAATCTAAATATTGAGAAAATCGCCTTTAAAGTTGTCCAAATGAAGTTCTTAGCAATGCATATTACTAATCAAAAATTAAGTTTTGATATATTTACGGTAGGAAATTTACAAAATATCTTAATGGAACATGATCTTTACTTAATATGCTAATGATTTTTGGCATAAAAAAATCGATAATTTTGACCACAATGTGTGCTTCTTATGACTGGTTTTGTGCTCCAGGGTCATATATTTCATTAGGTCACCTCATTACTGCAATGTTTCTGATTGAAACCAGTTTTTCATGGTAAAGACCACAAACATCACAAGATAACATTCCCATGAACAGAATCACCACTTCATCCTCAGAATCATTCTCAGTCAAACTGTGTTGCTGAAATAATCAATGTTAATTAAAGACTACAATTTAAACTCTACTCTGTTTTATTTTCTAGATCTGTTACCTGGAGGAAATGGATGTGATCGTCTGTGTGTGAAAGCTGCTCCAGCTCAGTGTTTCTCTTCTTCAGATCATCAATCTCCTGCTCCAGTCGCTCCATTTGTCCTTCAGCTCGACTCACTGCAGTCTTTTCCTGATCTCTGATCCGCTGTGTCACCTCAGAGCGGCTTCTCTCAATGGAGCGGATGAGCTCAGTAAAGATCCTCTCACTGTCCTCCACTGCTGTCTGTGCAGAGCGCTGTTAGACACACATCACAATCAGCTCTTACTGCTTCCTCACAGCCTGAGAGCCACAGCGGCTTCAGTGGGACTGAAAGAGGAGTCAAACTGAGTCTCAAACTTCTCTTCTTCTCCAAACTCACCTTATGAGACTCCACAGCCGCTCTCAGCTGCTCCAGATCTTTCTGTCTCTGCTGGATTCTCTGCTGGAGTTCACTCTGAGTCTCCTTCAAGTGTTTCTGGAGGAGAAATTAAAAACAAATAACCTGAGACAAATTACATAACACTATCACAAAATTATCATGTAAAATGTTCTTCTTTTACTAGGTTTTTTAGGTTAGATTAAATTTAGGTTAGACATGAAGTCCTTACAAACGGGGCATATATAATTACTGTTATCATTATTCTGCAATCATGAATTAATTTAAAGCAGAAATGGACATTCAAACTGCTATTTGCAGCAACAAAGAAACTCATGTTCAGTTAAATACAGAGCAATTTGCCGCAAAAAATAAATTTGTGTTTAGTTAGAGTATGGAAATTGAACAATGTGTTCAACTCATGCTCAAATACGTCATGTAGTAACTCTGAATGGGAGAGTAGATCACATGATGCACCATGGTACAGCTGAATACTGCAGTGAGGAGAAACACTTGAAGTGTCAGCATTAATATATCAATGAGTCGTTTCAGTTCATACCTCTTTCTCTTTTCTCTCTGCTGCAGTTGATACAGTCTCATGGTTTTTATGTTCATCCATTGCACACAGCATACAAACACACTGCTGGTCAGTACGACAGAAAACCTCCAGAAGCTTATCATGTTGATGACAGATCATCTGCTGCAGTCGTCCAGTGGCATTAGTCACTTTGTGTCTCTTTCCTGAGTGAAACTCCTCATGACGCTCAAAATGAGTTTGACAGTAAGACTCCAGACACACCAGACAGGACTTGACAGCTTTGTGTTTTCTTCCAGTACAGATGTCACACTCCACGTCTCCAGGTCCAGCAGGAACAGCAGCTGTTAGTTTGGTCTTCTTCAGTTTCTCCACCACTTCAGCCAGCATGGTGTTTTTAGCTAAAGCAGGTCTTGGACTGAAGGTCTGTCTGCACTGAGGGCAGCTGTAGACTCTTTTCTGATCCTCTTGATCCCAGCAGTCTGTAATGCAGCTCATACAGTAACTGTGTCCACAGGGAATGGCCACTGGATCCTTCAGGAGATCCAGACACACCGGACACAAGAACTGCTCCACTGAAAAAACACTGGCTTCAGCCATTTCACTGTCTACAGCAATACAGACACAAACAACAGCAGATCAGCTTCAGTTTCTAACTGAGTTTCCTGGTTCTGTGTTTGAGAGACGTGTGCAAAACAAGTGTGTCTGTAAACTCACATATTGAAATGTCCACTAGGTGTCAGTCTCATACAGAAACTCAGAGTTAGTGAGAACAGAAAGTTGCTGTGAGTTAATTAAACACCTTTGAGTTGTGGAGATCCTGGAGGAACCCTTATTTGGCTCGTGCTCATAACCCAGCGATGTCCAGTTATTAGATGATTGTGATTCTGCATGTGCAGGTTATGGGACGATGTCCAGGGTTGAAGAGGCCTTTTCTTCCAAGCCCTGTAGAGTTACATTTGTGTTGGTTGGCAAGGCATATACAGAGGCAGGTCAGAACCATGGGGTGCAGGGACACACCAGCCTGACCTCCTAAAAGACGTGGACCATGATGAGAGATTAGATCCAGAGACAGATCTCACCCTCTGCTCCACCAAACAAACTCAAAGCTCATGCTATCAGTCATTCGATGGCTTTCCTGGTTGTTACAGAGAGGCATCTGTGGCTCACAGGAATCAAGGAAAGGGCAAAGCCTTTCTTTTGGTCGCCGCTATTTCTCAGCGACGCAGTTAATACTGTTATTGATAGCTTCCAGGAGACTGAGAATAATCAACGGCTTTCAAAGAACTGATCCTGTTGTGGAGAAAAGTCTTCTCTTCTTTGCACAAATCATTCGAGTCGCAGAGTTTCAGATGCAAAAATCTGACTTTATTGGTGGAAACAACAATGCCGAGATGCCAGCTGAACATCTGACCATCCTTTCAAGATCCTCCGTTTTTATGCAGTATCTTCAACATATATCATCTTTAAACACAAAGATGATATATGCTGAAGATACTGAATAAACTGTGGTTAAAGATAAAAGTACTAAGTTATTTCTATTAGTGACACTTTTATTCACAGTATATCGTTGGTGTGACTCTACTGTAAACTGCATTAAACAGAACATTTTACCCTTACGCAAAGAAAATATATATTCACAAACAATATATTAAATTAATTGTTGTATATAGAAAATGTACTGAATAATATATTGTGTTAATATGTTCCAATAGAGTAATACATAAGGATTTGCTACTTTCCACATATTGAAATATATGTGACAATGTTTACTTATATATAGTAATATATGCAATTTTATATTCAATAATATTATTCATAAAATATAGATGTACATGTAATGAAATATGGTACTGTGTCTGTGTAGATATATTGCAACATAGATGTATCATGCATATTCACATTTGGGAACATGTATGTACAATTATTTGTTCTCAGTTATGAGGAAAATATATATTGTCATACATGTCCATGTATTTGCATTTATTCATAGTACATAAAACACACAATTGATTAAGTTATACATGTCAAATCCTATTTTTCACCCACCATGTTGCCATGACTTTAACAAGGCATCCAATCGTACAAAATAACAAAACTTTTAATATTTTTCTTATATACAATCATACATATTTTTTATAACCAAATATGTATCTATGCAAACAATAAAGTGAGATAATATGTGTTCAGCTTTATGTAAAGTCAATAATTAACTCTTGAGAAATTAATTGAGTGTTTCATTAAAGCTATTGCATGTAAATATGTAGTTCAGTTTTTTTTCATTGCTACATATGTATTTGTATATGTATCAATATATAGCCATGCATGGTCCATGAATATATTGCAGTATATTGAAAAAACATAAGCACTAGTTTCCCATATATGGGAATGTATTAATATATTGCTTTATATTTTCCAGTATATTTCCATTTATTTTTGTTTTGTAAGTGTAGACACGTTTGTTTATAATTTCAGTCTGCTTATAATGTTACTCAAGGGTTATTTCACCAAAATATTTATAATTTAGTTGTCATGACCTTTTCCTTTCTCTCAGCCTGTGTTTATGAGTATATCTTTATTACTTTTATATGTAGTTGTTACGATTGATTAACGATTCGGTCGTTTTGAGCTCACAAACATACTCGGTTACTATCGTAACCTCAGTTCCCTGAGATATGGGAACGAGTACTGCATCTGTAAGACGCTGTATGGGAAAAACACCTTTTTTCCTCTTCAACTGAAGCCTTTTCAATCACACAGTGAAACTGCACGTCCATTGATTCGTGCAGTGCTATAAAATCGAACCAATGGCTCAGCAGAGGCGCTGAGCGAGCCTATGGCTATGCAGCCCGCCATAGACCACCAAAATCGGCGGGGTCTCTGGCTATATAAGCGGCCGCATTGCTGCCGCATCTTAGATTTCTTCGAATGAAGCGACTGAGGCGTGCAGCTCATAGCACGGCCAGGAACGCAGTACTCGTTCCCATATCTCAGGGATCCGAGGTTATGATAGTAACTGAGTACATTCCCTTTGTACTCCTCTGTAAGACGCTGTATGGGAACCAGTACAATCACGCCATGCTATGACGGGGAACGACTCAAAACCATGACTCACGTAGGAGTAAGACCCAGGGGAATTAATAAAATTCACCAAGCACAGGCTGAGCCATCAGGGTCATCCGTGGCCTGGGTGTCGTCCCGTATAGTTGATACTTGGTGTCTATATAATATGGACCGTCCAAGTGAAGGAGGGACTTGAACAATGTTGGTCAAGTGAACCCATAAGACTGCTTAACTAGCCGGAGGCAGCGAACTAAGCCGAAAGGACTCTGGTCTGCAAGGTGAGGACGTCCAGGTTGTAAAACCTTACAAATGTGGACGGCGAGGACCAGCCGCCCACCTCGCAAATTTCCGAAATGGACACCCCACTGGACCATACCCAGGAAGAGGCAATGCCTCTGGTGGAATGGGCTCTGACTCCAATGGGGCACTGCAAGCCCAAGGAGGAGTATGCTAGGGTGATAGTATCCACTAACCACCTGGAAATTCTTTGCTTCGTAACAGGGCGACCTTTAGCGCGGTTACCGAAGCTGACAAAAAGCTGTTCCGATCTCCTGTATGAGGCGGAATGCTCAATGTATACCCTCAGGGTCCTGATGGGGCAGAGCAGGGACAATTCCTGGTCATCCGTCGAAGGGGAAAGTGGGGAAAGCGCTATGACCTTAGGTACATAACCCAGCCTTGGTTTCAGGATGACCTTGGAGTCGTTAGGCCCGAATTCCAGGCAAGCAGGGTTGATGGAAAGGGCCTGTAGGTCTCCTACTCACTTAATTGATGCCAGCTCTAACAGCAGGGTGGTTTTAAACAAGAGCAATCTGAGGGTCGTGGATTGCAATGGTTCAAATGGGGGGCCTTTCAAGGCCCTTAGTACGGTTGGTAAGTCCCAAGGTGGAACTGTACGAGGACGTGGGGGATTAATTCTCCTGGCGCCTCGTATAAACTGGACCACCGCACTATTCCTGCCCACCGATCGGCCAGCAATAGAGGCTTGGAAGGCCGCTATGGCTGCCGTGTAAACTTTGATGGTGGATGAGGAACGCTGTTTATCCAGCATCTCCTGCAGAAACGAAAGAACCACTGATACATCAGAGGTAACCGGATCTAAGTCGCGGTCTTGGCACCAAGCCGAGAAAATAGACCATTTCAGAGTGTAGAGGCGTCTGGTAGATGGGGCTCTAGCTTCTGCCATAGTGTTTAAGACACGCTCTGGGAGGTCAAAAGGCTCCCGTTGAGCGGCCACACATGCAGGGCCCATAACTCGGGCCGTGGATGCCTCAGCGTGCCGTTCGTTTGAGAGAGGAGGTCCCGTCTCAAGGGAATGGGCCACGGGGCTGCTTCAGATTTTCTGAACCGCGAGCGGGTGAAGCGTCCATTCTTCTGAGGAGACGTTGTTCCTCGACAATATGTCCACTCCTTGGTTCATTTTGCCTGGCACATACGCCTTCAGTGAGCGCAGATTTGTCTGAGCCCAAACAAGAAGGTCCTTCGCCAGCGTGCAGAGGCCATGTCTAAGATCACACCTTGCTTCAGCCAGAGGGGGTCCCTCCAACGGGTCAGGGCTGACACACAGGCCTGAGTCACCGTTATGACATGGCGACCGTGATGCCAAGCCGCAGATGGAACCCTCTGCTTCAGCCAGAACTGAATGTGAATCAGGCCCAACTGAAGTACTGGCGAAGCTGCTGCCATAAGGCCCAGCATTTTCTGGAAAGCTTTGAGTGGTTGGACGGTCCCTTCCTTGAAGGAGGCTGCACAGCACTGAATTGTCATGGCTTGTTCCGCTGAGACAGTTGCTGTCATCTGCACTGAGTCGATAACTGTTCCCAGGAACGACACTCGTTGGCTGGGTGACAGTATGCTCTTGGCAAAGTTGACCCTGAGCCCCAGGCGATCTAAGTGGCTGAGGAGGAGGGTCTTGTGCAACGTTGAAACTGTCTCTGACTGGGCCAGAATGAGCCAGTCGTCGAGGTAGTTGAGGATGGGGATTCCCATCTATCGAAAAGGGGGGAGAGCTGCATCCATGCATCGCGTAAAAGTGTGGGGCTACCTGGATGTGAATTTTTAATTTTTTTTTATTTAATTCATTATTTGACAGGGACAATAGACAATCAGAAAACTGCCCCAGAATTAGCTACAGAGCTAAATTTCATCTGCTGTCCCTGGGCAGGAAAATATAAAACAAATTATGTGACAAAAAGAACAATATAATACCAAAATGAACATAAATATATAATTCCCCACATAGAAACTACAATCTAAATTTCTACAAAATATCCCCTATAAATACTACAAAGCATCTGTGGCGAGTGGGGCGGGGCCGAGAGCCGTGGGAACGGAGCGAGGCCGGTGGAGTTAATGATAATGAGCGACACCTGCGCCACTCGCCGGTCTCGAGTCCCACGGAGGAGCTCCGGAAGGATAAAAGGAGGAGTGACGACAGTGGAAGACGAGAGAGGACCAGGCCTGGACTTTTATTTTGTATTTTATGTGAGGCAGTCGTCCGTGAGGGGCTGCCGCTTTACTTTTATGTTTGTTTATTTTATTAAAACTTTGTCGCCGGTTCCCGCCTCCTTCTTCCCGATCTACGAACTGTGTTACAGCATCATCCTGCAAACAATTATACATTTTTTTACAAATCACCAAAATTTCATTCAGAACACACCTGACTCGTCTTTAACCATATTTTCAATTGTAGCTTAAACTGTGCTAGGGTGGAACACCCTGTCTTATATTAATTGGTAAATTATTCCAGTTATTAACAGCCCTTACTGAGAAAGCTGAACGACCAAAATCAGTAATTCTATAATTCACTGCACAATCACCTCTTGACGAAGCTCTAGTTTGTCTTATATATTCAGTACAAGAGAAAACAAATTCCTTCAAGGGTGAAGGTGCAAGACTGTTAACAATTTTGTACATTAAACAACAATTATAAAACACAATAAAATTGTCAATTTTACTTATTAATAATCAAACAATGATGATACCTGTAAGGTTTCTTGTTGAATACTTTTAGAGCACGTTTATACAAAGTATACAAGGTTTGAGAGTAGATTTTCCTGCTTGCGACCATGAAGTAATACAATAAGAGAAATGAGAAAAGATCAAAGAATTCAAAAAGACTCTTGAAGCTTCTATTGAAAGTTGACTCCGTATAAATGTAAAATTTCTAAGTTGAGGTGTCACTGCACAGACTATTTTTTGAACATGCTTTTCAAATGTTATGTGTCTTTAAGATCCAGTGACATGAACCAGTCTCCTGGGCATATTTGCGAGAGGATCAATGTGATTTCAATGTGATCATCCTGAACGACCTTTTTGCCAGGGCATGATTCAGGAGTCTGAGATCTAGAATAGGTCGCAGGCTACCGTCTTTTTTGGGGATGAGGAAGTAGCGGCTGTAGAAGCCTGACTCGCTCTGGGCTGGAAGAACGATATCAATGGCTCCCTTTACCAGCAGATTCATCACCTCTGCGTGCAGGACTTGAGCGTCCTCGCTGCGCACTGTGGTGGCAACCACACCGCGGAAGCGTGGTGGTCTTCGAGCGAATTGGAGTGAATAATCTAGTCTTATCGTAGCCATTACCCACTCTGACACACTGGGGATGGCCTACCAGGCCTCGGCCCGCGTGGCAAGAGGTTGAATAGGCTCTAAAGACTGGCTGCATAAGGGCAGGACGCTTATGGTAGGCAGAAGAGGATATTTGCTCTCTTTTTGAAAATGTATGTGTTTTATTTTGTCTGCTATCACAGCAGTCGGGTGACGAGAGGCACATTAGAGGCTGTTTGCGGGGTGGTCCGGTGGTAGCGAGACTCGGGCCCCTCCTCTTTCTGCCTGGATGATCAGGAGGACTTCTGAGACGCCGGATCCAAGGCGATCTTGGGCCGGGGTCCTTGGCCCTTTGGGAAGAGGTGGTGTCTTGCCAAGTGGGAACGCCCTCTATCCTGCCGATCCTTAGGTCGGGGTTTGGGAGTGGCTGGCGTCAGGCTGCTGAGTCGGTGTAGGCTTGGGGCGACTAGAAGCAGCAGAAGAACTGGAGTGTTTCGGGAGGAAGTGTCGCATCGCTTGAGACGACTTCTGAGCCTCCGTAAACTGCTCCGCAAAGCCCTCCAAAGCTGGCCCGAACAGGCTGTTTGATGAAATTGGAGCGTCTTCGAAGGGAATTTTATCTGCCTCTTTCATCACCGTCAACGTGAGCCAAAGGTGGCATTCCAACACTACCAGGCCTGACATCGACCGCCCGATGGCCTGGGTGGTGGCTTTGGTAGCGCGCAGGGCCAGGTCCGTCGCGCTCCTCAGGTCCCTGAGTGAAGGCGCATCGAGACTGGCCTCCTCGCTGGCGAGCATCTTGGCCTGGAAGACCTGGAGCACAGCCATAGAGTGCAGCGCCGAAGCCGCTTGTCCAGCCGCCGAGTAGGCGCGTCCAGCGAGTGCACGGCTTGGACGGATAATTCGCCCTCGCCTTCCATCCGATAGCTGTGGGCGGGCAGAGATGCGCGGCCACGGACTCATCCAGAGGGGGCAGGTGCTCGTATCCTTTCTCTTCAGTGCTGTCAACGGAGGTCAAGTCAAGTCACCTTTATTTATATAGCGCTTTTAACAATACAGATTGTGTCAAAGCACTTAACAGTATCAAATTGGAGGATAGAGTGTCAGTAATGTATAATGATAAGATTAAACACTCAATTTTCAGCTAAAGGCATTTCATTATTGAATTCAGAGATGTCATTGTCTAGCTCAGTTTAGTTTAAATAGTATCTGTGCAATCAAATCGGCGATAATCGCTAGAAATTAAGTGTCCCCAACTGAGCAAGCCAGAGGCGACAGCGGCAAGGAACCAAAACTCCCTCTGTGACAGAATGGAGAAAAAAAAACCTTGGGAGAAACCAGGCTCAGTCGGGGGGCCAGTTCTCCTCTGACCAGACGAAACCCACAGTTCAAAAGTTTATATTTCTATTTGAATTTTGTTGCAAGTTCTAACAATAGTAGTATTATGTAGTTAGGTATTTTATTATATTTTTAGTTATTTTGTTATATTTTTTAGTTTTATTGTATTTTAATCTAGGTTTTCACTGGGGATATGTCTCTGGGGGTCATCTGGGGTCCTGGTCTCCGCTGACGATCAGGGCTGTAGACATCATCTCTTGGTGCTGATTCACCATCTGATCGGATACGGACTGAGAAACAGACTAGGAAAGAAACAGACAAATATTAGCGTAGATGCCATTCTTCTTACGATGTAACAAGTACATCGTGTGTTATGGGGAGTGTTCCCGGTTCCGGTTGATCTAATTAATGCAGCCTAACAACCCTTTAACGGATTTGAATTATAGAAGTGTATTAGTGTGTTATGTGTAAGCCAGGATAAAGAGATGGGTCTTTAATCTAGATTTGAACTGACAGAGTGAGGGCGGAGAAAGCAGAAGGTCGGATGCGAGACAAGTAGGGGGCGCGCCACGATTTAGTGAGCTCGTCGTGGACTTCGAGAAAGAAGGGGGACGAGCATTGGCGGGGGGTTTGCTGGCACCCCGGGAGAAACCACTCGTCCAGCCTGCTGCGAGACGGCTCCTCAGGCGGAGACCACTCGAGCCCGAGCTCACTGACAGCCTTCGTCATCACACGGACAAGCTCCGGCGTGAGGAGGACGGAGGCAATAGGGCGGGGTCAGTCCCGATAACACCTTCGCGTTCGAAGCCGCCAGAGAAAGGCTGTCATCCATTTCACTCCCACCGAACGAGATCATGTCGCTCGCAGCCTCAGAGGGATGCTGATCAGGTTGAGTGAAGAGGACAGGCGAATCCTCTCTCTGCAGTGACGGCGAGGCACGCGGGCACTGAGCCGTTGTGAGCTCGCTCGTTTCCGGCCGCTCGAATCCTCTGCCCCGCTGTTTCTTCCTTACAGGTCCCTGGGAGGAAGAGGATGGGAGGTTGCGAGGGGCGGAGTCACTTTTTGAAAAGAAAGCAATCCGCGAGCACAGAGAAACGAGACTGAAACTCTCGCAATGAGAGAATTTCCCCAAGCATGACACACACTCAGCGTGACCGTCACCAGCGTGCAAAGAAGTCCTGCACGTCTTACAATGACGGTGCTGCATTTGAAACAACACCACGGCTCTTTTAGTATTTGCTCTTTTGTGAGGCTGTTTTAGATAGTCGCCAGATGGCGGCAGGGGATAGACCGGGAACTGTGCGCTGCGTGCTGCAAGAGGTCCAATCCAGCTCCTGAGGCGTTTCAATGGTGAAGCTAGGCGTCAGCGAAGAGTCAGAAAGGAAGAATCTTCAACGCTGAAGAGAAGAAATCTGAGATGCGGCCACTTATATAGCCAGAGGCCCCACCCATTTTGGCGGGCTAAGGCTGGCTGCATAGCTATAAGCTCGCTCAGCGCCGCCGCCGAGCCATTGGTTCGATTTTATAGCACTGCACGAACCAATGGACATGCAGTTTCACTGTGTGATTGAAAAGGCTTCAGTTAAAGAGGAAAAAATTAGTTTTTCCCACACAGCGTCTTACAGATGCAGTACGAGTGGGATATCGAAAGGGAAACACAGATGCTCTTTTTGACGAGTGAATTTCGTGTTTCTTATTTTGACAGTACCATTGATTTCTTTGAAGTACCATCGAAAAAACATGCATTTAAATTGACATGGAGACATTTAGCAGATGTTAAAACAAGGCTTATGATGTACAATATAGTCTATATATTAGACACGTCATCACAGTACCATGCTACTGTCACAATAAGCAAGAAAAAAGGTGACATCTCAGGGTATGAGCCCTTGAAACAGTTTGTTTCATGTGGAAACTTATTATTATTATTGTATATTTTAGTAAATTCTGCCTTGTTCACAAGCATTACATAATTATTTTAAATTATCATGGTAATATCTGATTGGCCGTAATCATTGCTGCATGTTGTATTGCTGTCTGTTTGATAAATAAACTTGCTATTTTCTCTGTTCATCAGCTGAGACACCAAATCAACTCTTATCATCGAGTGAGAGCTATGCTGGATGTTAGATTCATCATTTTTTAGTTACATTTCCTAATAATTTTCAAATTCATGATCATTCATGGAAACTGTTTAGATTCATGCAGCTGGTATGTTTGTGTTATTTGATTCTTGCAGAGATACATGGAAGTGGGCGCGAACCTCAGAGACTTGTATGAAGACAAAGATGGGTAAGACAATCTCGAGCACATCTGAGTCAGTATAGAAATATATCAGCCTTATTTAGTTTGATCTCACGGCTGTGTTGTGTGTCTGTTCATCAGTATGAGGAAGGATGAGCTGAATGCAATATCAGGACCAAACGAGTTTGCTGAGTTCTACAACCGACTCAAACAAATCAAGGATCTCCACAGAAAACACCTCAGATCTGTCCTTCACTGTCACCTAGTTCTGAACGACACGCTTCTGTCTCAGAGTGAAAATATTCACTCCGCTTGTTCTGTGTGTCAATTCCAGATCTGTGTGCCCATGTCAGTGGAGTTTGAAGAGCTCATGAAAGCCAAAGACAACCCCAGTGAGGAGGCACAAAGTAAGTCTGTGTAACGTGATAGCTGTTTGCTGAGGCAGGCGTCACTGATACGTTCATGCTGTGAATGGACAGTAACAGTCTCAATGCTGATCACAGATCAGCGTTGATTTATCAATGTTAATGACATTGAATTAATATCACTTTTGCACCCGCAATTAATGTTGAAAAAATGTTGACATTTCAACAAACCAGCATTTTTGTGATTAGCGTATGTTTGTGTTAATTATTTTTCAGTGCTTACAACAGTGTTTCAATATACACAATTGTGCATTAATAAAGAAATTAATAAAGAAAGTTAAGTTGGAGTAGATTACTATTTATAATGAAGTTGAGAAATAACATTAAAAAGTGTTGAGGTTGATTTTTCATTACTGATGTAAATGTTCTGTTTTACAAATGGAAAAATACTGTGGCAAAATATACAGAAAGATTTAGACATCAGCACTCATAAAAACCTCAACAATGGTGACAATCATCAAACTAATTCAGATAAACAGATTAACTGCAATGTTGATACGCAGCATGCATTTCAGCATAAACTTTTATTTTGTTGTCACCATTGATATTTACACGCTGATTCTTGATGTCTAATTGATTCAGCAATCTAATGAGTTATTTTTTCAAATATTTACTGTTAATTCAAGTCAAGTCAAGTCATCTTTATTTATATAGTGCTTTTAACAATGCAGATTGTGTCAAAGCAACTTCCAATATCAGAATAGGAAAATAGTGTCAATAATGTAAAATGACAAGATTAAACACTCAATTTTCAGTTAAATGCATTTCATTATTGAATTCAGTGATGTCATCGTCCAGCTCAGTTTAGTTTAACCCCTTAACTGTCACCCACAGTTTTGAACAGAGACATTATAGTGCACTATCCAAACTTAATTTTTTATAATTCATGAATGAAAATATTTTGTAACATGATTTTAATGTACCATTTACATGGTAATGCAATGTCTGATTTTAAAATGGGTTTCAAAGGATGAATTTTGAAATTTTAAGTTTTCTACTGATAAATAATTTCTTATGATTTCTAATTCGTGATAGAGAAAAAGGCAACTAAGAAGACTTTCTGTGACAAAGGTCAGAATTCATGTCATGATGTAGATTTTTTTCAGGTGCACTCTTGTCATAAACAGAGGTGTCAAATCCAGGGTCAGAAAGTAAAAGTCCTGCCATGTGTTTATTCCACCCATGAACTCAGCAGCTGATTTCACCAGAGGAGGAACCAACTCATTCCTTTCAAGTCACAAGCAAGTTTCGAGTCAAATCCCAAGACCTCAATGAGTTGAGGTAATTAAGAGATAATTGAGAGACTAATTAAATGATGATTGTGCATTAGTGATGAACACCTGCTGTTACTGTGAATCACAGAGGATCAGATGTTGATGTTTTATTGGTTAAAATGATACCACCATCATGTAGATCAGTGTTTGCTTTAGTTGGGCTCTTGACCCTTGACTCCTGTGTTAGATCTCTCTGTAGCAATGCATGTGCTGTTGTAAAGCGGAGAGATCAGTGCTGTGCAGTGAGCAACTGTTAGTTGTTTTCATATGATGAGGTAATCATCAGGTGCTTACCTGTTTGCATCCAATATACTGTGTGTATATATATATATATATACATACAACATTTTTCATTTTTTTAATTTATGTTCTGCTTTTGAATAAACAACTCTGTGAAACCACAGTACGCAATGAATTTACTGCTGTAGTAGTTATAGAGAAAGAATTTTAAATCTAATGCATTTAAATATTTAAACTCCAGTCCTACTCAGACACACACAGACATCAAGAACCAGCGTATGAATCTCAACAATGGTGACAATCAACAAAATTCTTCATGCTGCAATGCATGCTGGGTAACACCACAGTATGAATAATTATTGTCACCACTGTTGAGGATCGTATGATAAGTGTTCATGTCTAAAAGCCTGAGCAATATAATTCTTAATTTTTCCAATATTTAATATTACGATGGCATTTGTTTAATAGTAAATTCCTGCAGTTCTGTAACAGCTGAACGTCAGTAAATAAACCAAAGAGAGACACCTTCATGATGTTCATTCAAGTGACATAAAAGCCAAAAGTGTAAGCTCATCTGCTTTCTCAAGCTTTTAATTCAGCAATGTGCAAATGTTTGTTGTGAAACAATATTGCAATTGCTTAAAAGCAATCCATTTTCAGTTACTAAAAGGGTCAAGAGCCCAACTAAAGCAAACACTGATCTCCATGATGGTGGTATCATTTTAACCAATAAAACATCAACATCTGATCCTCTGTAATTCTCAATAACAGCAGGTGTTCATCACTAATGCACAATCAACATTTAATTAGTCTCTCAATTATCTCTTAATTACCTCAACTCGTTGAGGTCTTGGGATTTGACTCGAAACTTGCTTGTGACTTGAAAGGAATGAGTTGGTTCCTCCTCTGGTGAAATCAGCTGCTGAGTTCATGGGTGGAATAAACACAGGGCAGGACTTTTACTTTCTGACCCTGGATTTGACACCTCTGGTCATAAATTAATCTATTACTTTTCCTACATAATTTTTTAACAGAAAAAGTGGTAAAATACCTATTTAGGAGTCTTAGACCTTTCCAACGATATATAGTTTGTCATGATTAGATTAGGATTTAATTGTAAAATAGTGAAGTAAAGGTAGGCGTCCCACAGGGTGGACGGTGGCAGTTAAGAGGTTAAATAGTATCTGTGCAATCATGTAGACGATATTGCTGGAGAATAAGTGTTCCCAACTAAACAAGCCAGAGGCGACAGCGGCAAGGAACCAAAACTCCATCTGTGACAGAATGGAGAAAAAAACCTTGGGAGAAACCAGGCTCAGTTGGGGGCCAGTTCTCCTCTGACCAGACGAAACAGCAGTTCAATTCCAACTGCAGCAAAGTCAGATTTGGTAAAAGACTCATTTGGTTCCCATGGTCTTGTCCCGTTGTCTGTCTAGGTGACGAGGTCCTCGGCCCTGGCACGCACTAGCACGCCCGCTTTTGGCCCTACAGTGGAAACACGGCTACTGGGGATCTGTCTCTGGTGTTCATCTAGGTGTCCTGATCTCCGCTGACGTTCAGGGCTGTGTGTACTAATTTTATCTGAACAATTTGGTGCAATTTGGTGTGTGTGTGTGTGTGTGTTGTGGATAGGGTCTTTAAAACAGCTCTATTCATTTATACTGTTATCAGCACATGTTGAAGTAGATTCGTCTCTTGTCTCTGAGATGCGCTGTTAATGCTCCGTCAGTTTTTTTACTTTCACTTTCTGTATGACTGAAGTTAAGACGTTCACCGGCATAACTATTGCGCAAAGTTTGCACGTTGCTTGTGTGATATCCATTGGCTCGCCTTCTACTGTATAAACTACATGAATACATGAAAGAGGAATCAATTCGGTCTGAAACACGTCTCTAAGCTTGTGCATGCTTCGGGTGTGTGCGAGTAGCGCGCAAGTAACGAATTGAGTTCTGTTTCGTTTCTTCTTGTGATTTAAATAGATTGAACGTGTAAATTGGCAAATTAATCTGCGAATCACATGCCGAACGGTGGGGTCTGGACCTGGTCCGTATATCACGGATCAACTGCGATCCGTTTAAGCCCTATGACAGATCAGAGCAATCTTTTATTTACTAATTTAACCATCGTCAAATTGCTACTCGATATCAATCGCATACAACGAAAATAAAGAGTAATTAGAAAAATAATTTATGCACAATAAATAACAGAGCGTCATATCTATAGCCTACACATTTTCCCCAGAACTTTCTCGCGACCCGGTAGGAATTCTTCCACGGCCCGGTAGTGGGTCGCGACCCGGTGGTTGGGGACCTCTGCTCTAAAGTGATGAAAATCGGAAAATATGTAAATGCTCATGCCCAGTAGCCGCAGCTGTATCCCTTCTAGCCTTAACCACAAATCAGACAGAAGAGCAGATTAACTTCGGTGGACTTAAACTTGAAAAATGGTGTGTTCCACGGTTGAAATAAAACACTTTCTTAAGTTCATTCATGTTCATTTCGTGCTTTAAGTAAATATGAAAAGACGATTGGTTCTCGCGTTTGAACTGAGGCAATACAGTGATCTGTCACGACACACACTCAAAAAAATGATTCGGTCTAAATTGACATTTTATGTAATTCAATTGCATAACAATTTTCCATCCATTTAGATTACATAGTTTTAACATAAACAAATCAATAAACTTAATATGATTCATATCCATCAGTCATACGTGAATGAAACAGGTAAGATTTATGTAATAATTCACAGCAAAGTCCACACACTGCTCAGTGTTCATGCGTTTCCACACTACAGAGTGTTCAAGTAGAATTGAAGCAGTGTTGAGTTAAGAAGATAATTACGTGATGATTAATGATGAACAGCTGCTGTTATCAACAAGAATCACAGAAGGAAAGAGAAACACAAGAACTACAACTTACTTCAGCCACAGACGAAGATGAAATCAACTGAAATAAAAGAAGACATTAAATCTCTCAAGATCTGATTAAACAGCTTCACAAACAGCATCAGAATGACCAGAAGACTTCTAGAGAAGCTCTTATTGAGAATTAACAGAGGTTTAGATGCTTTATTGTTTTGTTTGAAATCACCATCAAAGAGACCAGTGTTTCCTTTTGTTGAGCTCTTGACCCTTGACATTTTGGTGTTAATATTATGATGATTGCTTTATTTGTGTGATCATTTAAAACACACTTAGCTTAACCAGTGAAGCCAAGTGAAAAAGAGTTGTGGGTAGGTGATCCACTGATCTCATTTCAAGTCCAGTTTCTGATTATATAGACATTATACTGTTTTAGATTTTTTCATAGCTTCATATCTTGCAGTATTGTAAATATCAGATAATTTACAAATCACTTTGTGCACATAAAGTTTTCATCTGTAGCAATACAAAGACCACAGACATCAAGAATCAGTATATGAATCTCAACAATGGTGACAGTCAAGAAAATATTCAGATGAAACTCTGAACATCACAAAACAAGCTACTAAAAGTCACAACTATAAAAGCATACGTAAAATAAAATAGGAAGAATAAAAGAAAATCAGACAATTCAGCTGTGTTGTTTATTCATACTGCAACGCATGCTGGGATACATGGGAGAGTCTTGTACTACGCTGGTACCCAGCATGCATTGCAACATGAAGCGTTTTGTTGACTGTCACCATTGTTGAGATTCATACACTGATTCTTGATGTCTGTGGTCTTTGCATTGTTACAGACGAAAACTTGTTGTGCACAAAGTGATTTGTAACTTATTTAAATTATTTGATTTTACAAGACTGCTAGATCTGAAGCTACATAAAAAATCTAAAGCAGTACTACATTCATACAATCAGATGTTGGACTTGAAATGAAGTCGGTGGATCATTTGCCCACACCTCTTTTTTTTTTTTTTTCTTAGCTTTGCTTAGTGTTTTATATAAACACCAAAATGTCAAAGGGTCAAGAGCCCAGAGCCCAACAAAAGGAAACACTGGTCTCTTTGATGGTGATTTCAAACAAAACAATAAAGCATCTAAACCTCTGTTAATTCTCAATAAGAGCTTCTCTAGAAGTCTGACACAAATAAAGTCAATCTGATGCTGTTTGTAGAGTTGTTTAATCAGATCTTGAGAGATTTAATGTCTTCTTTTATTTCAGTTGATTTCATCTTCGCCTGTTTCTGAAGTCAGTTGTAGTTCTTGTGTTTCTCTTTCCTTCTGTGATTCTTCTTGATAACAGCAGCTGTTCATCATTAATGATCAATCATCACATAATTATCTTCTTAACTCAACACTGCTTCAGTTCTACTTGAACACTCTGTAGTGTGGAAACACATGAACACTGAGCAGTGTGGGGACTTTGCTGTGAATTATTACATAAATCTTACCTGTTTCATTCACGTATGACTGATGGATATGAATCATATTAAGTTTATTGATTTGTTTATGTTAAAACTATGTAATCTAAATGGATGGAAAATTGTTATGCAATTGAATTACATAAAATGTCAATTTACTTGGTGAATGACCTACTTCCTCTTTGGTAGCACAACATATTTATAAATGCCATAAACTAAGAAGTAAAGAGTGAACACATCTGCATTAGTAGTACCATTAATGTTTATATAAAGATATATGGATGTGTGAGTGTGAGTGTGTGTGTGTGTGCGTGTGTGTGTGTGTGTGTGTGTGTGTGTGTGAGAGAGAGAGAGACGGGTCGACACAAGCAGAGCTGGAGAGCCAGAGAGCTCCGACTGTGTTCTCACTGCACAGAGGGACTCGTAGAGGACGAGCTGCACTTCCTCACGGAGTGCAGCAAATATAAACACATCAGAGATGCCTATTTCAAACAAATAGCTCTAGCTTCACCTGAATTTAAGCATACAAGCAACTTAGACAAACTCTGTTATATTCTGGGAGAAAAGAAAAAATGTATCCAACTGGCAGCACAGTATGTGTCCTCCTGCCATCAAATGAGGGACAAAGGCTGATCCCTCCATTCCATTAATAACTGCTCTCTGTATTCATTTAATCTTTTTTTTTTTTTTTTTTGACCTACATGTATAATATGGACATGTATATGTGTTTCCCCTAGATTGTATTTATCTGTATAATATATGTATTGCTTTGGCAACATTGTGATGTTACATAGTCATGCCAATAAAGCTAATTTGAATTGAACTGAATTGAATTGAATTGAATTGAATTGAGAGCGAGAGAGAGAGAGAGAGAGAGAGCTACAGAGAGACAAGTACAGGCTAACAAGATGGATGTGGTTCTTAAAAGTGTCTTTGGTTTGTGTGTGTGTGTGTGTGTGGAGGGAGCTTAAAATAAAGGAGAAAGTTGGAAGCTGGCAAATTTGAAGGACCTGATAAGAGAGAGAAAAAAATATATTGAAATCCTTACATTTTTACCAGTATTTTCTTCATCAATGTTGGCAGATTGGGCAGTTTTGAGTTGTACTACGTGGAATAAAATGGGCTTGGACAGGTGGCATTTTGATATTTCTGTTGTACCCTTTTATTTCTTTAAGGCAAATGACAGACATGGAAAATGGTTTACAATGTAGCCTTCTTTAGAGAACACTTAATTTGCTTTATTATGACATATGATGAGCCACAATATTGTTGTAGTTATGAATTAATTTGTATAGTTCATTATTGGTAAGATTTGTGTGTTTACTGTATAATTTTGTGCGGATTTTGATCAATTACTGGAAAACACACCAATCTGGCAACACTGTTCTTCATCTGAACAATTGTAAATGGCTAGTGTTGTGATCGAGCTAACTTACTGTAATATGGGTAACTGAACACACATCATAATTAAAAATCATATAATCTCTTATGATATTATCTTGCATGATTATATGAGAAAAAATAAACAAACTTGAATTTAATTATCTAACTTAGCTAGCCTACTACACATTTGGTGCAGCACGTTATATTTTTATAATGTCTGTCATTTACTGCATCACGAAACTGCTACCTTGCAATTCTAAAGGTTCTAAACACAACTTCTTGACCTGATTAAACAGTTTTTGTTCCGTAAATGTAAGGATTGTTCCCATCTGTATTAATTAACTGTTCTACTTACCGAGAAATCGCAGTGGACCTTGGGATCGCGCCTTACAATGACGTCAGCACCACTGATTGATTGATAAATAAATAAATAAATAATCAATCAATCAATCAATCAATCAAAAAACAAACAAATACATAAATAAATAATAAATAAACAATCAATCAAACAATAAATAAATAGATAGATAAATAATATGTTGATTGCATCGCATTGTGCTGATTAATCACTGATTAATAAAACATAATCACAGCACATTAAATACGTTTATCATCATCAACAAGCCTCTGACAAAAATACCAGCATTACCTAGAAAAAACTTGGGTAAAGTTGGTTTTATAATCACACATTCACAACATTCACACATTTCCGCGTTCAATAACTTTCTAATTATATGTGCAATAAAGTTATTTTTTGCAAATTCTTATCAGCGACATCATTGTCAACCTACATTTTTTTCACAATCGATCAAAATGGCTAAGTATTGTTTTAATGTCATATTTACTTGCAAATGTGATTAACAAAGTAATTGAATGCAGAAGTCCGAATGTGTGAATATAAAACCAACTTTACCAAGTAAACACGACGCCAAAGGGGTCCTGACCGAGCTTCAATATGTGACGAGTTGGGAGCGAGAACGTGTTGTGTTTCAATATAAACACTTGTGCATTGATAAAGAAAGAAAAATTTTAAAGTTAAGTTGAAGTAGATTACTTCTTGTGATGGGTGTTAAGCTGTAATAAAATTGAGAAATAGTATTAAAAAGTGTTAAAATTGATATTTCATTACTGATGTAAGTGTTCTGTTTCACAAAAGGCAAAATACTGTGATAAAATATACAGAAACATTCAGACATCAACACTCATACAAACCTCAACAATGGTGACAATCATCAAACTAATTCAGATAAACAGATCAACTGCAATGCATGCTGGGAGTCATGAATGAGTTTTGTACTGTTGATACCCAGCATGCATTTCAGCAATACGTTTTCTTTTTTTGATCGTCACCATTGAGTTTCATACGCTGATTCTTGATGTCTAATCGATTCAGCAATTTAGTGAGTTATTTTTTCAAATATTTACTGTTAATTCATAGAAGTGTGCATAAAAAACACAACACACTTGTGAGCAATTATTTAAACAACCTCCCAATGATTACAGTCACCATCATCTGATCACAACGGATCTTAGTTTTCATCGCCTCAACAAACATATTTTAGCAAATTGTTACAAGAGACAAACATTAAAGTACAAAGAGTCAAGAGCCCAACTAAAGCAAAGAGTAATCACAATTGAAATTTCAACATTTTTTCAACATTAATTGCGGGTGCAAAAGTGATATTAATTCAATATAACATTGACAAATCAACTATTTTAACATTGATTCAATGGTTGCTTGCTATCAGGGGAAGTACATTCATCTCAAAGGAGTGGAGGAACTGTCTGATTTATTATTTGATTCACCCATCTTCAAATAATTGAACAAAATATTCTTATACTTCTTATGAAACTGGAGTATGTCACTTGTCTGTCAACATTTGATCAGCTCTTTGACATCTCTAAAGACGGGAAGAATGCAGAGTATAAGAAGGAGGTGAAAGATGGTCGTTTTAAATACCACATGAGTTTTTGATCAGATCGTGCAGCCCTACAAACAAGCACAGAAAACCAATCTCAATTTGTGTTTTTTTTTCTTTTCTTTTTTCCCTCATTCTTCAGTCCTAAAGCATAAACCATGTTTTTGTGTGTAATTTGTAGTTTAAGTTTCTTGTTGTTGTTAAAGGCTGCTCTTTGATATGGATGAATGTAGTTTCTGGTCAGGGATCTCATGTCTGTGCTCTTGCAGGTATCTGGAGATGTTGCTGGAGTATCTGCAGGAATACACGGATCGGGTCAAGCCTCTGCTGGATCAGAATGAGCTCTATGGAAAGATCTTGATAGAGTTTGAGAAGAAGTGGGAGAGTGGAGTGTTTCCAGGCTGGCCGGTGGGTTTGTGTTTCAGAGACAACATTAATGAGCTCCACAGATATTATTACATGTGTTTGAGAGTTTTGCTTTCAGCGGTGGCTGCATATTTCCCAAACATATCCATAAATGACCATTTATTGAAGTTAATATTCATCAATGCTTTAATAATGAAGTTAGAATAGAAGTATTAGAAGAGATTCCTACCATCTACAACAAGCTGAATAGGTTTTATTTCTCTGCTGTATTAAGCATGTTTTGGTTATACCACAACTGTACAGCAGAGTATACGTCATATGGATTTGTCTTTTTGAAAGTGATCAGTTTGTAAAATTTTTTTCACTCTTTGTTTTTCTCATATGGTGTAGTACATATGAAACAATTATTTTCATTAATCAATACATTCTAGTACACTGTGTGAAAAATATTTGCTTTTTAATCAGTCTTTTCTATTCTGCTGTAATAAAATCAAACAGTGAGGTGGTGTTACTTCAATTACTTCAGTAGCAATCTGTCACTGAACTAAAATATATTCAGACTTTCCCAACATTTAATGTTGCAGCCCAGTGCTAAAATGCTTTATTTTCCTCCAAATCAATCTACACTCCATACATCATATAATGACAAAGTAAAATCAAGTGTGGTGTAAATGAAAAAGTATGTGAAACTGCAAATACAGTATCACATTGACATAAGTATTCTTAGATATTATTGTTTGACTCAGTTTAGTTCAGATACACCAATTTCTCTGGATCATTGAGAAAAAAACCCAACAACTTAATACACAGATTTACACTGTATTTCAAAGTTAATTCTTCTGTTTAATAAGAGCACAGCTGTATCAAGAGATCTCTTTAGGACAACAGCATCTTGCCGAACCCCTTTCTGAAAGATTATAAAAGTACAAACCCATTCTACCTCTTTCATCTTTTTGCCGAGATTTTTTAAATTTATCTTCATCAATTAAAATGAGTTTGGGTGATAAAATTTACACAGTTTTTAGACCTCAGTTGGGACTCATAGACTGAGATTTAAAGCATTTTGCCGTAGACAAACAATGTGTAAAATCTCTATAATTTACATAGTTATAGTTTTGCTGATGATTGACAACCACAAACATAAAACCCAGGAAAGAGCGGCTGAGTGAATGTGGTCTGGACTGTGTGGATGAGGTTCATTGTGTCAGAGACGCTGTAGAAGGACAGAGTTCCTGCACTGAGATCCACATACACTCCTATTCTCCTGCAGCTGGAGGGAACAGCGAGGTCAGTCTGATTGATATTGTGCCAGAATGAGAAACTGGAGGGAGAGCAGGACAATCTCCAGGACTGATCATTACATCCAAATAAACACTCATAAACAGGTCTCTTCCTGCTGATGCTCTTATATGACACTGATATACGCACATTACTCCCACTCCACTCAAGCTCCCAGTAACAGCGTCCATTCACAATCTCTCTACACAACACCTGAAGATAACGATCAAATCTGTCTGGATGATCAGGATACGGCTGCTCTGTGTCAGTGTAAGTCACCACTCTGTTCCCTTCAGACAGACGGAGGAGTTTATGTGCAGTGTTTGGATCCAGAGTGAACTGATGGGAATCTGAAAAAAAAATAAAAATAAATAACTGTAATCAGTGGCTGTTAAAGCACAGAAAGCTGAAGATATCTGGACAGAACAGACAAACAAGTCAAGCTGCATTTTAAGAAATGTACTGGATTTGTTGTTGTATTGTTGCTGGTGATCAGTCAGTACTAAAGTATGAATGAACTATTGGGCATCAGTTTATTATCACATTATATATCTGTATGTTGGTTTGATTTTAAGAAAGTAACTTAAAATTAAATTAGTGTTAATTATTAAATTAGTATTAAATATTATTAGGCAGCGGCTATTTGCACTTTTAGTGTAATTAGCGATACAGGCTAGCCTATTTACACTGAGTGAATATAACAGTATTTCTTAGCGATATGCTAGTTACACTAAGTGCTAATAGTTAGCCTATAGATTCTGTTCACACTGTTAAAATAGCAGTATTTTCTGCTATTCATAAAACTTATTACAAATAGTGGCAAATATCTGCAACTCAGTATTGCAGTACATTATGATAACAGTATCCAATAACGTATTGAGTGTAAATTATAATTTTAATTCAAATTATTAAATGGATGACACCTTATTGAGACAATAAAGCCCTCCCTACACCAACCCTAACACTACCCGATACTTTATCTTCAACTTTTCTATTATTTCCTTAATTTTTATTGAAAATACACACTTTTCTGATGTGATATGAGATTTGAAAAGGGAGAAAAGAAAGTTTACTAGAGGTCGATCGCATCAAAAATGGCTCGTGATTTATCATCTATGCCACACGAGCTGTTGTCAAAAGATCATGTTTTGTGATGTTGTCCAGCCCAACCAAACGTTGGCTGACGGAGTTCGTGTAAATAGTCTCTGGCAAGAAGGCAGAGTAAGTTGTAAGTAAGTTGATTACAACCTTAGGGAAGTAATTAGTAATTCAAAGTAAACTGCAATATAATAACTTTGCACATGATTAATAAAAAACGTGAAGACTGATAATGTTTTCTGTCACTTTAAACTAAACTTACTAGATGAAGTATCTCAGTGTGTGTCGTTGTGTTTGTTAGTGACTTACACTGTAGGAAGTCCTCTCTGGTTCTGGGAACAATGTTACTGTGAGTGACTGAGAAAATATCAGATATAAACACAGAGAGAAAATGATACCTGTATCTATTCCTCAGACATTTATAACATGTTCATGATAATATTAGATGATGTTTGTCTCATTACAGAGAGCAGATGAATCTCTAATATTTTACCAGATATCTTTATCATCTCGTCTTTGCAGAAATCCTCCAGTTTGTGTCTCAGCTGACAGACAGATTCTCTCACAACATCAAAAGAAGAGAGGAAACTGACAGAGATGTTTTCTGTAGATTCAGGAGGAGCTGAGAGAGACTGAAGACTCTGCAGGAACAAAAATCAATAAACCAGAAAATAATAAAATTATAAAATAGTGAATGCAAAGAAATAGTATATAGAGTGAGAAACATTTTTGATAAAAGTCTCTTGTTCCAGCTTCCAAACATTCCAGACTGCCTAGAAAAAAACCTGCTTTCTTTCAATTAATTCCTCAATAATGTAAAGTTTAGCTGCCCACATAAACACAAAAATAATAATAATATGTTAATAAAGATTTACTGTCGCATGATGCATCATTGAAAGAAGTTTAACCCTCTGGTGCTCCTCACATAGCGATGATTGTTTTTCTTTTTGTTTTTTCAATTTCATTGAAATGAATGTACTATATTTTAGTTTGATTTTTTTAGTTTGTTTTGTTTTTAATATTTTGTATTTTCAGGTTAGGCTAGTGTTTATAAATTATATTTATGCAGTAATTATAATTAATTTATTACCTTTTAATCACTGTTTGTGTACAGACCTGAAAATGTTATTTCTATCTGAAACTGTCATAAAACTTACATGCTCCAAAACATTTGAGATTTATCTCTTTTTAATGAAGACACTTGGCAGATTTTTGCAGAAGTAGAAAAAAGTAAAATGAAAAAAGCTATAGAAGTTTGTTATGAAAATATGCACAAAAATACTACTTTCAAATTTTATATGAAATTTTCCAAAACATATTTTACTGAACCTGTCCTCCAACCAATACGCCCGTATAGGTCGTTTGTCCAAATCCCTGAAATACGACCCATCAGAGCGTATACTACAATTGTGCCCCTATCGACAACAGGACATTTTCATATTAATGTTTTGTACTCTTTTATCTGCGTCATAGTTCGGGTTTCGTGTAGCTCGGTTGGTAGAGCATTGCGTTATACGACGATATGTAATTATGTGATCATGCGATCATGAGTTTGATCCCAGAGAACGCACGCGCTCATAAAATGTGCACTAAAAATCATGATTTTGCATGATTTCTGTAAGGGGTAGGTTTAGGTGTGGTCATTCGTACGTATTAGCCACCTAGTAAAATATGTACGAATACTGTGAGATCGGTGTAAAAAGTCCACACATTGCATTTAAATAAACACGCATTTTGATTGGTAATGACAGTCATACGTAATTTCATGACGACAGACGCAACACGAGACTGTCATTATTTTTACGCGTGCTAGAGGGCGCTTAACTTTAAAACGTAAATATAGGTCGTAATAAGGGCTTGCACAAATGACCTATAGGGTCGTTTTTTGTTGGAGGACAGGCTCATTTTACTCTAAAACTGTGAGAAAATCAAAGCATACATCTTAAAAGTTGTGTTTTAAATTTCAGGTTGATATACAGCACGATATTTAAGTAAAATGTTGTTTGGTTGAAGGCCCAGTTGTGTCCTCCAGATGAAATTAGTTTCCCATTAAGGCTGCATTTACACTACAGGTCTTGATGACCAATTCCGATTTTTTGGACGACGTGCTTACATTTCTTTTAAAAGTGACCCGTATCCGATGTGTGCCTTTTACACTGCACTTGGTGAAACAAGCCAAAAATAGCATATGACATCACAAATCAATTTGAATAGTACATTAAGTTTAATTTATTGACATGTAATTCATATAGAAACTATTTTAATGCAATAGTTACATCTATACATCAAAATAATTATATATCCTAGTACAAATTCTTCAGGACAGTGATGTACGCAGCTCCGCTGAAAGCTTGCAAGTGGAATAATACTCAGGTGGTAGATATTAAGCGGTGTTATTTTAGTAATTAAAACTAAATGCGTTCATCAGTGATTGTATATCAAAGGCAGGGACATGTTTGTGTGCATTTTATTTTGTGCTTTCAATGGAACGAACTGGACTGAAGCGCTCGTCTGAGCACGAGCCGCCGTCACTGACAACAGGCCTGAAACCGATCGGAGAATATCGGAATCCATGTGATTTTTTCCTGCTTACACGGTCGTGGGCCATATCCGATCTGTGCCACATGGGAGGAAAAAATCGGAATTGGGTCACTTGAACCATGCAGTGTAAATGCGGCCTATTATTTTTTTCAATTTACAAGATCATAATTTTTGTCTGTGATGACTACAAGTGTGACTTTTTTTTTCAGGATCATTTAACCTTTTCAAATCATATTCATAATTTTTTTTTTTTTTTTGTGTTCATGTAGCAAGTGCCAAAACCTTAACCATGCTTCGTACCATTCCAATAAAGTTAAAAAACCTAAAACAAAATGTAAACATTATTGGGCAAAATGATCTAAGAGTAGGGTTAAACAGATTTAAGACAATGATTTTAATGCTTAATTGGGCAAATAAAACAGTCATATAATGCACATTGGTCTCTATTATTAGCATGTTTCATCAGGACACCTCACTGCTGCAGTGTACCTGACTGAAACCAGTTTTACAGTAAAAACAACATCACGAGACAATATTCCTGACTACATTCCCAGCAGCAGAATGATTCTTATTCAATCAGTGTGCTTCAGATAATAAATGTCAGTTAATTAAAGACTCAGTAAATGTAGTCCCTGTAACAGCAGATCTTGCTAAAGTCTACTCTGTTTTATTTTCTAGATCTGTTACCTGGAGGAAATGGATGTGATCGTCTGTGTGTGAAAGCTGCTCCAGCTCAGTGTTTCTCTTCTTCAGATCATCAATCTCCTGCTCCAGTCGCTCCATTTGTCCTTCAGCTCGACTCACTGCAGTCTTTTCCTGATCTCTGATCCGCTGTGTCACCTCAGAGCGGCTTCTCTCAATGGAGCGGATGAGCTCAGTAAAGATCCTCTCACTGTCCTCCACTGCTGTCTGTGCAGAGCGCTGTTAGACACACATCACAATCAGCTCTTACTGCTTCCTCACAGCCTGAGAGCCACAGCGGCTTCAGTGGGACTGAAAGAGGAGTCAAACTGAGTCTCAAACTTCTCTTCTTCTCCAAACTCACCTTATGAGACGCCACAGCCGCTCTCAGCTGCTCCAGATCTTTCTGTCTCTGCTGGATTCTCTGCTGGAGTTCACTCTGAGTCTCCTTCAAGTGTTTCTGGAGGAGAAATTAAAAACAACAAACCTCACATATTACATAAAGCTATCAAAAAATCATGTAAAATTTTGCCTGTTTTGATAAAAAAATTATTTTCAGTGTTTCTCAGAGTTTTAAGATCATTAATTGAATTTAGTTTCCATGAAGTCCTCACATATGAAGGATGGCATATATGTGTATTGTCATCATTATTCTGAAATCATGAATTAATGTGAAGCAGACATGGACATTTAAACTGACTGCAATTTGCAGCAAAAAACAGCAACTTGATGCATGTTGAATTAGAGAGAACTTGAGTGATGTTAAAAAGATGAGCAAAGTTCAGCTTGTGCACAAATACAGAGTCGTCATGTAGTAACTCTGAATGGGAGAGTAGATCACATGATGCACCATGATACAGCTGGATACTGCAGTGAAGAGAAACACTTGAAGTGTCAGCATTAATACATCAATGAGTCGTTTCAGTTCATACCTCTTTCTCTGTCCTCTCTGCTGCAGTTGATACAGTCTCATGGTTTTTATGTTCATCTGTCATACAAAGTACACAAACACATTGCTGGTCAGTACGACAGAAAACCTCCAGAATCTTATCATGTTTCCTGCAGATCATCTGCTGCAGTCGTCCAGTGGCATCAATCACTTTGTGTCTCTTTCCTGAGTGAAACTCCTCATGACGCTCAAAATGAGTTTGACAGTAAGACTCCAGACACACCAGACAGGACTTGACAGCTTTGTGTTTTCTTCCAGTACAGATGTCACACTCCACGTCTCCAGGTCCAGCAGGAACAGCAGCTGTTAGTTTGGTCTTCTTCAGTTTCTCCACCACTTCAGCCAGCATGGTGTTTTTTCCTAAAGCAGGTCTTGGACTGAAGGTCTGTCTGCACTGAGGGCAGCTGTAGACTCTCTTCTGATCCTCTTGATCCCAGCAGTCTGTAATGCAGCTCATACAGTAACTGTGTCCACAGGGAATGGCCACTGGATCCTTCAGGAGATCCAGACACACCGGACACAAGAACTGCTCCACTGAAAAAACACTGGCTTCAGCCATTTCACTGTCTACAGCAAAACAGACACACAAACAACAGCTCAACAGCAGATCAGTTTCAGTTTCTTCTAACTGAGTTTCCTGGTTCTGTGTTTGAGAGACGTGTGCAAAACAAGTGTGTCTGTAAACTCACATACTGAAATATCCACTAGGTGTCAGTCTCATACAGAAACTCAGTTAGTGAGAACAGAAAGTGGGATAGGGAACTCAACGCGCGCCATTTCATCAGATTTGTAAGGTAAATAATTTATCAACCCACGCAAACACAGGAGAGTACAATGATACCTTTCTCAATATGCTAACTGTTCATCGCGATTTCAAAATAAAAGCTCAAACTCTCACTCTGAGTTTACACATTTTGATGTCCACATATTCAGAAACGACAGTGGCTGTATCATTTCTGTCTTGAAGAAATGGCCAAATATTAAAGATTAAGTTGACATTTGAATAAAAGGTTGCTGAGTCAATATTAGGATTAGTAAAGTGTAAAACAATCGTCAGGCTGTTGGCGCCCCCTGCAGGCATTTGCTATAATGCGTAATGTACTGTACATGCCTCCGAACAGAGGCACTGATATATTTATTTTAAGATCAGTCAGTGAAAGTTTTTCAGTTAAAACAGCTCAGACTTACACTTTAGTTTGGGACTAGGCTTAAGCCTTCTCTGTGAAACCGGGGGTAAGTATTTAAACAGTTTTGTTCATTAAAATCATTTAATTACTTGCTTTTGATACCTTATTTAAACTAATTATTTTTGCATCATTGCTATGTATCCTTATATGTATTTTAAGTCATTTTAAAAACTATTCTTCACTTAGGTCTATTTTTATTACCACAAAAAAAAAAAATAAATATATATATATATAATTATCCAATTACTCGATTAATCGTCAGAATAGTGATTTCGTCAGAATAGCCAAAAGTGATTTCGCATAGGGCATCAAAATGGCTAGAAACGGCCCTGTTGTGATATACCGCAAACCTACAAGGACGCCATAACATCAACCAAATCAAGGCAACGGAAAAATGCCATGGACAAAGAGATGCGATCACTGGAGGAAACAAGACCTTCACAATCACTCAGTTGCCACCAGGAAAACAACCAGTCGGAGGCAGATGGGTTCATGCACTTAAAAGTGACATTGATGGATCTGACAAATACAAGGCAAGATTCATTACAGTCAGAAACTAGGGACTGACTGTCATGAAACATTCTCACTCACAGCTGACATGACAAGTGTGAGAGTGGTTGTGCAGAAGGCAGTGCAAGAACATTTGATCTTGCATCAGATGGACGTTGAGACAGCCTATGTGCATGCACCAATTGATCACAAAATTTATACGAAACAGCCAGAAGGTTATGAGCACAAATCTGAAAACAGGTGTATGGTCTTAAACAATCAGGCAGACACTGGAATGCTGTATTACATGAATGTTTGACTGAGAATGGTTTTGCGCAAAACCCAGCTGATAACCGTCTATACAAAATAAACGCACAATAAGAACGTAATCCTTATAGTATGGGTTGATGACCTATAATAGCAGCTAACAGTGAAAGCGTTCTGGAGAGAGTAAAGGGAATGTATACTGAGAGGTTCAAAATGAAAAAACATGGGAAGGTTGAAATATTTTCTGGGTATAGATTTTGAACAAGCTGAGGGTCTAGTCAAAATGACAGGAGAGATATGTGAGGAAAATACTAGATCGATTTAATATGCAAAACTGTAAATCAAGAGAAACTCCATGCGAACTAAAGCTTGAATATTCAGAAGATGCTGAAAAAATGAAAGAGCCAAGGAAGTTCAATCTACTTGTCCACTTGCACACGGCCAGATTTAAGTTCTGTCATCAGTAAACTATCTCAGCATTTTTCTGAACCAACAGAACAACACTGAAACACAGTAAGACATGTGACCTTAAAGGTACAGCAGAACAGGAATATGCTTCACAAGAAATGACACAGGAAAAACTAGGTCTAAGAGTATATAGTGATGCTGACTGGGCTTCAGACACAAAAGCCAGACGTAGTACTTCAGGTTACCGTGTCAGTCTGAGTGAAGGAAGTTCTTTGATTTCATGGAAAACCAGAAAACAATCAACAGTGGCATTGTCAACATGTGAAGCAGAATACGTGTCCTTAGCACCAGCCATGCAGGTATGTATCTACTTGGAGCAGCTTCTCAGGGGTATGGACACATACCAATATGCACAAACAAAGGTGTACGAAGACAACCAAGGTACCATAGCACTAGCCAGAAACCCAATCTGTAGGCAAAGGTGCAAACACATTGACATCAAGTACCATTTTATAAGGGAAACTGTAAATGATGGCAAGGTAATCTTGGAGTATTGTCCCACTCCGAAAATGGTTACTGACATTATGACAAAGCCAGCCACTAAACAAACACTGAAGAGATTTGCTCGAGACATGTTTGGCACTTAAGTGTGTATACATGTTTAAATTGTTTATGTAAAAGAGAAGTCTTATTTGTTTTTGTTGTTTTCTGGTAATACAATGAGCTAAGAGCGAGTGGGGGTGTTAAGATATTTGCGCTCTTACACATTGCATTATGGTATCAGCTAAATTACCAATTGTTTTAGTTGAAGGTACTACTGTACGGAAGTGATGACGTTATGTTGTTACATGTTTACGTCTTCTATAAGCTGAATATAAAAGAGAGCATGTGAAAGTGGTGAACACTTAGCAGCATTTTGTTTTGTTTCGAACAGAGTGATGGTGAACTGCACACTCGAGCTCAACAGCCAGGTGTTGGGAAATCCCTAGGTGCATTCAGCTTGAACCACGGCTACGTTAGTAACGGTCGTGCGGTGTTTACGTACTCATATCGCAGATGAAGTGAATAAAGTGCAATATTTGTCAAATACACAGACGTTTCAGAAACAACAGAAACACTTTTTATATACTGCTTAATACAGCGTCATCTGTTCAAGAATAAAGTTCAACATAATCATATACTATTTAAATACCAATAAAGTGGGGGTATATATGCTTTATCAGTGTTTTATGATAAACGTGACTCAATATAACATTGTGACTACAGTAAAAAAAAAAAAAGCTTCTTACTGTTCTAAAAACACAGATTTGTGGCCATTATTGGAATCGAAAAGGTGAGAATAAACCTGAAGCACATGTTGTCATATCTGGCCAATGGTGAAACAGCTGTGTCGTGATCAGAGCTTCTGCAGTCGCTCTGAAGAAACTGCGGCTGCTGACTGCAAAGTATACTTGGCTATACTTAAATTTTACTTATGTAAAGCTGACTTGTTACGATAAATATAAAGAGTATCAAAAGAGTAAACAAAACTAAGCCAAGTACTTTACACCAGGGTTCCTCAAATCTTTCCCTGGAGGGCCAATCTGCTGCAGAGTTTAGCTCCAACCCTGATCAAACTCACCTACCTGTGATTTTAGCATGCTCAGGTGTGTTTGATTAGGGTTAGAGCTAAACTCCGCAGGAAAGTGGATCTTGTGGGCCAGATTTGAGGATCCCTGCTTTACTACTTACTTTTTATTAAGTATATCTTGATCAAAAGATTAAATATAAGTATAGGTCAAATATTGAGCCTGTCCCAGTACCCACACTTGTGTTTTTTTGTACTTGGCAACTTGTATGACGTATATCCTTTGTACATTTAATATTTTGCACTTTAAAATAAATTGTGGTGCTTCTAATTATGTAAAAAAGAAAAGAAAAGAGTTTTACAAAATGTACGTACTCATACAGTATCAATAATGTGCAACACGCTATGTTTTACACAAATTATTGTAACATAATGAACTTACTCAATATCTCGCAATTTCAGTGCATGTGAGTTCCTGAACATGATGAATGATGAGATACACTTAAGTCTGAAATACCATTCGGAAATGTGGATTTAATGTGCGTTTACAGCCATGTGCAGATACTCTCAAGTGGCCAAGACAACAAGTGTGGGAATTTGAACAGGACCATACTTGCACTTGTCTGTATACTTACTGAAGAATCTCTTACTTTATTATAAGTATACTAATAGCACATTTAAATAAACTTTTTTTGTAAGGGTAACTTATAAAAATAACACATTGCATGTCAGTGTGAGACTGACACCTAGTGGACATTTCAGTATGTGAGTTTACAGACATGCTTGTTTTGCACACGTCTCTCAAACACAGAACCAGGAAACTCAGTTGACAGAAACTGTCAATGATCTACTGTTGAGCTGTTGTTTGTGTGTCTGTATTGCTGTAGACAGTGAAATGGCTGAAGCCAGTGTTTTTTCAGTGGAGCAGTTCTTGTGTCCGGTGTGTCTGGATCTCCTGAAGGATCCAGTGACCATTCCCTGTGGACACAGTTACTGTATGAGCTGCATTACAGACTGCTGGGATCAAGAAGATCAGAAAAGAGTCTACAGCTGCCCTCAGTGCAGACAGACCTTCAGTCCAAGACCTGCTTTAGCTAAAAACACCATGCTGGCTGAAGTGGTGGAGAAACTGAAGAAGACCAAACTAACAGCTGCTGTTCCTGCTGGACCTGGAGACGTGGAGTGTGACATCTGTACTGGAAGAAAACACAAAGCTGTCAAGTCCTGTCTGGTGTGTCTGGAGTCTTACTGTCAAACTCATTTCGAACATCATGAGGAGTTTCACTCAGGAGAACAACACAAATTGATTGATGCCACTGGACGACTGCAGCAGATGATCTGCCATCAACATGATAAGCTTCTGGAGGTTTTCTGTCGTACTGACCAGCAATGTGTTTGTGTACTTTGTATTACGGATGAACATAAAAACCATGAGACTGTATCAACTGCAGAAGAGAGAAAAGAGAAAGAGGTATGAACTGAAACGACTCATTGATATATTAATGCTGACACTTCAAGTGTTTCTCCTCACTGCAGTATTCAGCTGTATCACGGTGCATCATGTGATCTACTCTCCCATTGGGAGTTACTACATGACGCCTCTGTGCATTTGAGCACAACATGGACTTTGCTCACATTTGTCACTTCACTCAAGGTTTCTACTATAACTGAACATGCATCATAGTTGCTGTTTTTGCTGCAAATTACACTCAGTTTGAATGTCCATTTCTGCTTCACATTAATTCATGGTTGCAGAATAATGATGAGTTGGGAGAGACGATCATTGATGACAGTATAATTATATATGCCTCCGTCATATGTGAGGACATCATGGAAACTAGATTCAAATAATGATCTTAAAACTCTGTCTTAATACTTAATAATCTTACTACTGTAAGTGTCAGTTTTACTGTTTTTTGTTTCTCCTCCAGAAACACTTGAAGGAGACTCAGAGTGAACTCCAGCAGAGAATCCAGCAGAGACAGAAAGATCTGGAGCAGCTGAGAGCGGCTGTGGCGTCTCATAAGGTGAGTTTGGAGAAGAAGAGAAGTTTGAGACTCAGTTTGACTCCTCTTTCAGTCCCACTGAAGCCGCTGTGGCTCTCAGGCTGTGAGGAAGCAGTAAGAGCTGATTGTGATGTGTGTCTAACAGCGCTCTGCACAGACAGCAGTGGAGGACAGTGAGAGGATCTTTACTGAGCTCATCCGCTTCATTGAGAGAAGCCGCTCTGAGGTGACACAGCGGATCAGAGATCAGGAAAAGACTGCAGTGAGTCGAGCTGAAGGACAAATGGAGCGACTGGAGCAGGAGATTGATGATCTGAAGAAGAGAAACACTGAGCTGGAGCAGCTTTCACACACAGACGATCACATCCATTTCCTCCAGGTAACAGTGATCTAGAAAAAAAGAAGAAAAAAAAACACACATAGTGGATTTTATTAAGATATGCTGTTACAGGTATTTACTGAGTATTTGATTATCAGTGATTATTTGAGCCACACAGTTTGTTTGAGGATACAATGAGCCAGCGGCGTGCACAGACCTCCGGAGGGGCAGGAGCGAAATGGCGTTATGAGGGCAAAATCACGGACCGGGGGGTGGTGGGGGGTTTTTGGTCCCACTCTGCAGAAATCACGGACCGGGGCTGGGACGTAGTGCAAGGGCACTTTAGCGTCGAACCTCAAAGGGGCAGGGGCTCGATGCAATGAGCATCATGTCTGATGATGTTGTAATCTTTATTGGTTTCACTCAATGTACACTGCAGGAATGAGGTGACCTAGTGACCTATCTGTATTGCATACCTATCGCAGACAGTGTAAAGAGACTCTTTGAGAGAAGCAGTCATTCAGCGGAAGTTAAAAGCAGCTTGTAAGTGTATTTATTTCTTGTCTCATTAGAGTTTAGCGCAGTTGTCGTTGCTAGAAAACGCTTGTTTTGTTTACTGTGTTGAGATGTGCTGAAGTTGTGTTTAAAGGGGAGAGAAGTGTGTCTAAAATGTGTGAATGAAAACCCTTGAGACCTCCATCATCAACATCGTCTTTATTGAATAAAACCACAACCAGAGTAAAACTGCTACATATAAATGGTGCTGTGACCTACTGGATCAACTGGATCAGCCGCAGCCGACCGCCAGAGTTGTGCTATGTGTTCATGATGTCTGGGTGCTGAACGTGGAGGCTGAGGAATTGGTTTCATCATTGCTCCAGTAGCTGTAACAGGAGAAGAGACTGTAAAGCAAAAAGACTGATACTGACGAACTGTTGGTTTCTCCTCATCATACCTGTTTGACATTCTCTGAGGTCAGTTCTCCTTTGTGTTTATTCTGTTATTGTTGTGAGATCATACTATGGCTGGGGTAAGGAAAGTCTCTGAAGTGATGAAACTGTACCTCGGGAGAGGTAGAGGGTTGTTGGGGGTGGAAGAGCCTGCCATTAGTAAACATATGGCGCTTTTCCACTGCATGGTACGGCACGGTACGGTTTAGTACAGCTCACTTTTGGGGGGTTTTCCACTGGGTACAGTACCTGGTACCTGGTACCTGGTACTTTTTTTAGTACCACCTTGGCCGAGGTTCCAAGCGAACCATACTGTTACCAAAACGTGACGTGTAAACTCGGCTGATCACTGATTGGCCGGAGAAAATCGTCACTGCCTGCGTCATTGAACTTGCGGCATGAGACACAACAGACCCGCTAGATTTAAATCAGCACAGCCAGCGAAGGATCGAACGCAACTGGTTTGAATGAGTGCACCTTTCTTTTAACTGTTTCGTTGTCTGTTGAGGAAGTACAGACCAGACGTTCCTCTCATTGATAGCCGAGGAGCGGATCCAGCGAGAGCTTGATGAAGCGATGCGGAATTAAAACGTTTTTCAGGAGTCACGGCAGTAGAGGCGGTGCAACTATAACGACACGTGAATAATCCCACCCACTCTAAAGCGGTACTAAACTACAGTGGAAACATGAACTGAGCCGAACTGAGCCATGCTGTGCCGTTCTGAACTGTGCTGAGCCGAGTCGTACCACACAGTGGAAAAACACCACTAGAGTTTATAGTCCCTAAACACACCATACACCAAAAAATCAATCTGCTGGTCCGACTGCCTCTACTCCTAGTAATGCTAATGATAATGTTGGACAGCAATTACTTGGTCTTATTTGTTAATTAGGCAGTCAGATAGGGGATTCCATCGTCACTCGGCTGTTGTCTAGTCAAACCCCAGTTGGCCCCTCCAGTTCAGTCCCATTCAATGCTGTTGTGCCTGAACCTTCCGACGCAGCCCAAAGTCTTACCAGCGTCGGCCTGATTGTCAAGAAACGATTTGTTGGCATTTTCATTTCATCTTGCCTATAAAATGCCTGATAAAGCAGCGTATATGAGCGCGGTGCTGCTTTGTGTACAGCCGTTACCGTCACCTTGTGATCAATGTGAATATCGACCCATGTTTTTATGCAGCAAACATAGAGTTGTAAATGTGAAAGAAGTTAATGTGCCTTCTAAAAATCTAAACAATTAAGACAGTAATATTTATGTTTTAAATTAATATAATAATGTTTGACTTGTCCATTTTAATAAAAATGGTTTAAAAGCTGAAATGCCATTTTATAAGATTTGTTTTTTGTGTGAAAACTTGTATCTAAACTGTAAACCATGTCATTGTTACCATAGACATTGTCCAGCCCCACTCATACAGTGTTCATTTTACTTGTGCAGCTCTTAAAAAGGTTAATAAATTGCCTTAAATTGATTTTTAAAAATTCTGCAGATACCCTGTACATAGTGAAATAAAATTCTTTCATTGATATTTGTGTATTGGAAATGTTTTTGATTGACATTTAGACTTATCTGATTTTTTATATTTAAAAAAAAGGTATTTTTTTATTTAAATTAATTTTCGGGCTACCAAAATCTGAAGAGTACCTGCGCGAAGGGCTACCAGGGATTTTGAAATTTTGCGAGCCCTGCTCCACAAAGCGGATTGCTCTAACACAGATCAAGTAGATGAGATACAGAGTCACCTGCCAGGCAGGGCCAAGATTATTGTTAAGGTCAGACTTAAGAGCAGCCCTAATGAAGCCATCTCCTCTGGGATCATCTATGATGTGTTAAGGCGTTACTTCAGTGAAAGTCCTGGATCATGTCAAGTCAAGACACCTTTATTTATATAGCCCTTTTAACAATACAGATTGTGTCAAAGCAACTTTACAATGTCAAAGTAGGAAAATAGTGTCAATAATGTAAAATGACAAGATTAAACACTCAATTTTCAGTTAAACCCCTTAGCATTCCAATATCCCTCCTGCGGTACAAATCCCATTCAAAAAGAGACCTTAGGAATGCTAAGGGGTTTTAAAGGCATTTCATTATTGAATTCAGTGATGTCATCGTCCAGCTCAGTTCAGTTTAAATAGTATCTGTGCAATCAAGTCAACGATATCGCTGGAAATTAAGTGTCCCCAACTAAGCAAGCCAGAGGCGACAGCGGCAAGGAACCAAAACTCCATCTGTGACAGAATGGAGAAAAAAACCTTGGGAGAAACCAGGCTCAGTCGGGGGGCCAGTTCTCCTCTGACCAGACGAAACCCGCAGTTCAATTCCAACTGCAGCAAAGTCAGATTGTGTAAAGGACTCATCTGGTTCCTGTGGTCTTGTCCCGATGGCTGTCACTGGGGATCTGTCTCTGGGGTTCATCTAGGTGTCCTGATCTCCGTTGACATTCAGGGCTGTAGAGGTCGTCTCTAGGTGCTGATCCACCATCTGATCTGGATACGGATTGTATCGGATGGCTACGGTGACCTCGGAATAAGAAAGAAACAGACTAATATTAGCGTAGATGCCATTCTTCTTACGATGTAAAAAAGTACATTGAGTGTTATGGGATTCAGGGCTTTGTAAGTAATTAACAAGATTTTAAAATATGTACAATGTATGGAGCCAGTGCAGTGTTGACAGAACCGGGCTAATGTGGTCATACTTCCTGCTTCTAGTAAGAACTTTAGCTGCTGCATTTTGAACCATCTGTAGTTTGTTTATTAAGAGTGCAGAACAACTTATCAAATAGCACACCTAGGTTCCTGACTGATGACGAAGAATTTACAGAGCAGCCATCAGGTGTTAGACAGTGTTCTAAGTTATTACATATGGGGGTTTTAGGTCCAATAATTAACACCTCTGTTTTTTTCAGAATTTAGCAGTAAGAAATTACTCGTCATCCAGCTTTTTATGTCGACTGTGCATTCCAGTAGTTTCTCAATTTGGTGTGTTTCACCAGGCCGCGAAGAAATATAGAACTGAGTATCATCAGCATTACAATGAAAGCTAACACCATGTTTCCTGATGATAAACACGGTGCTCATGTCTGCTCATGTCAACCTCTGGCTTACTTTTATGCGACACAACCCAAAGCAAATGAGTGCCCTGTCGACTACTGGGTTAGATTAAATGCAGATGCTGAGTTAGCAGAAAGTCATTTTCAGTAACAAGGCGAGATGAGATGAGAAATGTGAGTTCTGAAATTGCAATGATGTTCATCAGGAACTGTCCAGAACCAGGGTTCTCTAGTAGGGCTGCCCCCTAATAGTCGACTAATCATTAGTCGACCAGAAGAGGCTTGGTTGACCAAAATTGTATTAGTCGCTTAGTCGCAGAAAAAAAAAAATCCACAGGCGAAGTCACGCAGTTCGTGACAGACAGATCGTTAATGTCTAGTCTTTGGTAAAACAAGTCAAAACAATACATCAGGCTGGACATCTAAACGCTCGCCTATCATTCATCAACCTCAAATATGGCTTATCATCTGAAATATGTATTTTGCAACTTTACATGGCTGCTCAATCTAATGTTAACCTAGAGAAATGTGCGCTCTTCAGTGTCTGTGCAGAGTGTGGAAGCTGAACAGTAGCGCTCACTGCAGGACAGATGGAGGCGCCGGTACGTCACTTGCTCTTAAAATACTCCCTCATTTTTGGTCATACAGATCGGGAGTAATACATCTTTCAAATCTGTAAAGATTCTATGTTTATTTGTGTGCACTCACAATGAAAACAAATCGCACTTTTGTAAAATAATGAAAGTAAACAGGTTTTCGCTTTCTGCCGTCTCAGTCTGTGAGTGCGAAACTCTGTATATATCTTTGCCTTACAGGCATTAAAAATACATATATAGAGAGTGAAATGTCTACTTTCAAATGAACCAATTCAAATGGAAAACAAATATTCTCAGATTATATAATCCGTATGAAACAGGCGTGTCCATTACTGCGGAGACGATGAGTCAGTGTCGCTGAACAAATAAATAAATAAACAAAATAAAATAAAACAAATAAACCACTAGTTTATCAAATTATTAAAATGTTAATGCAGTCTTCTTACTGTTTTTCACTGACACATTCATAATCATTACTTCTGCCGGTGCGCTGTGGCAAGCTTTATGCATGTGCTTGAGCATTAAGCTACGTAGACAATTAAAGGCTCATAATAATGATTAGTCGACTAATGCTTAAAATTAACAACTACTAGTTGACCAGAAAATACTTAGTCGAGGGCAGCCCTTCTCTCTAGTGTGTTTAGGTGTAAACCTATCAGTAAATGGACAGTCACAGAAATCCAGGAAGCCATTGATGAGCACCAGAGGAATGTCCAGTCTAAGAAACTGCCTGTCACACATGAAGTTAACTCTGTCCAAGTCACTGCAGCTAAAGTATTATCTTACCCTCACACTGGCCCCGAGGGAGAGAGTTTGAATGTGGCTGCACCAGCTTATGTCCCTGAAAGTCCTTTGAAGGCTGCTGAACCGTGTCTTGAGTATGCTGGAAAGGATATTGGAGCGTACAAGTCAAACTGCTCCTGTTGCACAGCCAAGAGCAACTCCATGGCGCAGCATCTCTCCATGTAGAGTCTGTGGTGACAGGAATTAATCCACCCGTTCACATTGTATGAGAGAAAGGAGATGCTTGTCATGCCTGGAGATTGGACACCAACAGAAGCAATGTCACAAAGTTGTCAAACCTGCTGGACCACCTGCTTCCGATCCGTATGCTCAGGGAAACTGATGCACTCACATTTGGGAGGGGACTTTGTGAGTGTACAAGATCAACCAAGATCATCACCAAGTTGGAGAAATCAGATAGTCTGTTCTTTACATAAGTGTTATTAAATAATAAAGTCACAGTTCAAGCTTTACTAGATAGCGGATCCATGGCGTGCATGGCGTGCAAGACAAAATCCCTGATATTGTGGGCATTGCAAAACTGACCCAGGCTGTCACTCTGTTGTCCAAACAAGCAAACCTTGTGTGGGGCAAGCTTCCATTGAACGCTCCTGTTTTTTTATGGGTAGTACTATGATTGAGCCAGCCAAGGCACATACCCTCAAGAAAAGCATCATGTTGGCAAGAGATGTAGCCTCCATGTCTGGTGATGGATGGGTTCCAGTTAGGATCATAAATCCTCTTGATAAGCCCATAACACTGAAAAGGAACTCCAAAATAGCCAACATCTTACCTGTTGTGACGGTTGAGGACCTTGGCGCACATTCTGATCACAACACTAATGAGATGATGAGTGTAAAGAACCAGAGCACTGTTGGAGGCATCGTCAGTGATGGCTTCAGTTCAGGCTTCCATACCGCTGTGTTCCTCCAGCTCAGCATCAAAAGCTGAGGAGTGTGGTCTCAGAGATGGAGGAACAGGAGATTATATGTAAGTCTTGTAGTGAGTGGGCTTCACCACTTCTGCAAGTATGGAAGAATACAGGAGATCTTATGGTGTGTGTATGGACTACCGTTGGCTGAACACTCGAACTGTTAAGGATGCTCACCCCTTGCCTCATCAGGCCGACTGCTTAGCAGCTTTGGGAGGCAATGCTGTCTTCAGTGCAATGGACTTGACCTCCGGATTCATAACATCGTTGTGTCTGAGGAGGACAAGAAGTTCACTGCCTTTGCGACTCCCATGGGCATGTATAAATTCAATCATCTGCCACAAGGACTCTTTAACAGTCCAGCCAGCTTCATGCGACTCATGACCAACATCCTGGTGTATGCTCCCAATGAAGAGGAAGCCATCAAGTAGCTCAAGCTTGTTTACTAGGCTCAGGGTACATGGACTAAAGTTGGCCCCTAAGAAATGCCATTTTCTCAGGAGGAGCATGACATTTCTGGGCCACATTATTGACAAGACTGGAGTGGCGACGGATCCAGAAAAGGTCAAATCAGCTGTGTACAAAGCAGACCTTTGATGCCTGATGGAGTGACACCCTCGCAGAAAAAAAAAAAAAAATTTTTCTGGGAATGGTGATATATTATCAGAAGTTTATTCCGAACTGTTCCAGTGTTGCAAAGCCCTCGTTTAATCTAACAGCTGCACCAAAAGGGAAGAAAGTCTCTCTAAGTGGTGATGTAAATTTTAAGGAGCTGAACTCCGGTGGTTGGAAGCAAGAACATAGTGAAGCGTTCCAGAAGTTGAAGTCGGCCCTGCTAGAGTCTGATGTGCTGGCTCACCCTGATTTCAGCCAACCATTCATCTTATCTACAGATGCGTTCATGGATGGTTTGGGGGCCGTACTTTCGCAAGTACCAGAAGTTGAAACAAAGGCACGCCCCATCGACTTTGCCAGCAAAGCCCTCACCCGTGCACAAACCAAGTACCCTGCCCATCATCTGGAATTTCTGGCTTTGAAGTGGTCCGTCTGTGACAAGTTCAGTCACTGGCTGAAAGGACACAAGTCAAGTCAAGTCAAGTCACCTTTATTTATATAGCGCTTTTAACAATACAGATTGTGTCAAAGCACTTAACAGTATCAAATTGGAGGACAGAGTGTCAGTAATGTATAATGATAAAATTAAACACTCAATTTTCAGTTAAAGGCATTTCATTATTGAATTCAGAGATGTCATTGTCTAGCTCAGTTTAGTTTAAATAGTATGTGTGCAATCAAATCGGCGATATTCGCTAGAAATTAAGACACAACCTGTAAGGCATTAGTGTACTGTTCACTTACTTGTGCTGAAGTGTCAGTTATGATAGACTGATATGGTATGAAGCAATACATCAATATACAGTAGTTTGATACGAGCGCATCTGAAAAAATATCAAGGGAGGACACAGACTGAGCTGCTGCAGAGAAAGTGAATAATGCAATTTGTTCTCAACATGTGACAAGCTTTATATGAAGGTATTTAAAAAACTCATAAGATAGGGTAAACGTACCTATTAAGCTCACCAAAATCTACATTGAGACATTTTTAGTGCACAAGATAAACAGTAAAGTGTGTCCAGCTGAATTCAATTTCAGTTTTGTAGAGACGGGTATAAAACAAGGTTAGTATATCGTGGCAGTGGTCGCAGCAGCCCTAGTGTGAAGACCGAAGAGTGTAAAGACCATCGACTCCACCGTGCAGGGACACTGGCAAGGGACATAAATGTCACTTTTAATTCGTCCTCTTTTCCACACCTTGCTTTGCTTCACTTCTGGTTTAGTTTTTATGACCAACTCTTACTATGTTTTTCCATATCCCTCCTCTTACTACCACTCGCAAACCACACATCACACACTGTAGGCAGCGCAATCCTAACAACCTGCACACTTTGCCATTGTCTGCTAACACACTACTTTCATGTCAAGTCAAGTCACCTTTATTTATATAGCGCTTTTGTGTCAAAGCACTAAACCGTATCAAATTGGAGGATAGAGTGTCAGTAATGTATAATAAGATTATTATACAGATTATAAAGATTGTTTTCTAAAACATCATGGACGGAATGGTCCTGAGAGCACTGCACGAGCTCGCAGCGCCATCTGCAGGACAGTTAAACGTGTTCAAATGATTGAAAGCGCCAAAAGCGAGCAGAATCAACACTGAAACGTGTGACTTTTAATGAATGGCGGTGAGAATTTGAGATTGCTAGTGCTGTAATAAAATTCGCAACGGTTGTGATTTAATTATATACAGTAACAGGCTGTAGTCTGACACGCTACATGTCTGTTGTTACAGTACTGTTTTTAGTTTTGATTCCCTGTTAAGGCCATTGCACACCGAGTCCAAAATTTTTGCATGCGTTTTTCCGTTTTTTCATATTCGTCATCCTTTCCTATCAAAATGCATGCTACAGATGCGAAAATGCAGAAAATCGAACCTGATCCGAATTTTTTTTTTTATGAGGTAGGAAAGTTTCGGAGGCAGTGTGTGAACGTGATTGACACAACGTGAGGTCGTATTTATTTTTAACCTTGAAAATGTCGGACTCAGTGTGCAATGGCCTTTAGTGCTAGCCACGCTGCGTGCGCTTGGTTTGAGATGCTTTAATTTGCATTTGAGAACACAACATTCTTTATTAGAAACGTTTATAAATCTGTTGTTGTTTACAAAGAACAGTTTCAGTGTCACATGATCTTTCAGAAATCATTCTAATATGCTGATTTGCTGCTCAAAAAACATTTCTGATTATTATCAATGTTAAAAACAGTTTTGCTGCTTAATATTTTTGTGGAAACAATGATACCACTCAAACATTTGTATAAGATTTTTTTTTTTTTTTTTTAAAAGAGAAAAAAAATATATAATTGTATTCATCATGCATGAATGTGATAAAAAGTGAGTGAAGACATTTAAAATGATTTCTATTTAATAAATGCATTGACAAATTTAATTAATATATTTGATAAATGCAAATAAATGCTGTTCATTAAACTTTATATTTATCAAAAAGTCCTGAAAAATAACAAATACGAAGCAGCAAAATTGTTTTTAACATTGATAATAATCAGAAATGTTTCTTGAGGGTCAAATAAATTGTAATGATTTCTAAAAGATCATGTGACACTGAAAAGTAGTAATGGAGTAATGATGAAGAAAATTCTGTTTTGCATCACAGGAATAATGTTACATTTTATATTTCATTTTTCATTTTCTTTTCTTTTTTAATTTGTAGTAATATTTCACAATATTGCTGTTGTTGTTGTTGTTGTTTTTACTTTATTTTGATCAAATAAATTCAGCCTTGATGAGCAGAAGATACTTATTTCAAAACCATTAATAATGGTAATGTTTCCAAACTTTTGGCAGGTACTTTAATAATAATAACAATTCTGTATACTTTACTATAATATATTATATTATATTGTTATCATGATTATTAAATGCTGCTTTTTATTTTATTTTTTATAGGAAAATAGTATGCATTATTGCAATATAAGATATATCTTTTAATGTGCTAAAATATATATTTTGAATAATAAGTGCTGGGGGTGTGACTTGGGGCGTGGTCAGATTTTCCTTCTTTTTGTCTCTAGCTGATCACATGCCTGAATTTTGATTGCTTCCATTGTCCTTATTTGTATGCCACTTTGGATAAAAGCATCTGCTAAATGACTAAATGTAAATGTAATGAAACATGCTACTATATAATAGGGACTATTATCCATTATAACATCCACAATTTTATTTACTAAATTATTAATTATTAATATCATCGTCTTAAATATGTTTAAACGTCTCCTCTTAATGATGAATCACGAGAGAGTAAATCTTTCATATATCATTATTTATTTCATTTTAAGCGGGTAGCTTAACATGTTTCATTAGTAAAAATGTGTTTTTTTTAATTTTTTTTTTTTTTTTTATTGTCATCCATGTCATGTTTGCTTAAACTTCAAAAGTTGACTGTGGAAACTATTAATCAATATGTATATTGGTAGGATACAGCATCTTTGTATTTACAGTTATGTTCTTCTTAGATTTATTTCTTGTTTATCCATTTTTATTCCTGCAGAGTCTTCTTCAGTCTCACTCAGCTCCTCCTGAATCTACAGAAAACATCTCTGTCAGTTTCCTCTTTTCTATTGATGGTGTGAGAGAATTTGTCTCTCAGCTGAGACAGAAACTGGAGGATTTCTGCAAGGAGGAGATGAAAAAGATATCTGGTAAAATATTACATTTTCATCTGCTCTTTTTAATGAGAAAAACATAATCTAATATTATATAATAAATCTTAGAGAATGCTAGAATTGTCTAAGGAATAGAGATGCACCGATTGACCAGCCAGGGGCCGATTTTCCACATGATCGTCCAAGACTGGTCAGTCAATTCACCTTTATTTATATAGCGCTTTTAACAATACAGATTGTGTCAAAGCACTTAACAGTATCAAATTGGAGGACAGAGTGTCAGTAATGTATAATGATAAGATTAAACACTCAATTTTCAGTTAAAGGCATTTCATTATTGAATTCAGAGATGTCATTGTCTAGCTCAGTTTAGTTTAAATAGTATCTGTGCAATCAAATCAGCGATAATCGCTAGAAATTAAGTGTCCCCAACTGAGCAAGCCAGAGGCGACAGCGGCAAGGAACCAAAACTCCCTCTGTGACAGAATGGAAAAAAAAACCTTGGGAGAAACCAGGCTCAGTCGGGGGGCCAGTTCTCCTTTGACCAGACAAAACCTGCAGTTCAAACGTTTATATTTCTCTTTTAATTTTATTGCAAGTTCTAACAATAGTAGTATTATGTAGTTAGGTATTTTATTATATTTTTAGTTATTTTGTTATATTTATTAGTTTTATTGTATTTTAATCGAGGTTTTCGCTGGGGATATGTCTCTGGGGGTCATCTGGGGGTCATCTGGGTGTCCTGGTCGCCGCTGACGATCAGGGCTGTAGACATCATCTCTTGGTGCTGATCCACCATCTGATCGGATATGGACTGAGAAACAGAATAGGAAAGAAACAGACAAATATTAGCATAGATGCCATTCTACTTACGATGTAACGAGTACATCGTGTGTTATGGGGAGTGTTCCCGGTTCCGGTTGATCTAATTAATGCAGCCTAACAATTCTTTAACGGATTTGAATAATAGAAGCGTATTAGTGTGTTATGTGTACGCCAGGATAAAGAGATGGGTCTTTAATCTAGATTTAAACTGACAGAGTGTGTCTGCCTCCCGAACAGTGTTAGGTAGATTGTTCCAGAGTTTGGGTGCTAAATAGGAAAAGGATCTGCCGCCCGCAGTCGATTTTGATATTCTAGGTATTATCAAACGGCCAGAGTTTTGAGAACGCAGCGGACGTGGAGGACTATAATGCGATAAGAGCTCGCTCAAGTACTGAGGAGCTAAACCATTCAGGGCTTTATAAGTAATTAACAAGATTTTAAAATCTATCCGATGTTTGATAGGGTGCCAGTGCAGTGTTGACAGAACCGGGCTAATATGGTCATACTTCCTGGTTCTAGTAAGGACTCTAGCTGCTGCATTTTGGACCAACTGTAGTTTGTTGATCAAGCGTGCAGAACAGCCACCCAATAAAGCATTACAATAGTCTAACCTTGAGGTCATAAACCAACGTGATCTCACAGAATTCCGTGTAATGTTCACGGACTTAATTAACCCCCGAATCTGTGGTGGCATCACGGAATCGCCGAAAATTCCGTGATGGGCTCACAGAAAAAATTCCGTGATGGGCTCACAGAAAAAATTCCGTGATGGGCTCACAGAAGTGATACCAATGTAAGTCAGTGACAGGCGTCAGCCGTGCTCCACGCACGGAAACCCTTAGCATCAATATGCCGACGCGATACTGGGACATTTATCGTCATTATTGTTCAGAACTGGGTAGGTTTAGGGTAGGGGTGGGGTCAGGTACTCCAGTGAAAGTATAACTGCATCGGAGTCACTCTTTTTACGTTGAACCAGTGAATCCGTGCATGGACCACGGCTGATGCCTTCTGTGAGCCGGCGAATCGGCGATTCCGTGATGCCACCACAGATACGGAGGTTAATTAAGTCCATGAACATTACACGGAATTCTGTGAGATCAGGTTGCATAAACGCATTAACTAACATTTCTGCATTTGACGTTGAGAGCATAGGTCACAATTTAGATATGTTTTTGAGATGAAAAAAACGCAGTTTTACAGATGCTAGAAACATGGCTTTCAAATGAAAGATTGCTATCGAATAGCACACCTAGGTTCCTGACTGATGAAGAAGAATTGACAGAGCAGCCATCAAGTGTTAGATAATGTTCTAGGTTATTACATGTGGGGTTTTTAGGTCCGATAATTAACACCTCTGTTTTTTCAGAATTTAGCAGTAAAAAATTACTCGTCATCCAGTTTTTTATATCGACTATGCATTCCGTTAGTTTCTCAATTTGGTGTGTTTCACTGGGCCGCGAAGAAATATAGAGCTGAGTATCATCAGTATAACAGTGAAACCTAACACCATGTCTCCTGATAATATCTCCCAAGGGTAACATGTAGAGCGTGAAAAGTAACAGCCCTAGTACTGAGCCTTGAGGTACTCCATACTGCACTTGTGATCGATATGATACCTCTTCATTCACTGCTACGAACTGATGGCGGTCAGATAAGTATGATTTGAACCATGCTAAGGCGCTTCCACTAATGCCAACAAAGTTTTGTAGTCTATTCAAAAGAATGTTGTGGTCGATAGTGTAGAACGCAGCGCTAAGATCCAGTAGAACTAATAAAGAGATACAACCACGATCAGATGATAGAAGCAGGTCATTTGTAACTCTAATGAGAGCAGTCTCAGTACTATGATACGATCTAAATCCTGACTGGAATTCCTCACAGATATAATTTTTCTCTAGGAAGGAATATAATTGTGAGGATACTACCTTTTCTAGTATCTTTGACAGAAAAGGGAGATTTGAGATCGGTCTGTAATTAACTAGATCTTTGGGGTCAAGTTGTGGTTTTTTAATGAGAGGCAATAATAACAGCCAATTTGAAGGTTTTGGGGACATATCCTAATGACAATGATGAATTAATAATAGCCAAGAGAGGATCTATGACTTCTGGAAGCAGCTCTTTTAGTAGTTTAGATGGAATCGAGTCTAACATACATGTTGTTGGTTTAGATGATTTAACAAGTTTATACAATTCTTCCTCTCCTACAGTAGAGAATGAATGGAATTGTTCCTCAGGGGATCTATAGTGCGCTATCTGATGCGATACTGTAGCTGACGGCTGCAAGGATACAATTTTATCTCTGATGGTATCGATCTTGGAAGTGAAGTAGTTCATAAAGTCATTACTGCTATGCTCTTGGGGAATGCCAACACCTGTTGATGCTTTATTTTTTGTTAATTTAGTCACTGTATTGAATAAATACCGAGGGTTATGTTTGTTTTCTTCTAGAAGAGACGAAAAGTAATCAGATCTAGCAGTTTTTAATGCTTTTCTGTAGGATAGGGTACTTTCCCGCCAAGCTAAACGAAATACCTCTAATTTAGTTTTCCTCCAGCTGTGCTCCATTTTCCGGGCTGCTCTCTTTAGGGCGCGAGTGTGCTCATTATACCACGGTGTTGGACTCTTATCCTTAATCTTCCTTAAGCGTAAAGGAGCAACCGCATCTAAAGTGCTAGAAAAGAGAGAGTCCATAGTTCCTGTTACATCATCAAGTTGTTCTGAGCTATTGGATATGCTGAGGAACTGAGATAAGTCAGGAAGATTATTTATAAAGCAGTCTTTTGTGGTAGAGGTAATAGTTCTACCATATTTGTAACAAGAAGTTGGCTTTACAGCTTTAGCTATATGGAATATACAGGAGACTAGATAATGATCTGAGATATCATTGCTCTGCTGCAAAATTTCAACGCCACTGACATCAATTCCATGTGACAGTATTAAATCTAGAGTATGATTTCGACAATGAGTAGGTCCTGACACATGTTGTTTAACACCAATAGAGTTTAGAATGTCTATAAATGCTGATCCCAACGAATCTTTTTCATTATCAACATGGATATTAAAATCACCAACGATTAGGACTTTATCTGCAGTCAGCACTAACTCCGATAGAAGATCAGAAAATTCTTTAATAAAGTCTGTATGGTGCCCTGGTGGCCTGTATACAGTAGCCAGTACAAACATCACAGGGATTTATCATTAACACTTGTTTCTTTGGATAACGTTATATGAAGCACCATTACTTGAGCAATTATACTTGAAACCCGACCTCTGAGAGATACTGAAAATATTGCTATAAATTGTAGCAACACCTCCCCCTTTACCTTTTGGACGCGGTTCATGTTTGTAACAGTAATCTTGTGGTGTAGACTCATTTAAAGTAATGTAATCATCTTGTTTTAGCCAGGTTTCTGTCAGACAAAGCACATCTAGTTTATGGTCAGTGAACATATCATTTACAAAAAGTGCTTTTGAAGAAAGGGATCTAATATTCAATAAGCCAAGCTTTATCATGTCTTTATTTGTATTATATCGTTTTTTTATTTGTTGAACATCAATTAAATTGTTACTATTACTTTGGTTTGGATGTTTTCTGTATTTTCTAGTTCGGGGAACAGACATAGTCTCTATAGTGTGATATCTAGGTGAAAAAGTTTCTATGTGCTGAGAGTTAACTGACTTCTGTGACGTGAGGCGGCTAGCAGACGATCGGTTTAGCCAGTCTGTCTGCTTCCTGACCTGGGCTCCAGTTAGTCAAGTACAAACTCTAAGACAATGTGCCATATTTCTAGAGAGAAGAGCGGCACCACCCCAGGAGGGATGAACACCATCTCTTTTCAACAGGTCAGGTCTGCCCCAAAAATTCTTCCAATTGTCTATGAAGCCTATATTATTTTGCGGGCACCACTTAGACATCCAGCCATTAAGTGATGACAGTCTGCTATGAATCTCATCGCCACGGTAAGCAGGGAGCGGACCAGAGCATATTACAGTGTCTGACATCGTACTTGCAAGTTCACACACCTCTTTAACATTATTTTTAGTGATCTCCGACTGGCGAAGTCGAACATCATTAGCGCCGACGTGGATAACAATCTTACTGAATTTAGGTTTAGCATTAGTCAGCACTTTTAAATTTGCCAAGATGTCAGGCGCTCTGGCTCCTGGTAAACAATGGACTATGGTGGCTGGTGTCTCTATTTTCACATTCCGTACAATAGAATCGCCAATAATTAGAGCACTTTCATCAGGTTTCTCAGTGGGTGCTTCACTGAGTGGGGAGAACCTGTTTGATGTTTTGATCGGAACGGAAGAGCGATGTTTTGACCCACGACTATGCCGCCTCACAGTCACCCAGTTGCCCTGCTGCACGGGCTCAACCGAAACCGAACAATGTACAGGACTCCCTGAGCTAGTCGCATCCAAAGCAGTATCTACAGCCCTCACATTCTTACTATCCTCAACTAAAGTTTGGATGCGTGTCTCTAGTTCTAAAACCTTCTCTGTCAGCCTAACTATTTCCCTGCATTTATCACATGTGAATCCCTCGCTGCTGACAGAGACAGATAAACTATACATGTGGCAAACAGTGCAAACAACAATAGCAGGAGAAGAAGCCATTACTCACCGTGATTGATGAATGATACCAACTTAACTTACCACTGTTGTTTGATGAGCTCGTGAAAAACGGAGGGAGGAAAAAAAAAAAATAATAATAATAATAGGCGCGAAATGCAAATGGAACCGCGAGTGACAAGCTAACTGGCTAACAAGCTGCACTCGCGGTTTTAAAAGCGGACTATCAAATTAGTTAGATTAGTTTGAAGGATAGCACCAGAAATATGGTGGGAATTAAGTTATATATTATCACTTTAGACAAAAAGGGCGTGAAAGTAAGGTAGAGATTCAATAAAAAGCGAAGGTACACGGAGCTACAATCACAAACCTCTCAGCAGCGCAACAGACTGAAGCAATCGATCTCGGTCAGCCTGCCGATTCTGAGCCAGTCCGTTTTGACGTCACACTTACGCTCACACCATGTCTTGTAGGCGTGCAAAGACTCAAAGTTCACAATTTGTAATACAGGTAGGGCCAAAGTAAACTGTGGGGGAACCACAGGGCTCGATTCATGCTTGTTTACGATTTTTTTAAAGGGGCAAGTAAGAGAGAATTTTACTTGCCCGACCAGACAAGAAGCCTGATTAAAATGTCAATAACAAAAATAACTAGGAAAGCACTGTAGCTTGGCCACCAATTTTTTTTTTGCGTGAGAATGATTGTGTTTCCCTTTCTAGGGAACTCGTGCTGCGTCCCCTAGGGGGCACATTGGGGATTGCTGCCTTACGTGGGCAAAGTTGCCGCTCATTCAAAGTACTGTTGCCGTGGCACAGTTTATCTCAGCTCCCGGTGATAGCTTTGATCTTTAAACAGGTTGTCAGATGTTTTTTTCCCTACTCATCTTTTTTGACTGTTTTTCACTATTTTTGCATTTGGCTAGGGTCAGTGTCACTACTGGTAGCATGAGGCGATACCTGGACCCTACAGAGGTTGCACTGGCAGTCCACCTCCTCCAGGGTGGCACATCAATACGTGCCATTGCCAGAAGGTTTGCTGTGTTTCTTAGCCCAGTCTCAAGAGTATGGAGGAGATTCCAGGAGACAGGCAGTTACTCTAGGAGAGCTGGGCAAGGCCGTAGAAGGTCCTTAACCCATTAGCAGGACCGGTATCTGCTACTTTGTGCAAGGAGGAACAAGATGAGCACTGCCAGAGCCCTACAAAATGACCTCCAGCAGCCTCCACTCCGCTCCGCCTTGTTGCCAGATCTAGCTATTATAAGCGTCACTTGACTTGTTTTAATACTTAATGTAACAGCGTTAATAAAGTAATTGGGGCATTAATAAAGTGGGAAGATGAAGGTTGAGGTTAAAGATTCTGTATCCTATTTGCAAAACACAAGATTTAAACTTAGTTTGGTGCATTTGTCAGGAGCTTGGTTGTGTTTGTTTTTTGTAGCAATATCTGGCAACACTGCTTCGCCAGCACTGACAGGCAGCAATCAAAAAAGGAGCGTGCGGATAGTTTATTGTTGAGGAGACCACATTCGTTAGACAAACACAATGATCACCATGATATACAGTGAGGAAAATAAGTATTTGAACACCCTGCTATTTTGCAAGTTCTCCCACTTAGAAATCATGGAGGGTCTGAAATTGTCATCGTAGGTGCATGTCCACTGTGAGAGACATAATCTAAAAAATCCAGAAATCACAATGTATGATTTTTAACTATTTATTTGTATGATACAGCTGCAAATAAGTATTTGAACACCTGTCTATCAGCTAGAATTCTGACCCTCAAAGACCTGTTAGTCTGCCTTTAAAATGTCCACCTCCACTCCATTTATTATCCTAAATTAGATGCACCTGTTTGAGGTCGTTAGCTGCATAAAGACACCTGTCCACCCCATACAATCAGTAAGAATCCAACTACTAACATGGCCAAGACCAAAGAGCTGTCCAAAGACACTAGAGACAAAATTGTACACCTCCACAAGGCTGGAAAGGGCTACGGGAAATTGCCAAGCAGCTTGGTGAAAAAGGTCCACTGTTGGAGCAATCATTAGAAAATGGAAGAAGCTAAACATGACTGTCAATCTCCCTCGGACTGGGGCTCCATGCAAGATCTCACCTCGTGGGGTCTCACTGATCCTAAGAAAGGTGAGAAATCAGCCCAGAACTACACGGGAGGAGCTGGTCAATGACCTGAAAAGAGCTGGGACCACCGTTTCCAAGGTTACTGTTGGTAATACACTAAGACGTCATGGTTTGAAATCATGCATGGCACGGAAGGTTCCCCTGCTTAAACCAGCACATGTCCAGGCCCGACTTAAGTTTGCCAATGACCATTTGGATGATCCAGAGGAGTCATGGGAGAAAGTCATGTGGTCAGATGAGACCAAAATAGAACTTTTTGGTCATAATTCCACTAAACGTGTTTGGAGGAAGAAGAATGATGAGTACCATCCCAAGAACACCATCCCTACTGTGAAGCATGTTGGTGGTAGCATCATGCTTTGGGGTGTTTTTCTGCACATGGGACAGGGCGACTGCACTGTATTAAGGAGAGGATGACCGGGGCCATGTATTGCGAGATTTTGGGGAACAACCTCCTTCCCTCAGTTAGAGCATTGAAGATGGGTCGAGGCTGGGTCTTCCAACATGACAATGACCCGAAGCACACAGCCAGGATAACCAAGGAGTGGCTCTGTAAGAAGCATATCAAGGTTCTGGCGTGGCCTAGCCAGTCTCCAGACCTAAACCCAATAGAGAATCTTTGGAGGAGCTCAAACTCCGTGTTTCTCAGCGACAGGCCAGAAACCTGACTGATCTAGAGAAGATCTGTGTGGAGGAGTGGGCCAAAATCCCTCCTGCAGTGTGTGCAAACCTGGTGAAAAACTACAGGAAACGTTTGACCTCTGTAATTGCAAACAAAGGCTACTGTACCAAATATTAACATTGATTTTCTCAGGTGTTCAAATACTTATTTGCAGCTGTATCATACAAATAAATAGTTAAAAATCATACATTGTGATTTCTGGATTTTTTTTAGATTATGTCTCTCACAGTGGACATGCACCTCGATGACAATTTCAGACCCCTCCATGATTTCTAAGTGGGAGAACTTGCAAAATAGCAGGGTGTTCAAATACTTATTTTCCTCACTGTATCTGTACAAAACTGTGTCAAACGCTATCAAAGCAGTACTAGCCATTATTATCTTAACAACCGCAGACCTCACTAATTTAGTGCTGTTCCAGCAAACGTGATTGTGTCTGCCGAACAATTTTTCTGTTATTCGGATAAATTCGTTATTCGTTTACGAATAACGCGCAAGTTCGCTAGAAGGGGAACGTCTCGGGTTATGCATGTAACCATGCTTCCCAGAGAGGGAACGAGATGTTGCGTCTCCTCGCCATACCTTTGGTGCCCAAATCGCAATCTGTATCCAGAAAGGCACGGAAAACAAATAATGTGTTCTAACAAATATTGCGAGCTACTTAAGGAACATGGTTAGCTGATAATGGTTGCCTGTTACATTACAGTATATTTAATTTCACTACCACATAAACAGAGTAAGAAGAGACGACTGAGAGGACGAATTATTTGCAGATCCTGAGCACCACTTACAAGAACCTAATCTTGTAAAATGTGTGGTAAGAACTGTCACTCTAGTATACACAGAGTACGTGTGATTGCAAATCTCGAAAGTGAAAGTAAAAAGCGATCGTGCATTTAGAAGCAGCTTCAATGTCCCACATAATAGTGGCTCTCTAATGGCCGAAATTTATATACGGTATAATTACCCAATTATATAACTGCAAGATAAAGTTTTCCTCCCATCTCGTATTTATTCTATTTAGGGGTTCTGTAATACACGTCATTTTCTTCCCGAACACGGGATTGGGATGCGGTGGGTTGTGGGGGGGATGGGGCGGGGTCACGATGCCACCTCAACATCGTGATGTCTATCAGCCATCGGCAACAGACGATGGCATTGTCTATCGGCCCAAACCTAGGAACCATGGTTACTTCTGGAACCCGAAACGTTTTATTGCATTCAGTGTGAACGCCAACTGATTTATGTCATGCAAGATGAGGCTCTCGCAACCTAAATCACCTATCAACACGATTGCAATGTGACACTGGTTTTATACAATAGTAGTTCAATAAACAAGAAGTTAAAATTAAGTGACTTACATTTTAGACACATTATTGACTGTTTTTGCTCAATTTCGCTGTGGAATCAAGGCCACAGCAGAACTGTTGTATCTTCCCAGTTTCGTTACTGAATGAATCCACAATGCATTTTGCATTGAAAAAAACCAAAATATTTTGCATGTGTATATATATATATATGCATGTATATTGTAATATATATATATATATATATATATATATATATATATATATATATATATATATACTGTATATATTTTAATATGCTGTCAATTATAATTCTTGAAAAAAAAATGGTATTGGCAGGTCACACTTCGGAACTTGGAATCAGCCAAGAAAGTTGCAATCGGTGCATCTCTACTAAAAATTAATACAGGAATAATTTTCTGTCTGTACTGAGAGTTTATATCTGTTATTTTCACAGTTTCTCACAGTAACATTGTTCTCGGGACCAGAGATGACTTCCTACAATGTAAGTTACTGGGTAACATCCCTACATCTCACCCTCACACTGACAGAATTTCATGTGAAATGTTCACGCAATATTACCGTAATTTTACATTCTGACTTGTAAAAACCATTCACGTCCTCGTCCTTTTTATGAGCCTTTTTCCGAAACTTCTCCGCTTCTCAAGATGGCCACCATCAATCACATAAGCAGAGCTCTTTAACTGCGCTCTAGTCTCTGGTCAAACGCTCTCAAACCACTAATCTGTAGCTTAATGTAATCTATTAACTATGCACATCATAACGTTTTTGGCAAGTAGGCTATCCATATTATGACAACATATTTTAATAAGACTGAATTTGTATTTAACCTGATCACGTTTAATAAAAAGACATATTAATTAACGCCGCATGACGATTATACAGTGAGCAAAGAACATTTACATTATCAAAGAATATAACTGAATTCAGTCTAGCGTGAGTGTAAGCACTCTAAAAAGAGCTATAATCAGTGATGTTATCTGCAGTGTATATGATGCATTAATTTTTTACATTGCATGTACATCTACACTTTGTTGTTTCTGATGAGAGAATTCGAGACTGCACTGACCAAAACTTGTGTGTACCAGCAATGTTAATATTTAGTCAAATCCCCTTAAATAATAGAAATATTAAAGAAAAAAAAATTCTTGACAATCACAAAAGCACAAATATATATTGGTTAGCATATAACTCTGTCTTTATTCATTTGTATGTTAATCTATAAGAGTTCGGGCTGTTTTATATTAGGATTTTGTCAAAAATCCTGACCATGACCTGCAACATCAAGGCACACCCCCCAGAACCCGCCAGATAAAATATGTTCCCGCGTCTATTCTAATACCTCTGGAGTTCATCTTCACTCAACCCTGGAATTCACCATCATGGAAATGATGCTCTGAGTAGTACTGTACCTTAAAAAGGGTATTTCCCTCACCCTGGAAATTAACATTTCTTTTAATTAATAAATAATCAATTCTGAGCTAGACAAACTGGTCAATTGATTGTACTGTAAATTCTGCTTTATCAAGCTAATTCTACTAACTTATCCAAATATTATAATTAATTATAACGAGTCAAGATTAATTATTAATATTCTCCCTTTAAGCTAATTTTCTACATATTTTGGTGGAGAATGGTGGCATCGTTTTAAACATTGTTTGCAAGCAGACCCATTAATCAATCGTATGTATTTGTCTCATAAGTTTTATTAAATTCTTATACATGCATGTACCAGTTTCTGATCAAAATCAGATATAGCTTGAATGCACTTTCCTACAAACAGTACAGAAGTTCATCAATGGATTTTGGGGCACTAGTGCGCATGTGTGAGGTATAGCTCCTCTCCCTGGTCTCGACAAAGTTGTTATCTTACCGTGTTTTATTTAGTTTTTCGCTTGTAAAGTGTGTCTACTCATTTCATTTAGCACAAACTCTTAAGACGTTGGAAACTAAGTATTCAGAGCTGTCTGAACAAAACAATCAGCTCCGTGCTAAAGTCATGGATCTAGAAGCTTGGTCTAGAAGACACAATATTAAGATCGTGGGGATACAAGAAGGAGAAAAGGAGCGTAAACCCACTGAATTTGTTTCAAGGCTGATACCCCAATTGCTTGCGGAAGAGCATTTCCCTCATACGGTTTAAGTGGATCGAGCGCATTGTTCTCTTCAGCCAAAACCGGCTGCGGGTGAAAAGCCGCACACAATCCTAGCGCATATCCATCATTTTCAAGAGAAGGAGCTGATTCTGCACGGTGGGAGATTGCAACCGTTGGAATACAAAGGGAAAAGGGTCCTGATCTTTCCGGACAATACTAGCGAGGTGATGTCTCAGCGGAACGCCTTTCGGGATGTAATGCAAAACCTGCGCAAATAAAGGAATCAAGTTTACTCTGCGATACCCAGCTAGGCTGCAAATTCAACATCAGGTGGTGGGGGCGGGGAATTCAGGGGACTAGATCCATGCTTCAATTATATTTTCCTATGCCATTATATACAACCCGGATTTTAAAGTTTAAACCCATTTTTTAAATTTGAATAAAATGAAAACTAAAAGACTTTCAAATCATAAGAGCCAATATTTTATTCACAATAAAACATAGATAACATAAATGTTTAAACTGAGAAATTTTACAATTTTATGCACAAAATGAGCTCATTTAAAATTTGATGCCTGCTACAGGTCTCAAAATAGTTAGTACAGGGGCATGTTTACCATGGTGTAGCATCTCTTCTTCTTTACAGTTTGAAGACGTCTGGGCATCGAGGTTATGAGTTTCTGTTTTTTTTTGTGTTGGAATTTGGTCCCATTCTTGCCTGATATAGGTTTCCAGCTGCTAAAGAGTTTGTGGTTATCTTTGATGTATTTTTTGTTTAATGATGCGCCAATTGTTCTCTATAGGTGAAAGATCTGGACTGCAGGCAGGCCAACTTTTCATTGGATAATAATAATTTAAAATGGTGGGAAATATCAATATGAAACAAATGTTTTTCTCAAATACACATTGGACACAATTATTGGTGCCCCTAGAAATTCTTATGAGTAAAATATCTCTGAAGTATATTTCCATTCATATTCACAATTTTGAGCACTCCAGGGTGATTATCAACATGAAATTATCCAGCCATGGCTTCCTGTTTGACAGAAATATAAATAGGAGGGACAACAAAGCCCAAATTCCCTTAATCATCCATCACAGTGAGAAAAACCAAAGAATATATTTCTGATGTGCAGCAAAAGATAATTGGGCTTCACAAATTAGTGAAATGGCTTTAAGAAAAGAGCTAGAACAGTGAAAATTCCAATTTCCACCATCAGGGCAATAATTAAGAATTTCCAATTAACGTAAAATGTTACGAAACTGCCTGGAAGAAGACTTGTGTCTGTATCGTCCTAATGCACGGTGAGAAGGAGAGTTTGAGTGGTTAAAGACTCTCCAAGGACCACAGCTGGAGAATTGCAGAAAATAGTTGAGTCTCGGGGTCAGAAAACCTTAAAAAAAAAAATTGTCATACAGCACCTATCACCACATGTTTAGAAGGGTTTCAAGAAAAATTATCCTCGCTCATCCAAAAACAAACTCCAGCGTATTCAGTTATCAGACACGACTGGAACTTCAATAGACTGGCTTCTATGGTCAGATGAAACTAAAAAATTAGCTTTTTAGCAGCAAACACTCAAGATGGGTTTGGTGAACAGAGGGATAAAAAGTACCCCATGTGTACAATGAAATATACTGCTGTATTTTTGATGTTGTGGGCCTATATTTCTGCTGGAGGTCCTGGACATCTTGTTTAGATACATGGCATCATGGATTCTATCAAATACCAACAGATAAAAATCAATAAGTCACTGACTCTGTTAAAAATCTTATAATGGGCCATGTTTGGATCTTCCAACCGTACAATAATCCAAACACAAACCTCAAAAACAACACAAAAATGGGTCACTGAGCACAAAATCAAGCTTCTGCTGGCCATTCCAGTCCTCTGACCTGAACCCTGTAGAAATATAGATGAGCGGAGTGAACTGAAGAGAAGAAGCACCAACATGGAGCTGGGAATCTAAAGGGTCTGGAGTGATTCTGGATGAAGGAATGGTCTCTGATCTCTTGTCAGGTGTTCTCTAACCTCATCAGGCATTATAGGAGAAAATTTAGAGCTGTTAAACTATCAAATGGATTTTTTTTTTTTTAAGTATTGAATAAAAGGGTGCCGTCTAGGCCACTAAAAAGGAAAAGAAAAATGAGATGCTCAAAAATTAAGTGGATAACAACACTAAATACATAGTGGCAGAACAATACAAGTTCAAAATCTTATGCACTCACTTGGGGTACATGAATAGGAAAACTCTTCCACAGAATAGTTGACAAATCAATCCCTAAATTACTGATATAAGGTTTCCAGACATTATAAAACTGATCTGGCTGACCATTAACTAAACATGATAAATATTCCAGCGGAATTAGTTCCATTAAAATCTTGTACCATCCAGAAATAGTCTGAGTCTTATCACTTATCCATCTCATTAATATATTTTTCCTGGCTGCGAATGTGAGAAGATTGTAAAGTCTCTTCATTTGATAAAATCAAAGTTTTATCCAGCAGACCAAGGATCAAAAATAAAGGATCCACAACCAACTCCTTATCAAAGAGATTACTCATTTCAGATACAATCTTGACCCAATATATTTGTAACTGATTACATGACCAAAGGCAGTGAGTGAGAGTGCCAATTTGTGTTTTGCACTTAAGGCATAGAGGTGAAAGTGTATTGTTAAATGCATGTCTACGGTTTGGTGAAATATGCAGTCTATGTACAATTTTAAATTGTATTGCTTTGGCACGGTTACATACCAAAATAGATTTGGCATATTTCCAAATATCATCCCATTCTTCTTCACTTATAGAGATAGAAAGTTCCCTCTCCCAAGCGAGTCTAGTATTCAAAACTACTTGTCCCTCAATTGTAACAGTAAGAAACCTATATAACAAACTCACTGATTTCTTGCCGGGTGTTTGAAAAATAAATTTTTCCGTAGGAGACAGACTTCAATTAGTACATAAGGTATCCTTCAAAATATAGTTTCTAATCTGTACAAAAAAACGAAAAAAGTCCTGTTTTAATAATTGGTATTTCTGTCTCAAATCCTCAAAGGACATAAGGCCTTCTTCATCAAACACATCCTTAAGCCGATTAATACCCCGATTCTCCCAAAATTTAAACCTCCCATCAAATCTGCCTGGAGGGAAGTACGGGATATTCACAATTGGTGTAAGAGCAGAGGTTACTTTAGTTTTTCTCTCAAAACGACATATAGCCCTCCATGCCTGAAGTGTATTTACAGTTACAGGGTTATCACCGTTCTCCAAAAAGAATATCATTTTTTTTGAGAAACAACAGATCCATAAGGGACATTTTTGACAATGACTGCTCAATGTCCAACCAAATAGAAGAATTATCGAGAACAACCCAATCAGAAAATATATCTTAAATGTGCAGACCTATTGATATAGCTTAATATTAGGTAAATCCAATCCTCCAATTGAGCCTGGTATTTGCAGTGCAGAAAACTTTAACCTTGGTTTGCGCTTGCTCCAAATAAAGGAGGAAAGCCAGCCATTCACATCTTTTAAAACCTTTTTAGAGAACAGAATAAGGATGATTTGAATTGGGTACAAAAGCTTGAGAAGGACAGTCATTTTTATAAGGGCCATTCTACCCAACCACGAAATTGGTAGAGCGTGCCATCGGTTTAAATCATCTCTAATTTTACTAAGCAACGGCGTAAAATTGTCTTTTGAATACATTTTTTAATACAGGGCTCACAAAAATACCTAAGTATATAAATCCTCCAGGGGACCACTTAAATGGAAATGAGGGGCTAATATTTGCCATTGTTTTCATGGAACCAACAGGCATAGCCTCTGACTTACTGAAATTGATTTTGTGTCCTGAGAAAGTACTGAATGTATTAATGGTGTTAAGAAGAGATGGTACTGAAGAGTCAGGATTTGAAATGAAGATGAGCACATCATCTGCATAAAGGACTAATTTATGATGTTTTTCCTCAGTCTGTAAACCTTCAGTCGAAGGCTCTTTTCTAATCACATTAGTCTCACGCTGTTTAAAGACTTGTATAACATTAAGAAGACGTCGCATATTATTGCAAGATGAGCAGTCTTTTATAAAACCTACTTGGTCAACTTTGATAACATCTGTTATTACATTCTCCAAATGAGAAGCCAGGATTTTGGCTAACAACTTCCTATCCGTATTTAATAGAGATATGTGTCTATATGAAGAGCAGGCTTCGGGAAGTTTACCTTTTTTCAGAATAAGGGGAATATTAGCTTCTCTCAGAGATTCAGGGAGCTGCCCAATGATAAATGAGTGGTTAAGCATATTAAGCATAGGTTCAAGTAACAAAGTGTGTCATTCCTCATAAAATTCACAACAGATGCCATCTGGGCCTGGCACTTTTCCATTCTGCATATGTGAGATTGCCTCCATTAACTCTTCTTTAGAGATAGGAGCATTTAACTTTGCTTTCTGCTCTACTGAGATAGTTGGTAAACTAATTTTGGGGGAAAAAAAAGCTTCTAATAGGATATTATTGCTACTAGACACTTCAGTATTGTATAGGTTCATATTGTAATTTCTAAATGTGTTATTAATTGACATACGATCATAATGTAATTTATCATTTGTGTCTAATATTGATATGATTGAACGTGAATCACTGTTCTTTTTAGTAACGTATGCCGAAAATTTACCCGGTTTATCTCCGTGCATTTGTATTCTGCATCTGGGTAAGCAGTGAATCTATAGAGCACCTCAGTGCTGATATTTTGAGTAGCACCTTATCTGCAGTCTTAATATATTTTTCCTCTTTACTCTTCAAGGCCACCTCTAATAATCTTCGGGTCCCATTTTTTTTAACGTTTCTTAAAAGTAGAAAAGGACAAAATTAATCCTCTTATATAAGCTTTACTGGTCTCCCATAAGAGAGAAGAGTCTCGCGTAGTTTGAGCATTAATAGTATAGAAATATGTAAATTTCTTAGAGAAAAAAGGGTTAAATAACTGATCTTTGAGTATATTAGTGTTTAATCTCTATTGCCGAAAATTATCTCTATTTGATGCCTTTATGTCTAAAACAACCATAGCATGATCTGAAATTACAATATTATTAATACAACATGCTACAGCTAAATGAGCTTAGACATAAAAAAAAAATTATCAATCCTTGTATAACATGGATGTGGTGGGGAGAAAAAACTGTATTCTTTACCAGATGGGTATAGAGCTCTCCAAACGTCTATAAAATCTAGGTCTTCACAAATGCCATTAATTTGTTTAGCTATCTTAGATGGGGCCATTATTTTATGGGAAAATCGGTCAATGACAGGATTTAACATACAGTTAAAATCACCTGCAGCAATCATATAATCCGATCTCAAATCATGAAAGTCAGCAAATGCCTTCATAAGGACATTAGAGGGGCGCCCTGGAGGATAATAAATATTAAACAAGGAAATAGACTTGCCATATAAAGTGCCATTTATAATAACAAAACGACCTCTATCATCTTCTGTCAGTTTAACAACATTCAGTGGGATGTCTTTTCTGATCAGCACTGCTACCCCTCTACTTTTTGACGAAAAAGATGAGGAATATACTTGATTATATCCCCCCTGTTTTAACTTTAAATGTTCCTGTTTATCTAAATGCGTTTCTTGTAGTAGAGCTATACCAATCTTCTCTTTTCTACAGGTGCTGGTCATATAATTAGAATAGCATCAAAAATTCCATTCAAAAAGTGAAACTTGTATATTATATTCATTCATTACACATAGACTGATATATTTCAAATGTTTATTTCTTTTAATTTTGATGATTATAACTGACAACTAAGGAAAACCCCAAATTCAGTATCTTAGAAAATTAGAATATTGTGAAAAGTTTCAATATTGAAGACACCTGGTGCCACACTCTAATCAGCTAATTAACTCAAAACACCTGCAAAGGCCTTTAAATGATCTCTCAGTCTAGTTCTGTAGGCTACACAATCATGGGGAAGACTGCTGACTTGACAGTTGTCCAAAAGATGACCATTGACACGTTGCACAAGGAGGGCAAGACACAAAAGGTCATTGCAAAAGAGGCTGGCTGTTCACAGAGCTCTGTGTCCAAGCACATTAATAGAGAGGCGAAGGGAAGGAAAAGATGTGGTAGAAAAAAGTAAAAGCAATAGGGATAACCGCACCCTGGAGAGGATTGTGAAACAAAAGCCATTCAAAAATGTGGGGGAGATTCACAAAGAGTGGACTGCAGCTGGAGTCAGTGCTTCAAGAACCACTACGCACAGACGTATGCAAGACATGGGTTTCAGCTGTCGCATTCCTTATGTCAAGCCACTCTTGAACAACAGACAGCGTCAGAAGCGTCTCGCCTGGGCTAAAGACAAAAAGGACTGGACTGCTACTGAGTGGTCCAAAGTTATGTTCTCTGATGAAAGTAAATTTAGCATTTCCTTTGGAAATCAGGGTCCCAGAGTCTGGAGGAAGAGAGGAGAGGCACACAATCCATGTTGCTTGAGGTCCAGTGTAAAGTTTCCACAGTCAGTGATGGTTTGGGGTGCCATGTCATCTGCTGATGTTGGTCCACAGTGTTTTCTGAGGTCCAAGGTCAACGCAGCCGTATACCAGGAAGTTTTAGAGCACTTCATGCTTCCTGCTGCTGACCAACTTTATGGAGATGCAGATTTCATTTTCCAACAGGACTTGGCACCTGCACACAGGGCCAAAGCAAACAGTATCTGGTTTAAGGACCATGGTATCCCTGTTCTTAATTGGCCAGCAAACTCGCCTGACCTTAACCCCATAGAAAATCGATGGGGTATTGTTAAGAGGAAGATGCGATATGCCAGACCCAACAATGCAGAAGAGCTGAAGGCCACTATCAGAGCCACCTGGGCTCTCATAACACCTGAGCAGTGCCACAGACTGATCGACTCCATGCCACGCTGCATTGCTGCAGTAATTCAGGCAAAAGGAGCCCCAACTAAATATTGAGTGCTGTACATGCTCATACTTTTCATGTTCATACTTTTCAGTTGGCCAAGATTTCTAAAAATCCTTTCTTTGTATTGGTCTTAAGTAAAATTCTAATTTTCTGAGATACTGTCAGTTATAATCATCAAAATTAAAAGCAATAAACATTTGAAATATATCAGTCTGTGTGTAATGAATGAATATAATATACAAGTTTCACTTTTTGAATGGAATTAGTGAAATAAATCAACTTTTTTGATGATATTCTAATTATATGACCAGCACCTGTAATATAAGTCAGGACCTTCTTCCTCTTTATAGGATTGTGAATTCCCTTAACATTCCAAGTACAAATACGAAGTGTGTTATCCATTGTCATAAACCTCAATAAAGAAACAGTTGTACCTGAACATCAGAGAGAGGTAGAGCAACGCATAATCCATCTGCAGCTCTCGAAGACGAACTTTGAACTCGTTGAACGATCTTCTTTTCTGTACCACAGCCGCTGAGTAATCGTTGAAAAAGGAGATTATCGGGGTATCTGCATCCTGCGATGATGCCTGCTTACTGTTGAGCATGAAGCACTTAGTGGTGGCTGCCATCATTCGTTGTTTGTCTTGGAAGTTATGAAATCGACCGATGACAGGTCGAGGACGGCTGCCCTGAACCGGCTTTGGAGCGAGGGAGCGTGGGGCTCTTTCTAACTTCGATTTACCTGCCTTCGTGTCCAGGTGAAGGTAATCCGGGATCCATTTTTCAAAGAACTTGAGCGGGTTGGATCCCTCCGTATCCTCTGGTAAGCCAACAATGCGTACATTACATCTCCTTCCGTGATTTTCCAAGTCGTCTACTTGCTCCGTCAAATCACGTATATGTTTTTCCAAATGTTGAATCTTGGTTTCATTGTCAGTGCATGTAGTTTCAGTCATTTCGATTCTGTCCTCTGCTTCTTGGACTCGCTGTACAATACTTTGAATTTTAGACAACTGGTTGTCTATCGCTTCGAGAACCGTCGAGATCTTAGCATCGATCACTGCGACTATGTCGTCCGTCATGCTCTTCATAGCTTGTATAAGGTTAGAGTCGGCGACAAGACTGTGAGTAGGGCCGCCAGCAGTCGCCTTTTCGGCCTCTTCCTCATGCCTTAATGGGGCTGTAGCTGGCATGCTATCCACGGCTATGGCTGCCGAACTATGCATGTTTTTTCGCACTCCTCAGCGAAATGCCTGACGATTTGTTAAAATAATTGTTTAGACTCATTCTATAAAATTAAAGGTTGCCAATGAGCTACTTTTCTGTCTAAATGAAAAGGAAACTTTTATAGATAACCGAGACTAATCACACAGCTCACAAGAACGAGTGTTCACTCTACGGCGCCATCTTGCATCCCCCATTTCCCCCCATTTTAAATTCTTATTATCCTATGAAAGATTAGATTTTTTAAATAAAAGATCAAAAGGATTAACAATGCAGATTAATTTTCACAGCCTTCTTTGATCATATTTACCAAGGGTGCCAATAATTCTGACCACTACTTTATGTTGCTCTAAAACCTTTATATACCTTTCAGCATTCATAGTGCCTTCCAAAACATGCAAGCTGCCCATACCGTATGTCAAGTCACCTTTATTTATATAGCGCTTTTAACAATAAAAAGCAACTCAAAGCAACTTTCCAATATCAAAATAGGAAAATAGTGTCAATAATGTAAAATGACAAGATTAAACACTCAATTTTCAGTTAAAGGCATTTCATTATTGAATTCAATGATGTCATCATCCAGCTCAGTTCAGTTTAAATAGTATCTGTGCAATCATGTTGACGATATCGCTGGAAAATAAGTGTCCCCAACTGAGCAAGCCAGAGTGGCAAGGAACCAAAACTACATCGGTGGCAGAATGGAGATAAAAACCTTGGGAGAAACCAGGCTCAAAGTAGAGAAACTGCGGAGAGACCAGTAGTTCAATTCCAACTGTAGCAAAGTCAGATTGTGTAAAGGACTCATTTGGTTTCCGAGATCTTGTCCCGATGGCTGTCTAGGTGACGAGGTCTTCACTGGGGATCTGTCTCTGGGGCTCATCTAGGTGTCCTGATGTCCACTGATGTTCAGGGCTGTAGAGGTCATCTCTAGGTGCTGATTGACCATCTGATCTGGATATGGACTGGATCCGGGTGACTGCAGTGACCATCTGATCTGGATACGGACTGGATCCGGGTGACTGCACTGACCATCTGATCTGGATACAGACTGGATCGGGTGGCTATGGTGATCTTGGAATAAGAAAGAAACAGACTAATATTAGTGTAGATGCCATTCTTCTTACGATGTAACAAGTACATCGGGTTTTATGGGAAGTGTTCCCGGTTCTGGTTGACCTAATTAATGCAGCCTAACAATCCTTTATTTTTTTGTTAGCAACTTTTTATTGGTTTTATACACACAACAAACATCCATTCATGACAAAACACAAAAACAACAACAACAGACATGCTCTATATAATCCAGTACTTTAGAAAAAGAACACTGCCAAACATCAACAGCACCCGGCTCGGCCCCATCAATTTGTGCCGCTGTACATTGATGAGATATAAACTTGGCTTAACCATATAATCAATTTGTAATAACGAGGATAAAAAAAAGTTTACATGTGTCCATAGATTATACATAACAGAATAGGACACTCCCCAAACATATGAAAAGTACCTGCTAACACAGTATTACAGAAATAGAAGTTGTAATTTGGTTATAGTTTAATTTTGAATCTTTTGCAAGGAGTTATTATATGTGCTCTAAGAATAACTTTGACCTTAATTTATCTGTCGACTTGGGAGAGAGTGTGGTCTAACCTCAGTTTAACCTCTAAAAGCTTGGCTCATCGTCTTATACATTTCAGATAATTCCCGATTCCAAACAGATTTGACAGAAAAAGACACTGTAATGCGATCAAAAATTCCATTACAGAAGACAATAATACAAAACTGGTTTACACTGCACATGTGTGGAAAAACATATTGGATCCGTAGCCTCCTGCAAATAGTGACTTGTGAATGTACAACAGCACGAATCAATGGGGCCAAGCCTTCTACCATTAATGCTTGGCAGTGCTTTCTCTTTGATATACGTGACTGTATAAAGGAGTGACTTTTATGTTTTTCTTGTCCTTCCCTCTCTCCCTCCCTTTGACTGGACTTTGAGATATTGAGTATGTGTCTGTTGTTGTTGTTGTTGTTGTTTTTATTATTATTTTGTATTTTTTATTTATTTGTTTATTTTTTTGGATGTTATGTATGAAAAATAAAAAATGTTGATAACAAAAATTCCATTACACACCAAGGAAACAAATGGTCGACCAGAAGATGGCGCAATCCAATCCCGCACAGGACGAGATCTCCTTAAAGTAACTCTATATGCCAAACCGCCCGAGTGCGCAATCCTTTTAAAAATCAAATGAAATAAATAAAGATATTAATATCTGTTGTATAAAATAAAAGTAGCACAAAAAAAGGGAACGACAAACAACTTTGAACAAGAACCAAAAGAGACCGCACATTACCGAGAATATAGGTCTGCCTTAAAAAAAAAACAAACAGAAATGTTTGGATACGTGACCAATGCACCCCAAAGCAAAACATGTCCCCAAAAAGCCCTCAGTGTCAAGAACTAGTAATCAAACCTTCTCTCCATTAGTTCCAAGAAAATATTTCAAGGTTTACCAGTCACTAGACAAGTTTGCAGGATAAAAGATCACAGCAGAAACTTAAATGTCCATGTCCACCTTGTTATTCTTCTCTCCAGGGCAGTTAAGATGCCTTCTTCTGTGGCAGTGAACTGATAAAATCCTCCGCTTTCTGAGAAGAGTCAAACATCATCCGCTCACCATTGTGCCGTAGTTTAATTATCGCCGGATAGATGAGAAACGGCTGCAGACCCAGTGCTGTCATCTTTCTAAGGACTGGGTTGAAGTTCCTTCTCCTGGCAGACGTGGCTGGACTGAAGTCAGGAAAAAACAGCAACGTGACATTATCCTGCATACACTTCAGCGGGTAAGCCTGCCGTGCACCCCTCAGGATCGCGGATCTGTCCTGCCATCTCAGCACATGAAAGATAAGAGTGTGCGGCCGCTTGGAATTACTTTTTCTTCCATCATAGACACGATGACGCGCAATCTCAATATTGCGGCCTTTCAGTGCAGGAATCCACTTGGAAAGATTAGCTCTGAGGAAGCCGGCTGCATCGGAGCCCTCTGGCAACCCCACCAGTTATACGTTATTTCTCCTGCTCCTATCCTTCCATGTTCGTCACTTTATCGGTAAGTTGTTCTAGCTGCTTTCTCAGGTTCGTGACTGTCCTCCTATCCTCACGTGCAGCTGCTTGAACGGAATCGACCCGGTCCCGTGTCTGTTTCGCCACGAAGCTTTTCAACTTCTGCTTTTAGCTCTTTTACAGAATTGTTGGTCGCTTGTATGTCCAAATGTAGGTCACGCAATGCCGGGGTCAGTACAGAGTCTATCACATCTCTTACTGTTGAGGCCACAACCAAATCCAAAGTACTTTGCTGCTCTTTAAGTACTAGCTTGATACCATTAGCAATGGTACCATCGATATCCTCTTTGGTGATGGTGGAATCTTTGAATTTTTTCTTTATTTACGATTGCTCAATCACTCTTTTCCGATTGTCCTCGACCGTTGAAGTATTCATGATGGAATAGATAGAGAGTTGTTTGGAATTTACTATCAGGATTGTAGAATATTTGACAGAGTGAGCAGAGCGAAGGACCGTGCGTGCGCTGCCGTCGAAGGGTCATGTGACCTCCCGCCTGACAATCCTTTAACAGATTTGAATATTAGAAGCGTATTATGTGTAAGCCAGGTTAAAGAGATGGGTCTTTAATCTAGATTTAAACTGACAGAGTGTGTCTGCCTCCCGAACAGTGTTAGGTAGATTGTTCCAGAGTTTTGGCGCTAAATAGGAAAAGGATCTGCCGCCCGCAGTTGATTTTGATATTCTAGGAATTATCAAATGGCCAGAGTTTTGAGAACGTAGTGGATGTGGAGGACTATAATGCGATAAGTGCTCGCTCAGGTACTGAGGAGCTAAACCATTCAGGGCTTTATAAGTAATTAACAAGATTTTAAAATCTATACGATGTTTAATAGGGAGCCAGTGCAGTGTTGACAGAACCGGGCTAATGTGGTCATACTTCCTGGTTCTAGTAAGAACTCTAGCTGCTGCATTTTGGACCATCTGGAGTTTGTTAAGTGTGCAGAACAACCACCCAATAAAGCATTACAATAATCTAACCTTAAGGTCATAAATGCATGAATTAGACATTTAGATTAGATATTTTATACTTATTAAATAAAAATCTCCTCATTGAGAACTACTTCTTAACTATGACCAGTTAATACAGAATAACCAATTAATTACTAATCACAACAGTAATGTCTTAAAAGTGAACAATTGGGTTCTTTGTGGAAACTAATTGATGGATATGATATCCCCCAAATAAGTCGGCTACAGTTTGAAATTGTGACTACTACTCTTACCAAAGGATGGATGTTCTCTGTTTATTTCAAACAAAAAGAGAGAATAATAAAAAAAATAATTCATTTTTAAAATGTTAATAATTAGGAAGTGATTGAATTAGTTAACAATTATAAGCTCCAGTTTGTGTCAGTTCAGTATGCCTCCAACTCCAAAAGACCTACCTTTAGTGACAGTAGGCTAGGGAGGATTTTTCTTGAATATAAATAATGATGTTCTCTTGACAAAAGCAATTCACATCCTTAATGAAGGCATTGACTGCATTTATATTGTGTTAAGCACAAAACTGCATATTCCAGATTACAGTGTCTGGTAAAATATCACTAGTGCCTCACACAAATGTATGACTGTACACTATGTGTCAGATTTAAATATGGTAAATAACTTATTAAATTACTTAGCAATTACTGAGTGGTTAACGTGTTTTTTCACTTTAAAATAATGGTCCAGATCACTAGTAGTTCTTGCAAGCTGACAAGATAATGTTTGAGTAATTAGTGAGGGGTTTATTTTTCACTTCAAAGCTAAAGTGCTACTAAGGAACTACTAATGATCTGGACCATTATTTTAAAGTGAAAAACATGTTAACCCCTCAGTAAATACTCACACATAAATTAAGAAGTTATTTAAAGTTTTATATCTGACACATGATGTACAGTCATATATTTGTGTGAGGCACTAGTGATATTTTACCGGTAGGTCATTTGGAGTGGGATACATATTGAACTGACATAAAACAGACTTCATAATTGTGAACTAATTCAATCATGAGCTTGTCAGCATCACTTCCTAATTATTAACATTTTTAAGTGAATTATCGTTTTTATTATTATTCTCTGTTTTTGATTTAAATAAACAGAGAACATCCATCCTTTGGTAAGAGTAGTAGTCACAATTTCAAACTGTAGCCGATTTATTTGGGGGATATCATATTCATGAATTAGTTTCCACAAAGAACCCAATTGTTCACTTTTAAGACGTTACTGTTGTGATTAGTAATTAATTGGCTATTCTTTATTAATTGATCATAGTTCACAAGTAGTTCTCAATGAGGAGATTTTTATTTAATAATTATCACATATCTAATTAGGAACTACCTTTGTCCTAAAATTGTTACTACTTAGTTAGTTTTCCTTCTCTATTAGTTAATAGTATTACGTTAAGTGTTAATGTAATACTACTACTTCTTGCATAGTTACAACAAAGAACCATTATTCTAAAGTATTACCAATTAAATTTTCACGTAACTAACCCTGAGAAAAAAAACAAAAACAGATCAAATATTCTGAATTTGGATTTTCAATTGTCAGATTTTTCAGACACACAGACATCAAGAATCAGTGTATGAATCTCAACAGTGGTGACGTAATGCATGCTGGGAGCCATGGATGACTTTTGTGTGCTGCACCCAGAGTGCATTGCAGCATAAATCATGTCACCGTTGTTGAGATTCATACATTGATTCTTGATGTCTGTGTGTGTTTGTGATGCAGGAGTTCAAAGCATTTTGTGAAAAATATATTTTAATATTCTTCTGCACTGCTGAATGTCGATATGTGGATTCATATGTCAAGTGTTACTAATGTGAAATTATCATATCAACAACATTAGATATCAGTCTCTAGAATCAGGCCATTACATGATGGTTATATTCTCACAGTTTTTTTTTTTCTTTCTTGCTTGTCTTGCCATAACAAACACACTTAAAGCAGCTAGTGAAAAAAATTATGTCAAAATTTTAAGATCCAACCCCCCAACTAAAACAAACACTATTCTCCATAATGGTGACAAATATATTTTTCAATAAAACATTAACATCTGAACCGCTGTATTTCTCAATAAGAGCTTCTCTAGACGCCTGACAGAAATAAAGTCAGTCTGGTTAATAATGAGTGATGCTGGTGATGCTGTTTGTGGAGTTTTTTAATCCTCCACTGCTGAGATCTTCAGAGATTTAATGTCTTTTATTTGTAGTTGTTTTGCAGGCTGTGGCTGGAAGTCAATAGTAGCTGTTGTGTTTCTGCTTGTCTCTTTTTTCTTAAGCAGGTGTTTGTCACTAATGCTCAATCAGTACTAGATGAATCACTTAATTATCTAATGAACTGCAGTGCTGCTTCAGTCTTATTTTAGCACTCTGTAGTATGCATACTGAGCGGTGTTCATTTCATTGTTTCATCTGGGCTGACCCATGTGGGGCCCTCATAAGTCTGCTGGCTGGGATTTTACGGGGCACCAGCAAAGGAATTGCACCTTGACAATAAAGAACAATCTTGGAAGACTGTTGAATAAATAAGAATTACAATTAAATTGTTGGAAGTTGTAGTCTGACCAATCTGAAGGATTTATGAGATATCGTTAACTTGTAGAGCCTTTTTACTGTATTATCAACACAAGGTAGACACAAGTGTAATAAAAAAGGGGTTTTATTAACAAAGGGATAGACAGGAGTAACTAACAACTACTAAATGGATACAATTAATGGATAAAGTGCAAAGAATGATAAATGCAAGTGACTGAGTTGGATGTTCATGTGGACATTGTCTTATGTAAAGATAAACTAAAGTTTCCTGGAAGTAATAAGGCAAGCCTTATTCTAGATTCAACAAATAAATCGAGAGATTATTTGTTATTAACTGACATCAGTTATATAGAATCAAATGCAAATTAGATAATCATAACGTGACAATACACTAATGCCAACGGTCTCTGGAAAGAGGTTTGGAAAGAGTGATATTTACGTTCCGTGTCTGGGTGGAGACGTCTTCCACTTGTTGACCTGGACCACGTTACAGTGGGAAGAGAGGAGTTGGATCCGTTTCACTGTCTTGAACACGAAGCACTGGTGAACGATGAACTCCTGAGCATCGAGAATGTCCTTTGGTCTGGAACACGCAAACCATGGCCTTGAAGGTGAAGGTTCTGAAGTCTGTACAGAAGATCCGGACTACCTGGAACACGCAGGTGGGAGGATCGCTGACGTTCTGAAGTTGTTGGAGAAGATCATGGTAGTTTGGAACTCGCAAACGGAGGATCGCTGAAGAGACGATTCTATGGTCATTGGAGAAGATCCTGGCAGCTTGGAACTCACAAGCAGAGGATTGCTGAAGAGAAGATTCTGAAGTCGTCGCAGAAGATGGGGGGCACCAAGCTTGTGGTCGTTGTTGCTGTGGCAGTTTCCAAACTCACCATACTCACTTCTTGCAGAACTTCCTTGTTTCTCCTTGGAACAACTTAGCTTAGTAGCTTAATGCAAGGTCAACCACACCACTTAGCAGTCTAACTTAGCAACAACATCTTAGTACAACAGCATAACTTAGCACTCGGTTGACCACACCACTTAGCATACAGCATAACTTAGCACAATTCTTTGTCTTGGAGAGAACCTTTTATTCCTTCCCTGAGAGGGCGGAATATGCAAGTTGGCACCTTTCAGATCCAGCATTCTGATTGGCTGATGCTGTCAGAGGTGGCCATGGTATGGCCTCTCTCTGGTATGAGGTCTATTTGCATAGTTAAAGCCCACGTTTGCAACAATGTCTTTAATGTTTTTCCTATGCATTATTTACTTTCCAAGCCAATTCCAGATTAACCTACACATTGCGCTGAAAATATGAAGACCAAATACCAGTGGGTAATGCTGAGCATTGACGCCTGCATTCATATATACAGTATATACATTAATAGGTAATGTTGCAAACCTGGTTGTATCACACACAGCACTCATTAAGTATATAAAGTTCTGTAAATTGATATGAGGAAGGTTTAGTCAATTTTGTGTGGATGCATGTATGTGTTTTTCCTTTGTGGCTTTGACCACAAGGCAAAACTGTGAAGGGGATGTATGATCGTTCACACTTTGATAAGAGTAAGGGAGAGCAAAGCAATTTCTGGGTGGGGGTTACAGTATGATAATTTTAAGTTAACCTGAAGTTAACCCCCTGTCTCGTATTTTCTTTATGACCGCGAAAATAACTAAAAATACTTTTGATCGTACAGATAAGAATAAGGTATCGTTTGAAACTGCAAAGGGTCTACTTTTATTTCTATATAGTCATAATAACATCGAAAAATTTTCTAAAATAAAGAAAATAAACAGGGTGCGTTCTCTGCCGGCTCCGTCTCCTCTCTTCACAGACACGTAAATGAAACAACATGAATCTCCGCGAATACTCACCTCAAATACATGAGAAATATATGTATAGAAAGCTTGAAATGTCTACTTTTAAATTAAGTCACATCCAAAATAAATATTCTGTGATAAAGTAATCCTTATGCAGAGGTGGGTAGTCTAGGGGCCAAAGAGTAAAAGTCCTGCCATATTTTTGTTCCACCCATGAACTCAGCAGCTGATTTCACCAGAGGAGGAACCAAGTCATTCCTTTCAAGTCACAAGCAAGTCCTCAAAGAGTTAAAGTTAATGAGATAATTAAGTAACTAATTAAATTTTTAATTAATTAGGGATGCATTAGGGATGAACACCTGCTGCTATTTACAATTACAGAGGATCGGATGTTGATGTTTTATTGGTTAAAATGATGCCACCATCATTGAGATCAGTGTTTGCTTTAGTTGGGCTTTTGACCCTTGACTCTTTTGGTAGATCTCTCTCAGTAGCAATGCATGTGGTGTTGTAAAGCAGAAAGATCAGTGCTCTAATCAGTGCATAATCAACCCTGTTAAACTACAGCATGCAAATAAAGTGATTCCCTAGAAGTTACAGTGAATACATTTTAAATCTATGTAACGCATATAAAAATTTGAACTTCAGTAATATTTAGACACACACAGACATCAAGAACCAGCGTATAAATCTCATCAATGATGACAATCAATAAAATGCTTCATGCTGCAATGCATGAAAAACTCCCATCATGCAATGCAGTATGAGTAATTATTGTCACCACTGTTGAGGATCATATGATAAATGTTCATGTCTAAAAACCCAATCCTATACAGGATATTTTTTTTCTTCTCAATATCGAAGCGTTATGGTGTCATTTGCTTAAGACTTTTTTTTTCAGATCTGTAATCAAACGTAGTTAGTAAAACAAACAGAGAAATTCTAAAACCAGAGAGATTGAAGCCAAGAATGTTTGTTGAGAAATTGTAAGCAGAAAGCATAAGCTAATCTATTACGCTGACTCAAAGGCTTGACTCAGCATTGCACAAATGTTTGCTGTGAAACAATTTTGCAATTGCTTAAAGCAAATTTCTTTGAATTATTAAAAGGCTCAAGAGCCCAACTAAAGCAAACACTGACCACAATTATGGTGGCAATGTTTTTTTTTTTTTTTTTCAGTCAATTTCATCCAAGGCTGTGGCTGAAGTCACTTGTAATTCTTGTGTTTCTCTTTTCTTCAGTGACGTTGATTGTTAACAACAGGTGTTCATCACTAATGCACAATCATCATTTAATTAGTCACTTAATTATCTCATTGACTTTAACTCTTTGATGACTTGGGATATAACTTGAAGACTTACTTGTGACTTGAAATGAATGACTTGGTTCCTCCTCTGGTGAAATCAGCTGCTGAGTTCATGGGTGGAACAAAAATATGGCAGGACTTTTACTCTTTGGCCCCTGGACTACCCACCTCTGGTCAATTGTCTAGCAAGCTCATGGACTGGAGTGTGTTTGACCAAAGTCCCTTTCTCGGTTCGACTTGTTGCAGCACCGTGCAGACCAATAGCTGTATGAAATCAAAGCACCCCGAGAGCTACAGAGAGCAGATGGCTCCGCATGCTTTCGAAATGCTCTCGCGGTACTTTGATGTCCCATTGGTCTGCGCGCCCCTGCTTCAAATCGCAACACACCTCATCTCACGAGCTGATCCTCCGAGCGTCACACTTACATGTAAACATGTCGTCGGCATGGAAGTTGTTCATTGTGAGTGAAGCAGACACAAAGTTCACAATTTGTAATACAATATTACAATACAGCAGTGTTTCGATAATAAATGAATCCTTGTTTTTGAACAAATCAAGTGAGTCAATGGTTCAGTAAGCCATTCATAAAGACAGTAGTCACTTGCCTCATTTTTGAATGAATGACTAATGACTCACTCATTAAAACAGTCATTTGCTGCATTCTACTGGTGGTTTGGTTTCATATTTAAAAGTATTGCATTTTTCCCAACATTTTTAACTTTTATGTTCAAAATTAAACAGTCTGTGTAAATACATCTAATGTCACTTCAGATGCAGTTTTCTCTGCAGTGAAAAGATGGAGTTTGTTGATAGTATGAGTACTCTAATGTGAACATTAAAATTAGCAAAAATAGATTACTCCACTGCGCACAAAGAGAAGTAAGAACACTGATGACAACAGAGTTGCTCCGTCTAAAAAGTTTGTGGTATAAATTTGCTTTTTTTTTTACTTGAAGCATATGTTGTCTTTTTCCTTTATTTTGTTGTCAAAGTGCACCAGAACGCTTCATTTACGTTAAATTCTGGGGTATGTCCCCAGACCCCCCTATAAAGGTCACATTCCGAACTATGGCACCTTTTTGACCTCTTGTGAGTTTGCAGGTATGAATATGTTTGGAACATGTTTTTGTTTGTTAAATTCAAGTTTTGTTTTTAAAGTAGCCTAACGACCAAGTGGCCAGCTGCAGACAGTGAGCTAGCCTATATGTTTGATCAATTTAGCCTTCTCAAATCATCGCCACTTGACTAAAATAAAATCTATATAAAATACTTAAAAAAGCACATCACAATGTTAGTTTAAACTTTTGTGCTAGGCGCGTATCCAATCGTTTGTGCAGAGAGTGGAAGCTAAAGCGCGCTCTGCAGGACTTGGAGTTGCCAGAGTGATCACTTGTATTTTTTTTTCCCTTGTATTAGTCTTACCTTTATGAGCAAAAATGACGGTTGTTTCCACTGTTATATCATTCGGGACTGTTAAGGGTCTACTTTTATTTTTGTGCACTCACGATATCAACATACATTGTGCTTTTTTATAAAACAAACAGGATGCACTTTCTGCGTCACAAAAATGAACCAAAACTCTGGCTCTGACACATTCATCATGGTAATTATTTGCTGGGGTTTTGCTGCAAGCTTTATTGCGTGCACTTTAACACACAGAACTCTTCCAACACTTACTGCTGCTGCTGCACACTAAACACCATCCGTGCCGCTCTTGACAGTCGCGGTAGCATCGTGTTGTTTCCACCAGCGTGGCAAATCCTTTTCATCACCATAATAATTGATGGATATCGAAAATATAAAAATAAGGAGGAAGCCTAAAACAAGACCGATGCCCAGCCCGCATCTGAGCTATGACATGAAATTTGTCCCAAAGCCGTAAATAAGTCGGGACCCGTCAGAGTTTTGGGCTGAAATACAGGGCTCTAAAGCGCAGCTTGTTTTGTTTAAGCGACAAAAATACACACAAAATGACATTAAATTGAGTATCCTCATAAGCATTGTCGTTTTTTTCTTAAGTGAATGTAAACAGTTGCGAAAGAGAAAAAGTTTCCAAAACGAAATTCAGTTCCTGCATTTAGGCTAACTGAGTTAAATAAATGATAATATTCAGTGATGTGATATGATACTCTGTGTGGAGTATTGCACACTGGTCCAAAATTTTTGCATGGAAAAAATAAATAAATACGACTTCACGTTGTGTCAATCACGTTTACACACTGCCTGCGGTACCTGTGGTTTGGAACCGCTGGGTTGGACTCTCGCTTCCAGAGAGAGAGCAGGTGGTTCCAGGGAATGGTTATGGAGATTTTGTAGTGTGAAAAGAGTTTCAGACTGAATGAAATGAAATGAAATGAAAAAAAAATATGAAAAAAACGCAAACGAAAATTTCGGACTCAGTGTGCAAGGGCCTTCACATCTGGCTCAGTTGCAGCTTGTATTTATTACTAAAACAAGAAAGCAAACAATAGCATTAATAGTCATTAATTTTAGTTAACATATTCTATGATCATTTGAACAGATTTTTATTCTTATTGTAAAATAATGGAACATTAGGTCATGAATATTGTCTCAAAATTCATGGAAAAGTCATGGAAATGTATTTGTAAACATGTGTACAAACCCTGTAACAACTACCTGCTGCCCTCCTGCCGCCATCACTAGGTCAGTCTGAAACTCTTTTCACACTACAAAATCTCCATAACCATTTCCTGCGATCCCTGGAACCACCTGCTCTCTCTCTCTCTGGAAGCGAGAGTCCAACCCAGCGGTTCCAAAACGCAGGTACCACGGATTGCCTACAGGCTAACAACACCTAAAACAACCATCTGACCCTGACAACTCACTTCAGGGTGACAGGTGTCACTGCCTCGACACCTGCTGCACAAGCTCGAGGACCTGCACCTTGCTACCGCCTACATCACCACAGCACATCGCCTGACAGCATCCACAACCACTCCTGCAGGCACCAACAGCCAGAGAGCCACCACGGCCTTCAAGCATTGCATGCCAGAGGCATGTCTGATTTTCCTGCTTATTTTCCATCATTTGCCATTGTCTACAGGAGACAACTGCGTTTGGACTAATCAGACACACATTTATTCATTATATTCAATGAATAATCCAGCAAACCCCCTGACTCAACAAGCAAACTGTGAGGTTCTATGGACCCTTCCCCAGAAAAAAAGAACCATAAAGGGCTCAGTTACCAGGGCAACCATCTGATAACACTAGTTTTATTGCTCAAAGGAATGTGGGCAGAGCAACTATCACTCCCTTTCTCCATAGGAAAGACCCATAATACCCATAATGCCCATAAAAGGGAACTTTCCTCCTCTTCACTCACAGACAAACCCTTCTACAAATAAACATGCATCCCATGACATTGTGTGTATGATTTTAACTGTCTTGTATAGTGCCTCTTACATTGTATTTGTGTTTTATGCATGCTTTATGAGTGAAGTACTAGTTGATGTACCCCACCTATATCGTGTCTCCTACCAAATTAATGCTCATTTAATGACACAAACTTTGGTGTACACCACCCCCTCATAGAATGACATGGGTTTTTGTAATTTAATCAGACTATAGAATGCCAGAGCCATTCGAACCAAATCTCTCAGACAAAGGATCATAGAACCCCCCAATATTTCCAACCTCCAGATTGGAAATTCAGCCTTTCTCATTAGTCAAGCCCATCCTGAGAGGCGTGACTCTTCCCATACTTTAAAGGGCTTACGCACACTTCTGCACCTCTGTCTTCTGCTAAATCTTCTGATTGCTGCCAGTGTGAAGCGACTCACGGAGAGCCGTGTGCAGTCTGCCCAGCCTAGGGAGATGGCTCTCGACCACAAATAGTCAGACTTATACCACTGGAGTTCGTCTTCACTCAACCCTGGAATTCACTATCATGGAAATGCCCTTGATCAGGCATTTCTCTCTCTTCTCTCCCGGCAGTCTCTGCATCTTCATCTCTGGATTGCAGCCTGTAGTTCCACAGCGGCCCACAGGGCCAACAGGCCCCATTTTACACCCAGCCAGGTGCTTACTCAAGAGAGAGGACTCTCTCTCAACCACAAGAGTCAAGAACAACCTCAGAGTTTTAAGAGATTGCAACTTACCCTTCCCATGCACCACATACGTGTGATTTGTGTGTGTGTGTGTGTGTTTGTCTAGACTAGTTATGTGTTTTTGATTTAGTTTTTTACAAAACTTTGTGCACAATACATATGAGTATTTGGTTCTGATGCCCTGCTTGCAACAAAGACAATTTAATGATTTTGATCTTGTTACATGCTCTGAGTAGTAATGTACCTTAAAAAGGGTATTTCCCTTACCCTGGAAATGACCATTTCTTTGAATTAATAAATAATCAATACTGAGCGTTCGCTAGACGAACTGGTCAATTGATTGTACTGTAAATTCTGCTTTATCAAGCTAATTCTACTAACTTATACAAATATTATAATTAATTATAACGAGTTATGATTAGTTATTAATATTCCCCCTAATTTGCTACATTTAATACTGACTGATCACCACAGAAGCATTACAACAACAAATCCAGTACATTTCTAACAATTCAACTTGACTTATCTGTCTGTTCTGTCCATTTGTCTACATCTATAGGTGCCTGTGCTCGTGTGTGAATTATAGGCCTACAGTATATGTGAATGAGTTTGTATTTATGTTTATATAAAGAAAAAAAAGAAAAAAAGAAAATGAATCCATTTTCGAAAAAGCACTTGTTTCAATCAGAGCAAAGAGCTTTTATAATTTAGCTACACAAAAATATAAAAAAGGGATTTTGGCTTAAATTTTAAAGAAAGTTGAGACAGACATGTGAGAGGGGAAATCTGTACATGAAACTTTCGAGATGCAAACTTTCAGTGTGAGAAAAATTGATTTAGACAGATCAAGTGAATAGATCATACCAATCTTTAAAAAGTAAAATATAATAAAGATGGTCGGTGCCAATAGCCTTGTGGGCAGCGCGCTGACATATAGTGCCATTGCGCTTACGGACCTTTGCTGATCCTGCCCCCAGACACCCCCACCCCACCCCACCCTCTCCTACTTCGCTTCTTGTATAAATACTGTCCTATCCTAATAAAGGCAAAGATGTCAAAAAAAAAATATATATTTTTTTATAATTTATAAATAATTTATATTTATAAAAAAAAAAAAAAAAAATTAAATGTACAACTCCTGATTCCAGTGTTTTTTGGTTTTTCTCCATCAGATTCCCATCAGTTCACTCTGGATCCAAACACTGCACATAAACGCCTCAGCCTGTCTGAAGGGAACAGAGTGGTGACTTGCACTGGCACACTCCAGCTGTGTCCTGATCATCCAGACAGATTTGATGGATACCCTCAGGTGCTGTGTAAAGAGAGTGTGAGCGGACGCTGTTACTGGGAGCTTGAGTGGAGTGGATCTGTATATGGTGTCGGTATTTCCGTGTCATATAAGAACATCAGCAGGAAGGGATCTGGTTATGAGTGTTTCTTTGGATTTAATAATCAGTCCTGGAGTTTGTCCTGCTCTCCCTCCAGTTTCTCATTCTGGCACAATAACAATCAGACTAAACTCCCTGTTCCTTCCAGCTACAGGAGAATAGGAGTGTATGTGGATCTCAGTGCAGGAACTCTGTCCTTCTACAGCGTCTCTGACACAATGAACCTCATCCACACAGTCCAGACCACATTCACTCAGCCGCTCTATCCTGGGTTGAATGTTTATGGTCGTCAATCATCAGCAAAACTATTATAAGTATGTAAATTGTAGAGAGATTTTACACATTGTATTGTTACATGCTAACTCTGAGCTGTATAAAACATCAGAATATTTATGTTTTATGCGTAGTTATTTACCAGGCACTTTTATCCAAAGTGGCTCACAAATGAGAAACAGTAAGAGGTCTTGTAGGTCTTCTGTTTTTTAATCTTTAAAACACAACTGCAGCTGAACTTCTGTCACTGACAATAGCATATTTTAAACAATAAAACTGAACAAATATGTTTTCATCAGATTAATCTAAAATTGATTGTAAAATTGGGAAACTACACTGTTTGTCTATGGGAAAAAATGGTTAAAAGCTCATTCCATAACCAGTGACAATTTTAAATATTCAGGAGTCCCAAAAACAAAGTCTGAATCTTATCACCCAAATTAAATTGACACAATTTAACAGTGAGATTTTGATACATCAAAAAATCTTGGCAAAAAGATTGGAAAGAGGCAGATTGAGTTTCTACTTTCATAATTTTTTGGGGAGAAATTTGGCAAGATACTGTTGTTCTACAGAGGTCATACAGCTGTGCTCCCATTACACATTGAGGACCTTTAATAGGTTGGAATTAACTTTGAAATAAATAAAAAATCTGCATTTTAAGAAGTTTTTTGTTTGCCTTAAAATGATCCTGTTGTGTAACGTGGAGCGAGACAACGGAGTTGAGAATCCACATACAGGCTTTATTTAAAGGGGTCATTGATTACAATTGAACCTTTTTAACTTTAGTTGCCTTTCAGTCATTCACTTCAATGTTGTGTCGAACTCTTGGGAGCTCAAACACCTCTGACATCATTGAGAAAAGGCCAGTGAAATTGGGTGTGCAGAATTTGCATAGCTGGCCATGCCCCAGACATCCGGGTATAAATAGGCCAGCGCAGCATCTGCTCACTTGTTCTGTTTTTCTGAGCTGAATGCAGCATCTCTGTGTGAGAAGCAGCTTTATTCATGGATCGACGGCACTGGCAGTGGTCTCTCCCTTCCCATACACAAATAAGTGTTGCGAGATCACCCCTGGGTGCTTCAACAGTGATCTTTAAGAGCAATTTCCTCCTTAAAGAGTAATTCTCTAAAAGAGCTTCACGGGTGAAACTGTGTCGACAAACATGCCTTTCCATCCGTGCCCTTCTGGAAGCAGGTTTTACACCTCTCCTAATGACCGGCACGAGTGCTGTGTTCAGTGTTTGGGCTGCACTCATGCTGAGACAGCGCACGTAGCTGGTTAGGGTTAGCGTCCCGCATGTGAGGACATGACCATAGGCACGTTGCACTCACGAATCACATTCTTTTCCAAAAGACCGTGAATCACCTCGACTGCTTTCCTCTCTGGTCCTTCTACCTCCATGTATGAGGCCGTAGCAATGTGCGTTGCGGGAGAGCATGCGGAGACGAGAGTAAGACCTCTCTCTCAGGCGTCGTGTCCTCCGGTTGAGCTGCCGAGTGAGTTTAAGAGCTTGCATCATGCGAGTTCGATCTCTTATTTGGTGCCCGCAAAAAGGATGAGCTGTCTTTTGCAGCATCGGAGGGTGGCCTTGAGCCATCAGTGTAATAATCAATAAACAATACTCAATTCCTGATTCATAGGCTCAGACAAGAAGAATTTCATCATAGTAATAAATCTGGTAAATATTTGGCAAATCAAATCAAACGAAACAAGGAAAAAGCAACGATTTCAGTTATTACAGACCCAGCAGGAAAATCCACCAACTCACCGGAAGAAATTAATCAAATTTTTCAACATTTTTATTGCAAATTATACTCATCTGAAAAGGACCCAAATCAAAATGACATCAACTCATTTCTCAACAGTATCAGTCTGCCACAACTGAATGAACACCAAAGAAACAGCCTTGAATCACCCATCACACAACCCGAATTTCTGCACTACAACTCATGCCTAATAATAAAGCACCAGGTCCTGATGGATTCCCCGCTGAGTTTTACAAACACTTTTGGTCCACTTTATCACCACTCTTCATCAGAATGTTAAGTGAGTCACAACAAAAATGAAAACTCCCAGCTAATATGAATACAGCCACAATTTCACTTCTTCTCAAACCCAATAAAGATCCAAAATTACCATCAAGCTACTGTCCCATTTCTCTGATCAATGCTGTCATTAAAATCATCACCAAAGTATTAGCCCATAGAATAGAAAAGGTCACACCATAATACACCTAGATCAAACCGGTTTCATTAAAGGTAGACTAGCATCCACCAATACACGCAGACTATACAACTTAATGTATTATTCATCAATTCAAAAAGCAAAAGCCACCATAGTCACTCTGGACGTAGAAAAAGCTTTTGACAGGGTCAACTGGAAATTCCTGTTTTCCACATTAGAGAGGTTTGGTTTTGGGGAGTCATTCATTAATTGGATTAAAATTCTATATACATCACCTTCAGCCACTGTCATCACTAATGGACTAACATCACGTAGCTTCACACTGTACAGCGGAACTAGACAGGGATGCCCACTCTCTCATTCATCATTTTTATCGAACCGTTAGCAGCAGCCATCCGCCAAAACAGCTACATTAAAGGAGTTCAAACATTAAACATACAGCACAAAATCAGTCTTTATGCAGATGACATATTACTATATTTACAAGATCCCTCTTCATCAGTACAAGAAACAATTAAACTTATTGATTCATTTTCTCACATTTCTGAATATTCAGTCAACTGGAGTAAATCTTCTATCCTTTCATTAAATCACAATAGCTTGGATGTGACATCCCAGACATCACCTATCCCTCTATGCACCAATCACATCACATATTTAGGCATTAATATTTCCCCCAGGCTGTCAGAGCTGGTTAGTCTCAATTTCACCCCATTACTCAAAACAATAAATGATGATCTTCAATGCTGGATGAATTTACCACTATCCATTATGGGCAGAATATCAGTAATCAAAATGACTATACTCCCTAAACTAAACTATTTATTCTCAATGATCCCAACACAACCCACCCTCACCTGGTTTAAATCTTTAGACTCAATTATTATCAAATTTTACTGGAAAAATAAGACCCCAAGAATTAAACTATCTACTCTACAGAAACCAAAAGCACAAGGAGGATTGGAAGCACCACATTTCTACAATTACTCTCTGGCTAATCAGCTTCAACAGATATACAAATGGATTCACCCAAACTCATCAGAAAACATATGGCTAGATATTGAGCAAACAATTTGTAAGGATATTCTAATTTCAGATTTACCATTCTACAGTCAGATAATAATAAAACACTCCTGTTTTAAAGCACCAACTATAGCAGCAGCTCTGACAGCCTGGTGGAAATTTCACCAAATCACAAACACTCCTCTTGCACCATCTAAATAAACCTCCATTTGGAATAATCCAGATTATACAGTTAATAAAAAAACACTTAATTTACACACATGGGCAGAAAAGGGCATCACACAACTCCAACATTTCTTTCATAGAAATAATCTGGCCTCATTTTCATACTTGGTCCAGAAATATGGCATCGGGAGTAATAATTTTTTGGAATATCTACAAATCAAATCATCTATCCAATCAAAAAAATCAACATTCGAACCGTTAATCTAGAACTTTCACCTTTAATCTCTAGTTAATTAATATATCGTCCTCAAAAAAAACTACTCTCCAAAATATATAGAATAATATTTAAGTCAGACAACACATTAAGCTTACCACATGCTAAGTGGGAATCAGACCTATCTATTGCTCCTGATGCTGATTTCTGGACACTATCTACTTTATGACGAAAAATGCCAACTTGCAACTTATTCAGTATAAGGTACTTCACAGATTTCACTTAACCAGACAGAAATTGTTTAAAATGGGATTCACTTCAGAAACATGTTCACATTGCACCCAAAATAACCCAGATACATATGTTCACGCCCTTTGGTATTGTACCCCAATTAAACATTTTTGGGAAAAGGTCATTGAATCACTATCCGTCACTATGGGATGTCACATACCCAAAATCTCCATCAGTTTGTTTACTAGGCGATATATCCACAATCAATTTAGACAATATAAACAGTCAGATACTCCTAGTAGCGCTAGCTATCACCAAGAAAACTATTCTCGTGAACTGGAAATCAAGAAATTCCATACATATTGCATCCTGGAAAAATCTACTAATTGATTATATCTCAATGGGAAATCTATCCAGTTCATCTCATAATACTGTAGAATTACACCCCTTCTGGTCATCTCTCATTACCCTCCAGCAGTCATAAATCTGTTGACCTTCTTTGTCTGAGACCAATCACAACAACACATCTCCACCTAAACTACTATTTGTACTTAATTTGAATATTAATCTTTGAGAGTTTTGGGGAGGGGTGGAGGACAACATTGATAAGAAAACACTGGTGAGAAAGAGTTTAAGAAAATATGTGACCCTGGACCACAAAACCAGTCTTAAGTCGCTGGGATATATTTGTAGCAATAGCCAAAAATACATTGTATAGGTCAAAATGATCAATTTTTCTTTTATGCCAAAAATCATTAGGATATTAAGTAAAGATCATGTTCCATGAAGATATTTTGTAAATGTCTTACCGTAAATGTATCACAACTTAATTTTCAATTAGTAATATGCATTGCTAAGAACTTAATTTGGACACCTTTAAAGGCGATTTTCTCAATATTTAGATTGTTTTGCACCTCAGATTCCAGATTTTCAAATAGTTGTATCTCGGCCAAATATTGTCCGATCCTAACAAACCATACATCAATGGAAAGCTTATTTATTTAGCTTTCAGATGTTGTATAAATCTCAATTTCGAAAAATCTTAAGACTGGTTTTGTGGTCCAGGGTCACATATATGTGTTGTTATATGTTTTTATATGTTTTATATTTTATATATTTGTGTATGTATGGATGTATGTGTATGTATACTGTATGTGTATATATTTATACATATGTGTATGTGTGTGTGTGTGTATGTATGTATGTATGTATTTATTTTCTTTTCTTTTATTTATGTTTTATTTGTTAGGGACAGATACAATAAACATAGATGAAACTGAAACAACAGTCATCCCATGCATGTACAGTACCATAGTGCTTATAGCCAAAGCTAATTCACAGCACTTGTCCCTAGGAGGGCTTTTATAAATTACAATTACAAGAATAAACAACAAGTAGTACACAAATTTATAATACTAATACACTAAAAATGACTACAAGTTTGTTGATGTATCAACCAAGATTTTGTGGCTTTTGTAAAATAATTATAATTTGCAGTAGATTTTAAATAATCAGGCAATGAATTAAAATATTTTACACCTTTCACTGAGAGAGCAGTCTGAGCAAATTATGTTTTACAATGTATAACTCTACAGTTTCCACTAGAAGCCGCTCTAGTGGATCTACTGCTTCCCAAGTAAGTCCATTTAAACATCTAAACACAAGCTTTACATAATGAAAAAAGACAAAAATCTTATATTTACTGAGGATCTGACAATGATGGTATCTTATTTGCTTTCTATCTAAAACTTTCAAAGCTCTGTTGTAAAGACATTCAACCTGATTAGTTATGCATTGATTTGTCTGAGACCAAATAGATAATCCATACACTATATGTGATAATGCCGCCACCTGGAGGGACCACCCAAAACTTCCATCCAAGACCTGTGCGTTTTTCTTCAGCATTCATGGCGAGGGCTTACATGGCCTCTAGACAAGCTGCATCAGCCCTGCACGTCATGGCCATCCTGCACTACCAAGCCAAGGCGGTGAAACATCTGCACAATGGTGATCCCAAGCTAGAGCTTTTGCAGGAACTGCGCTCAGCGGCTGACTATGCTCTCCGAGCTACGAAAGTCACAGTGCAGGCTCTGGGAAGGGCGATGTCCACAATTGTGGTCCAGGAGCGCCACCTGTGGCCAGGGGCACATTAACGCACAGGCTTCAACGGGCTGAAGCCCAGGGGCCTACACTAAGAAGGGGGCCCACTGGCTGCAGGGAAATTATATTTTTCAAATAATTATTTATATAGGAGTTTGCAGCAGTGACAACAGCATTCTGTAAACAAACTCACACTCATTTTCAGCGACACCCTGGTTGTAGTAGCCTATATTGAATGGTTCAGTTTAGGTTTCCCCCACACAGTTTGTATAGTTGGTATGTTCCACATGTTCCACCGATATACTGTAAGAGGAATGCACAATGCATGCGCTACTAGCAAAGAAGCCCGGCACGAGAGTGTCTTTATTTTAACGTGCAGATTAACAAGAAACACAGTACTGCTGAGTGAAAGGAACTGGACCGGACAACTTTCTGTAACATCATAAAATGCGAGTTCAGTAACTTGTGGATGCTTCAAAGTCTCAATTTTCAATCTGCGGATGGAAAAATAGGAATCATCCTATTGCTTAAATATGATCATTAAACTTTAAGCGGCTATGATTTAATTCATTTAACGTGAGCACGGCATGTTTAAAAAAAGAGCAGGATTAAGAAAACAGTCCAGCGTAGGGCTTTAATAAAAACAACAACAACAAAAACGCACACGATGAATGGCGACAGCTAACATGGGGCTAGACTGGAGGTGTTTGTCAGAGCCACGTTGTTCTACAAAAACATACATTTTTTCAGAGTGGAAACAATGAATGTTTTTTTTATTTTTTAACATGAGCCCTTTCAGAATGTCAGAGCACAACTCTTCCGGTCTTGGAGTGCCACCGTCATCCAACCCTAATCAAACTCACCTGCCTGTAGCTTTTTAATAATCCTGAATCCATATTTGTACATCCTCGTTTCCCTTTTGCACATCGTAGCTCATGTGAGAAGTATCATTTCAAAGCATCATCAGCATCGCTCAAGAGATCTGAAGATTGGTTATTAAATAAATTCTTAAATATTTATAAAGCAAGATGACCTGTTGAAATATAAGTGTATAGTTTATTTAAACTTTAAAGGTAAAACATCAATTCAAATTATTCTGGCAGATGTGAAGGGGGAGGAGAATTTATAAGTGAGTCCGGTTTTTTAATGAGTAAGACTTACAGTGCAGGGGTGTAAAAAGTACTCAAAAATTATACTCAAGTGAAAGTACAGATACTCAGTGAAAATTTTACTCAATTAAAAGTTCAAGTATCTGGCCAAAAAAAAAACGACCAAGTAAAAGTAACCTAGTAAAAGAAGAAGAAGAAAAAAAGGATTATTGTTTAATCATATTGAACCATCTTCTAAATGCAAAGTGAAATTGCTTAAAAATAAACTGCATAAAATGTTTTGTCAGACACACATACAACAGTTTGATTAAAGGGAGAAAACATAATGCAATGGCACAAATCAAACACATCTATCTAGTGCAACAACAACAATTAAAATGCAGCACAGTGGAACACAAACAATTCATCCTTTACACCTTGTAATGTATACGACTTTCTTCAGTTGGACATGGACTAAGAGTTTTAGAAAAAAATATTCTTTCTGCATACAACGTGTACGGCATGTACAAAGATGATGCTTCAAAAACTAAAGACAACAGTAACCCACATAACCCCTGTTAATTTATTCTTAACTAGAACAATAGGCATGTGTAAGAAACATATAAAAACTATATATATATATATATATATATATATATATTTTTACAGTTGTATTCACTTTGTGTGGTCCCATACACTTGCATTACTTCACTTAATTTCTAGCGATTATCGCCGATTTGATTGCACAGATACTATTTAAACTAAACTGAGCTAGACAATGACATCTCTGAATTCAATAATGAAATGCCTTTAACTGAAAATTGAGTGTTTAATCTTATCATTATACATTACTGACACTCTATCCTCCAATTTGATACTGTTAAGTGCTTTGACACAATCTGTATTGTAAAAGCGCTATATAAATAAAGGTGACTTGACTTGACTTGACATTACATGCACTAACAATCTTTGTTTGTGTTCCTCTGAAGAAAGTCATATACATCTGGGATGGCATTAGGGTGAGTAAATGATGAGAGAATTTTAATTTTGGTGTGGCGTACCTCTCTTATGTGTCGCAGAGGGCAGAAATATATTCCAGAGAGAATATAAGAATTTGTGTTGAATTCATGATGAGTGACATAGAATTAAAACATACAATACAGTTGACCCATACTGTGGCGTGTTGACTGAGATGAAATAGAACAATGGGTTACGTAGGTAACCTAGTTCTGTGAATAAAGTCAACATGCCACATGGCGTGGTCACTCAGGGAGCATTTGTCACTAGTCGGCAAAAGAGAAAGCGCCGACTGCTTCGCACCTGAGAGTGTGTCTGCCTCCCGAACAGTGTTAGGTAGATTGTTCCAGAGTTTTGGCGCTAAATAGGAAAAGGTTCTGCTGCCCGCAGTTGATTTTGATATTGTAGGTATTATCAAATGATCAGAGTTTTGAGATCGCAGCGGACTATAATGTGATAAGAGCTCGCTCAGGTACTGAGGAGCTAAACCATTCAGGGCTTTATATGTAATTAACAAGATTTTAAAATCTATCCGATGTTTGATAGGGAGCCAGTGCAGTGTTGACAGAACCGGGCTAATGTGGTCATACTTCCTGGTTCTAGTAAGGACTCTAGCTGCTGCATTTTGGACCAACTGTAGTTTGTTGATTAAGCGTGCAGAACAACCACCCAATAAAGCATTACAATAGTCTAACCTTGAGGTCATAAATGCATGAATTAACATTTCTGCATTTGACTTTGACAGCATAGGTCTCAATTTAGATATGCTTTTAAGATGAAAAAATGCAGTTTTACAAATGCTAGAAGCGTTGCTGTCAAAGGACTAACTGATGAAGAAGAATTTACAGAGCAGCCATCAGGTAGTAGACAGTGTTCTAGATTATTACATGCGGGGGTTTGGGGTCCGATAATTAATACCTCTGTTTTTTTCAGAATTTAGCAGCAAGAAATTACTCGTCATCCAGTTTTTTATATCGACTATGCATTCCGTTAGTTTCTCATGAAACAAAGCTTTATTCAAACATGTATTTACAGGCAGTAAACCCACATCCTGCTGCCATCTCTACACAGCTGTGCCAGTCCTGCAGCTTTATTCCGATGAAGCAGCTGACCACCGTGTCCACCTTCACCGTTTACAAGTTGGGGAAGTCGTGGCCTAATGGTTAGACTTGTTGGACTCGTAATTCAAAGGTTCGAGCCTCAGGGGTTTGTTTTCGAGTCTCAGGTCCGGCAAGAATTGTAGGTGGGGGCAGTGAATGTACAGTGCTCTCTCCACCTTCAATACCACGACTGAGGTGCCCTTGAGCAAGGCACTGAACCCCCAACTACTCCCTGGGTGCCCGGCTGCCCACTGCTCCTGGTGTGTGTGCACTGCTGTGTGTGCACTTTGGATGGGGTTAAATGTGCCTTGGGCACAAACGCTCAATAAAGCTGCTTATTTCTGAAAGTTTGTTTTTCAGGGTACTACTATAATATACATGCTTACATATATTTCATACAATTTGTATTTGGGGTTTTAAAGGGTTAGTTCACCCAAACATATAAATACAGTCATTATTTACTCGCATTCCACCTTGGTGCAGGTGGAGTGATGGAGCATTTCATCCATGGCACTGGACCATTTCCAGGATGCTGCTGTGGACTTCTCCATCCTCACTGCACACACCAGTCTGCAGAGATTTCAGATCCTGCAAAAATGCACAAATATAATAGACAAGCAGTCATTTTAACAGCATAATTTCATTTGAAGTAACAACATGATTTCTTACTTTTTCTTACTTTATATTTTTGTTTCAGGTTTTCCTTTTTTTTTTTTCACAAATGAAAATGAAAGGTCACCTGCTCCACCACAAAAGCTCTGCATCAAATGAACAGCAATCAAGAATCAGAAAAGCGCTGTAATAGCTTACAATAATTACAATAATTAAAATAAACTACAACTTAAGCTTTAAAAGATGTTTTATTGATGTCAGTAGTATACTCACTGAGAGCCTTTGATGGCAGCATTCCTTCATCAGACACTCTTCACCGGATAAACACGCGTCTCATCTGTCCCTGTAACATCCAGACAAGAGTCAGTGACCTTTGTGATTTATCTGCTCAGTACTGCATTTACATGTTGAGGTAGTTGCTGAAGTGTTAACTCACTTTTTATCCAACACAAATGTTCCTCAATTTATCGACAATACTAATGGACAAATAAAATAGATAACTTATGTTTAGTTACTCCATGTAGATTTGTTTATGTACATTATTTACATTCATCTAAAGCAGTGCTGACAACAGTGAATTCTACTATAATAGCACACATACATCACTCTCTCAGATGTCGGTTTCATGTTGTGATGTGCTCATATGCAATTCTTTTAGAACATTTTCCTGTCTCATATTAAATAGACATTTAGTAATCGTCTTTAAGATGTATATGGTTTATGTAAATGCACTTTGGAGATGTGCGTGTGTTTACTGGAGCGCCGCTGTTCGCTATACTTTATAAGACATGTTTTTACAGCAAAATCACATACTGTAACGTTACTGTCTAGCATCTTTACACCTTAAAGGGTTAGTTCGCCCATTTAAGACATGAAGTTGTATGCAATCCTTACCAGCACTATAGTGCATACACACTGACCCACCCTTTAGTCACCTCCCTGGTCAGAGTTCTGGCCGCTGGAAGTTTTTCAAGATAGTACTCCCGGTTAGTTTCCGGGGCCTCAAAACTGTGCGTTTTTACGTGAAAAAATTATTTGCGTTTCAAAGCTTGATTAATTTACATCACAAAAAACACGCCTGACAAAATTCATACCTCAGTTTTAATCGGCACTATTTTCTTTCCATTTCTATCAATCCGCGCTGCTGTCAACGTCAACAGTGCGCACGTTCAGATCAGCTGTTGATAGCGCGACTCGCTGACAACATGTCTGACTACGAAACTTCTGATGACGAAACCAATTTTAGCACAATGTCAGACGGAACAGATGATGATGAAAGTAATTTTAGCACAACGCCAAAAGGATACCTTTATGAACCGGAGTATACCGATGCCGAAGTTCAGCAGATGGAGATAGAACGGGAAGAGAGAGAGCGAGAGGACAGAGATGCAGTTGTCCAAGTTGATGCTGGGCCCACAGCTGTAGCAAGAGCCAGGATGAACGACAAATGGTGGTGCACTTGTTCAAATTCTCAAGTTATGCCAACAGAGGTTGAAAGCTATTGCTGCCACGAATGGGAACTCATCATGCCACAGCAGCAAAACCTATCGATTGACGAGGAGGCCAACGCAGCGTCTGTCTGCATTACATCCAATGACGTTTTCCCTGTAAATTGTACATATATCCCTATATACTGTTTTTATATTAGACTTCTTTTCACGTGATTTCCACTGGAGTCTAAACATCAGCTTGTTTACCGTACAGTTTAGACATTGGATCATAAAGTTAGTAAATAGAGCTTACCCGTGGTACTGGTACAGCAAAACTCTTTAAAATCATTTTTTTTCTTTTTCCTCCTTGGTTGGGGATGTAATCGTCTTCGCTGGAGTGAGCACTGCACACATGGAAATCCTTGATTCTCGATATTTTAGCTCCCGCAGAGTAGCCGATGGCAACCAGCCAAAGCTGTCTCGTAGCTATATCCGAAACTGGAAAACGATGGAATCTGAACGGTGATCCCGGCACATTCTTGTGGTCACAGCCTGGGAATTTACAAGTTCGCACCATTGTTCATTTTCTACTTTTTATGTCGTTGTCATTCGATTGTGTAAACACTATGTATTGATAGAAATGGAAAGAAAATAGTGCCGATTAAAACTGAGGTATGAATTTTGTCAGGCGTGTTTTTTGTGATGTAAATTAATCAAGCTTTGAAACGCAAATAATTTTTTCACGTAAAAACGCACAGTTTTGAGGCCCCGGAAACTAACCGGGAGTACTATCTTGAAAAACTTCCAGCGGCCAGAACTCTGACCAGGGAGGTGACTAAAGGGTGGGTCAGTGTGTATGCACTATAGTGCTGGTAAGGATTGCATACAACTTCATGTCTTAAATGGGCGAACTAACCCTTTAAGCAAATCAACAGTTTACTAGACAGTAGCTCAACAAATGCGATTTTAACACAGGGAACGGTGTTTTTGATTTATAATACTCACATTTGTAAACAGCCTTGTCGCTGTTCTCCATCACGTTCGATGATGACGTATTGATCTCCCGTGGCCTCCTGGGATAGAAAAGTATCCATCGGATGAGCACTCAAGAATCTGGGCGGAAGCAGTAAGACATCCGGGAACTTCTCGCCTACTCTTTTATGAATACTGAGGTTTCAGACATACTTATTCGCTCGCCTACTGCTTTTCCCCTACTTTATAGTAGAGAAGTAGGCAGTTTCGGATGCAGCCCATGAGAGTAGAAAAGGGAAAGAATGCTTCAGTGGTACACACACACCAAACAAAGGCAGCTAATTATTCATTCAGTGCACCTGAGGAGGCATAGCTCCACCCATGGCTGGCTATAGGCTTGTTTGAGATGCGCCTCGCCTCGCCTGAAGTGTAGGCGAGAGCAGGCAGCTGCAGTGAGGGGAGGAGTGAAATAAGCGCAGTCAAGACGGACAGTTCTGAGCTCTCGAAGTGGAACAGATACAACGAGATCAAAGGCAGATATCGTGTTATTCTCACTCATGCGCTGTGCTGCTCATAAACATGATATAATTTCAGTTATGTTGCTTTTATATGAATATAAATACAATGAACAAGACGCCCAAAGTGCTTGCTATTCCATACGAAGGGCGTATTTATCATCCATTTTTATTTTAATTCAAACATGTATTTTACACGTCAGCATGACATCAGAGCAAGGCGGACGTAACTCGTACACTTTTCTAACCGGCATGCATCTCGCGGCGATCACCGGTGATCGGTTCTGCGCAGATTTTGCTCATCTCAAACAAGCCCATTGTCATGCGACCTCATCAGAATTCTCAACAGTATCGTTACCAAAATGTGATGTGTAAACCCTGCTGATCACTTATTAGCCGGTGAGAATCATCACTACCCGCGTCATTAAACTTGTGAGACACCAGACCCGCTAGATTTAAATTAGCACAGCCAGCGAAGGATCAAACGCAACTTTTTTTTGGAACAAACACAACTGTTTTGAACGAGCGCACCTTTTTTTTCTCTGTTGAGGAAGAACAGACATTCCTCTCGTTGACAGCAGAGGAGTGGATCCACCGAGAGCTTGATAGAGCGATGCGGAATAAAAATTTTCAGAGAGGTCGCTCAGCTCTTGACGACATGTGTCGAGCCATACCGAGCTGTGCCGAGCCGAGTCGTATCACGCAGTGGAAAGGCATCATTAGACTCTTTGTTAGGGCCAGATACCTGCAAAGGAACTGGATGATGTTTCGCTCCAAGCTCTCCAAAGTCAGTGGAACTTTATATATCAGAAGTGGCCAGAGAAGTTTAAATGCTGGTAAATCAATGCCTTAAACTTCCCTGGAAGTCCTGACTTATCCACCGCTGATAACCTTACTTTTAGCTCTGCACAAGGCGAGGTAAACGGACGCTTAGGGCCCGGGAGAATCAGGGGGCTGGGTCTTTGGCTGGGTCTTTCAGCATGACAATGATCCCAAACACACCGCCCGGGCAACGAAGGAGTGGCTTCGTAAGAAGCATTTCAAGGTCCTGGAGTGGCCTAGCCAGTCTCCAGATCTCAACCCCATCGAAAATCTTTGGAGTCCGTGTTGCCCAGCGACAGCCCCAAAACATTACTGCTCTAGAGGAGATCTGCATGGAGGAATGGGCCAAAATACCAGCAACAGTGTGTGAAAACCTTGTGAAGACTTACAGAAAACGTTTGACCTCTGTCATTGCCAACAAAGGGTATATAACAAAGTATTGAGATGAAATTTTGTTATTGACCAAATACTTATTTTCCACCATAATTTGCAAATAAATTCTTTAAAAATCCTACAATGTGATTTTCTGGATTTTTTTTTCTTCTTCTCATTTTGTCTCTCATAGTTGAGGTATACCTATGATGAAAATTACAGGCCTCTCTCATCTTTTTAAGTGGGAGAACTTGCACAATTGGTGGCTGCCCCACTGTATGTTGTATGTTGTGGACCCATCAAAATAAAGTGTTAAAAGACATTAAGCAGACAGTCTACTAATACTCTAATGACTGCTAGTTGACATGTCTAAAGTGGACTATCGAAATAAAGTGTTAACATCAGGGCCGGATTTACCTCTTATCGTGACATAGGCAAAACACAAATATTTTTTAAATCTTAATAATTACATGATTTGCTGATTAATTAATAAATATTTATATATCAATATTTGCTGAGAAAAACAAAACAAAATGTGTAACGCGGCTGACGAGACGTGAGATGTGCGACGTGGGGATCCAATTGCAAAGCCTTATTTCTGAACATAGACGAGGTAATAACAGGCAGGGTCAAACAATGGCAAACAGGTATATAGAGGGCAAGGCAAGTATCCAAAACGGTCGTGTTCAATAGTGGGCTAACAATATCCAGAGGGCTAAGACAAAAGAGGTAATCAGTAAACAATGCAATGGTCCGGGCTGGGGCAAACAGTATACAAACGGCAGGGCAAGGGTTAATCCAGGGAACACGGGCTAGAATAAGAACACAGGAATACAGTCTAGTCTAGTCTAGTCTAGTCTAGTCTAGTCTAGTCTAACTAACAAGGGCTCTGTAGAGTAGCTAAAGCTAGGGGAGTGATAAGCACATACAATACTCGGCAGTAAGGGAGAGAAAGTCCATGGCTTAAGTAGAGTGTGTGATTTCAAAACATTAATGTTGTATGTTTTAATTATATGACTCTCCTCATTAATTCAAAACATTATTGTATTCTGTCTGGAATATGTTTTTAGTCTCTGCATCACATCTTGCTCTTCAAAGGAATAGTTCACCCAAAAATGAAAATTCTCTCATAATTTACTCACCCTCATGTCGTCCCAGATGTTTATGACTTTCTTTCTTCAGATGAACACAAGAAAATATTTTTAGTCTGTATAATGCGAGGGGACAGGACCACTTCAGAAACCACACAAAGTGAACACTACAGTCAAGTTTAAAATATTGGTATTTGTATTTTTTATGTTTATCGTTTCACTTAAGAAGGCAATGATTCATTAACAGGGGTTGTGTGAGTTACTGTTATATTCATTTTTGGATGTCCCATACACTTGCAATATACCAAGAGATATATATATTTTTTTTCTAAAACTCTTAGTTTGTGTTCATCTGATAAATGAAAGTCATATATATATGATGGCATAAGGGTGGAAAGGATAGAGTTTCCTTTAGCATTTTAAATATTGTTGTTGCACTAGATGACGACATGTAAATCACTTCTACTTTTTTAATACTTGAGTACAATTTAAAGTTGTACTTTTTTTACTTTTACTCAAGTATGTTTTTGGCCAGATACTTGTACTTTTAATTGAGTAAAATATTCACTGAGTATCTGTACTTTCACTTGAGTAAAATGTTTTGAATACTTTTTACACCTCTGTATATAATATTACCACCCCAGCAAACAAAAATATTTTGTAATCAGTGGAAACCATTACATTGTTTCTATCGCAATAAGCGCTTGCATTCAGTCAATAAAGATCAATTGAAGTTCTTAATTTATTTGAGAACAGAGATAATAAACAATCATAAACCTTCCTTTGCAAAATCCAAAACGTCATTTTAGAGCTAATAACAGAGGATTGAGCCATTTATATGCAGGCTAATGCAGTTATTAATGCAGTCTAACGCACTTATTAGAGAGAGAGAGAGAGAGAGAGACAGAGAGAGAGAGAGACGTCCCACCCTCTGTGATTGACAAGATCAATGAAGAGGTCCGTCACTCCTGTTCCAGTTTGCCCAACGTGCACCTAGTCCATCACAGCTCTATAAAACCATGGCACCTGTATGACGGGGTCCACCTCAATCAGGATGGAGTTGGGATTTTTGCCAAAGCTATCAAAGATGTTGCTCTTGGACGCTTCCCAACAACCGGCTATAAAGGAGCAAAAAGAAATGTGAGAATGCGACCGTTTGAGCCATCTGGACCTTCATCTCGCTCAAGACCACCACAAGACCTTCACAGACAACCCATGACTTCAGGCTGGTCTCACAGACAGCAAGAGAGGCAGCTGTACACTGAAGGCCCGTCCCAGCAGAAACCAAGCTACGCTCAGGTACTATCACAGCAGACACCTTCAGCAGCAGCAGCTCAGGAACTTTCCATTAGTGATGTGGGAACTGAAATCTACAATTATTGATCACAACACAATGATTATTATCATTCTGATTATTTGTTATTATTGATTGCTGTTATTGTTTTTTTACTATAATATTATTACTATTTTAAGTCATTATTCACAATGATTTATTTTAATCAGTTTGAATACATTTACTTCCTCTATTATTACTATTACTTTGTTATTTTGTTTTGTTTTATTTTAATTTTTATTTAATTTTATTTATACAAAAGTTTTTTTGGGAGGGGATGGGGGGGTTGCCTCCAGATAAACAGCAGTACTACTTAATCGCCGATCATATAAAAATGTTAAATATTAGCTTTTGGAATATTCAGGGTTTGTGCTCTAAAACATTTGGATTAAAACGCACAAACACAGATTTTTTAAATAGCACCACAACTGTTGACATCCTAATTCTAACAGAAACATGGTGTAGATCAGATGTGTCCACTCAGTGTCCTGCAAGTTACTCTGAAATCATAGTGCCCTCCTGGAAACTCAACTCAATACATTGTGGTAGAGATTCTGGAGGTTTAGTCATATGGATAAAAAATGACCTTGCCTCTTTTACATCACCAGTACAGCAAGGCAAAAATCACCAAGATCTCTTCAGTACTCTACCTAGAAGAAATAACCAGGATACTGGAGTCAATAGGCATGTGAAAGAGGTAGCCCACCTTTGTCAAACTTTAGGTCTTTATATCCTCAATGGTAGAATCAAAGGAGATTCCTGTGGACAATTTATCTATAGCTCAAGTCTCGGCAACAGTGTTGTAGATTATGCCATATCAAATATAAGCCCCTCCCATTTCAGTGCACTTACCGTCAAAGCTCAGTCACCCCTGTCTGATCACAGCCAGATCAATCTTTGTATTAAAGGTGAAAATATCAAATCAAGAGAAATTCATGAAAAACAATTCATCTACATGAGCTCAAAACAGCATATAGATGGAATTGTAATGCTGCTGAAACATATATTAAAGTATTGAAGTCTAATGAAATAGTCAATTCCATAACACTGTTTAACAATTCAGCATATGATAATAATTGGAAAGGAATACATTTAGCAATTAAAAATATTAATGACATTTTTTAAAATATAGCAAAAAAGGCTAATTTAAATAAAACTACCACATATGAACACAAAAACAGAGCTAAACAAAAACCTTCTGAAAAGTGGTTTGACCATGACTGTAAAACAATAAGACAAGAGCTACGATTAATTTCAAATAAAAAACACAAAGATCCAGTCAACTCAGAATTACGCTTAAAGCACTCAGAACATCTGAAACAATACAAAAACACACTGAGACGGAAGAAACTGGATTATTATAACAACACACTTCAGAAGATCGAAAACACAATTGATCAGGGTCAGTTCTGGAGCACTTGGAACAGTCTAAAGAATACAAAGCCACAAGAACTAGCCATATAAGTTGGTCAAATTTGGAAATATTATTTTGAGAAGCTCTATACACATCAAATTGACCCTCTGAATAATCCCAACCAGTTAAAAGTCCTTGAAAAATGAATGCTCTTGAATCATGTATCAAAAACAACCAAAATCCACTAGATTATCCAATAACCTAACAAGAACTTAGTGGAAAACTAAAATCCCTGACATGTAAGAAATCCTGTGGCCCTGACAACATAAAAAAAAATGAGATGCTTAAAAACAGCTCTCCTGAACTTCAGAGTGCACTACTCAAACTTTTTAATTTGACTCTGAGTTCAGGCATTTTTCATGAGGTCTGGAACACAGGACTCATCTCTCCTATCTTTAAAAGTGGAGACAAAACAGATCCTAATAAGTACAGAGGGATATGTGTAACCAGTAATTTGGCAAAAGTATTTTGCTCTATAATCAACTCTCGGATTTCATCTTTCTTAAAGCAGCACAATGTCATCAGCAAATCTCAAATTGGCTTCCTCCCTAAACATCGAACGACTGACCATATTCACACACTACTCACATTAATAAATTAACATGTACACCAAAAGAAAGAGGGGAAAATATTTGCATGCTTTATAGATTTTAAGAAGGCTTTTGACTCCATTTGGCATAATGGATTGTTTTATAAAATCCTTCAAAGTGGCACAGGGGTAAAATATATTATTAATTAAAAACATGTATAACCAAAATGAATGTGCAGTAAAAATTGGACAGCAAAGGACAGACTATTTTTCTCAACAGCGAGGAGTGAGACAGGGCTGCTGCCTCAGCACGACTTTATTTAACATATATATCAATGAATTGGCAGATCTACTGGACCAATCAGACAGTCCAGGACTACAATTATTCAACACAGAAGTCAGATATTTACTGTATGCTGATGACTTGCTAATTCTATCTAAAACACCAGAAGGTCTCCAGAACAACCTTGACATTTTAACTAAATACTGCCACGATTGGAACTTAGAAGTCAACATCCAAAAAACTAAGATTATGATATTTCAGAAAAACCCAGAAATCTAGAACATAAACATCTATTTACTTTAAACAACACCACACTTCAACATGCTTTACAATATAATTATCTTGCTCTGGTTTTAACTCCCACTGGAAATTTCAATTTGGCAATAAAAACATTACTTGTAAAAGCTCGCAGGGCACTTCACGCCATATGAACAAAACAGAATTTGACATCAGAATCTGGACAAAGATTTTGGATAGTGTCATACTGCCTATTGCCATGTATGGAAGCGAGATCTGGGGCCCAACGAGTAACTACAGCCATAAAAATTGGCACAAACACCCTTTAGAAGCTCTGCATGTAGAGTTCTGCAGAAGCATCCTTCATGTCCACAGAAACACACCTAATAACGCCTGCAGAGCAGAGTTTGGCCGTCTCCCCCTGAATCTAATCATTAAAAAAAGAGTTTTAAAGTTCTGGATCCACTTAAACTCTAGTTCTGAAGATTCTCTTCATTTTAAAGCACTAAAAACACAGAAAATGAGTGCTCAAAACAGTCATATTTGTGTAATGGTGATCTGACTAACCAAGCACTCGATATCACCAACCCTGTAAAACATAGAAGAATCAAATAAATTATGAACGAAGAGAAGGAGACATACATACAGCATTGGAAAGAACAAACCAAAGACCAAAGTCATCTCCAATGTTATCTGAAACTCAACAGAGAGTACAGTCTGGCTAACTATCTTAAGAGACGCACTGTACATGAAAATGACAAATTAAGAATATTACTTGGTGAAGGACCCACCTCCTCTTTGGTAGCACAACATATTTATAAATGCCTTAAACTAAGAAGTAAAGAGTGAACACATCTGCATTAGTAGTACCATTAGTGTTTATATAAATATATATAGATGTATTTTGTTTTGTTTATTTATGGATGTATATTTGTTTTGTTTTTATTCTGCTATGTACAATGCTTTGGCAATATGTATCTAAGTATGTCATGCCAATAAAGCAATATGAATTGAATTGAAGAGATTGAGATTAAGAGCGTGTGAATACCTGCGTCTCTGTGCGTCTCTCAGCAGCAGCGTCTACTAATAGTGCATTTTTAAGTTGAACTGCTTCAAGAACCTCCTACTGAATCTGAGAGCTGTCATATAGCTTTTCAGCTGCAGAACTATTTTATTGATAAATTTGCAGGGCAGCGCTGACAAGTTTCTGTCCGCATCTTCGCGTGTGTGCGCGACTGCGTATCTGTACTGTGTGTGCGACTGTGAGAATTGGAGAAGGAAAGCATGATTTCCGTACATACAAAGATGTAAATTTTTTACCATATTGTTTGTTTATTTGCTCAATGTCTTCTGGGGTTTTGGTTCTTGTACTGTTGTAGATAGCCCATAGTATAACATAAATATTATATATCTTCATTGTGTTTGGGCCCCCCTGGACAAGCGAGCATTGGCACGTGCCTAGAATGCTTATGCACAAATCTGGCCCTGGTTACCATATATATATATATATATATATATATATAGTTGTTGACGTGACATGGCACTTTCACTGTCCCATAAGATAAGAAATTAATATAATTAATATGGTCATTATTTAAAATGCAGTAAATGGTCAAACATTTATTTTTCCTACATGGACCTTTTGTTATAAAAGCTTCAGTGTTATTCGAGTTTTTTTACATTTCTGAGCAAAAATGTCAAAATTATCCTATGGTGTGACTGTCCCAAGCATGGTTCAGTAAATTACAACTTTTATAAATGAAAAAGAAAATGTTAAATAAAAATGTTACTAAATACATCCGGCATAATTGTACAAGTGTCTATTTTAGTAAATGGCAATCATTTTTTTCATCCATATATTTCTGAAAGTGTATGAACTTTATACATTTTGTCTCTGAAAACCATGTGTGACACCATATCCTGATTTTAAATCGGCCAATTCCAGAGAAAACTTTAATTAGTTGAAGGACCCCGTTCATGGTCGTGTACCTGAAGCCCCCTGTGAAGCCCATGACATGTGTACATGGTCAAATTTTGTCTCAGAATTGTTCAAATATTTAACTTTTTTGGAACCACAACAAAAGTATTAAGTTTTGTTGTCCTTTGGTGTGACACCCCTAAATTATATTTTTTAATCAAAAACTGCATGTTAAACTACATAATCATGGAGAATTATGCAAATGTGTCTTGCTAACTGCTAATGACAGGTTAGCTTGGTATCGCAAGGTCATTAATTGACAGAAAAAGGCTGGTGCGTCCTATTGTGTGACAGAAAATGTCCTCCGGTGTGATGCCTGTACTGTCACACCACAGGACAAAGATATCACACCAGAGGACAAGGTCTCTTTATAAAGCATTTTATATAATTAAATAAGATTTGTCTAACTCCTTTTTATTCTTTTTTGATCATAATTCTGTGTTCTTAAATGCAATAATTACATGAATTAAACTATTTTCTGATGTTTTTACAGAAAACGTTTATAAAGTGTCATGAAAATAAGCATAAAATGTGATACTTTGTTTTCGAAACAGAAAATTGAAGGAGAGAAATTAGTGGAAGAGAGAGGACACGGAAATATATATAGAAAATGAACAGGGATCCACGCAGAAGGGAGGAGATCCTAAGAGAACAGTTCAGAAAGTAAATACAATAAAATGATGCCTTAAAAAGAATAGCCATATAGTTTAAAAAATTAATTCACATCTTAATGAACATAGTTTGAATATCAATCATATTTAGCTGCAGGGGGCTAGAATAGTTCAGTAACATACTGTTTGACTAAGAGACTGAATTTTGTTGATGAAAATGATTTTTTTGCTTTGTTTAAAATACATGTTGATATTGTTTGTATCAAAATTAAACTTTCTTTCTCCTTTGACATTCAACATTAAATAGAAGTAATTTAATAACTACCATTTCTGTCCTTTAGTGTGACATAATGTCCTATGGTGTGTCACACATAAAAGAACTACAGATTTGTTTTTATCTCAAAATATCTTAAAACACAGTTGAGTATTGCAATAGCGGAGATACAACTATCACTCAACTTAAAATGGTATAATTTTCAGCAGTTTTCAAACGAATGGCAGTAAAGTTTGTCTTGTTGTCAAAGTTTGTCTTGAAATTGTCCAACAAGTCATGGGGAAAAAATGATGTTAATTATAATTTCATATTAAATAAACAGCAAAACATGAAAATAAGTGTCTAACAATGATGATAAATCTCTCTCTTGCTATTTATGTATTATTAAGAGTTTTTTTTTGTTTTTTTTTCCTTTTCTTGATTTTTGCTATGTCACACCATAGGACAAATTTATGGTACAGTTCAGTAAAAATGTTTAAAAAAGCAGTTAAATAATTGACGAAGTTAGTGACCCTTTATATTTTCTCAAAGATCAGACTTCACACTACATAAATATATGAATTTCTTCTTCAAAAAAGGTGTTTTTACAACAAAAAAAAAAATATATATTTTTTTTAATGCCTATTTGTCAACTACCCATATATATTATTTTATATTTTCTCTTAAATTACTTAAATTACAAATTTGGATTACCACAATAATTACTTAACTTCAACTGAACATTAATATTTCATGGAATCCACAGCACTTTTGTAAGCTAAGAGTTTGCAGTTTCTTGTTAAACCAGCAGAGGTCGACTAAACCTCAAAACTTTACCTACAATTTTCCTTTTGATGCCTTTGAATTCTATAAATTACTTAAGTCCAACATTCAATCTTTAAAAGAAAAAAAAAAAAAAGAAAAAATCAAAATGATCTACATTTCTCCATTAGTTTAAGAATTAAGAACTATGAGATTTGTTGTAAGGATTTTTTCCTTCATATATTTGATGATGTTATGTTGTTTTCCAGTGTATAGGCAGGTGGCAGTGTTCACCATATTACAACAATAGTTCTCTATCTATGCCACTGACCTTGAGACGTGCTGCCTGCACATTTCTCATACTCAGCTAAGTAAACTTCACACAAACCCAGCTAATAAGACTTAAGCTGACAACCTAAAAACATCTTCACATTACTTTACTGTGAGCAACCATTCAATTTATAACAACTAAAGGTCCACAATTAAAGCTAAAACTAATCGAGACTGGCTCTTCAAGACATGAAACAATTCTGAATAAAAAATAAAATTCAGTGAGGAGAAATGCCACAAATTAATTTTATTGTGCATAATAAGATGAGAAATATGTATTAATAAGAAAGGCCAGTTTTTATATTGACTTCAACCCATCTTTGCACAAACACGTATATAGACCTCATTCAGCAGAGAGTGAGATCACTGGAGGACATAGACAGATCATCTTCTGTCATACGTAACAGTGTAACTGAACTCAACCTACTATTATAGAGCTCATTTTCTCAGTAGCTCAGAGGACACATTGTCCTCTTTAACCCTCATCAGATGGTTCACTCATTTATACAGGCTCTGATCTCCCACATGCACTCTAGCAGCGGTGGAAGTCAAATGTAGAGAAATACAGCAGAGTGACAACAGATAGTTCATGTACTAAGATGAGCACTTGATCTCAGCCCGAGGTTGGGCTTTTAACTGTACGTGTGGAAAATGGTCACCCAACACGGTCAGAGTAAGCGATAAGACTCTTTTAGTTCATCTCTGACAACAAGGCTGATTTAATTAACTCTCCCCTCCCCCTCTGTGGTTCAAGCCTCTCTACCAGCAGCTCTCTAGTCATTTCCTCTAATTAAAACCCAACCAGAGGAACCATATTTGGAGAGGTACAGTCAGACAGATCTGCCACACTAGATCAGTCATGCACACACTCATAATATTCCACATAGTGAGCTGCCTACATTAACAGCATTTTAATGCATCATAGGCATGATCTGTATGCAAAGCCTGTTACAAACACTGATGAACACAATGATGCCTTCTTTTAAGATATATAATTTTGGCTGAGTTCTAACTTCAAAGGCCTTCACAGATAAACACTCACTGAAAAAAAAAAAAATTATTGGTGGAATGAGATGAGAGAAATTTCAAATACACTAATATTTATTCAATGCTGAAAATTACTGATAAAAATGGTTAGATCCAATCAAAAATAGCAGCCCAAGCTCATTGGAAAAACATGCCTGAGGTGACATTTCTGCAAAATGATATTACATTGCTTCTTTTACGCTTCAACACAGAAAACTTTCAAAGTGACATATCCAGTGAGTGACACTAAAAGCATGTTCAGTTATATCCCAACCAAATGGACGTAAATCTGCAAATGTTTCATTTTCGCTGATTGTTGTACGTATTGCAGAAGTTCAGTAATTAAATGTCCAGTGAGTGGCGCTAATATTTGAATGCTGTATTGCATTTGAAAATAACGTAGCGACTAGACTAAACCTAAACCTACAATAAACCTGATCAAAAGCGTTAACATAAGAAAATGTGAGATAGAAAGCATTTGAAGAAGCAACCACGCCATTTTAGCTTACTTCTACAAGTATTTGAGCTCTTTGATCAAGTGTCATGACTTGAGACACTCCACATCATAAGTGAAACACTGCACCGGGTGCGCTACTGAGCAAGTTTACTGCAACATGTGTAGCTGGTTATGTGATGCAAACATCAACATGTTTGTTTAATATTTGCTAACATTTTTTTTAACGGACAACAGATATTCCACTGACTAACTTTGCAAGTATATGTCAACTTATTCTACTAAACCTAACCATAACCCAATCTAATACTCTACTAATACTCTAGTTAGAGTTAGTTGACATGTAGTTGCAGGGTTAAGGGTCAGTAACACGACTTCCATTCATATGCATGCAAATGCGGGAGAGTGGAAACGCAAGCTCATGCGAAGAAGTTTTGCATTTTACTGTCAAGTCAAGTCAAGTCACCTTTATTTATATAGCGCTTTTACAATACAGATTGTGTCAAAGCACTTAACAGTATCAAATCGGAGGATAGAGTGTCAGTAATGTATAATTTATAATGTATAATTAAAGGCATTTCATTATTGAATTCAGAGATGTCAACTGTGCTCCAGAGTTCAAGTTTGGTGACCAACTGAAGATCGATACGTCACGGCATGACTTCATACCTGAATTAAAAGAACATAAGATTAAAACTGCAGCACTGCAGGAGTAGATTGTATTTATTTATTTATTTTACATTTCTGTGTTGAATTTAGGTTTTTCAATAGAGCGTGACGTCATATCAAGAAATATTGTATGCTCAAAATCTACCGCGGCTTTATGTCTAAAGTAGACTATCAAAATAAAGTTTAACCACTTTCCAGTAATGAAATATAGTTTCTGGTAAACAATATAAAGAGAATATAGCCCACAAAAACAGATTTTTGTCATATTTTCCATGCTTATGCCATTAATTCAGTGAGTAGAGCTGCTGTTGAGTTAGCAGAGTCACATGGGTCCTTAATGTCAGATAATGCTGGGAAATTCAGTTTGGTGAAGTAAATCTATTCTTCCAGACTGCACAAAAATGTAAACTTGCCTTTTCTATAAACACTTCACTTCACTGTCACATTGTGGTAGGAAAATTTCAATGTAAATTTTTCTGACTTCAAGACAAGCCAATTTACTTGGTGGCCATCTTTGTACCACTTGAGCTATAGTCTAGTCATGCAAATATAATTACAATCTACATGAATGTGGAAAGACTGAAGTTTAAGTTTCAAAAATGCATAAAAAAACAACAACCTGGTCTCATAAAAATACGTACCTCTGCGCACTTTTTGTGCGATGCCGTTTTACGTACCTTGCTGCATGTTTCGCCGCAGTTTCAAATAGAAATGTCCACTGAGTGGCGCTAAAACACAGGTTCAATATGTGAACCCTGGCACGTTTTTATTACGCAGATATTGGTACGTATTGCTGTTTTTTTAATTACGTTGCTTCAGATACGTATTGCGGCGGTTCAGAATTCAAATATCCGGGGACTGTCGCTAAAGGTTAATGCTCTATCGAGTTGGAAATATGCCCTACATCAAATCCAACCCTAAACCTACCTGAACACCTAAACACTAGTTAACAAATTCAAAACTGATATAAAAACGTATTAGCTGATGCAACTGTGCCATTTGAACTTCCTTTTACGCAGATTTAACTGCTTTGTCGAACCGGTGCTTCTCGTCTCCTAAGTCTGTCTCCGTACTCCGTGAGCTACAGATAGATATGAAGCTGGATGTGTGCGATGCTAACATTCAAAAACATCAGTTTTCAAAGTCATAGCATGATATTCTTCAAGTAATTGTGCGAAAATGACTCTTTATTAATCGCAGCTCTGTAAATTTGTGTGAAAGTGTTCATTTATTTTGGAAACTGCAGTGATATGTACTTATTGGTACGTATTTCATGTCACGCTAAAAGTGCACCCAGGTATGTAAATGCCATGAGACCAGGTAGAAAAAAAAAGATAACCTGCCCCCTTGCCAGAGGAGAACTGGCCCCCCAACTGAACCTGTTTTCTACCAAGGTTTTTTCTCCATTTTTGTCACTGATGGAGTGTTGGTTCCTTGCCGCTGTCACCTTTGGCTTGCTTAGTTGATTGATTGCACAGATACTATTGCAAGAGAGCTGAGCTGGATGATGACATCACTGAATCATCAATGAATTGACTTTAGCTGGAAAAATGACACTCTGTTATTGTCCTCTTGCATTATTGACAAACTATTTTCCTGTTTGACACAATCTGTATTGTATAAAGCGGTATATACATAAAGGTGACTTGACTTGATAAAAAATTAACCAACAAAATCAGGCAAAAAATGGTTTCCTTTCTTTTTTTTTTTGTTAGCTGAAATAAGGCTACAGTACTGTAATTTTCAGTGTTGTCTAAACTGCATGTGCACTCTAGAGAATTTCATTAGCTCAAATGCATGATTGCGCTTTGTACACTGTTTGTCTTTAGTACATTTATTGCTCTCTTGCCTGCACTCCATCGCTGTCATGTATCTCATTATGTAGAACAGATGACATTTGAGCAGGCGTTACACTGTGAGCTATCTTCATGTTATCTGGGCGTCTCGCTGGGCACAGAGTCCTCTCTTCCACTCAGACATCAGCTAATTGCATTTGCTCTCTCTCTCTCTCTCTCTCTCTTCACAGCGTTTTAGAGGCAGCTGGTGCTTTTCCTGGAGCTTAGACACAGAGAAACATGAATCAGTCTCTCCCTCTCCTTTCTCTCGCAGGTTAAATACTCCTATTATGAATCTCTCACTGGTCTTTTATGCATAAATGCGTCATGCCAAGTGAGAAATGACTGTGAAGACAAGAAGAACATTGATTTTGTTTCACTGAATGAAGAATTAAGTTTAGAGATGTCACACATTTGTAATTTTTTGGTTAACATTCTTATTTGCAAATATAAAGCCAATAACATTTATTGTATCAATGTATGAATACAGCTTGCCACATACCTTGTTTTAATAATTGCTGTGAAAATGTCATGTAGGTCCTCTCTAGATGTTAAAAGTCAACGTATGCGTATAAAAACGTATAAAAGAAAACAAAACATTATAAACAAAATATTAAACGCACATGCTTATAATAAACAGAACATTATGTTTATAACATACTAGAAGATATTTTAAACAAACCTATGTGAACCCCTGAATCATGCGAGTGCACCGAGTCACCTCCTACCATTAAACCATTGAATCAGTATCTATAGTTCTAGTTTAATCAATTTGTACACATTTTAATGAAACATACTTTTAATAAAACATTTGCAATGTATTTGTAAAAGCTTTTTTATTCATGTTTGATCTGAGTTTTCATTGCAGAACAGTTTTGACCAGCAGGCGTCACCAGTGTGTGGAGTTTCTACAATGAACTATTTTGCAAAACAACTTGTTCAATAGGTCAAATGTTCTGAATTGCTTTGCTTTTTAATTAGAAATATTAAATATTTCTATGTCTTTATATATGTATATAGGATGAGGCGCTTAGAACGCTGGTCAATAGTTGCCCCAACTTACAAAAATTGTGCATCCAAAATCTCTTGATAGCGATTCTGTAACGGTGTCAGAGAATCTCTCTTCCACAACTATGCTAATTACAGCAAATGCTCTTTTTAACCTTTCAGGAATTCAAGCAGAGCACTCATGTTCACAAATGCAAGGCATCTCAGCAAGGGTAACGACACATTCTTATATTTTTAAATAAAAACAAAACATGGATCAGTTTTTATGTTACATCAGAATTTCAAATAATTTTTGTTCAAGTTTGTCAATCTCCTTACAAATTAATTTGGTAAAATAAATACATATATATAATATTTGGACAACTTTAAAGGTGATTTTCTCAATATTTTTTATTTGTTTGCACCCTCAGATTCCAGATTTTCAAATAATTGTATCTCTGCCAAATATTGTCCTATCATAACAAAAATGGAAAGTTCACTGGGCATCAATGGAAAGCTTATTTATTTAGTTTTCAGGTTATTTATAAATCTCAATTAAAATAAAAATTAAAAAAATAGTCGTGGCCTAATGGTTGGAGAGTTAGACTTGTAACCTAAAGGTTGCAGGTTCGAGTCTCAGTTCTGGCAGGGATTATTGGATTATTGTAGGGATTGTACCACGACTGAGGTGCCCTTGAGCAAGGCACCAAACTCCCAACTGATCCCTGGGTGCTGCTGCCCACTGCTCTGAGTGTGTGTGCACTTAGGATGGGTTAAATGCAGAGCACTAATTCCAAGTATGGGTCACCACTTGGCCACACGTCATGTCCCTTTTCAAGTTGGTTTTTACTGACTTGAATTTCATGACACACACAGCCAGACATCACAACAACCTCCCTGAAAGGGCATATTTTTATTATACTAAGTGAAAATAGCAGTATTTTTTAACGATATGCTATTTACACTAAGTGAAAATAGCTATAGATTCTATTTACACTATGTTAAAATAGCAAGATTTTCTGCTATTTATACTACTTATTGCAAATAGTGGCAATTATCTGCACCTCGGTATTGTAGTACATTATAAAACAGTATGCAATAATAATGCATTGAGTGTAAATTATAATTTGAATTAAAATTATTAAATGGATGCCACTTTATTGGGACAATAGCCCTCCCTACACCTACCCTAACCCTACCCGATACTTTAGTTTCAACTTTTTGATTATTTCCTTCATTTTTATTGAAAATAAATGCCTTTCCGATGCGATATGAGATTTTAAAAGGGAGAAAAAAAGACGGGTTCAAACTCGGGTCGATTGTGTTAAAAAGCACACACTTTACCATCTACACCACTGAAACTGATAGCTAATGAGCATCTTTTTTCAGTGGTGACTATCCCAATCACACGTTGGAGTTAGTGTAAATAGCCTCTGCCAACAAGGTGGACTATTTGCACTTAGTGTAAATAGACACCGTATTTTTAAAGTGTGGAAAATATTACTTCATGCACCTTTAAAGGTATCCTTACACTGCCGCCAATGACCAAGTCAAAAACAGGAACTAAACAGTCTCTGTGGTCCATATGGGAGTGTGGTTAGCATATGCCACAGCAGGAACAGCCAGTGATCCTCCGGTGTGATGCACGCACTGAAGATTAGGCACTGCCAATGAACTGAAGCTGTGTCTATGGGCGCCGCATGCATCCACCAATCAGACGACGTGGAATGTTGAGAATGCTGTTTCCTGTGACATTCCGCTGGCAGGGCAAGAGAAAACACAGAGATGCCAGAAGAATAGGCTTTATCAGTGTGGAGGCCACACTTACACACAGTACAGACAAAGACACACAATGTGCCTTAAAGGACACAGAAAAACACTCTGATAATGTTAAAATAATGTTGTGAGCATGGGGATTACCTGCTAACACTATACAATAAGATCTCATTACCTTACTTTAGTTAATGCATTAACTAACATTAAGGAACAATGAACAATATGTTACAGTATGTATTAATATTTGATAATGATTGTCATTATTTATTGTTATTTCATCTTAGCTCAGCTCCATTAAACCATATTAAAAGATATATCTTTTATTGTTAAATCATGTTAACGTAGACAAAAAATATAAAAAAAACTCTGCCAATTAAATAAAATAAAATGACGTTTTGTTATTTTGTGCGTGCACAGTCACTTTTTTGTTTGTGCACTTTAGTTTTTGTTGTCACCTTTATGTAAATCTTCAGAAATATATATATATACAGTATCTTTTTTTTTTTTTTTTGTTCAAAGGACTTTGAACTTTGCATTTCATTTAGTGTATGGATTTTTTGCCTTAAGTAATGTAGACAACCAATGTTAACAGAAGAAACCTCATTGTAAAGTGTTTTCGTTTCCCCACACTCACATGTGTCATTCCGTCATTCTGTCTTTCCAAACTGGTGTGCATTTCATGTATTTGTAATTTGAAGAATGTTGGTAATCATTTTGGTAACTGACATTTGTCCAAATATCTTCTTTTGTGTTTCATAGAAGAATGGACAGCATGCAGGTTTAAAGTGACATCAGGGTGAGCAAATATTCAGGTCTAATCTTGGCTCATGTTGTCTTTTTTACGCAGTAATTTCACTCTTAAACATAAAGATACTTTTAGGGCATCTATGGTTTCATGAACAACCTATAACATCTTTGTATTTATTTATTTATTTATTTATTTACACTTTAAAATGTTCTTCACACTAAGAAAAAAAAAAAATCTTCTGAGAACGGTTCTCTGAAAGGTTCTTTGTGGAATCAAAAATGGTTCCTCTATGGCATCACTGTTTAAAACTCCCCTTTGAAACCTTTATTTTTAAGAGTGTTGTTGTATGATAGAAATGAACCTATAGCCTGCATTGATTTTAAACTAAAATTCACATTCAATTCAATTACAAAATGACTAAAACTACTGTTAAATCCTCAAAATATGTACTTTTTAATGTGGAGCTGAAGATTTTGGCTCTTTTATCAGACTTTCCTCTCCTCACGCTGTTTTTCAGTTCATTATGCTAATGATGTGGCATGATTGGGTTTGATCCTTAGCAGCTTGATTGAGCTCATCCCTGGTGAATGTGTCTCTCCTCCCTCTTTCTTCAGCTCTCTCTCTTTCTCTCTTCACATCGCTGATTGCAGGTGAAATATGATTAAAGTGAAGACACAGCTGTTCAGATTCGAAATGACAAAACAGGAAACATAATCATCTGTCCTGCTCTCTGAGTGTTACTGTCACTCTTCTCCTCATCGCCGGAGCCAAAAGCCTGAGGAAAATATGTTTATTCATGTTTTATTCACTTTTAATTTGGTCTCTCTCTTATCTACCGATGAGCTTCATCAAATGCCTACAGAGCTCAGCGGCTCACAAGGTAAAAATCTCTGTAAGATAGATTTGTAGAAAAAATACATAAAAGTCGCTTTTACAATGAATACAGGAATCACAGCAAAATCCCCACAGTTGTGAGATTTGCAGAAAAATGGCTGGCTATGAAATATTAGCTAACTTTAATTCTCTACCATAACTACTCACCAAATTAAGATGAGCAGATTTCTGAATCGGATACATTTCCTATTTGAGTGGTCAAAATATCACTGAAATTTAATTTATTATTATTTATTAATTAAAAAAAGAGAAAAAAAAATATATTTTTGAATGTTTCTATTTTTATTTATTCATATATTATTATTTTTATTTTTATTTGTTGTGGGTTCCATGTATTATTATTAACATGAATAATTATTGTGATGTTTAGTTTGATTATTAGGTTTTTATGGTCCGGTTTTAATACAGTTCTCCAAAATCAGTTAATAGTTAATATATATATATATATATATATATATATACATACACAAACAACATTTCAAGTGGATCAAAAGCTTTAATAAAAGTTGTCCTAAAACCTAAAACCAAAAAAAGAAAATAAAGCTTTACTTATTTTTAACATGTTGTAATTGCATTTCATATTTTCAAACCAATTATACCCAATTACCTTTGTAATGTTTTGTCATGTTTGGAAATGACTCTTACTATCCGTAATTAAACTTATTATAAATTTAGGCTCATTTTGTTTTCTCTTACTGTGTAAAAGTTGTAGTTGTGTAATTGTGTATTTATGTATTTGTTTATGTTCTTATCTGGGTGTATTTTCAACATGTGATAAGATGTGTGTGTGGAAATTGGTTTTGACGGTGGAAATTTTGGGGACATTTAATACCGACAGCAAAACAATCCAGCACCCTGTTGAGGCCCTGTTATGAAGCACATGCAGACAATATTACTTCAATCATGAATCGATAGTATGTTACTACATTGAAAGCGATAGCAATGTCTCTTTTTCTAATTGATGATAACAGTGCTCCGCTATCGTCCAGGTTCAGTTCTTCAAGTAGCGACACCCAAGCAATCACTCAGCTTTTTATGAATGCAGTGTGGCACAGTCACTGATTTACACAGATAACTCATTCATACTGTAATTTTGCCTCACTTTTGAGATGTGTTCACATTTAACGTGGCTCTGTGAAAGATGAGGGATAAATCCAGTCATTTCAATAAGAATCCACTCAAGAGTTTCATGCATGGGTGAAAAAGTTAACCAGTTTCAAGTTAGTTTAAGTTGGTCATGTGAATTCGCCGCACTGACCAACAGAAAGCTGCTTGTATTGAAATTGACTTCTGTGTGAGCAGTGTTTCAAACATTGTTATACTATTGACAATATATTAGCTAAATTTCAGTGAAATTTGAAATGTACACAATCTGAGCACCTTAAATATGGTTATTTATTCCACAGTAACAACAGCAAAGTCTTGAGATCTGTGATGTCCAGTTAACAAACAAATCGCTATTTTGACCCGGGTGAACCAGTTCACTAAAATCAGACTAAACCATCTGAAACAGTTTGTGCCTCGACTCAACACAGAATATTATTTATAGAATATTATTTACCCACAGATAGTGATGGGAAGTCTGAATATTTTCTGCAAAAACAAGTTCCTTAGTTGAACACTTTGTTTATAAAAAACAAATGTCAATCAATTTTGTCAATCAATAAAAATGTCACCTTTATGAAGTCACATGCTATTATCACAGCACCTAGTAATGATGAAATGTCCATGTTTTTACATGTCTAAAGCATATAAACTGAATAAATTAGCCTTACTCAACCTGCTTTTTACATAAACCATGTGTTACAATAAAGTAACCTGTATTTGCCCCTCATTCAAGTCAACTATCATCCAACAACACACCACTATAAAGGTGACACTTAAAATTATAAGTAGCTCAGCTGCTTCCAGAATAATGTAAGCTACTTATTCCAGTGATTTATGGTGCAGTGCAACAGTATTTTTAATGTCACATTTGTATTGCTTTTTTGCTGTACAAAGTTCAAACAGTATTGGCTCTTTCTGATGCTGGTAAATCAGAGTCATTCTTTTTAAATCAATTTGTTCTAAATGGTCCTCGTAGCTTTGACAAATTTGATTCATTATAGTGAGTAAGTTTGTCCTAAATGGTCCTATCTCTCATATGTTGCTTTGGGAAGCCTGATTCATTCTAGAGAATCTGTTCATCTTAAATTGACTCATCTTTAGTATTATTCATTCTAGTGAATCATTTTGTTGGAACAGTTCATTTCAAATGAACAGATCACAAAATTAATTCATTTCCTCATAAAAGACAGTCCACAGTCTTGTGTATTTGTCTTGGCCTCATATTGCACAGGCTACAGCTCTGAGGTTTTAAGCGATATGCATTCAAAAATCACTGAATACCTCTTTCATTCTTGTACTGTTGTCCCATAATGCAGTGACAGTAACGGCTGCTCTGGGATATGTACTTTATGACTGTTATATAGAGAAGCTCAGTGAACCACAATTACTACAGTTATTTACATTTCCATGTAATTTCAGTACTGCTTTAATGTTTAATAACCTGGAAAGTGATAGAGATGAAATGTGTGAATGTCTGACTGCTGATTTTATTGAAAGAGACAAGCTATATCAAGCTCAATGGGGAAAGCTCCCATGAAACCAATTATTCCACCTGAAAACACATTCCTCAGTAAATATTGTGACTGTTCTGACATTGCTAAAGAAAACAATCTGACATCAACAGAAACGTAAACTCAAGATGTATGAATGTGTCAAGTGCTTAGGAGTGTTTTAGTAAAAGTAGTAGCAGTCAAGTAGTGTTTGGTAAAGCAAGCATCACAAGTAAGCAATGAGGTACTCGAGGTGTGCTTTATTGTCAATAAGCCACGGCTAGGCATGTGACGGTATCACATTTTCATGTTGCAATAATTGCTGAAGCTTTTATCACAGTATACAGCATTACCACAGTATTGAAATAGGTTGTCATAATATTACAGGTTTAATAACTTTTTTATTATAAACAAAAAGAACTGAAGGTCGCACTATATTGTGTCCCTAATACCTGTGTACTTACATAGTAACTATATGTGTACGTAGTATGTAACCACAGTGTAAGTACACATTGGTACATAGTATCTACAGCTCTAATATTTCTGTAACTACACACAATTAACAACCCTCAAAATGGTATGTGTAAGTACAAATGTGTAACGGGACATTGGTAACAACACTTTTTTCACTTCACTAAGTACTCGTGTAACAGGAATTATATAACTACATTTTGTAACAACAGTATGTATAAGAGTAATTTGAGCAATTTGATCCAGGGGGTGGAAAAGGGTAGGTTTAGGGATATGTAAAGTGGGAGGAGTTGGAGCTCGAGTTGGTGTTCCACTGTAATTTCAGTGTACTTACATGGTAACTCCTCAGGAACTGTCCACTTTATACAATGTGTAACATTCTGGACACCAACCACAATTTATATGTAAAAGCCTTACTGGCCACTGCTGTGAAACATCAAAGTAATTACATGGTAAATCCATAGGAATTGTCTACTTAATATAAAGTGTAACACTTTCTTTACAAAAAAAAGTGCTGTTAGTCCTGTTACACATTTGTACTTTCATTACCAAAAAGTGTTGTTACCAATGTCCTGTTACACATTTGGACTTACACATACCATTCAGTGGGATGTTACATAACATACTGTATGTGTAGTTACACAAACATTAGAGCTGCAGATACTATGTACCAATGTGTACTTACACTGTGGTTACATACTACGTACACATCTAGTTACTATGTAAGTACACAGGTATTAGGGACACAATATAAAGTGGGACCAAATAACTAACTAAAAGTAAACTTATTAGAAAATCGAACATTTGAACATAAATCAGCATTATAAGAACTACCTAAAATGACGGAAACCATCTTTGAAAAAAACAAACAAAAAAAACCCCCAAAAAACACATTACTCTATTTATTATTCTGTTTCAGGTGTGTTACTGTATGTCCATCAGTTTACCTTTTAATGACGCTTGCAAATTCAAGCTGTGCCGTAAATCTGTCTGTTTTAAACAAAAATATGGACACTTTCTCATGCTGAGAGATAAGCAGAAAAGATATTTGAGAAAAGATCATATATGATAAATGAATGAATGAATGACACGGCGGATGAGAACGCTTCCTACTCTGTTTTTATTTGAGTTCCATAAGATGAGGCATGTTACACCGGAACATTCTCTTGTAATTCACTTTACTATTTTTAGCGGAAAGATATTTGAGCCTGTCCTCCAACAAAAAACGTCCCTATAGGTCGTTTGTGCAAGCCCTTATTACGACCTATATTTACATTTTAAAGTTAAGCGCCCTCTAGTGCGCGTAAAAATAATGACCAATGAACAATTGTCATTACCAATCAAAATGCGTGTTTATTTAAATTCAATGTGTGGACTTTTTACACCGATTGCACAGTATTCGTACATATTTTACTAGGTGGCTAATACGTACGAATGACCACACCTAACCCTACCCCTAAACCTACCCCTTACAGGAATCATGCAAAATCATGATTTTTAGTGCACATTTTATGAGCACGTGCGTTCCCTGGGATCGAACCCATGATCACATGATCACGTAATTACATATCATCTTATAACGCAATGCTCTACCAACCTAGCTACACGAAACCCAAACTATAGCGCAGATAAAAGAGTAAAAAACATTAATACGAAAATGTCCTGTTGCCGATAGGGGTGCAATTGTAGTATACGCTCTGATGGGTCGTATTTCAGGGATTTGGACAAACGACCTATACGGGCGTATTGGTTGGAGGACAGGTTGAGATATTTAATGAATTTACTTCAAAAATGTATGTATTAATTTAACTTTTTTTGTTTTAATGTTTTTCGTATCATGTGGTAACTGTTTTATAAAAACAGTAAGATACTCGAGGCATGCTGTATTGTGAATAAGTCACGGCTGAAGGGGTTGCAGTGACTTCGCTTTGCGTTATGCATAGCAGCACCCTTCAGCTGTGACCAGACATTTTTTGAATGCACTGAATGAAAGTGCACATTCACTCTCTGACAGCAGACGGCGCTGAAGGAACAGCAGAAATGTAGCCGTTACTTCTGCAACCCCTGTAAACGAAGCAGCTGCTTTTTTTTTGTTTCTGAATAATTTTTAAATGATTTAAACAACCATTCAGATTTTTGTATTTGCAATGGTGTTCATAGTAGCCCTGAATACTTAAATACTTAGACTTCATAGGCCATTTATTTACAAACTTTTGTTCAATGCTACAACCAGAGCCGTTGTTTCTCAATGGCTCTGGCTACAACATGTCCTTGATATTGTTTTAAAATGTTTTGCTTCTTTATTGTTTGGTGACATTCACACTTTACATTAAGGCTTCATTTGCTGCTATTGAGGTGGGATATGGGTATGGTTAGGGACAGATTTGGTGGTTTGGGTAGGTTTAAGGGTGGGTTAAGCTGTAAGGGATGGTTCAACAGTGTAATTATAAAAAATTAAAGGAATTGATTACAGATGCAACTACATATAGGTATTTTTAAAAATATAAGTAAAATGCAAAAACATGTATGTACACAATAAGTGAATTGTAAATGTAAGTACACAGTAGTTAAGGCCACCTAATATAAAGTGGGACCAGTTATTTGATGCTGGGGTGGTGTCATGAGTGTGAGCTTGCTATTGGGTCTGAGGGAGTTTGAGAACTTAAGAACTTAAGAACGTTCTTACGAACTTCGTGGAATTTATCTTAAGAAATTTCTTAACTTTTTCCTTAAAAAGGTTTTTGTGAATCCGGCCCCAGATAAATCACTACTGTGCAGACTCTGGCTCCAAATGAATCATTACTGCACAGACTCTGGCTCCAAATGAATCATTACTGTGCAGACTCTTGCTTCAAATGAATCACTAGACACGGGCTCCAAATGAATCATTACGGTGCAGACTCTGGCTCCAAATGAATCACTACTGCTTAGACACTGGCTCCAAATGAATCATTACTGCACAGACTCTGGCTCCAAATGAATCATTACTGCACAGACTTTGGCTACAAATGAATCACTAATGCTTAGACAATGGCTCCAAATGAATCATTAACATGCAGACTCTGGCTCCAAATGAATCATTACTGCACAGACTCTGGCTCCAAATAAATCATTACTGTGCAGACACTGGCTCCAAATGAATCATTAACATGCAGACTCTGGCTCCAAATGAATCATTACTGCACAGACTCTGGCTCCAAATAAATCATGACTGTGCAGACTCTGGTTCCAAATGAATCATTACTGCACAAACTCTGGCTCCAAATGAATCATTACGGCTCAGAATCTGGCTCCAAATGAATCATTACTGTACAGACTCTTGCTTCAAATGAATCACAGACTCTGGTTCCAAATGAATCATTACCGCACAAACTCTGGCTCCAAATGAATCATTACTGTGCAGACTCTGGCTCCAAATGAATCATTACTACACAAAATCTGGCTCCAAATAAATCATTACTGCACAGACTCTGGCTTCAAATGAATCATTACAACTCAGAATCTGGCTCCAAATGAATCATTACTGTACAGACTCTTGCTTCAAATGAATGACAAATTCTGGCTCCAAATGAATCATTACTACACAAAATCTGGCTCCAAATAAATCATTACTGCACAGACTCTGGCTCCAAATGAATCATTACTACACAAAATCTGGTTCCAAATAAATCATTACTGCACAGACTCTGGCTTCAAATGAATCATTACGGCTCAGAATCTGGCTCCAAATGAATCATTACTGTACAGACTCTTGCTTCAAATGAATCACAGACTCTGGCTCCAAATGAATCATTACTGCACAAACTCTGGCTCCAAATGAATCATTACTGTGCAGACTCTGGCTCCAAATGAACCATTACTGCAGAGACTCTGGCTCCAAATGAATCATTAATGCACAAACTCGTGCTCCAAATGAATCATTACTGTGCAGACTCTGGCTCCAAATGAATCATTACCGTACAGACTCTTGCTTCAAATGAATCACAGACTCTGGCTCCAAATGAATCATTACTGCACAAACTCTGGCTTCAAATGAATGACTACTGCTTAGCCACTGGCTCCAAATGAATCATTACCATGCAGACTCTGGCTCCAAATGAACCATTACTGCAGAGACTCTGGCTCCAAATGAATCATTACTGCAGAGACTCTGGCTCCAAATGAATCATTAATGTGCAGACTCTGGCTCCAAATGAATCATTACTGTGCAGACTCTGGCTCCAAATGAACCATTACTGCAGAGACTCTGGCTCCAAATGAATCATTAATGTGCAGACTCTGGTTCCAAATGAATCATTAATGCACAAACTCGTGCTCCAAATGAATCATTACCGTGCAGACTCTGGCTCAAATGAATCACAGACTCTGGCTTCAAATGAATCATTACTGCTCAGACTCTGGCTCAAATGAATCATTACTGCACAGACTCTGGCTCAAATGAATCATTTATGTGCAGACTCTGGCTTCAAATGAATCATTTATGTGCAGACTCTGGTTCCAAATGAATCACTACTGCTTAGACACTGGCTCCAAATGAATCATTTATGTGCAGACTCTGGCTCAAATGAATCATTACTGCACAGACTTTGGCTCCAAATGAATCTTTACTGTGCAGACTCTTGCTTCAAATGAATCATTACCATGCAGACTCTGGCTCAAATGAATCACAGACTCTGGCTTCAAATGAATCTTTACTGTGCAGACTCTTGCTCCAAATGAATCCTTACTGTGCAGACTCTGGCTCCAAATAAATCATTACTGTACAGATTTTGGCTCCATATGAATCATTACTGCACAAACTCTGGCTTCAAATGAATCATTACTGCACAGACTTTGGCTCCAAATGAATCATTACAGCACATACTCTGGCTCCAAATAAACCATTACTGCAGAGACTCTGGCTCCAAATGAACCATTACTGCAGAGACTCTGGTTCCAAATGAATCATTACTGTGCAGACTCTGGCTCAAATGAATCACAGACTCTGGCTCAAATGAATCACAGACTATGGCTCCAAATGAATCATTACTGCAGACTCTTGCTCCAAATGAATCATTACTGCAGAGACTCTTGCTCCAAATGAATCATTAATGCAGACTCTGGCTCAAATGAATCATTACTGTACAGACTCTGGCTCAAATGAATCACAGACTCTGGCTCCATATGAATCATTACTGCAGACTCTTGCTTCAAATGAATCATTAATGCACAAACTCGTGCTCCAAATGAATCATTTATGTGCAGACTCTAGCTCCAAATGAATCATTACTACACAAAATCTGGTTCCAAATGAATCACAGACTATGGCTCCAAATGAATCACAGACTCTGGCTCCATATGAATCATTACTACACAAAATCTGGTTCCAAATGAATCATTAATGTGCAGACTCTTGCTCCAAATGAATCACAGACTCTGGCTCCATATGAATCATTACTGTGCAGACTCTGCTCCAAATGAATCACTACTGCTTAGACTCTGGCTCCAAATTAATCATTACTGCACAGACTCTGGCTCCATATGAATCATTACTGTACAGACTTTGGCTCCAAATGAATCATTACCGTGCAGACTCTGGCTTCAAATGAATCACAGACTATGGCTCCAAATGAATGACTACTGCTTAGCCACTGGCTCCAAATGAATCATTACTGTGCAGACTCTGGCTCAAATGAATCTTTACTGTGCAGACTCTGGCTCCAAATGAATCTTTACTGTGCAGACTCTGGCTCCAAATGAATCATTACTGCAGACTCTTGCTTCAAATGAATCACAGACTCTGGCTCCAAATGAATCATTACTGAGCAGACTCTGGCTCCAAATGAATCATTACTGTGCAGACTCTTGCTCCAAATGAATCATTACTGCAGAGACTCTTGCTCCAAATGAATCATTACTGCAGAGACTCTGGCTCCAAATGAATCATTAATGTGCAGACTCTGGCTCAAATGAATCATTACTGTGCAGACTCTGGCTCCAAATGAACCATTACTGCACAAACTCTGGCTCCAAATGAATCATTACTGTACAGACTTTGGCTCCAAATGAATGACTACTGCTTAGCCACTGGCTCCAAATGAACCATTACTGCAGAGACTCTGGCTCCAAATGAATCATTACTGCAGAGACTCTGGCTCCAAATGAATCATTAATGTGCAGACTCTGGCTCCAAATGAATCATTACTGTGCAGACTCTGGCTCCAAATGAACCATTACTGCACAAACTCTGGCTCCAAATGAATCATTACTGTACAGACTTTGGCTCCAAATGAATGACTACTGCTTAGCCACTGGCTCCAAATGAATCATTAATGTGCAGACTCTGGCTCCAAATGAATCATTACTGTGCAGACTCTGGCTCCAAATGAACCATTACTGCACAAACTCTGGCTCCAAATGAATCATTAATGTGCAGACTCTGGCTCCAAATGAATCATTAATGTGCAGACTCTGGTTCCAAATGAATCATTACTGCACAAACTCTGGCTCCAAATGAATCATTACTGTGCAGACTCTGGCTCCAAATGAATCATTACTACACAAAATCTGGCTCCAAATAAATCATTTCTGCGCAGACTCTGGCTCCAAATGAATCATTACTGCACAAACTCTGGCTCCAAATGAATCATTAATGTGCAGACTCTTGCTCCAAATGAATCATTACTGCACAAACTCTGGCTCCAAATGAATCCTTACTGTGCAGACTCTGGCTCCAAATGAATCATTACCGTGCAGACTCTTGCTTCAAATGAATCACAGACTCTGGCTCCAAATGAATCATTACTGCACAAACTCTGGCTTCAAATGAATCTTTACTGTGCAGACTCTGGCTCCAAATTAATCATTACTGCACAGACTTTGGCTCCAAATGAATCACTACTGCTTAGACACTGGCTCCAAATGAATCATTACTGCGCAGACTCTGGCTCCAAATGAATCATTACTGTGCAGACTCTTGCTCCAAATGAATCATTACTGCAGAGACTCTGGCTCCAAATGAATCATTAATGTGCAGACTCTGGCTCCAAATGAATCATTACCGTGCAGACTCTTGCTTCAAATGAATCACAGACTCTGGCTCCAAATTAATCATTACTGCACAAACTCTGGCTTCAAATGAATCTTTACTGTGCAGACTCTGGCTCCAAATTAATCATTACTGCACAGACTTTGGCTCCAAATGAATCACTACTGCTTAGACACTGGCTCCAAATGAATCATTACTGCGCAGACTCTGGCTCCAAATGAATCATTACTGTGCAGACTCTTGCTCCAAATGAATCATTACTGCAGAGACTCTGGCTCCAAATGAATCATTAATGTGCAGACTCTGGCTCCAAATGAATCATTACTGTGCAGACTCTGGCTCCAAATGAACCATTACTGCACAAACTCTGGCTCCAAATGAATCATTACTGTGCAGACTCTGGCTCCATATGAATCATTACTACACAAAATCTGGCTCCAAATAAATCATTACTGTACAGACTCTTGCTTCAAATGAATCACAGACTCTGGCTCCAAACAAATCATTTCTGCGCAAACTCTGGCTCCAAATGAATCATTACAGCACATACTCTGGCTCCAAATGAATCATTACTGTGCAGACTCTGGCTCCAAATTAATCATTACTGCACAGACTTTGGCTCCAAATGAATCACTACTGCTTAGACACTGGCTCCAAATGAATCATTACTGAGCAGACTCTGGCTCCAAATGAATCATTACTGTGCAGACTCTTGCTCCAAATGAATCATTACTGCAGAGACTCTGGTTCCAAATGAATCATTACTGCACAGACTCTGGCTCCAAATAAATCATTACTGTGCAGACTCTGGCTCCAAATGAATCATTTATGTGCAGACTCTTGCTCCAAATGAATAATTACTGCAGAGACTCTGGCTCCAAATGAATCATTACTACACAGAATCTGGCTCCAAATAAATCATTACTGCACAGACTCTTGCTTCAAATAAATCATTACTGCTCAGACTCTGGCTCCAAATGAATCATTACTGTACAAACTCTGGCTCCAAATGAATCACTACTGCTTAGACTCTGGCTCCAAATTAATCATTACTGCACAGACTTTGGCTCCAAATGAATGACTACTGCTTAGCCACTGGCTCCAAATTAATCATTACCGTGCAGACTCTGGCTCCAAATGAATCATTAATGTGCAGACTCTGGTTCCAAATGAATCATTACCGTGCAGACTCTGGCTCCAAATGATTCATTAATGTGCAGACTCTGGTTCCAAATGAATCATTACTGCACAAACTCTGGCTCCAAATGAATCATTACTGTGCAGACTCTGGCTCCAAATGAATCATTACTACACAAAATCTGGCTCCAAATAAATCATTTCTGCGCAGACTCTGGCTCCAAATGAATCATTACTGTGCAGACTCTTGCTCCAAATGAATCATTACTGCAGAGACTCTTGCTCCAAATGAATCATTACTGCAGAGACTCTTGCTCCAAATGAACCATTACTGCAGAGACTCTGGCTCCAAATGAATCATCACCGTGCAGACTCTGGCTCCAAATGAATCATTAATGTGCAGACTCTGGTTCCAAATGAATCATTAATGTGCAGACTCTGGTTCCAAATGAATCATTACTACACAGACTCTGGCTTCAAATGAATCATTACGGCTCAGAATATGGCTCCAAATGAATCATTACTGTACAGACTCTTGCTTCAAATGAATCACAGACTATGGCTCCAAATAAATCATTTCTGCACAAACTCTGGCTCCAAATGAATCATTACTGTGCAGACTCTGGCTCCAAATTAATCATTACTGCACAAACTTTGGCTTCAAATGAACCATTACTGCAGAGACTCTGGCTCCAAATGAATCATCACCGTGCAGACTCTGGCTCCAAATGAATCATTAATGTGCAGACTCTGGTTCCAAATGAATCATTACTACACAAAATCTGGCTCCAAATAAATCATTACTGCACAGACTCTGGCTTCAAATGAATCATTACGGCTCAGAATATGGCTCCAAATGAATCATTACTGTACAGACTTTTGCTTCAAATGAATCACAGACTATGGCTCCAAATAAATCATTTCTGCACAAACTCTGGCTCCAAATGAATCATTACTGTGCAGACTCTGGCTCCAAATTAATCATTACTGCACAGACTCTGGTTCCAAATGAATCATTACTGCACAAACGCTGGCTTCAAATGAATCATTACTGTACAGACTCTTGCTTCAAATGAATCATTACTGCACAAACTCTGGCTCCAAATGAATCACTACTGCTTAGAAACTGGCTCCAAATGTATCATTACCATGCAGACTCTGGCTCCAAATGAATCATTACTGCACAGACTCTGGCTCCAAATAAATCATTTCTGCGCAGACTCTGGCTCCAAATGAATCATTACTGCACAAACTCTGGCTCCTAATGAATCATTACTGTGCAGACTCTGGCTCCAAATGAACCATTACTGCAGAGACTCTGGCTCCAAATGAATCATTACCGTGCAGACTCTTTCTCCAAATGAATCATTAATGTGCAGACTCTGGTTCCAAATGAATCATTACTGCACAAACTCTGGCTCCAAATGAATCATTGCTGTGCAGACTCTGGCTCCAAATTAATCATTACTACACAAAATCTGGCTCCAAATAAATCATTACTGCACAGATTCTGGCTTCAAATGAATCATTACGGCTCAGAATCTGGCTCCAAATGAATCATTACTGTACAGACTCTTGCTTCAAATGAATCACAGACTCTGGCTCCAAATAAATAATTTCTGCGCAGACTCTGGCTCCAAATGAATCATTACTGCAGACTCTGGCTCCAAATGAATCATTACTGCACAGACTCTGGCTCAAATGAATCATTACTGTGCAGACTCTGGCTCCAAATGAATCATTACTGCACAGACTCTGGCTCCAAATTAATCATTACTACACAGACTCTGGCTCCAAATGAATCATTTCTGTGCAGACTCTGCTCCAAATGAATAATTACTGCAGAGACTCTGGCTCCAAATGAATCATTACTGCACAAACTCTGGCTCCAAATGAATCATTACTGTGCAGACTCTGGCTCCAAATTAATCATTACTGCACAGACTTTGGCTCCAACTGAATCACTACTGCTTAGACACTGGCTCCAAATGAATCATTACTGCACAGACTCTGGCTCCAAATGAATCATTACTGCACAGACTGTGGCTCCAAATGAATCATTACTGTGCAGACTCTGGCTCCAAATAAATCATTTCTGCAGACTCTGGCTCCAAATGAATAATTACTGCAGAGACTCTGGCTCCAAATGAATCATTACTGTGCAGACTCTGGTTCCAAATGAATCATTACTGCACAGACTCTGGCTCCAAATGAATCATTTCTGTGCAGACTCTTGCTCCAAATGAATAATTACTGCAGAGACTCTGGCTCCAAATGAATCATTACTGCACAAACTCTGGCTCCAAATGAATCATTACTGTGCAGACTCTGGCTCCAAATGAATCATTACTGCACAGACTTTGGCTCCAACTGAATCACTACTGCTTAGACACTGGCTCCAAATGAATCATTACTGTACAGACTTTTGCTTCAAATGAATCACAGACTCTGGCTCAAATGAATCACAGACTATGGCTCCAAATAAATCATTTCTGCACAAACTCTGGTTCCAAATGAATCATTACTGTGCAGACTCTGGCTCCAAATTAATCATTACTGCACAGACTCTGGTTCCAAATGAATCATTACTGCACAAACGCTGGCTTCAAATGAATCATTACTGTACAGACTCTTGCTTCAAATGAATCATTACTGCACAAACTCTGGCTCCAAATGAATCACTACTGCTTAGAAACTGGCTCAAAATGTATCATTACCATGCAGACTCTGGCTCCAAATGAATCATTACTGCACAGACTCTGGCTCCAAATAAATCATTTCTGCGCAGACTCTGGCTCCAAATGAATCATTACTGCACAAACTCTGGCTCCTAATGAATCATTACTGTGCAGACTCTGGCTCCAAATGAACCATTACTGCAGAGACTCTGGCTCCAAATGAATCATTACCGTGCAGACTCTTTCTCCAAATGAATCATTAATGTGCAGACTCTGGTTCCAAATGAATCATTACTGCACAAACTCTGGCTCCAAATGAATCATTACTGTGCAGACTCTGGCTCCAAATTAATCATTACTACACAAAATCTGGCTCCAAATAAATCATTACTGCACAGATTCTGGCTTCAAATGAATCATTACGGCTCAGAATCTGGCTCCAAATGAATCATTACTGTACAGACTCTTGCTTCAAATGAATCACAGACTCTGGCTCCAAATAAATAATTTCTGCGCAGACTCTGGCTCCAAATGAATCATTACTGCACTAACTCTGGCTCCAAATGAATCATTACTGCACTAACTCTGGCTCCAAATGAATCATTACTGTGCAGACTCTGGCTCCAAATTAATCATTACTGCACAGACTTTGGCTCCAAATGAATCACTACTGCTTAGACACTGGCTCCAAATGAATCATTACTGCACAGACTGTGGCTCCAAATAAATCATTACTGCGCAGACTCTGGCTCCAAATGAATCATTTCTGTGCAGACTCTTGCTCCAAATGAATAATTACTGCAGAGACTCTGGCTCCAAATGAATCATTACTGCACAAACTCTGGCTCCAAATGAATCATTACTGTGCAGACTCTGGCTCCAAATTAATCATTACTGCACAGACTTTGGCTCCAAATGAATCACTACTGCTTAGACACTGGCTCCAAATGAATCATTACCATGCAGACTCTGGCTCCAAATGAATCATTACTGCACAGACTGTGGCTCCAAATAAATCATTACTGCGCAGACTCTGGCTCCAAATGAATCATTTCTGTGCAGACTCTTGCTCCAAATGAATAATTACTGCAGAGACTCTGGCTCCAAATGAATCATTAATGTGCAGACTCTGGTTCCAAATGAATCATTACTGCACAGACTCTGGCTCCAAATAAATCATTACTGCGCAGACTCTGGCTCCAAATGAATCATTTATGTGCAGACTCTTGCTCCAAATGAATAATTACTGCAGAGACTCTGGCTCCAAATGAATCATTACTACACAGAATCTGGCTCCAAATAAATCATTACTGCACAGACTCTTGCTTCAAATGAATCATTACTGCTCAGACTCTGGCTCCAAATGAATCATTACTGCACAAACACTGGCTCCAAATGAATCATTAGTGCACAAATGCTGGCTTCAAATGAATCATTACTGTGCAGACTCTGGCTCCAAATGAATCATTACTTTACAGACTCTTGCTTCAAATGAATCACTAGACTCTGGTTCCAAATGAATCATTACTGCCCAGACTCTGGCTCCAAATGAATCAGTACTGCTCAGACACTGGCTCCAAATGAATCATTACCCTGCAGACTCTGGCTCCAAATGAATCATTGCTGCACAGACTCTGGCTCTGGATGTTTTGGCTTCACTTTCCTATAGTGGAAGGAAGTGGAGATGTGTAAGTGGATAACGCCAGCAGGGGTAACTCATAATTCAATACATTAATAAAACAATTAAGTTTGCTGAAAGACATAAGACATGGAACAGTTTTGATGCTATATTGATTGTTTGTGTTGCTAAGGATGTTGCTCAGTTATACACTGGGTGAGGCGGTCATAGCAGTGCTTTATTGAGAATAAAACAAAGCTGCTGACCAATCAGAATCAAGTACTAACATTATCTCAAAAATAAATTGTTACACAGACATTGCTCTTCTGCTCTTTTTGTGACTTTCTGATTTTTTGACATTATCTAAAAAAAGAGACCGTTTAGTGCCTCTGGTTTCTGTTGGCGAGTGCAGTGCTCTTTTGATAGGGACTGCAGCAGCTGGGAGAGACAGCGGGAGGCTCTGTTGTCATCACAGGCAGACGCAGCAGCTTGCGGTGGCAGCGCCAGAATGCAGCCAGACAGGGTCACGACCCTCTCAGAAATCAAACCTGCACACCACCACATGCAGCGCGCTGGTTTGAAGTGTTTGGAGGGTATTGCTGCTTGCAGTGACAGTGGACCTGATCAACAGCTTTCATATCTCTTATAATCTTTAGCAGTTCTTACCATGTTTGTTTTCCTCAGGTCGTGTGTTGGTGTCTCTTCAGATTGGGCTTCCACTGACAGAATTTGGCTACATTTTCATTTATCTCTTGAGCAAACCCAGGAGCACAGCACGGTGGCAGGCAAATTATCACTGGAATGGGAATTCCATGCAGGTTCCCCCATCAATCCAGGTCTGAATACATCCTTCCACAACACCCATTTAAACACAAGCAAATGTAGTCAAATAAGGGTTGCCTCCACCTGGGATTAACTTTGTTATGTAATGTCAGGAACACTCCTGTTCTCTTTATGAAAACACTCCATTACACTGGACAAACAAAACTGAGTACGTTTTTGCATTGACTTTAAAGGGCACCTATTATGCCCCTTTTTACAAGATATAATATTGTTCTTGGGTTTCCCAGAATGTGTCTGTGAAGTTCAAAATACCCCACAGATCATTTATTATAACAGCTGGAAAATGTCATTAAAACACATTATTTTCCACATACTGTACATTATTGTTGCTCCTCTATGCTCCGCCTTTCTGAAACGTGTTGATTTTGTACAAAACTCATCATTCTGAGAAGAGAGGTGTTCTCTGATTGGCCAGCTATTCAGTGCATTGTGACTGGCTGAAAACCTCAAGTGTGTGACGGAAATGTTACGGCCCTTACCATATTGTGATGGCGCGGCGTGTTCCGGTGCGATGAGACAAAAACAATAAAACCCATTATAAATGAAGCATTTGTTGCATCCAGTGGGGACATAATTACTGGTTATAATGACTTATACTGTTTTTTTTATGCGTCGCGTTGCATCGTGCTTAAACCATGTCTCTATTACCATGTCTGCATTTGTGATTGGAGAAACAACAAACAACAAACGGTACTCTACACAGCTCAAAACTAGCGTTTGAATAGTCAGTGGCAAATTCTTTAAATATGAAAACATACTTACAGGCTGTGAGTCATAAGTGCCAGACTGTCCTTGCAAAGTTGGAATTGCCCCACTTTATAGAAACAGCCTTTGTGCACAGCTGGCATTGTAGGCTGCACTCCCTGGTTCAGGAAATAGTCTGTGGCGAGTGGGGCGGGGCCGAGAGCCGTGGGAACGGAGCGAGGCCAGTGGAGTTAATGATAATGAGCGACACCTGCACCAGTCTCGAGTCTCACGGAGGAGCTCCGGAAGGATAAAGGGAGGAGCGACGACAGTGAAAGAGAGAGAGGACCAGGCCTGGACTTTTATTTGTGGTTTTGTGTGCGGCAGTCGTCCGTGAGGGGCTGCCGCTTTCCTTTTTTTTTGTTTATTTTATTATTAAAGTGTTTGAATGTTCGCCGTTTCCCGCCTCCTTCTTCCCAATCTACGAACTGTGTTACATAGTCCTCCATAAAATGCGCTGCACACACTCTAATATGTGGGTTGAACTGTTCTGGAGCAGTGTTGTAAATACAACTTATACAACTCAACATGGCAAGGTATATTTTTGGAAGGATGGAAAACCTGAATCTAATACGTTCCGCCGCAGTCGGGTTGCCACTGCGGGCCCTTGTAGGCACCGACCACCTGGTGGTTACAGAACTTGGGCCTCTTCAACCTCATGTGATTCTGACTCTGATCCTGCTGGACGACGGCGAAATGGTTCTACTTTTTTAGGCCGTACTCAGCCCGACAGTCAGGGATTGGATCGAAGGATAAATCGATCAAGAGGAAATGCAGAAGGGGTAAGCGGAAAAGGCCTTTCTCTACCTCCAAGGATGACCAGGAGCAACCAGGGGATACAATAATGAACTTCTCAGATAAGTCGCTTTCTAAACCTTGTGTTACTGCTCTGAGCAAGGGACTTTCCTTTATTCCTACTACTGAAACTAATGATTTTCATACTATGATTGATTTTCACAAATTCTTTAGAACCCTGAGACTTCGGGAGTTCTTTGGTACAAATGAACAGTCTTTTGCATATACTGTAATGTTGTTCCGCCCGCTACCACTCAGGAGGTCACTCTTGAACAGTCTATTGCTCGTTTTCCTTTCAAGCGGAAATCTATCTTTATTCCATCTAAGAATAGAAATTCATCTTTAGACACTTATTGTAGACTTGTGGAATCAGATGTAAAAAATGTACTTAAGAATAAGAGGCAATATAAAGTCTACAATAATCTGTCGAATATTGAGAGGGATGCTTTACTTGATCTTAGCAAAGACAATACGGTGGTAGTGCGTCCCGCAGATAAGGGAGGAGCTATTGTACTTCAACGTGCTTCAGATTATGAAAAAGAAATTCGCAGACAGTTGGATGATCATGTTTTTTATAAATTTTTACCTGTTGATCCCACTAATAAATTGAAAACTTGTATTCACTCTAAGTTATTGTCACATTTTGAAAATGGTGAATTCAGTAAAAGTGAATTTGAATTTCTTAAAGTAGACTTTCCAATTACACCTATTATATACACATTGCCCAAAGTTCACAAAGGACTAGATACTCCTTTGAAAGGTCGTCCTATTGTGAGCGGTATTGGTAGTCTTACTGAGAACATCTCGTCCTATGTAGATTTTCATATAAAATCATTTGTACCCATGTTATCATCTCATGTAAGAGATTCTATGGATTTTATTGATTCTTTATATGGTGTTGATTTTGCTGTTGATGATGTACTTCTTGTTACTTTTGATGTCCAGAGTTTATATACCAACATTCCTCATACAGATGGTTTACTTGCTTTAGAAAAATTCTTAATACAAAGAGGTGTGGATGTAAAACATAGTACATCATGTTTATTGGATTTAGCAAGTATTGTCTTGACTAACAATATTTTTCGCTTTCAAGATGATTTTTATTTACAAGTGAAAGGCACCGCAATGGGCAGTAAATTGGCACCTAATTATGCGTGTCTATATATGGGAGTTTTTGAAAAAATTTTTATTTTGAACGAGTCAAATTCATTTTTTTCTAAGATTTTGCTTTACAAACGGTATATTGATGACATTTTCATGATTACCAAGGCTACACCTACAGAGATGTTTGCGTTTTTGAATTATCTTAACTCAAGGACTGAACATGTGAATTTTACAATGGAATGCGATCCAGTAAGCATTAGTTTTCTTGATGTCAGTGTATACATATGTGACGGGAAACTCCACACCGATCTGTATCGAAAACCAACAGATCGCAATACTATTTTAAGAGGCGACAGTTTCCATCCTAGACCTTTAATTAAGAGTTTGCCTATCAGTCAATTTAAGCGAGTACGTAGAGTTTGCAGCACTGCTGAATCTTACTCTCAACAATCCACTGATTTAACTAAAAGATTTTTGAATCGTGGTTACCGTAAAGAATGGATCGATAATGCTAAGAAAAAAGTTAATAAGACTTCTCAGACACAGTGCTTAAGAACAAAACATAATAAAACGCAATTTGCTAATGCTCCCATTTGTACTGTTAAGTACTCGGCATTAGATGCAGAGTTTCGTAGAATCTTAAATAAGCATTGGTATATTGTCTCAAGTGACCCTAAATTATCAGGTGTTTTTAAAAATGATCCGAAATTGGTTTTTAAACGTCAAAACAATCTCCGTGACTTGCTTGTAAAATCTGAACTTCCTTCTCGTAAAAAAACAAGGTATTCCCACTCTTCCTCCTGGTAATTATAGGTGTGGAAACTGCGTTCAGTGTGCCTTTACACACAAGTGCAATTATTTTAGTCATCCACGCACTGGCCGTAATATTTTGATACGTGGTACTATTACCTGTGCTTCTACCCATGTGATTTATCTGATTCGTTGTCCTTGCGGTCTTGTATACGTTGGTAAAACGTCAAGACAATTGCGTACTCGTATTAGCGAACATCGCAGTAATATTAGAACTGGATACATGCGTAGTCCTATAGCGTCTCATTTTAGAAAAGTAGGGCATAACGTCAGTGTTTTACAATATATTGGTATAGAGAAGGTAATAAAACCCTCAAGAGGAGGAGATTATGAGAAGAAATTATTACAGAGGGAATGTTTTTGGATTTATACTTTAGATACTTTATCACCGTTGGGGCTGAATGAGGATTTTGATATTAAGCCTTTTTTTATTTATTTTTTATTTATTTATTTTTTTTCCTCCTGTGTCACATGATTTGTATTACTTGTCACATGTCTTTTGTGTATGGGCCTAATTAAGGTGATTAACCTGACTCTATTTAAAGTTGACTTTTCTTACATTTGGTAATGTGCCTGATGAAGACCTGTGGGTCGAAACGTTGCTAATAATAAATCAATCCTGAACAGCTACTTTTCAGTGTGCGAACTTCAATCCTTTTTTTTCCGTTTAAATTACTTAGTTGTTCTGCACCTGATCCCGATCTGGGTGTTTGGGATGTGCACACCTGTTTGATAATTTTGACTCTTTAGTAAATACAACTTAACCACTGATTTCTTATTGTGTCCTCTTTTGGAAGCCCAAACAAAATAGTTTCGCTTTCACAATGAAACACAGCGTCTCCAGGACATGGCGCCGGTGGCAGGTTTCTTTGCGTATACATTTGGGCGGTGTTATGCAAATCTTCCCACACATTGACGTAGACATGTGGGGGCTTGTTTAAATGAGCCGTTTTAGGAGGGCGTGGACGAGTCTTAACTTTTATAAAAAATATCTCTTTGGGTTTGAGACTTTAGTCTTTGCAACTTTAGGGATCGTATCTATGCATGAACAGCTTGTAACATCCTAAAGAGAAAGGAAAACTTGAAATTGCATCATATGACCCCTTCGGTTAAAATGCTAAGCACTACAACAACATGATATTCACAAAGGAATCTGGAGTGAAATGATTTGCGCAGACATACATGTATTTAGGTAGATTTTGAGGCACATTACCTTGAAAAATGAAAGTAATCCACTGCGTCCTCAGTGGCTCAGATGCTGGGAGAAAATTAAGACTTATGTTCAGTCTTATGTCCAAACACAGAGCACCGGGATTGCTTGTGAGACATAGTTGACGTTACAGTTGCTCGGGAGCGGAGAAAATGGAGGACAGCATACAACCGCTGAGGGTGGAAACTATAGCAATGCAGAGTTGTCAATCAACCCCTGCGGCCCTTCCCTATGCAATGTGATGTCATTTTGCATAGAGAATCATAACGGCAAGCCTAGTGAGACTGAATTGGTTCTAAGGGGATTAAAAAATGAGGAGTAGGTGGATTTTTATCATTGTTGGGTGGTTGTTCACACACTGCCAACAAACATTTATGTCCAAACACCATGTAAAAGTGGATTTTGCATAATAGATGCCCTTTAATAAGACTCCAACATAAGGTGAGACAGCAGTGTAGACAAATTACATTGTGGCAGCAGTGGAGTTTAACAAGAGTTGAACAATGAGTTGCAATGTTTACATGCACTCATTTTCATCAGTCAGAAAACACTACGATTTCAGATTCTGAAAGTTCTGTTCATATAAACCCTAAACATCGCAATCAAATTCATATATTCGTTTATATGCGCATAGTACTATTATTGTACATGTAAGGTCACACAGCATAATTACGAGCAAAATTGCTGCCTTGATGACATCTAAAAAGAAAGCTGACATATATGTTAGAAGTTTTTTTTTTTTAAGCAAATACTTAGAAAATACAACCTGGATTCCGGAAATGTTGGGATGTTTTTTAAATTTGAATAAAATGAAAACTAAAAGAATTTCAAATTTATTTTAATTTTATGCACAAAATGAGCTCATTTCAAATTTGATGCCTGCTACAGGTCTCAAAAAAGTTGTTGTAGCATCTCCTCTTCTTTTCAAAACAGTTAGAAGACATCTGGGCATCAAGGTTATGAGTTTCTGGAGTTTTGGTGTTGGAATTTGGTCCCATTCTTGCCTGATATAGGTTTCCAGCTGCTGAAGATTTTGTGGTCATCTTTGACATATTTTTCGTTTAATGATGCGCCAAATGTTCTCCATAGGTGAAAGATCTGGACTGCAGACAGGCCAATTCAGCACCCGAACTCTTCTACTATAAAGCCATGCTGTTGTAATAGCTGCAGTATGTGGTTTTGCATTGTCCTGCTGAAATACACAAGGCCTTCCCTGAAATAGATGTCGACTTTAGGGGAGCATATGTTGCTCTAAAACCTTTATATACCTTTCAGCACTCATAGTGCCTTCCAAAACATGCAAGGTGCCCATACCGTATGCACTTATGCACCCCCATACCTTCAGAAATGCTGGCTTTTGAACTGAACGCTGATAACACGCTTGAAGGTTTCCCTCCTCTTTAGCCTGAAGGACACGCCGTCCGTGATTTCCAACAAGAATGTCAAATTTGGACTCGTCTGACCATAGAACACTTTTCCACTTTGAAACAGTCCATTTTAAATGAGCCTTGGCCTACAGGACATGATGGCACTTCTGGACCATGTTCACATATGGCTTCCTTTTTGCATGATAGAGCTTTAGTTGGCATCTGCAGATGGCACGGCGGATTGTGTTTACCAACAGTGGTTTCTGGAAGTATTCCTGGGCCCATTTAGTAATGTCAATGACAGAATCATGCCAATGAGTGATGCAGTGTCGTCTGAGGGCCCAAAGACCACGGGCATCCAAGAAAGGTCTTCGGCCTTGTCCCTCATGCACAGAGATTTCTCCAGTTTCTCTGAATCTTTTGATGATGTTATGCACTGTAGATGATGAGATTTGCAAAGCCTTTGCAATCTGATGTTGAGGAATGTTGTTTTTAAAGTATTCCACAATCTTTTTACGCACTCTTTCACAGATTGGAGAGCCTCCGCCAATCTTTACTTCTCTGCCTCTCTAAGACATCCCTTTTAAAGCTAAGCATGTTACAGACCTGATGTCAATTAACTTAATTAGTTGCTAGATGTTCTCCCAGCTGAATCTTTTCAAAATGTCTTGATTTTTCAGCCCTCTGTTGCTCCCGTGACAACTTTTTTGAGACCTGTAGCAGGAATTAAATTTGAAATGAGCTCATTTAGTGGATAAAAGTGTAAAATTTCTTCATTTAAATGATGTTTTATTAACAAAGTTCGGGAGGAGCACGTTCAGATCATTATCCTAATTAACATGAGAGGAGAACAATCAGTAATAAACCCAGCTAACAAGATAAGAGACAATCTGCACTTACAACTATTCCTGTCCTAACCTATAAGGTACTCTGGGTTCAGGCCAAAATTCTGAGCTCGGAGCCCTCCCCACGGACAGTAGGCCAAATACGCATAAACTTTATTCTATTTATTATATCTAAGTGTGAACTCGTGAAACATTTGTTATGTTATCTATGTTCTATTGTGAATAAAATATTGGTTTATGTGATTTTAAAGTCTTTTAGTTTTAATTTTATTAAAATTTAAAAATCGTCCCAACATTTCCGAAATCGGGTTGTAAATATTAAGTCTCCACTGAACAGTTCATAAAACATTCAGAAGTAAAACATAAATATACACTTCATGCTAGTGTTGGGTCTGAGTCCAACTTGTCGAGTCCGAGTCTATGTCCATGTCGAGTTTTTCTGTTGAATAGATTATTTTAGTCATTTTAGGTCCCTTATTTCAATCCAGTCAAAGTTTCATTTGGATTGAGTTATTGGGTGCATGTAAACATGGCTACTGACTTCATCTGTGATTATCAGATAATCATTTATGAATAAATTAACTACTCATCCCATAATGCATTGTGGGTCCCACTTTATTTTAAGTGGCCTTAACTACTTACTTACATTTAAATTCATCATTTGGTACAATGCATATATTGTGTACATACATGTTTTTACAATTTACTCATATTTTAAAAATACCTGAATGTAATAATATCTGTAATCAATTTCTGTAAATACATGTATACTTACACTGTGGACCCATCACTTACACCTACCCATACCACCAAACTTGTCCCTAACTTTATGTATCCCACCTCAATAGCAGCAGAAGTGTTTTTCAATATAATATGAACACAATACAACAAGTACAGTGTAATTATTTTTTTGATGTAACTAAGGCCACCTAATATAAATTGGGACTGCATTGAGAATTATATAGTGTAATTTAATAAGGCTGACCCAGTGGGCAATTGATGTTGAAAAGACATCAAACAATGATGTAAAAAAAACCCAGGTCAAATATGCAAATCAAACTGACGTCAAAAATTTGACATGACGTTGATTTGATGTAAATTGAACATATTGGCCTACATATATATTAAACCAATTTCTGTGTGGGATTAACTTCCCATATTCACCAAATTACCACTGGAAGAAAATGCTGTCCAAACTAAATTTAAAATGATGTTATGATATAGCATTTTGATCAAATCTTGACTAATATTTGACATCAAATTGACATCAAGATGCCTGCTGGGAGGTTTGATCTGCATTAAAATGTTACTAATTGTAACGGTTCGACATCCCACAGTAACTAACACTGGGTAGGTGCATTGTTATCTAGCTAGCATATATAGTTAAGGTTAGGTAATGTTGGCTGTTCTGCATTTGCCTGCAGATATTATTACTGTGCAGTTTGCCACAATGCAATTTCACTTCACAGGTGAATTTCACCATTATATGGAGGGTGATGTAGCATCATTTCATTGTGAATTTGGCAATTATGGCAATTATACATACATACATATACATATATATATATATATATATATATATATATATATATATATATATATATATACATACACACACACACACACACACACACACACACAATATGGCATGCCATTCAGGAAAATTTGAGTATATGGAATGGAATGAAACTTGATTACAGTTTTTCTTGATTGCTAACACACAATTCATGAAACAATTCACAATTTTCTCACAACTATAAACACAATCTCAAAACTACACACCAACTTGTGCAAACTTCAAACTTCCAGGTCAAAGTCAAACATTTTAGTCAAAAACATATTCTCTTTTGTCAGAATCTAATCTTTGGCCTCAGATGACACACAAAGCTGTCAAATACACAGACTATTTTCCTGACTAGAGAACACAAGTGAGATCAATTCAAAACACTGTTACAAAAACCTCCTTTTGGGAAACAGGAAACATCTTGCAAGTCAATGTCTGTTACAGTATGCAGCATAGAGTTGTGCAGATACAGTAAAATTCACCAATAAACTTTAAGAAAAGTTTACTTTCATTACACTACTGTAAAGTTATCTTACAGTAGATGAAAAGCACTAGAAGAGAAAAGTACAAAAACCAAACAACTGAATATACAGTAAACACACATTGGAATATCCTGTCAGTTTCTTTACAACAATAAATAAATAAATACATACAGCATCCTCTGCCAAGTTGTATTACAGTATTGGTAATATCCTTATTTGTTATACTATAAAAGCTTCTTACAGTTTTTCTCGATTGCTAACACACTATAACTGATTCATTTAGGCCAATTTTCCAAACCATCCATACAATTCTTGAAACGAAGACATGTTTCTCAAAACTTTTAACACATTTCACCTGTTTTCACACATGCTCCAATTTGCTCAGTGTTTTCTGCAAAACTCTACATAAGAAGGGCATCATTTTTAGGTTTAACCATGTTCTCATTTAGAAAACACAAACACACAATATAACTACCTCAAGAATCACAAAATGAACACAAATAGCACACATTTATCTCACACGAGCACAGGTGATTATATGTTTTGGAAAATTAATCCTGGTAGTGGGATACAAAGAGGAAAAATGAAGGGGACTAGGTCAAAGGTCATTTCTTGCTGATGAAATATAAAGCACTATAGTTGTTGGCAACAATCCTTATGCTCATTCCATGCACAAGAACATGTTCAACTATAGTGCTTTATATTTCATCAGGAACAAATGACCTTTGACCTCATCCCCTTAATTTTTCTTTTCTCATCCTATTTTGTGATTCTTGAGGTAGTTATATTGTGTATTTGTGTTTTTTAAATGATAACATGGTTAAACCTTTGCAAAATGATGCTGTTATTGTGTAGAGTTTTGCAGAAAACACTGAGCAAATTGGAGCATGTGTGAAAGCAGGTGGAATGTGTTAAAAGTTTTGAGAAGCGTGTCTTTGTTTCAAGAACTGTGTGAATGGTTTGGAAAATTGGGTTATAGTGTGTTAGCAATCGAGAAAAACTGTATATGGGATGAAAGTTTGAATATATTTAATTAAAGTATGAATATATGGAATGAAAGTCTGAACGTATGGAATGAAACTTGAATATATGGAATGAAAGTATGAATATATGGAATGAAACTTGAATATTTTGAATGAAAGTTTGAATATATGAAATGAAAGTCTGAATATATAGAATAAAAGTTATATGGAATGAAAGTTTGAATATATGAAATGAAAGTCTGAATATATAGAATAAAAGTTTGAATATATGGAACGAAACTTGAATTGGGTGGATGATTGACATTAAAGAATATGTATTTTGAAACAAGTGAATGGTATCTTACTGGTAAAAAAAAATGCATTTCAGGAAGTTATATTTTTAAAGTCATTCAATTCATAAAACTGCTGCTCTCATAACAAGGATATAACTAGCTACTGTATATTATTATTCATTAAATACTGTCAAATTTGCATTTTAATTCCATACACTGCAAATTTCATTCTATATATTCAGACTTTCATTCCATATATTAAACTTTCATTCCATATATTCAAGTTTCATTCCGTATATTCAAATTTCATTCCATATATTCAAACTTTTATTCTATATTTTCAGACTTTCATTTCATATATTCATACTTTCATTCCATATATTCAATCTTAATATTGTACATACCATAATTTCCTGAACGGCATGCCATAATACAATTTACAGAAGGTATTTACAAAAGTCTTGTTAGATTATCTTTAAAGGTCATATGGTATTGCTAAAACTACTTAATGAAAATTTTAAATAGAGAAACCTTCTATTGAGCACTAGTTTCTATGTTACTACAGTTCTGTGTTGTGTTATGTGTGTGTGTGTGTTATTCTCCATCATCACCTCATTAAGGCTGGAACAGCAGGTGAGCAGAACCCGGCCAATGAGAGCTTTAATCAATCAGCTGCTAATGATGCATGCTGGGACAGGGACAGTGTGAGGTGAGGGATGTAGATCTTTAGCATTGGTTAAGTGAGCACTGAAGCTTTCTTTTTGAATGGCTACAGTGTTGGCCATCTGAGGGAGAATCACGCACACTCAGAAGTAATCAAGAGAGTAGACAGGAGAATAGCTTGAGGTGCAGATGGCCCTTGTTTTCCAGCACAGAGGAGTATTATGTAAGTGGATTGAGCCCAGAAGCCTGAGCATGCCAGGTCTTGCTGTTGCATCCTGGGAATATGTGTGCATATGGGTATGTGCGTGGGAGTGGAAAGAGAGAGACTGTGTGTGGAACTGTAAATAGCACAAATGTTAATAACGCTCATATTTAGGACACTCATATTTTCCTGTCACTGTCTTGTATGACTATATTACATGCTCAATGATTCACCCATCCAGTAAGTTTGTGTGTATTCTTTTTTTTTTCTTGTGGTTAAAAAAAATAAATAAATAAAAAATTGAAATATTATAATTTAAAAATATTTTTTGTTGTTGTTGTAATATTCTTTAAAAAGTAATTTATTTCTGTGATCAAAGCTGAATTTCAGCATCATTACTCCAGTCGTCAGTGTCACATGATCCTTCAGAAATCATTCTAATATGCTGATTTGATACTCAGTTATTATCAATGTTGGAAACTGTTGGGCTGCTTTATATTTTTTGGAACCTACATTCGCGATTCATATTTGTCAAGTCAAGTCAAGTCACCTTTATTTATATAGCGCTTTTAACAATACAGATTGTGTCAAAGCAACTTTCCAATATCAAAATAGGAAAGTGTGTCAATAATGTAAAATGACAAGATTAAACACTCAATTTTCAGTTAAAGGCATTTCATTATTGAATTCAATGATGTCATCATCCAGATCAGTTCAGTTTAAATAGTATCTGTGCAATCAAGTCGACAATATCGCTGGAAATTTAGTGTCCCAACTAAGCAAGCCAGAGGCGACAGCAGCAATGAACCAAAACTCCATCGGTGACAGAATGGAGAAAAAACCTTGGAAGAAACCAGGTTCAGTCGAGGGGCCAGTTCTCCTCTGGCCAGACGAACCAGCAGTTCAATTCCAACTGCAGCAAAGTCAGATTGTGTAAAGGACTCATCTGGTTCCCGAGGTCTTATCCCAATGGCTGTCTAGGTGATAAGGTCTTCACTGGGGATCTGTCTCTGGGGCTTATCTAGGTGTCCTGATTTCCGCTGACATTCAGGGCTGTAGAGGTCATCTCTAGGTGCTGATCCACCATTTGATCTGGATATGGACTGGATCCGGGTGACTGCAATAACCATCTGATCTGGATACGGACTGGATCAGATGGCTACGGTGATCTCGGAATAAGAAAGAAACAGACTAATATTAGCATAGATGCAATTCTTCTTACAATGTAACAAGTACATCGGGTGTTATGGGAAGCATTCCTGGTTCTGGTTGACCTAATTAATGCAGCCCAACAATCCTTTAACGGATTTGAATATTAGAAGCGTATTAGTGTGTTATGTGTACGCCAGGTTAAAGAGATGGGTCTTTTATCTAGATTTAAACTGACAGAGTGTGTCTGCCTCCCGAACAGTTTTAGGTAGATTGTTCCAGAGTTTGGGTGCTAAATAGGAAAAGGATCTGCCGCCCGCAGTTGATTTTGATATTCTAGGTACTATCAAATATCCAGAGTTTTGAGAACGCAGTGGACGTGGAGGACTATAATGCGATAAAGAGCTCGCTCAAGTACTGAGGAGCTAAACCATTCAGGGCTTTATAAGTAATTAACAAGATTTTAAAATCTATACGATGTTTAATAGAGAGCCAGTGCAGTGTTGACAGAACCGGGCTAAACAGAACTTTCCAAAATTTGTAACCCTGGATTCAGCATCCTCTGTCCACGGGGCGTGAAGGAGACTTCCGTGGGGTTTCAGCAGCACGGTCGCGGGAGGATTTCACACATTACCCGGCCTTTTGCTATGGGCAGAAAATCTCTGGGTTCCTACGTTAAGAAGTACATGCTTCAGTGACAACAGTTGTGATTCACAGTAACCACGTGTTGATCAGCACACTTTTTTTTTTGGTGTAAATCAAATTGGCATAGGCAGTCATCTTAACACAGACGCCGACATGAAAGCGCGTGCTAAAGTGTCGCGGTTAGCCCGCTCACGGAGGATGTGTGTGCCATGTAAATTCTGAACAGTGCTGCTGACCTAACCAGCGAAATGTGTACTTGAGGACCTTTGCTAATTTGAGTATTGTTTGTTTGTAATGCCTCTTTTTAACTTTGGTTTAAAATAATGAGTTAATCCAGCCCAGTTCCCTGTCTGGCCTAGCCAATCTATTCACATCATATTACATATCCATTCTGTAGTGACGACAGCTGGTGCCTTGGACATTCAAAGGTAATGGCTGAATTCTAACAACATATACTGTGTATATATATATATATATTTATTTATATATTATAACTGTTTATACTACGGGGCTATTGAATGCATGAATATGATTGGCTGACGAACATTCTTAAGGTGTGCAATTATTTTCAGGGAAACGCACGGCGAACATAGTTCCAGGCAGGTCTTGACCGCATTACATGTCTGTATCACTTCGACAAATGATTTGAGTTATTTCAAAGGTCCTTACAGCCTAAAGCCCAGTACACATCAAGCCGACGGTCGGCCGTCGGGCAGTTTTTGTTCATCAGCCAACTAAGATTTCTCAGTGTGTTCTGCACCGTCGGCTGAAGTTGGTTCTCGTCGGCTTTTTTCGGCCGATTCAACATGTTGAGTCTGCTTTCGCCGCCACTAGTTCATCGGTGTCGGCTTGGTGTGTACTGGACTTAAAACGGCAAATGAACCAAAACCCACAACGACACAAATAAATATAGTTCTGTCATGACAACTCTCTGAGGGATTGGTATGGTAATGTACATAATGGTAATGATAAAATAATAATAATAATACATTTAATTTATATAGCACTTTACATTTTAAAGAATCTCAAAGTGCTACAAAAAGAGTCATAATAATATAAAACAATTAGAACAATTAAAAAAATAAAATTAAAACCAGCTGCCAATTGAGATAAACACAAAAGTTTAAATAACAGGTAAACAGGTACGATTTTAGACCCCTTTTAAAACCATCAGTTGTCTGTGGAGCCCTCAGATATTCAGGGAGGGCGGTGCAAAAGGCTCGATCCCCAATGGTGTGAATCTTATTCCTAGGGGGGAGGAGACGATAAGTGTTTGTGGAACGGAGGGAATGTGCTGAAATCTGTGGAGTGAGGAGTTCTTTAAGGTAAATGGGAGCATTGCCATGGATGCACTGATGTGTGAGGAGGGAGACTTTGTAGTTGGTGATGATGATGACGATGATGATGATGATGAGTGAGTATCAGTGTTCATATATAGTTGTGTATCATCAGCGTAACAATGGAAAGAAATTCCCAAACGACTGATGACTTTGCCAAGGGGGAGCATGTAGAGAATGAATAAAATAGGACCGAGAACTGATCCCTGTGAAACCCCGCATCCAACAGCATGTGAATGGGACCTTGAGCTTCCCATGGCCACAAACTCAGATCTGTCTGTGAGGTATGACTCAAACCAGCGCAAGACGGTGTTATTCAGTCCAACGGAGTGGTGTAGCCGGTTGAGAAGTATCTCGTGATCAACAGTGTCGAACGCTGCAGAAAGATCCAGGAGGATAAGAAGTGATGGTGAACCAGCATGAGCTGTCATCAGCAGGGGCCGGTTGCACCAGCTAGACGTAAAAAAGCTGGGTGTAAGCCCTACGCTGGGCTTTGCAACGTCCAGCTTTAGGATAAATATTTACACCTGTTGCACCAACTAAAACTACGATCAGGCGCAGCTAAGCCCGGCGTAGACGATGCGCGTCCACACTGACACATTCTCCCACAGTTATAGATATGGCTGAGATGACGTTCACGCAATGGCTACAACTACTAATATAGAACTGAATTGCTCAAGACATCATAACAAGTGAAGCCACTGCACTATGATTTCACTGAGTAGACATTTTCTAACAAGTCCGCATTTTTATATAGTCTCCCTGCATGTTCCCATGACAGATTTCTTTAAACAAACATTAAAAATGAAGGCGGCAGGTTAAGTAAAATATAATGAATGCACTACAAGGCTTCTTTCTAGTTATTTTTTTCTAGCTGACAATCGAGGTTATATGTACAATGAATGTCTTTCCTGAGGTAGCAAAATGCGACTTTACGTGACGTCTTTCTGTGGCTGGAAAACCACATTTATAGTTACAAAAGCACAAACTTACTGCGATTATTGAATGGCAGGCACACTACAAATAATGAATGGAATTAAAGATGTGAAATATTTCCAAGCATACTGTCCTTCCAAACAAGATGTGGAATGGTAGGCTACGTTTCTTTTCTTTTAGATCATATGTAATATTTTACTGTATAATTGCAAGATGTACATTAATATTTTTTATATTAGTTAAATTGCTGTCGACAGAGTGTTATAGTCAACACTGAGCTCCGCGACTGATATCGCTTATCCTGCCTGAAAAGACCATAAACATTGCAGTTCACGTCTGCAGTAATAATTAACTAACAGACATGAATCCTAAAAGCTAATAATGTCCGAGCAAATCATGAGTTTTCACTTTACACCTACCTCTGACTAGGCGTAAGATTTAGTGTCAGATGTAGCACTACGCCGAGATGGTGCAACGGGTATAAATTCTACGCATGACTTAAAGCGCATTTTACGTCCAGCCTAGCCTTACGTATGTCCAGCTGGTGCAACCGGCCCCAGGTCATTTGTGTTTCTGTGCTGTGAGTGGAACGGAAACCAGACTCAAACTTTTCAAAAATGTTATTGTATTTGAGGTGGTCCTGAAGGTGGCTGGCAACTACACTGAACAAAATTATAAACACAACACTTTTGTTTTTGCCCCCATTTTTCATGAGCTGAACTCAAAGATCTAAGACTTTTTCTATGTACACAAAAGGCCTATTTCTCTCAAATATTGTTCAGAAATCTGTCTAAATCTGTGTTAGTGAGCACTTCTCCTTTGCCGAGATAATCCATCCACCTCACAGGTGTGGCATATCAAGATGCTGATTAGACAGCATGATTATTGCACAGGTGTGCCTTAGGCTGGCCACAATAAAAGGCCACTCTAAAATGTGCAGTTTTATCACACAGTACAATGCCACAGATGTCCAAATTTTGAGGGAGCGTGCAATTGGCATGCTGACTGCAGGAATGTCCACCAGAGCTGTTGCCCGTGAATTGAATGTTCATTTCTCTACCATAAGCAGTCTCCAAAGGCGTTTCAGAGAATTTGGCAGTACATCCAACCGGCCTCACAACCGCAGACCACGTGTAACCATACCAGCCCAGGACCCCCACATCCAGCATCTTCACTTCCAAGACCAGCCACCCGGACAGCTGCTGCAACAATCGGTTTGCATAACCAAAGAATTTCTGCACAAACTGTCAGAAACCGTCTCAGGGAAGCTCATCTGCATGCTCGTCGTCCTCATCGTGGTCTTGACCTGACTGCAGTTCGTCGTCGTAACCGACTTGAGTGGGCGAATGCTCACATTCGATGCCGTCTGGCACTTTGGATAGGTGTTCTCTTCACGGATGAATCCCGGTTTTCACTGTACAGGGCAGATGGCAGACAGCGTGTATGGCGTTATGTGGGTGAGCGGTTTGCTGATGTCAACGTTGTGGATCGAGTGGCCCATGGTGACGGTGCGGTTATGGTATGGGCAGGTGTATGTTATGGACAACGAACACAGATGCATTTTATTGATGGCATTTTGAATGCACAAAAATACCGTGACGATCCTGAGGCCCATTGTTGTGCAATTCATCCACGACCATCACCTCATGTGGCATCATGATAATGCAAAGTCCTATGTTGCAAAGATCTGTACACAATTCCTGGAAGCTGAAAACATCCCAGTTCTTGCATGGTCAGCATACTCACCGGACATGTCACCCATTGAGCATGTTTGGGATGCTCTGTATCGGCATATACGACAGCGTGTTCCAGTTCCTGTCAATATCCAGCAACTTCGCACAGCCATTGAAGAGGAGTGGACCAACATTCCACAGGCCACAATCAACAACCTGATCAACTCTATGCGAAGGAGATGTGTTGCACTGCGTGAGGGAAATGGTGGTCACACCAGATACTGACTGATTTTCGGACCCCCCCAATACAGTAAAACTGCACATTTTAGAGTGGCCTTTTATTGTGGCCAGCCTAAGGCACACCTGTGCAGTAATCATGCTGTCTAATCAGTATCTTGATATGCCACACCTGTGAGGTGGATGGAGTATCTCGGCAAAGGAGAAGTGCTCACTAACACAGATTTAGACAGATTTGTGAACAATATTTGAGAGAAATAGGCCTTTTGTGTACATAAAAGTCTTAGATCTTTGAGTTCAGCTCATGAAAAATAGGGGCAAAAACAAAAGTGTTGCGTTTATAATTTTGTTCAGTGTACTTTCTCCAGAATCTTAGAGAGAAATGGCAGGTTGGATATCGGCCTATAGTTAGCAAGGATTTGAGGATCAAGTGTGGGTTTCTTAAGTAGTGGTCTGATTATGGCCGTTTTTAAGGCAGACGGTACATGGCCAGCCTGAAGGGATTGGTTTATTATCATGGTCGGCAGTTGGGGCAGATGAGAAGGAGGGAATATGAAAAGAGTAGCGAATTTTGGTTTTAAAAAAGGTCATAAAATCATTGCATTGCTCTTCTGTAGCTCCTGTGAGTGGAGCAATTTGAGGTTTAAGGAGATGCTTCATGGTGGAAAACAACGGTTTGGAATTGCCAGAACTATTTTGAGTAATATTTGAATAATACTGTGACCGTGCTTCTTTGATGGACTTCAAATAAGCTTTTTGGTGGTCCCGATAGGCCAGCTTGTGGACAGTAAATCCGGAAGCCGCCGCTTATGGGCACATCCAGCTGCCTTCATTTTCTGCAGGTCACTTGTGAACCAGGGAGCTGAGTGGGAAAACATAATTGTCCTAACTTTGATGGGTGTGTAGCAGAGTGGCGTTGCACAACAGAAATGCTAGAGATATGACTACGCACCCAGGGAAATATTACGCACCCTCAGGTGCTACTCAAGGAAACAGGTTCAAGTCTACTGAATAAATGAGCAACAGACGTGGGTACAAAAGTATGAATTGTTTTATTAAATCAATTAAATCTGATTAAGAAAATCACATGAGCAACAAACTTAAAAATGATACTGCTTGCTGCTGACCTCCAAGATACACAAACACCACAAAATGATATACAGGGCTGTGGCCAACTGATATCAACTCCTAAAGAAGCATAAATTTCAATTACCACACTATCAGTGCACACAAACTCACACACGCACACAATACCCAGTGAGATTACTGTTGGTGATCGACACGGCACAACAAGACAGCACCACCACCACAAGTGTGGAAAATCTGCCTCCCTCCACACACATCAAATCAACAAATCAACCAAACAAAATGAAGTACACAGGTCAAAAGAAAAGAAACAATCAGATAATAAAATGAATAAGGTCACCAGGCATTCGTCCTATAACATACGGAGGCTGATGAGGCCTTATATAAACAGATGATAAAATACAAAGCCAAGATGAACCATCCAACAGAAAAAAAAAAAAAAATGCACAAACTACTAATACATGAAAGCAAAATTAAACTGATACAAAAAAATAAACAAATCAACAAGGAACAAGACAGCAGCGTATTTCTGGGTACTGATGTTCAACTAAACACACGCACTGTAGCAGGAACCCTCCAACACATTACTAAACAGAAGAGACAACACATGTCATTAAATATAAGTAATTCAAATACGAAAAACCTGACACCCTCAACCATGTTTCGTTTATACATACCGGACACTGCAGCAGTCAGTCACATCAGATTAACGAAGCCGGTGGGAGTGCTGAAGAGTATAAAAATTAACGGAACCAGACAAACTGGAAACTGCAGCCAACCACCAAACCAAAGCAGAGCCAGCAACGATGCAAAACAGCGTAGAAGCAAGGGGCTGACAGCAGTGGGAATACACTGGATAATACTGCTATCTGCCACCCCAAACGAAAGTGGTGCAGGCGTACAGCAGTACACAAGCAACCGGATGCTGCAACAAAAATACACACATAACTAAGCTCCCACATATGGCTAAAATCTCCAGTTATATGCACAATTTTACACATACCAGAGTAGGCAGTCTGACCAAACACACGTCGTAAACATTAACCAGTTGACATCTCGTACAGCTATGAATGGTACAAAAATGATAACATTAATATAACACTGATATAACAGACACTAAACAACGCCGCTACAATGCTTACCCTGCCAATAGATGCACGAAATCAAGCCAAAGCGAGCCGTGACTAAATTAGCCACACCGTTAATGAGCACCCAACATCGAACGCCAGTGCCAGAAAGGGGTGAGAGCACCTGAGAGTGACACATCCGACCGACACCAATCAGCCCTTTATTAACCCACCCATGCCTGCTGATAGGCTAACGATATTCTATACAGGGAGAATCCAACTACCCTGCCACATGTGCATGAAGATCCAAAATGCTGCTCAGTGTCTTATTATAAGATTCCACAGATTCAGTGACTGATGTTGAAGACTTAAGATCAAGTTTTCGGTGTTAATGTTTTTCAGAGTTCTAAAACGTATTTCACATTCATGCTTTATATGGGAAGACAGAAAAGGCAGCTCCATGGAGATGACCTTATGGTCAGATACACCCAGATCATACACAATTGGTGCACTTAGAGGGGGAGACTCAGTAATGACCAAATCAAAAATGTTCCCCTTGGTGTGTGTGGGAACATCAACATGTTGTCTGAGGTTTAAGCAATCCAATAACTGCAAGAATTCTGTAGCAAGATGACAAGAGGGGTTGTTGACATGAATGTTAAAATCACCAAGTATTATTATATTGGAAGAGGTTGTGCAGAAAGTTAAAAGAAGATTGTACAACTCTGAGATGAAGCATGCGTTTGGTTTGGGTGGTCGGTAGATTAATAGTACTGTCATTTTGAAAGGGGGCTTACAATTAAATGCCAAACATTCAAAGGAAGTCAGCTCAGGGAGGGCTAGAGGAACAAATCCAGGTGACTACGGTAGATGACAGCCAGGCCACCACCACGGCCAGTGCTACGAGCTTTGGAAATAACAGTAGCCAGGAGGACAGGTCTCATTTAAAACAGCAAAAATAAAAATAATATATATATATATATATATATATATATATATATGTATATATGTATATATATATTGCCCCGAATGTGATCATGTATGAAGCTGGATTTGTTTGTGATGGAATGTGTATTAGACAGTTCAATTTTAATTTTGGATAAAACAGTGAGTCTCTGTACTGGCCGAAGTAGGCTGAAACCCACTCCAAGTTTTCTGTCTGACTCCATGTGTGGCGCTGTTTCTCCAGTGCTCTGAAGACATGGAAGAGATGCAACAGGGTGCACAGCTGTCCAAACAGAGGGAATGGCGTCACCAGACCAGGAGTAAGGAAACTTTCTCCGAGAGCTTCTTTGGATGTTGCGGGGCTGACGTAGGAGTCCAAGTCCTTTAATGACTGATGTACAGTACATGATGGAGTGCTATAGTTGTTATATTCCATCAGTTGAGTGGCCAAGTAGCCAGTCACACAGGCTCCACATCTGTTGTTAGCCGCTAGCCACAGGGGCAACATTATTATTTTATTATTAAACCTTTATTTAACCAGGAATTAAAAACTCTTGAGATTTAAAATCAAATTTACAAGAGGGTCCTGGCCAAGATAGGCAGCACATTTAGTTACTCATAAAACAAAATACATTAGTTTACATACACAGAATCATACACAATTCACACAAAACATTTACAATCATCTGACTCTACAACTAGATCCTTTAAAATACATCTAAAATAATTTAGTGATACCAACTCTTTTAAGCATAACTTATCTTTTAATTGATTCCAATCAAATGGAGCAGCGTAACTGAATGCCCGTTTACCCATATTAGTTCGAACTTTAGGGATACTTAAGTGATAATAGTCCCGTGAGCGAAGCCCATAATTCTTTACACCTTTTTGAAAGATATTCTGCTGTAAATACGAAGGAAGTAAACCTAAAATGATTTTATATATAAATAAGTACCAATGCTTAAGTCTATGGGATTACAATGCCGCCATCCAAACCGAGAGTACAGTAAACAATGATGAGTAAGGGCTTTTGAATTTGTGATGAACCTTAATGCTCCATGATAAACTGAATCCAATGCCTGTAAACAATGCTTAGGTGCCTGTGTATACTGTATATATATATATATATATATATATATATATATATATATGATATCACAGTAATCCAACACTGACAAAAATGTTGCTGCTACCAATTCTCTTCCTTGCTGCAAAAGAAAGACAATACTTGACTCTAAAAAAAGGCCCAATTTCGACTTTAATTTTCTCACAATGTACTGAATATGAGGCCCAAAAGAAAGAGAATCATCAATTAAAAATCCTAGGTATTTATACTTAGATACTATTTCAATCTCCAAACCTTGAAGAGTAGTAGTTGAGCATGAGTTTGAATGTGCAGACTTTTTGTAAACATCATAAGTTTAGATTTCTCCGCATTTAAAACAAGTTTTAAATCGCTCAGTGTATGCTGAACTGCATCAAAATCAGATTGAAGATGACTCAGAGCCTGATCCAATGCCGATGCAGAAGAGTAAATCACCATATCATCAGCATATAAGTGAAAACTTGAATGTGCAATGTTATTCCCAATAGTATTAATATATAAAATAAATAATAATGGCCCAAGGACCGATCCCTATGGTACGCCGATATTTACATTCCAAGTACTAGAAGTGAGTTCCTCTATATTTATACATTGAGATCTATCTGATAAGTAATTAACAAACCATCCAACAGTATTTACTGATAAACCTTCACTAAATAGCCTCTGCTTCAAAATGTCATGATCTACGAAATCAAAAGCTTTAGATAAATCGATAAAAAGAGCAGCACTATGGTTTTTAATTATCCAGTGAAACCATTAAATCATTTAATACTTTTATAATTGCTGTGGATGTACTGTGTTTTTTTTTTTCCCTAAAACCAGATTGGAACTCTGATAAGGCATTTTTAGAAGATATAAACTCTTTTAATTGATCATTCACAAGGGATTCCGAAACCTTTGATAAAATAGACAACATCGAAATAGGCCTATAATTATTCAATACAGTTAGATCACCAATCTATTAAACAATTTATTTAAACAATCTATTATTTTAGCTTTATCCACAATTTTATATGAATCCTTAATAATACATGATGGAAAATCTGAATTTGAATTACTTCCAATGAGACTTAATATTTTTCCAAAAAGTTTTCGAATTAATTTGACTACTGTCTTTTTGAAACTTCAAATAATCTACCTTAGTTTTTCCAATTTCAGCATTGGACATATTACGCAATTGTCTGAAAATCAACCAATCTTCCTTTAGATTAGTACTTCTGACTTTAGACCATGCAGAGCAAGAGAAGAACACCAAGAAATCATCCATGATGTGGCTGGAGAAATCAAGACCAGAAGAGATAAATCGTAGTGAGCACCAAAAGGAGCTGTAAGCGCTGGGGATGCAAGCAGAGCCAGGAGAAGCCACAACCAACCGCTACCAGCCAAGTAGAGTCACCTGAGTCCGTAGGATCAGCATAACAGACCCAAATATTTTATAGAAGTAGCGCTAGTAGTCTAACGTTGTGACTATTTTAGCAGTTACAACTCGTTAAACTAAGTGGGGAAGCGGCGAACAGACAACGCCAGCATCCTCTTCCACTTCCAGATATATGCAGGACAATGTTAATGTATTTGGTCTTGGCGGAATATATCTGCAACGCTTGCATCTTGCTACTGCCAATATATCCACAACATGCTGCTGTGAGCATGTATGAAATACTGCTGCTGCACATATAACACATATGAATAACCTCCCACAAAGCAGGAGACATGGAACACAATATAATACAAGCCATGCCGCTGAATATAAGGATAAACTGCTGCATCAGTGGATATGCATGTATCCACGCACATAAACATAAAGAAAAACAAGACACTGCCCACAAAGCAGATCTATTGTCATTACATATGTACTGCTGCTGCTCCGGAGAGCCATGTGAACCGCATGTATTACTATCTATGTGTGCCTGGGCTACCACGCCGACTGGCTAAACACTAGTGGCCTATGGCTATGTGAGCCTTGGCCGCCATGCCGACCGGCTTAATACTAGTGGCCTATGACTATGTGAGCCTTGGCTACCACGCTGACCGGCTTAACACTAGTGGCCTGTGACTATGTGAGCCTTGGCTACCATGCCGACCGGCTTAACAATAGTGACCTACGACTATGTGTGCCTGGGATACCACGCCGACTGGCTTAACTCTAATTAGACGTGCACTATGTGTAATGTTAATTAACAAAATTGATAAATGTTGCAATCCGATAGATAAGACCCTAGCATCCAACTGAGAAAATATCAGAATTTAGTCATTTGATATCTGCTGTTGTTTTCTACACTTCATCAGTCCCAGAGGCAGCAAAACAGCTCGTTAATTCATGTTCATACAATGAGGAGACTGACAAAGTTAGCCGATGCATGCCATTTACTCTCTTGTGTAGATAAAAGTTATCAGGGTTACAGTGCACGAAACTCCTGGGTGGACTGAACTTGAACTGAATGAAAACAGAATATAACCATTCTTTATCTGTTTTCTGAACTACACAGCACAGCTAGAGCAAATGTCACAATGAGCACATTTCTCCGAACTACACTACCATAACACATTTAATTCAGGACTACATCAACCATAGAGATCTTCAGAATCAGAATCAGAATCAGAATTAGCTTTATTCGCCAGGTGTGCGCAAACACACGAGAAATTTGTTGTGGTTTTAAGGTGCTCCTGGTACATACATACATACATACGTACATAAATACACACGTGACATGAGAACAGAAAAAAAGATTTAAATAGTAAGACTTAACAATGGATAATAATCCTAATAATAATAAGTATGAATCTGGAACAGTAGATTTATGTACAGATTTGTGCATTATTTACTCTATATACAGCTGTATAGATAAACATATGTATGTGTATTTACATAATACTTGAGAGGGAGGCAATAATTAAAGATGGAGAATGAATTACAGAATGAATTGCAGAACATAGGTAATGATCCACGTGTTAGCTATTTAAGCTGGAGATGGCATGGGGGAAAAATTGTTTTTATGCCTAGATGTTCTAGTGCACAGAGATCTGTAGCGTCTGCCTGAAGGGAGAAGTGCAAACAAGTTGTGTCCGGGGTGAGAGGGGTCTTTGATGATGTTACCTGCCCGTTTCTTCACTCTGGAGTTGTACAAGTCCTGAAGGCTGGGCAGGTGCACACCAATGATCTTTTCTGCTGTCCTAACAGTCTGTTGAAGTCTTCTTAAATCTGATTTGCTGGCTGACCCAAACCAGACAGTTATGGAGGAGCACAGAACCGACTGAATAAAACTGTTTCAGCAGCTCCTGTGGCAGGTTGAACTTTTTCAGCTGACGAAGGAAGTACAACCTCTGCTGGGCCTTTTTCACGATGGAGTCAATGTGATTGTCCCACTTCAGGTCCTGAGAGATGGTGGTGCCCAGGAACCTGAATGACTCCACTGCAGCCACAGTGCTGTTCATGATGGTGAGTGGGGGGAGAGGAGGGGGGTTTCTCCTGAAGTCCACTATCATCTCCACAGTTTTGAGCGTGTTCAGCTCCAGGTTGTTGTGACTGCACCAGACAGCCAGCTGCTCAACCTCTTGTCTGTAAGCAGACTCGTCGCCGTCGTGGATGAGGCCGATGACTGTGGTGTCGTCTGCAAACTTCAGGAGTTTGACAGAGGGGTCTTTAGAGGTGCAGTCATTTGTGTAGAGGAGAAGAGCAGTGGGAGAGAACGCAGCCCTGAGGAGCTCCAGTGCTGATGGTGCGGGTGCTGGATGTGTGTTTTCCCAGCCTCACTAGCTGCTGCCTGTCTGTCAGGAAGCTGGTAATCCACTGACAGATGGAGGTGGGTACAGAGAGCTGAGTCAGTTTGTTCTGAAGGGTGTCTGGGATGATGGTGTTGAAAGCGGAGCTGAAGTCCACAAACAAGATCCTTGCATAAGTCCCTGGTTTGTCCAGATGTTGCAGGATGTAGTGCAGTCCCATATTAACTGCATCATCCACAGATCTGTTTGCTCGGTAAGCAAACTGTAGGGGGTCCAGCAAGGGTCCAGTAATGTCCTTCAGGTGGGCCAACACCAGTCTCTCAAATGACTTCATGACCACAGACGTTAAGGCAACAGGTCTGTAGTCATTAAGTCCTGTGATTTTTGGTTTCTTGGGTACAGGGATGATGGTGGAACATTTGAAGCAGGAGGGACTTCACACAGCTCTAGTGATCTGTTGAAGATCAATGTGAAGATGGATGATAGCTGGACAGCACAGGCTTTGAGGCAGGCTGGAGAGACACCGTCTGGGCCTTTGGCTTTCCTTATCTTCTGCTTTCTGAAGACTTTGCATACATCATCTTCACAGATCTTGAGTACAGGCTGAGAAACAGTAGGGGGGAGGGAGAAACAGTAGGGTGTGAATGGCTGTGCTGTGAGACGGTCGGAGCGGGTGTGGGGTGTCAGACCAGTCTTTTCAAACCTGCAGTAAAACTCGTTCAGGTCTTCAGCCAGTTGTTGATTTGCCTCAGTGCTGGGGGATGGGCTCTTGTAGCTGGTGATGGCTTTCAGGCCTTTCCACACTGATGTAGAGTCATTGCTTGAAAGCTGTTTTTTTAGCTTTCCAGAGTAGTTTAATTTTGCCAATCTTAAGCGATAACTCTTAATTTGATTCTTTCCGCAACACTGTTATTGATATGATATGACGCTGCGTGCAGCTGAAATCAACCACACACTCATCATGATGAAAACACTGACCTTAGAAATAAAGAACGTGAACATTGAGATTACGCCGATGTATATGGTGAACCCCAGTTGAAATGCATACACAAGATTGCTTATTTTGCTTAACCTGCTTTCATGTCCGTTACTATCGGCGTGTCCACAGAGCGATTATATGCTCTAAACTGCCTTTGCTCCAGCTGTATAAACACAAATGTTAAATGCTGCTGCTAATATTAATATTTCACTGATGCATACAATGCAAACTGCTAATATAACACTTAGTTTAAACTTGTTTATGGTTGCTCATGTTTGTATTGAATTAGGCAGACCATGCAAATATACACAGCAATATGGATTTCACGAGTTCACACTTACGTATAATCAACTGAGTAAAGTTAAGCATATTTGGCTTGCTGTCCAGGGAGAGGGCTCCGAGCTCGGCAAGACTCCCCCCTGTCTGGGGCGAGGGGTTCGAGTTCGGTGCTCGACCCGGCCTCAAAAGTGCTCCCCTAAAAGCAATTAGAACGGGACAGAAGCCAGATACGTGCATTTATGACCACCCCCCCCCAAAAAAAGCAAGGCTTAATGTTAGAGGGGTGCTGGACGTCATTATTGATGTGGTGGTATCTCAAAAGAGGAGTTGGCTTCTGCGGGAGCCTATGCTGTTGGAAGGGGAGATAAAGGCTCCTGCGGCAGTAGCTACTGCTGTGGCAGTAGGGGAAAATACAGGAAAGGCTTTTGTGTGGGCATAAACTGCGGCAGCGTCTGAAAGAGAATGTGTCTTCCGCGGAAGCGGGCTCTGCGGCAGCGTCTGAAAAAGAATATGGCTTCTGCGGGAGCGGGCTTTGTTGCGGCATCTGAAAGAGAATGTGGCTTCTGCGGAAGCGTGCTCTGCTGCAGCATCTGGAAGAGAATGCGGCTTGTGCGGAAGCGGGCTCTGCTGCGGCATCTGAAAGAGAATGCGGCTTCTGCGGAAGCAGGTTCTGCTGCGGCGTCTGAAAGAGAATGTGGCTTCTGCAGAAGTGGGCTCTGCTGTGGCGGTAGGGAAATACGGATGTAATCTTCTGCGGGAGTGGTCATTGCTGTGGCTGGGGGCCACTGAAAAGGGGCATTCAGGGGCAGACTGAAAAGCTCCTGCAGGAGCGAGGTGCTGCTGGTGGTGATGTAAGGTGGAGATGAAAGGGGGGTAGACTGGGGTTACTGGGGGCGGAGGTTTTGATGGGCTTCCATGATGTAGGAGCGGTCTGATCGGATTTAGCTCTCTGGGGGCGAGATGATAAAAAAATCGTCTAAGAGATGGACTAGGTAGGGTACGGGCGTAATTGTTGGAGAGGATCCAGCAGATTTCTTCTGACAACATGTCTAAAATTTTAGGGCTGCTTCTGCAGCCTAACGTGAGGCGGATGGAAAAGTAGATTTTTTTACGCCAGCAGATGCCGAATAAGTGCCAAAAGTCTGGGTGAATGGGCATCACCTTAAAGGCAGAGGTAATGTCGACTTTGGCCATCCAAGCGCCCCGACCTGTGTCTTTAATCGTGGTAATGGCTTGGTCGATGTCGTGATAATGAAGAGAAAATTCTTCAAATTCTTCCAAAGCCCCCCAGTAAGAACACTGATTCCACTGGGCCACTCGGATGGCACATTTGGCGGAGAACAGCTTGTGGTATGTGTAGAAATGTGAGCCTCCATATGATAAACACAAGCTCAGCGATAATCGCGAGATAGTCGCTGAGCTTGCATCTCCTGCGTGGGAAAACTGAGCAGATGATTTCGGAATAACGAATGAAAGTGATTGTGAATTCGGAGAAAGAAAAAGTATGTGAATGATTGTGTGCAGTATTTTTAAGAGTGACTGCAAATTCGTCGCAGTCGATTTGGCGATCTGCTGATGGAGGAGAAAAAAGAGAGAAGGAAAAAGAGATCGATATCTGCACCTGCTAAAATTTGGTTCCTGATGTTGCTGGAAACTGGGGGCGGATCCAATGCAAGGGCGTTCGTCAGCATAGGTAGGGGCGTGGCTGTGGACAAAGAGAAGGAAGAACGGGTATGGGGAGCAGGCGGGGCAGGTAGCGCTCGGAACTGCTTGCTGCGGCAGGCTCGAGCTTGGAATTGTAGAAAAAATAACGGGTGCCGGAGTCTGTGCCATAAGCGGAGGCGGCCTCATGCTTTGGCCGGCCCGGGAGGTGGGCCAAACATTGGGAAGGAGAGGGGGGATAGCATTAGCGGAGGCGGCCTCGCGCTAGAGCTGGATGGTGGGGCTGGGGGCCATGGGTAGGGAAGAGGATTAGGCGTGGGGAAACACAAGGATTGGGGATGGGGCTGCGCCGCTGGCTGAGGCGTGCTCGCGCTGCCGTGGCAGCTTGTGGAAGCGCGTGCCAGCGCGTCAACTGGAGGACCTGCGGGCTGACGCTCGGAGGATCGGGAGCCGGCAGCTGCAGGATCCGGAGCACGGCTCAGGCTTGCGGAAGGCCGTCTGCTGCGGCCTGATGATCGGAGACTCATCCTTGAAGGAGTGGTGGACTGATCAGGCCGTGAATAGGGAGCACTGCGGCCCCGACTTGCTTTGTCCTTTGCTTTAGATGGAGTGTGGATTGGAGGTGGAGCCCCTGCCTGGAGCGAGGCGAAGAGAACTTGGAGGTCCGCTTTGCATGCGCGGTGAGGGGCGTTGATACCGTGTTTAAAAGTGCTTGGCTTTAAATTTTCTCCCGAAATTTGTTTATAAAACATCACTAAATGAGCATTCACTTACCTTAGATGCTGATTTCAGCTGTTCTGAAGTGTGCTGCAAACTGCTACAGCAAACAAAAGCCAGGTATTTGAATACTGAGCCAGTGAGCTCATTGGCTACTGATACAGGAGAAAACCAATCAGCTGTGCCATGTGATAATGATGTCATTAGGTCAGATTGAGACAGATTGGACTGCACCATCTAGAGTTTCATGCCAGAACTCTGTATTAAAAAAAAGGATAAAAACGACAGATCATGTTTTTGCCACAAAATTACGTTTTATTATGTACAGAAAGCACATACTCTATCTCTCCCGCTCTCTCTCCCTCACAGACACACACGTACAGTTTGCACCCACGGTAACATAAGCACTAATGTTGTTAGCGCTGCTCTGATGATTTGTCAGTAACCATTTAACAACTTAAAAACTACATGACTTCTCACAAGCGAGGTAACAACAACGGCACTGTTCGTGAAGAAAATTAACTTAAAGTTTCACTATTACCAGAGACATTGCTGCCGAACACTATTGAGAGATGCACAGAGGTTATCTCTCTCTCTCTCTCTCTCTCTCTCTCTCTCTCTCATAACTTAGTTATTAACTGTATTAACTGCATTAGTCTATTATCCCTCTGTTAAGTTTAAAATAACGTTTTGGAATTAGTAACGGAGGCGTTGGATGAGATGTAGAAGAAATAATCTTACTCACAATAGCGATTTAAGTAGAAAAACCGGACAAATCCCTTGAAATATATCATCCGATCGATGTTTTGAGGTGTGGTAACCAGAGGCGAACCAAGATGAAGTGGGGGCCCCAGGCAAAATTAATAGATGAGGCCCTTCTAAAAGATTATTTTGTTAATATACCTTTGTTACCTAGATATATATTTATACAACATACAAAAAGTAGTCAAAACACATAATATAACATAAATAGTTTAGCACATCCAGCGTAACGCGAGAGGGAGCCCCCTAGGGGGGATGCAGATATATTGCTCCATGTTACGTGTATATTATTAATAATGACATTTCCGATTGTTCAAATGGTCAGCTGTCGGGGGCCCCCTCAAAATGCGGGGCCCCAGGCAATTGCCTGCCTTGCCTGCCCTATTGCTACGCCTCTGGTGGTAACCATAGTATAAGCGGAAAAATTGACTTCAGGCCTTTGAATTCTTAGAAAATAATGCACACCCGAGGTGTAATGGCCATTCCGCTTCGTGGCTGCATCACCACCTTGGGTGTGCATTATTTTCTAAGAATTCAACGGCCCGTCGTCAATTATTCCTTACATATACAGTTGTGGACAAAATTATTAGAACACTAGTATTTACAGCAGCTAAAAATGGTTTTAAGTAGGGGTGTGCAGCAAAGCCAGTATTTGTATCTGTAACAATCACAAAATTATTCACATCTGTATTTGTATTCGGATAAAACCGGAAGTAGGCGGAGCTTGAACTTCTTACAGTTATACTTGATAAGACCTGTCTATGGTTTTACAGCCTTTCTTTTTTTTCGGAGTTATCACTGAACAAATATGCCATGTTTAACTAAAATATATATATATATATATATATATATATATATATATATATATATATATATATTATGATTATAACATTTATTTAAATATCTTCTAACAGTCGGAGCCGATACCCTTGTATAGGCAGTGCTTCAAGATGTAGTGCGGTTGTGCTTCAGGGAACGCGAGTTCGAGTCCCATTTTGGGGACCTTTCGTGATCCAATGAATAAATATTGAAGTATCTTCTAATTAAAACAGTAAGGGTTCTTATGCAGTTTAGAAATATGGAAATTGATTTAAGTAATTTCCAGGTAATGCATGGAAAAAGGCAAGTGCAATACTGCTATTTCATTTGCGCTTATTTCATTCATTGAGTTTGCACTCATTTAATTCACACACTTGTTATTTCATTGTAATTTTAGAGGTTTATGTAAAACAACATGATTTCCTTTGGCTCCTGCGCAGTTTAAAAAAGTATTTCACTTCAGTAATTTGCAGGTCTGGAAAAGTATGGAAATAAATGTGATAATTGATCATACAAGTAGAGAGCTTTCATGACAAATGTTTAGTAATCATCTGAACACTAACCAGCAAAAGATAAAGAAGCAAACATGTAGGCCTAGTAGAAAATGTATCTTTATCTAAGCTGATTATTAGGCTACTCTTGACAGCGAGCTGGTTTGGTTTTTGAGAGTCTGAGAAGCGCAACGCGGCTGTTTGATTGGTGATCGTGCTGTGCTTATTTCATTCATTTGTGTATCATATCGTAGCCTATAAGGTTTAAATCGTTGCCTTTTAAATATACACAAATAGTCAAACTTGTATGATGTATTATTTTAGCTGATATTACTCTTGCCAAGCTCTGATTTCTGAGAGATGCACGGAGAGGCAACAGCAATGACACTCTTTTTATTCATAAAATTTACATTCATTCACTTCACACACTCATTATTGCGCAACTTTAGAGGTCTGTGTAAAATATCAGCTGATCCCCTGGCTCACCTGTTATCTAGCAAACATCAGTGTGCCAGCCTCAGCCGAATATTCGGGCACAATTATTCGTTATTATCCGTTATTCGTTTTTGAAGCCATTATCCGTGCCTTTCCGAATAAGGTATTTGGATTCAGGCATACTCCTAGTTTCAAGTCAGTTACTTTCTTTTGCTGTAGTGTGTCAGTCGGAAATATCAGTTTACTTTTCCAAATATTCATTGTGCCATTTAACTAATTTTTTCTGACAACAGCCAGTGCTCCACACAGAGATCTGATCTGATCATCATCCAGTCTGTCTGGAATGACATGAAGAAACAGAACAAACTGAGAATTTTTTTTTTTTTCTGAGAAATAAATCCAGAAGAACTGTGGCAACATCTCCAAGATGCTTCAAGAAACCTACCTGCAAAGCTACAGTACTGTTGTTTTGTCACTTTTGTAAAAGGCACTAAAAATGCTGTAAAATAAGGATGCTGTCAAAAATAATTTCATAAATAGATTTTCTTTATCAACTAACTTCTATTAACTAAATTAAACATTTGGTGTGAGCATCCTTTGCGTTTAAAGCAGCTTTTGCCTTAGGTGAACTTGCACATTGTTTTTTCAGGTAGCTGCTACAATGAATCTTGAGGATCACCTTTATGAGATTGTCCGGGTCTGGAGTCATCAAGCATCGGCATCTTCATCTGACTTTATTTTGGTTAGGTCTAGATTCATCCATGTACACAACAGGCAAACAGTATATAACATAGGATATTAACCACCAAAATACAGATTTGTCATGTGAGAACTTCTTTACGCAAATGAGATTGGGGAAGCCATTAGTACATTTGATTTTATTTGTTAATTTATTTACAAAATAACAATTTAAAATATATTAATATAACTACATTATGTGCATATTTACATATTACTACCAATGCTGGTTTATCGTTTGCTGCTCTCCAGCATGGGAAGCAGGTGTTCATGGCATGCTATATTGGTCGTGGACCAGCATCCGTTGTCTTTTGGATGCTGGTATGGTTACAAAAAAACTTGTTTCTGGTAAAACATCTGGTCTGCTTACTCAACCCAGGAAGACCATCTTTGTCAACCACCTTCACCAGAAAAAACATGCTAGTGAAGCAGCTTCATCAACTCCATCTGAGAGTTTGAGAATGGGTAAAATCCTGCATTGCTGGTCACCAGCATAATGTGGGCCTATGTCTTGCACACTGGAACCATTTATGTGGTTTATGGATTGATGGTCTCCTCTCGTGGACTTGATGAAATGCTGACTCAAGCTGAATAACTGCCTTCAGCTGAGCTGTGTGTCACTGAATGGATGAACTTTACAAAATTATTGAATTGAACTGAATTAATACTGAATTGACTGGAGCTGAGTAATGATACTATTGACTTTTTAGAGCTACTTTAATTTGGCATTTGTCTAATATTTGATTAATTTGACATCAGTCATTTTGTGACTTCCCTGTTTGGTGTGAAACTGTTTTGAAACATTGTCTATAGTATAAAGCGCTTTATCAACAAATGTACAACCTGAATTCCGGAAATGTTGGGACAATTTTTTATATTTAAATAAAATGAAAACTAAAAGAATTTCAAATCACATGAGCCAGTATTTTATTCACAATAGAACATAGATAGCATTAGAAATGTTTAAACTGAAAAATTTTACAATTTTATGAAAAAAATGAGTTAATTTCAAATTTGATGCCTGCTATAGGTCTCAAAATAGTTGGGACGGGGGCATGTTTACCATGGTGTAGCATCTCCTCTTCTTTTCAAAACAGTTTGAAGACGTCTGGTCATCGAGGTTATTAGTTTCTGGAGTTTTGGTGTTGGAATTTGGTCCCATTCTTGCCTGATATAGGTTTCCAGCAGCTGAAGAGTTTGTGGTCGTCTTTGACGTATTTTTCGTTTAATGATGCACCAAATGTTCACTCTAGGTGAAAGATCTGGACTGCAGGCAGGCCAATTCAGCACCCGGACTCTTCTACTACGAAGCCATGATGTTGTAATAGCTGCAGTATGTGGTTTTGCATTGTCCTGCTGAAATACACAAGGCCTTCCCTGAAATAGACGTCGTATGGAGGGGAGCATATGTTGCTTTAAAACCTTTATATACCTTTCAGCATTCATAGTGCCTTCCAAAACATGTAATCTGCCCATACCGTATGCACTTATGCACCCCCATACCATCAGAGATACTGGCTTTTGAACTGAACGCTGATAACATGCTGGAAGGTCTCACTCCTCTTTAGCCCGGAGGACACGGTGTCCATGATTTCCAACAAGAATGTCAAATTTAGACTCATCTGACCATAGAACACTTTTCCACTTTGGAAACAGTCCATTTTAAATGAGCCTTGGCCCACAGGACACAACGGCGCTTCTGGACCATGTTCACATATGGCTTCCTTTTTGCATGACAGAGCTTTAGTTGGCATCTGCAGAAGGCACGGCGGATTGTGTTTACTGACGGTGGTTTCTGAAAGTATTCCTGGGCCCATTTAGTAATGTCAATGACAGAATCATGCCATTGAGTGATGCAGTGTCGTCTGAGGGCCCGAATACCACAGGCACCCAACAAAGGTCTTCGGGCTTGTCCCTTATGCACAGAGATTTCTCCAGTTTCTCTGAATCATTTGATGATATTATGCACTGTAGATGATGAGATTTGCAAAGCCTTTGCAATTTGACGTTGAGGAACGTTGTTTTTAAATTATTCCACAATATTTTGATGCACTCTTTCACAGATTGGAGAGCCTCTGCCTATCTTTACTTCTGAGAGACTCTGCCTCTCTAAGACATCCCTTTTATGTTACAGACCTGATGTCAATTAACTTAATTAGTTGCTAGATGTTCTCCCAGCTTAATCTTTTCAAATTTTCTTGCTTTTTCAGCCCTTTGTTGACCCCGTGACAACTTTTTTGAGACCTGTAGCAGGCATCAAATTTAAAATGAGCTCATTTAGTGGATAAAACTGTAAAATGTATCTGTTTAAACATTAATGTTCTCTATGTTCTATTGTGAGTACAATATTGGCTCATGTGATTTGAAAGTCTTTTAGTTTTCATGTTTTTCAAATTTAAAAAACGTCCCAACATTTCCGGAATTCGGGTTGTACCCGAGGACATCATGACTATGCTAGTCCACCATCTAGACCAGGACTAACCAGCATAAACCAACCTGGACCAACATGGAATTCATTCTGGTTTATGCTGGATTTTTATTTATTTTTTGGTCCCACTTTATATTAGGTGGCCTTAACTACTATGTACTTACATTTAAAGCAATAATTTTATACAGTGAACTAATTGTGTACATACATGCTTTTACATTGTACTTATATTTTAGAAACAAACAAACAAACAAAAAAAAAACCTGCACGTAATAACATCTGTAACTAATTTCTGTAAATACATTTGTATGTCACGGTTGCCTACTGTGACAAGACGAGGAACGAGGAAACTTGGATAATCTCAAAATGACAGTCTTTACAGGACGGGGACAGGGACAGGCTTACAGGACGGAAGGCCTCCAGGGCGGATCAGACAGTTCAGGGCGCCATGGCGGAGCAGGGAGTTCAAGGGCGTCATGGCGGATCAGGGAGCTCAGGAGACCATGGTGGGGCAGGGAGCTTAGGAGGCCATGGCAGAGCAGACAGTTCAGGGAGCCTCCTTGACCTTGGCTTCATCCTTTGGCCCAGTCTCTACGGCTGGAGCCCTATAACCCCCCCAAAAAATCCATGGTGGAAATCATGGTCTCTGAGGCCTTCCGTGGGCCTGATGTGGGAACAACAGCAGTCTCTGGGTTGAACGTGGGAATAAGGGCCCTCTCTGGGCTAAACTTGGGAACAGGAGCCCTCTCGGGGCTAGACTCGAAATCTGAGGCCCTCTCTCGGCTGGACGTGAGCACAACCGCCCTGCTTGGGCTGGACGAAGAGAAACTCAGGAACCGCTTCCATAGAGGCAACAGGAAAAGCAAGCGGCTTGGGAATGGCCTCCGTGGCCATGACAAGAGAAGTAGCCAGCTTCAGAAGAGTCTCTATGGACAAAACAAGACCGACTGGAATTTTTTCTCTGAACAAGACAAGACTTATAAGCACAGTTTCAGGGGACATGACTAGACTCTGGTCAGAGGCTGGAGCCATCTCTCGACTCTGGTCAGGGGCTAAAGCTGACATTGGAGTGGTTACAGCAGCTGAACTGCCGGTGGACTTGACTTTGGAGCGGCCGGTGGGCCTGACTTCGGAGCGGCTGGCGGACTTGACTGATGAACGGTTGACGGACTTGACTAAATAACTTTAGACAGTACATTAGACAGAAAACCACAACACAAGACAGGAACACAGGTCTGACAGTATACTTACACTGTTGACCCATCCCTTACACCTTAACCCACCCTTAAACCTTACCACCAAACCTGTCCCTAACTTTATATATCCCACCTCAATAGCAGCAGAAGTGTTTTGCAATACAGTATGAACACAATACTTATATTGTACTTAATTCTTGATTTAAGTATGTAGTTAAGGCCACCTAATATAAAGTGGGGCTTTTTTTTGCTGGATTGTTCAATTGCTTTATTAATCCAGTGATCATTGTAGCATTTGCTTATGATCATTGATGGTCGTTGGGACTTTATGTTTTAAGAGATCCTTTTAGTCTTTTGACATTTGCATATAATTCACAGACCTGGCCTCACATTATACCTTTATATGGGTGCTAAATTGCCAATGGTTGTCCCCCACTATCTAGAACATAGGTCACTAACAGGCGGACCGCGGTGCGGGTCCGGGTCCGGACCCAGAAGACGTCCCATCTGGACCCGGACCTACATATCTAGCTTCTATTTCAACTGGCGCAGCTTTTGTAGTCTTTACGGTAGTGGACTCCGGTTTGAATCAGTGAAGGCTTTTGACATAATGAAATAAATGCCAAACTTTCTAGTAAATCCAAATTTATATCTAGCAGATCAAGGTCAGCTCTAGAGCCGTTTGGGTGCAGTCGTGCATGCAGTGATGAGAGCAGAGAGTGCCCTCTCTGCACAGACAGATGAAACTTTCAATGGGTGAAAAACAATGGCATTTTCAAAAGTTAGTAAAGTTGACGAGTCCTTAAAAATCTTAAATGTTACAAGAAAGTCTTAATTATGATTTCAGGAGGTATTAAATGTGGGGACTGAAAGACAAGAATTGCGCCATTCATTGAATAAATGAGCGCTGCATGTTTCAAAGTCATCTGCTTCGCTGCTTTGTGGAGTCTGTCTGTTGGGCTTTGTTTACTGCCATTCCCAAAGTGCCACCTGCTGGAAGAGAATGATTTTCCATTTTCAATCAGCCCATAAGTCTGCTGTTGTCAAAGGCCAATGTGAAAATCAATCCATGTTTTTAAGCAGCAAACGCAGAGTTGTAAATGTGAACTGGTGGATCAACAAGAAGATAATATGTTATAAAATGTAAACAAGGCAGTAAAATATATTTATATGTTATTTAATTAATATAATACTTGATTGTTTTTGTGAAAACCTGCATCTGAACAGTAAATCATGCTTTTTACAGTCATTTAATTTTTTATTCATTTTTATTTTTTTGTGCAGGTCTTAAAAAAAAAGGTCTTTAAAAGTCTTTAATTTAAGCTTAAATATCCTGCAGATACCCTGGCCTGACAAAAACCATCAATTGTTTTTTATATATCATTGTTCGGACCTCGGCTGGTGGAGAGAGCTCATTACTGGACCTCGAGCCGTTTTAGTTAAAGACCCCTGATCTAGAAGATGGTAAACAGATCAACTCTCTGTTCTCTCCATCGGACTTCAAACGCATTCCAAAGAGAACTAAATGACCCTCGGTACCAGGCACCAATGGCCTGGCTGACCAGTGGACTACCTCCACGATTACGATACACATAACACACACACACACACACACATAGAGACATTTTCTTTATTTAGACTATAATTAATCAGTTACAAATGTATCTGGTATATGCATGTGTTGTTTGTATGTTTCCTTATTATATTAGCCTAGTTACCACTCGTTATTTGTATTAGTAAAGCTCTAAACGCTCAGGTGTATGAATGTATCTTTGTTTTAATATCTTCTAGATGTTTCTTTCTTGGTATCAAAATGATATACTCTTTATTCCTCAAACAATGATGTACACTATGTGATCGTGAAATGTATCATACTATTTTTACTGTACTGTGGGCAAAACAACACAGATTCTTCAGACCAGTCATAAAACATGCAAATTAGGTGTCAAGTGGGACAAAGAAACACTTTCCTGCTGAAACTATGTGCCTTGTTATTGGTCAGACTAACCAAAATGGGTGTTACAGGAAAACCAGATAAAACTTTTCCTACACCCAAAAGGGCTGCTCTTTACTTTCCGTTCCTGGAAGACACACATATCACCTTGGAAATCTCGTGACTCCCCTTCCGGGGCGAGTCTGATCTTCTGGCAGTTTTAAGTTCAGTAACTTTGTCGATTCACTTCAGACCAATCAACCCATGGCTGGAATGACGAAGCTTTCACTCCTAAGAATTCATCAGGAATTATTATACACATTATACACACACCAGGACACTTTACTCAGCACCAATAAAACCAATGCAAGTAACCGCTTGTTAACTGTTTAGATGTACTTCTAGGCTTCGACCCCTTTTAATTAAGGTGATGTGATTCTCTGATGGTTCTTAACAGGTTGTGGTTAGCTGATGTGTAAATACTGCACACTCCCCCCCCCCCCCCCTCTCTCTCTCTCTCTCTCCATGCTTTCCTTGCGTTGGCATCTATGTTTAATGTGTGTAAGTTTGTGTCTACTTAGATGTTGCATGTTCCCCTGTAGTGTAGTTTAATAAACATCCATATGTATTGACACTTGGTTGTCTGTCTGCTGCTCACAGAACGAGGTCACTTTAATGTTCCGGTTTTGTTACATGCTCTGTGAGCAATGTAAGGAAATTATTTCTCGTGACCAGAGTCAATAGACGATTAAAACTGTCTGTTCTGCGGACGAACAAATCAGTTTATTGTACTATCAATGTTGCAGTTAATTCCTGAAGATTAATATAATTGATAATAACCCGTTATGCTTAATTATGTTCATCTCACATTGAGCGAATTTACTACATCATTGTTTTCCTTACATATAAGCTGTATATACTGTGGTTTAAACACTATAGCAGAATCCCTATCAAACATTTATACACTGTCATGCCGCCCAGCCCCTGTCTTTGTATTATTATTAGATTTGTCCAGGGACATGCATGTTTCCTAACTGATGAAATTAGCCTCTGGTTACTTTTGGAACTGCAGTCTTTGCTTGTGTAATGCCATTGGGAATCCTGGCTGTGAAATTTGGGCTACATCAGAGAGCATGCTGGGAGAACACTCAGAATAGCCAATGGCTATGGAGCATGAATTGAGCAATGCAGAAGGTTAGTCCCTTGTATTCTCTGTCTATGCGTCTGATTCATTCTTTCACTTTACTCCACCGCAGCTCTCTACACCTCCTGTTGTTCTTCGGTTCTTTAGCATTGTAATGATGGACCACATCTTAGACTATGTGTGTGTGCATGTGTGTGCATGTGTGTGTGTGTGTGAGAGAGAGAGAGAGACAATGCTGCTTTGTCTCCCACAGACTGCTGCAGCTTACAATAGATCTTTTATCCAGTGAGTGTTGTGTTTCCAGACTGCAGGCTGCCTCTTCAAGTCAAAAGTGTGACAGCTTGCACTGGCCTTACTCTATATGCTACTACTACTACACACACACACACACACACACACACACAGAATTGTACCCTTTCTTTCCTTTTTCACTGAGCCACTGATACTCTAACTGTTACATCTCTGTTGCATCACTGCTCTAATCTGATAGGCCCATTCCTCACAATGCCACAGGACAAAAACAACAAGACACTGTGAAAAATAACTAAAAACAAGAATACAGTCAGTAGTGCATTTAGGAAGATTGCAGGTTAAATGCATGGACAGCATTTGTGGAATGCAGTTGAATACCACAGGAAATAAACCACCAGACTATGTTTATCATGTGTGCCAATAATGCAATTATTTCCAATAATCAGAGTAAGAACTTAATTGCAATTAGATGTTTGACATGAGCAAACCTCACTCAATTGTAATTATTTGCTTAGAACTGTGGTTATTTTTACCGCTGTTGGTCACAAATAAAGAAATGCACTGCAAATAGAAAAAAAAAATGCCTGCAAATTAAGAAAACAACTTTGTCAATTTGACAACACACGTGCTGCAAATGCTCACAACCCAGCCAAATAAAGAAACTCACTGCAAACAGAAAAAAATGCCTGCAAATTAAGAAAACAACTTCATCAATTTGACAACACACGCTGCAAATGTTCACAACACAACCAAATAAAGAAATGCACTGCAAATAGAAAAAAACGCCTGCAAATTAAGAAAACAACTTCATCAATTTGACAACACACGCTGCAAATGTTCACAACACAAACAAATAAAGAAACACACTGCAAATACTCACAACACAACCAAAAAAACTAAAGCGCTCCAAATAAAATTCTTTATTTGGCTGTGTTGTGAGCATTTGCAGCACCTACTGTCAAATTGATGAAGATGTTTTCTTGATTTGCTGGTGCTTGCATGTGTTTTCTGAAGTTGCACCACGTTGAGCTCTCTCGGCCACCGTACAAAACAGATTTCTATGGACGTATTGGTTAATTATTCGGCGCCGTGCTGAACAGTTCCTCGCGACTGGTGGCAGTGAGTTGTGTTGAATTGTGTTGACAGAGTTCAGCCATGCAGAGTGGATGGAAAACATCTGTATGTCACAGAGTTCATACATGAATTAGTGTGAACAACACACGTCATCTGTGTACGTCTGAGCACTTTGGTCAGAAATAATGCAATTAAGGTGTTTACTTGCCTATTTAGTGTGATTAAAATCAGCATACGCCACATATTTCAATATAATTATGAGCTTAATCGCATCAGCTTGATCGAAGTATTATTGAGATCAGGTAAAATTTTGTTGCAATATTGCCAAAATCCCATTGTAATCACATCTTGAGGATGCATGTAAACATAGTCATTGTTAGTGTAAGAAGATTTGGTCACACTTTATTTTAAGGTCCAGTTCTCGCTATTAACAAACCATTAACTATGACTTTTGCCTCAATAAACTCTTAATTTGCTGCTTGTTAATAGTTATTAAGGTAGTTAAATTTAGGATTAGGGACGTAGAATATGGTCAAGCAGAATATGTGCTTTATAAGTACTAATAAACAGCCAATATGTTAATAATGGGCATGCTAATAAGCAACTAGTTAACAGTGAGAATTGGTCCCTATACTAAAGTGTTACTGAAGATTTTTATTCATTTGCATTTCCCTTCTGTTAACCTACAGACAATTTTTTGAGTCACTACCCACAGTAAAAAGTTAGCATTGGAGGTACGCAATGTTAATGGCTTAAATCTCATAAGTCAAAGACATCAAGTGAGCAAATCATAGGAAAAGTAAAGCCTCATTCCCACTGCCAGTGAATCTGTAGCTGTTAGTCACCAGTGGCTCCTGATTAAGACACTAGGAACTCTACTGGTTCCCTAGCAATATTATGAATGACATTCATGGGTGTCATTACATGTTGTTGACACTGAATCAGTTTACTTTCCACTTAAAAAATATTCTGGAAGGAAAGACAGTAAATTTACAGTAAATTAGTGCATAAAAAAAAAAGAAAAGAAACAATGCATGCTCTATGCCACTGTGGCTACAGTATCTCTGTGTGGCCAGAGCACAAGCCTCAGGCTACCTGGGTTCACAGAATCATTCAGGCTCACAGCCCACATAGTGAAGACCACCGGTTGGTGTGAGAGCTGGGGTTGGATAAGGTCAATTTCCAGCGGTACTTCTGGCTGAAGTGAACTCTGTTTGCTCACAAAAGAGAAGACAAACATAGAGCCATTTGCCCAAAGTAAAGCTTGCAATTCATGTATGGTGAATGGTCTTGATTTAATATATGATCTTAGTTTAAAAACTGTATACATTGACTGATATTATTAACTTGTTCATCTTGTTGACATAATCTTGCAGGATATGGATCATGTGCGCTTTACTGATTTCACTCCCATTAGTAGTTGCTCCTGAAAGTCACAGCTCATTTGCATTAAAGTTAAGCTTTTCTCAACTTTATCACGTTGCTAGACATGCCTACATCCTATCACCAATGGTCACTATCGCAAGAAGTCAACTGCTTTCAATTAAAAAATGACAGGGAACATGACACATTGTGGCTGCGTGCTGCTAGTGGTGTGAACAGGTTTAAGTTATGACATTATTTCGCAATGACGCATGATTATTAATTAATGATTACGACATCAAAATATGTATGTATAAGACCTGTAACATGCATTAAGTGGGACCAACTTTGAGGTCATGTCAACCTTAAACAGTCAACAACAGATTAGTAATTCAACCTGTTTATTTTTACTGTGATGCATGCTGGAAATTGTATTCCTGTGTCCACCACCATGGACATCATACATTCAGGATTTGAAATTGACATTTGGAATCAACACATATCAACTCTAGCTAATTTGGGCTATGATAGGGTGACCATACGTGCCATTTTTCCTGGACGCACCCTGGCCAGGATTTCTATATTGCTTATAATATCTAGGATTTGGCTTTGTTTGCGTGTGCAGACCGATCGGTGTATGACATCGGTTCCGTATGTTTCGAAACGCTCTCGAGGTACTTTGAATCAAAGCAATATAGAAATCCTGGCCAGGACGCGTCCAGGAAAAATGGCACGTATGGTCACCCTAGGCTATGATCCACAAATTATGCCCTCCAACAAGGAACCTCTAACATTAGAAAAACAAAGTGTAAATAGGGTCACACGCTGAACAAGAAACACAACTTTTCTATTATTGTACGGCAGCGCCACACGTTATTGGTCAACAGGGCCCAACTTCAGCTCTACAGGATGTTAATTTCTAGTCCCTATAGTTTTCAATCATGTTACTTTCTGACTTTACCCTTGACTAGAAGTTAGGGTGCTGTGCATTTTTTTCGGAACTTTTGCCTTTATCGCAATAGGACAGATCAGAACTGACAGAAAGCAAAGTGGGAGAGAGGGGGGCGGGATTGAAGTGCTCGAGTTGGGATTCGAACTCAAGATGCCCGTAGCACAACGGCGCTGACCAAAGACCTAAATTCTAACTCATTGATGCAATTTGTTCATTCCTAGAGTGAAGTTTTGCCTGTATAGTAGTGATTCAATGTTTTGGACTGTTGCCCTGAACTTGACCATGTCAGTACAGATAATGGATTTTAATGGATTCCAGTGGAGGAGAGGCTTTATAACAAATTCAGCACTGAAATCAGACTTTTGTGAGGAAATACCTGATCACTTCACAGCCTCAACGTGTTTACTATTAAATATTCATTTTTTGTGTGAGCTATATTTAGAAATTATCCACAAACTGCCCATTTACTAAAACATGTTATTTTATTTTTTATAATTATTTTATTTCAGCTTGTTGCTGATATTTCACATTTTCCTTTAGTGGAAATCGATGTACTAATATAACAAAAATAAGTCTGAAATAAAAAAAAAAAAGAATAAAAATGGAAAAAACACAACAAATGCATTACAATGGAAACAAAATATGAAATGAAAACTAATTCAAATGGTTAATATCAACTATACTAAAGTAACATTGCTTAAGGCTAAGGATAGGGGTACACTTCATATTACTCATGATGAAATTTGAGAATAGAGTAGGTCCACCCTATTTCAGAAAGATTTACCCACTTGGAGAAACTATTAATCAATTAAAAGAATAATAGTTCTCTGTCTCTGGCTGTCTGTGCTCTTTGCTAACTCTTTCTCTCAGCATGTCTCTCTCTGCAGCTGCTCTGTGGTTTCCTCCAGCTGAACAGCCTTTTGGGTTCTTTACAATCTGCCCCCCAGCTGCCTCAATTAGAGTCACGATCCTATGGGCCGTCCCGCTCCAAGGACAGAGCTGTCTCTTTCTCTCTCTCTCTAACCAGCAGATGGTTAATGATTCATTGACGGGGTTGGTAGCTGTGCGCACGTGTTTAGGTGAGTGTAGCATTTCTGAGGACGTTCCAAGGTGTGTTTTTGTGCGTGTGCATGTGAATACTCTGAATGGGGGATGGGAGGTTGAGGTCACTTGAGCTCAAAAAAACATGTTTTCATGTTTCTCATCTCTAAATGCTGACATAGCTGGAATAGTTTGTAACACTGATTATCAAAATATCCAAAATACTTTTCTTGCCTCTTATTCATTTATCCTTTCACACAACTCTATTCATTCAGGTGCTAAATTTACATTGTCATGCAAAACTTGTATAAACATCACATTTTTGTTGTATTGTAATCTCTTTTTGGTCATTGGTCAAGTGGAAACCTAGTTTTTGCTTACTTCCTGTTGCCCACAATAAGAGGAAGTGTCTTGATCATTGGGGGCTCTGAGGGAGATGTGGCCACTGTCAGTGATTATGTGTGTAGATTGGTGTGTGTGTGTGTGTGTGTGTGTGTGTGTGCGTGCACACCTCCTCCCATCCTCTCTGGTCTCCTCCTCCTAAAAACAGAAACACAATAGCCCCTATGAGAGAAAAAGAGAAGTGCCCACAATGTGTACAGCCAACTTTCCTTGTGGATTTGGAAACAAAGAGAAGATGGAGAGAGACAATAGAGACAGTCAGTGTAGTCAAACAGGGTGACACACCTCTGGAGCAGAAAAGAGAGATAAAATTAAATGGCTCATTTACATGAAAGGCCTATGGACAATGCAGCTTCTGCCTGCGTATGAAAATTACACTTCAATTCTCAGAGGAGTCGGGCTGCGTTATGGAAAATGAAGGCATGGTTCAACTCAAAGTGCTCTCAGCAACAGCCCATTAACTACTCTGCTACCCACGTGCCTCTACCTACGTTTCTGCAAAACTCAAAAATCATACCTATGTGTACAAATCACTTCTGTTTCCAGTAGAATTGAACACTAGAAGCAGTAAAATTCTGACAACTTTAATTCCTTTTCAGACAAATTTTGATTTACAGGTCTAGAGTTTCCATCAAGAAAGTCAAATTTTTCACACACTTTCTTGCATAATATTATGTTATGATTTCAAAAATTTCAGATCCAAAAACTGATACTTTTGAATGTTAGTGTCACATATGCAGCTCCATATGTATGGCAACTCATACAATATGGTGTTGCATGTGAGGTGAAGCGTTCTGGTACGAATCCCGACTATGGTACAAAACAGCTCAAACCTGCATATAAGTTCTTTGAAAATTGACAGACACAAACAGATTCTGGAGAGTCTGTATGTATTTCTGTTAGTTATCCTGTTCTCCGAGTGTGCCACTTTGGGGTTTGTGATCCTTAGCTTCAGCGATCAACACAGAGTGGACCATGACCTGTGGAACCTTAGCCAAAAAAAAATAAAAAAAAATACTACAGAGCTTACCAGTTTCTTGGCAGGGTATTTTCTTCACTTTTTATTGTTGCTTACAGACATTCTGGATGTGATGGGAAAGATCTTTCTCAGAGGTGTCAAGGAAATACCTGTCCCATCAGGAAATCTCTGATAAATATGCAAGATAAAGTGTATATTAAAGTCAGGTTCATGCAGAGCCTCCTTAAGTGGAATTACCAATTTCACTTCCATCTTATATACCAGCTGCCAATGGCGAATCTGGAGAGTCTCAGCTTCACAAACAGTCAACAGAAAAATAAGATCTCTTCTGTCAAACTTATGCGATGATATACAGGTGCTGGTCATATAATTAGAATATCATCAAAAAGTTGATTTATTTCACTAATTCCATTCAAAAAGTGAAACTTGTATATTATATTCATTCATTACACACAGACTGATATATTTCAAATGTTTATTTCTTTTAATTTTGATGATTAGAGCTTACAGCTCATGAAAGTCAAAAATCAGTATCTCAAAATATTAGAATATTACTTAAGACCAATACAAAGAAGGGATTTTTAGAAATTTTGGCCAACTGAAAAGTATGAAAATGAAAAGTATGAGCATGTACAGCACTCAATACTTAGTTGGGGCTCCTTTTGCCTGAATTACTGAAGCAATGCGGCGTGGCATGGAGTCGATCAGTCTGTGGCACTGCTCAGGTGTTATGAGAGCCCAGGTTGCTCTGATAGTGGCCTTCAGCTCATCTGCATTGTTGGGTCTGGTGTCTCTCATCTTCCTCTTGACAATACCCCATAGATTCTCTATGGGGTTCAGGTCAGGCGAGTTTGCTGGCCAATCAAGCACAGTAACACTATGGTCATTGAACCAGCTTTTGGTACCTTTGGCAGTGTGGGCAGGTGCCAAGTCCTGCTGGAAAATGAAATCAGCATCTCCATAAAGCTTGTCAACAGAAGGAAGCATGACGTGCTCTATAATTTCCTGGTAGATGGCTGCATTGACTGTGGACTTCAGAAAACACAGTGGACCAACACCAGCAGATGACATGGCAGCCCAAATCATCACTGACTGTGGAAACTTCACACTGGACTTCAAGCAACATGGATTCTGTGCCTCTCCACTCTTCCTTCAGACTCTGGGACCTTGATTTCCAAATGAAATGTAAAATTTACTTTCATCCGAAAAGAGGACTTTGGACCATTGAGCAACAGTCCAGTTCTTTTTCTCCACAGCCCAGGTAAGACGCTTCTGATGTTGTCTCTGGTTCAGAAGTGGCTTGGTAGCCCTTTTCCTGAAGATATCTGAGCGTGGTGACTCTTGATGCACTGACTCCAGCTTCAGTTCTCTCCTTGTGAAGCTCTCACAAGTGTTTGAATCGGCTTTGCTTGACTGTATTCTCAAGCTTGCGGTCATCCCTGTTGCTTGTGCACCTTTTCCTACCCAAATTCTTCCTTCCAGTCAACTTTGCATTTAATATGCTTTAATACAGCACTCTGTAAACAGCCACACCTTTCAGTAATGACCTTCTGTGACTTACCCTCTTTGTGGAGGGTGTCAATGTTCGTCTTCTGGATCATTGCCAAGTCAGCAGTCTTCCCCATTATTGTGGTTTCAAAGAACAAGAGATACCCAGAATTTATACTGTAGGGATGGTCATTTATTCAAACTCAAATGTAAATATTCTAATATTTTGAGATACTGATTTTTGACTTTCATGAGCTGTAAGCTCTAATCATCAAAATTAAAAGAAATAAACATTTGAAATATATCAGTCTGTGTGTAATGAATGAATATAATATACAAGTTTCACTTTTTGAATGGAATTAGTGAAATAAATCAACTTTTTGATGATATTCTAATTATATGACCAGCACCTGTATGTTGATTTACTGGCACCTTAAAAATGTGTAACATTCAGGATGACACCAAAGCAGTTGGGAGTGCAGTGTCCAACTTGTCAAAGACAACAACACCAAACACTAGGGGTGTCCCCTAGGTGACTAAGGATTTACATAGTCGAATTGGAATTGTTGAATCTTGCCGATAGTCGACTGATAGTCGAATCATATGTTTGGGGGTGGGGGCAAAATACATTACCAAGAGTCAAGTCAGACATTCGACAGTCATAATTACTGACGTTAACACACAGGGAAAATGTGATGCCTCACAGATACAAAAATAATATTTTATGTTTTGATTAAAAGATAGTTAGCATTAAATGTCAGCTAAACCGTAAGAATTCACAACAATTTTTACAATAGTGCTCTCATTATAATGTTATGTATATGACAGTAGTTATTAAAGGTGGGGTATGTATGTATGTAGTAGTTTACTGTCGGGATCTGTCGTGTTGGGCCGCATCCAGTGTAGACAGCATCACTGATTATTTTAATATCAATTTAATATCAAGTTTAATAGCTAATACACTAGAAGTTAAATTTTTAAAAATGTATAATTTTGTTTCTCTATTTAACAACATTCAGTTACAATAGTGAAAGACGTCTTCCCTCACTTAGTTTGTATGTTTTACAGCTGGATGCTGTGCTTACGATCAATAATCACATCTCTGCATTCACCCATACTGATTTACAGAAATCCCGCTCACTGTGAAGCGGGAGCGACTAAGCAGCAGAGGATTCAGTAGCCCCTCACTGCAAACAAAGATCCAGGGGGCGGGGTTGGATCCACATCCAGGGGGTGGAGATTGCCCAGCTAACAGGGAACGTTCCCAGAACATTCACTAACGTTCTTTAAAAGTTGTGTTAATGTTAGTACAAAACGTTATTAAAATAATGTTTTTGGAACGTTCTTATAACGTTGTTAACGTTCTTGTAACGTTGATAGAAAACGTTCTTAGAACAACGTTCTTGGAACGTCTTTAGGACGTCATTTGTACTTGATGAATGTTCTTATAACTCTGATAGAAAACGTTCTTAGAACAACGTTCTTGGAACGTCTTTAGGATGTGATTTGTACTTGATGAATGTTCTTATGGCGCTGATAGAAAAGCGTTCTTAGAACAATGTTCTTGGAACGTGTTTAGGGCGTTATTTGTACTTAATGAACGTTCTCATAATGTTGATAGAAAACGTTCTAAAATCAGCGTTCTTGGAACGTCTTTAGAACGTTATTTGTACTTGATGAATGTTCTTATAACTCTGATAAGCGTTCTTAGAACAACGTTCTTGGAGCGTCTTTAGGATGTGATTTGTACTTGATGAATGTTCTTATAACTCTGATAGAAAACGTTCTTAGAACAACGTTCTTGGGCGTCTTTAGGATGTGATTTGTACTTGATGAATGTTCTTATAACTCTGATAAGCGTTCTTAGAACAATGTTCTTGGAACGTGTTTAGGGCGTTATTTGTACTTAATGAACGTTCTCATAATGTTGATAAGCGTTCTAAAATCAGCGTTCTTGGAGCGTCTTTAGGGCGTTATTTGTACTTGATGAATGTTCTTATAACTCTGATAGAAAACGTTCTTAGAACAATGTTCTTGGAACGCGTCTTTAGACGTTATTTGTACTTGATGAATGTTCTTATAATGTTGATAGAAAACGTTCTAGAACAACGTTCTTGGAACGTCTTTAGGACGTTATTTGTACTTGATGAATGTTCTTATAACTCTGATAGAAAATGTTCTTAGAACAACGTTCTTGGAACGTCTTTAGGATGTGATTTGTACTTGATGAACGTTCTTGTAGCGTTGATAGAAAAGCGTTCTTAGAACAACGTTCTTGGAACGTCTTTAGGATGTTATTTGTACTTGATGAATGTTCTTATAATGTTGATAGAAAACGTTCTTAGAACAACGTTCTTGGAACGTGTTTAGGACGTTATTTGTACTTAATGAATGTTCTCATAATGTTGATAAGCGTTCTTAGAACAACGTTCTTGGAACGTCTTTAGAACGTCATTTGTACTTGATGAATGTTCTTATAACTCTGATAGAAAACGTTATTAGAACAACGTTCTTGGAACGCCTTTAGGATGTGATTTGTACTTGATGAATGTTCTTATGACGCTGATAGAAAACGTTCTTAGAACAATGTTCTTGGAACGTGTTTAGGACGTTATTTGTACTTAATGAACGTTCTCATAATGTTGATAGAAAACGTTCTAAAATCAGCGTTCTTGGAACGCCTTTAGGACGTTATTTGTACTTGATGAATGTTCTTATAACTCTGATAGAAAACGTTCTTACAACAACGTTCTTGGAACGTGTTTAGGGCGTTATTTGTACTTGATGAATGTTCTTATAACTCTGATAGAAAACGTTCTTAGAACAACGTTCTTGGAACGTGTTTAGGACGTTATTTGTACTTGATGAATGTTCTTATAACTCTGATAGAAAACGTTCTTAGAACAACGTTCTTGGAACGTGTTTAGACGTTATTTGTACTTGATGAATGTTCTTATAACTCTGATAGAAAACGTTCTTAGAACAACGTTCTTGGAACGTCTTTAGGACGTCATTTTTACTTGATGAATGTTCTTATAACTCTGATAGAAAACGTTCTTAGAACAACGTTCTTGGAACGCCTTTAGACGTTATTTGTACTTAATGAACGTTCTCATAATGTTGAGAGAAAACATTTTAGAACAACATTCTTAGAACGTTATTGTAATGTAATATAATTTCTAAATTAATAATTAATTGCTAAATGTTATTATGTTGTTATCAAAACATTCTGAGAACAGTATTCATGTCCTTATGATTTCAGGCTACTTTATTAACATTACCATAATGTTGGGAGAAACATCTTTAGAAAAAAAAAAAACACTTATAGGCTATATAAAACAAGAATAGAACAGAATATGATAGAAAAATAAAATGTATTTAAATATGAAACTACAACCTCGATTAGGATGTGGCAAAGTCACTGAATCTTTTATAATTATATACTTTATCATTATTAATTATATATCTTTTATAACTTTTGAAGTCATAGGCCTATAGTGAAATGTCATACACTGTAAATCAGTGGCATTTGCTAAATTAAATTAGTTAATTTAACAAAAAGTTATTTCAACTCAATATATATGTGATGTGAACTCAAAATCTAATTAGGTTAAGGGAACTCAATCTAAATAAGTATAAATTAATTTAATCTACCATATGGTTATTATGTCTAAATGGCTGACCACAAAATATTTTAAAGAAAAATTTGCTTAATTCATGATTTCTAACATTGTTTTCTAGAAATCACGTTTGCTTTATCTCTTTCAATATTAATTAAATAGCCTTCATAACTAAAGATAATACAATAAATACATAAATCTGTTTCATATTAAGCATAGATCAATCCTTTTAAAGAAATTAATTTTACTCGAGACAAAATATTATCCGGGTGTTTTTCAAAAACCGCGCATTTTCAGTCAGTCACATCCGCCCCTCCCCACAGCTCACAGTCACTGGATCACAGCCGGACGGCTCGCGACGCCGTCACGGAAAATAACAGGTAAGCATTCACTTTTTTATTCCTATTTAAAGCACTTTTGAACGTTATTTTGTGTTTTGTCAATTTTATCTGAAGATTAACCAGCTCAGTTATCATTGTAATGTTAGCTAGCAAAGAAGCAAGGACAACCACATCAAAGTTATCAACGGCAAGTGTTAAATATGCAGTGTTATACACAACAGTTTGTCAGTGATAAATTAAGGTGTGTGTGTGTGTGTGTGTGTGTGTGTGTGTGTGTGTGTGGTTTCTCACAGCTGGACACAGACAAACGAGTCCCGCGAATTGTATTTTTAAACTGGAGAGACAGCTGACAGGATGTCGTCATCTGTAACCGTCACTCGCCACAGTTCTCAAGCGAGGTAAAGCAAAGACATATTCTCTGTATTACAATGCCTTTAAACTTTTAGTTAATCATTATTATCCGCTTTGTCAGTTTCATCTAGAATATCCATGTGATGCTGATCAAGTTTTCTAAATCTGCCGAACGCAGTGAACAAAGGGCTGAGGAGCATTTATAATGACTGTTTTGTTAACTTTAGTTAACATTTTACACTATTATTTGCTCCTCACTGTCTTTCTTAAAATTCATACTAACAAATTGTTGTCATGCTTTTGAAATCAATCTTTTCAGAAAGGCAGCGAGGGTGGTGTGATGTCATTTGCAACAAGACGGCTGATACTAATATGAGCCTAAAATAAAGTAAGTAGAATTCACATTAAACAAATTGATGGGCTTTAGTGTTGTACAAGATGTAATTTGTCACCTTATAAACAGTTATTTAAATTCATCGTTCTTCAGTTTTTATATTTTGATGAATTGCTATTAATGCAGATGTAATGATGACCAGAAATGACCAGCAGCACAAATGTTAAGTCTTCTGAAGCAATAGTATACTTTTGTTTTGTGAATATTAGATTGAAATTTAAACCTAAAGATCAAATTGTGAATAACGTTACACAATACAGATGAAAAATAACAAACTAACATCCCACAAGAATGACATCTAAAGACCAGTCATGTTTGATGTAATGTAGGTGCCACCAGTTTGATGCAGAGTGAATTGGCAGAGTGAATAACATCTTAAATTTCAGTTTGTCATTCCGTCAAGTCTTTTGGTATTTTGTGTTGCTTCAGAAGAATACCAGTGAAGTCTTAAGTTCTGATTATAGTTATACATTTATATACTTAACTAATATAGATGGGGAAAAAACTTCTACTTTCCCTTATCCTAAAGTTGCTTTGTTTTCTTATAAAGATGTCAGGTAATTGCTAATGCTAAGTTTGTAGTGGTTAAAAATTGTCTTATGATTCATAAAAATAAGCTGTCCATAAATGTTGCTTAATTGTGAGTTAAATTTCTCTAATTTTGTGTTTTGTCTTCAGGGACAATAATGGCATCAGCCATTCAAGTTATGATCCTGGCAGATCTACTACTATCTGAAAAGTAGTCTCTGCAGATTGTTTCAAGATACACAAGGTAGGACACATGTCAGGACAACTTTATATTTACTTGGCAACATTTAAAAATTTTAACTGAGATCAGTATAGTTAAAAAAATAATAATAATCTGTCATGGTTTGCTCACCCTCATGTTGTTCCAAATTCATTTTGAATGAATTTCATTCATCTTCAAACAAATGTTTTTATTTTTGATTTTCATTCATCATTTTGTCTTTCCATTGGAAGTCTTTATTTTCAAGCTTCTAAAAGTTTATAGTTTAGGCTTTGACACATAATAAAAAAAGCTACTTATACCTTCTGTTATTTATCTTGTTTCTGAATACCTGTAAAATTTAAAGGATTAACTAACAACTTGAGTGTAACTTGTTTTTTGCTCTCAATGCCATTTTGACAATGCAGTTTTTAATCCATGCAGCATTTTTTTAAAGGAAAACATTACAAATTATTCCTTAACAATTTAACTGATGTGTTAATAGCGAAAATTCTTACTGTCAGTTAATGGTTCAATGCTAGCATCCCTACCCAGAAACACCTACTAGAACCTATTGAGTTTCCTTCCTTAACTGAGTTCATGTAACAGTTTATTAGCTAATAACATGTAACAAGGCAACTTTTGCCATTTAATAACTTTATTGATGACTTCTAAATGTTAAATGTTGAAGGGATTTTTCCTGTTTCAAATTGGTATAAAATGGAAATTGCAGTTGACTTAACTACCCTATTATGATGTATTTCCAGTAGTGTGCATGTGTATACCTATCAAGATGAATAAATTAGGTCAATTTATGTTGACCTAAAAATTGTTTTTCGGAAGTGACATGATGAAAATGTATTATTTGAATGTTTATATTTTTCTTAATCTAATGATGCTTCAGAAGACGTTTTTCTTAATGCTGCTAGTAGCTTGTCATTGAAAGTAACATATGCCAAGTCAAATGAAACTACCTTTGACTCTTGAGTAATGTAATATTTGTAGAACTCAGCACAGATCCTAATAATTTTTTGGCATAGCCACACTAATTATTTTATAGGCATTTTGTAATATCACTTTGTAACATCAGCCAATCTGTTTACTTTATAGATGGAGCGTGGAGAGGCGGGACATGGACCACAGTTTTCAGCACCCACACCCCACACTCAAATTCATATAGAAGTTCTCAATTATTAAATGTTAATTTCATAGTTTATATTTAGCTGTGAAGTTATAGTTCATTGTCATAAATATTAAACTACATATTATTATTATTATTATTATTATTATTATTTTACATGATATGCAAATTTCACCAATTTGTTTAATGTGTTAATTAACTTTTTGAAATTGATTATCTTTAATAATTCAGATACCTGTTGAAATGCACATGTAATTATATACTTGCTCGTATCTGGAAGGTTGTGTTAATAAAAATGATGTTGAAAGCGAATGTTGCAATACTGGTAATCTTAAAATAACATTTTATTAAACTAAACTTTGTAATGTTCCAAATGTTTTTAGGGTGTTGTACTTTTAAGAAAATGTAGGTGGAAATAAAGTTGTAGGAACATTATGCTAACCATAAAATAATGTTCTAGCAACGTTAGGCAAACTAGACATTTTGACGTTCTTGGAATGTTCCAAATAAGCGTTAATAGAACATTATATTTTTAATGAAAATTAGGTTGCAAGAACATTGCAGGAAAGTTATGCTAACCATAAAATAACGTTCTAGCAACGTTAAGCAAACTGGACATTTTAACGTTTTGGAATGTTTCAAATAAAAGTTCATAGAACGTTATATTTTTAAATTAAATTTAGGTTGCAGGAACGTTATGCTAACCATAAAATGTTCTAAGAACGTTAAGCAAACTGGACATTTTAACGTTTTGGAATGTTCCAAATAAGCGTTCATAGAGCGTTATATTTTTAATGAAATGTAGGTTGCAAGAACGTTGCAGGAACGTTATGCCAACCATAAAATAACGCTCTAGGAACGTTAAACAAACTGGACATTTTAACGTTTTTGAATGTTCCAAATAAACGTTCATAGAACATTATATTTTTAGTGAAATTTAGGTTGCAAGAGCGTTGTAGGAACATTATGCTAACAAAAAATAACGTTGTAGGGCGTTAAGCAAACTGGACATTTTAACGTTCTTGGAATGTTCCAAATAAACATTCATAGAATGTTATATTTTTTGTGAAATTTAGGTTGCAAGAACGTTGTAGGAACGTTATGCTAACCAAAAATAACGTTGTAGGAACGTTAAGCAAACTGGACATTTTAACGTTCTTGGAATGTTCCAAATAAACGTTCATAGAACGTTATATTTTTAAATAAAATGTAGGTTGCAAGAACGTTGCAGGAACGTTATGCCAACCATAAAATAACGTTCTAGGAACGTTAAGCAAACTGGACATTTTAACGTTCTTTGAATGTTCCAAATAAACGTTCATAGAACGTTATATTTTTAGTGAAATTTAGGTTGCAAGAACGTTGTAGGAACATTATGCTAACAAAAAAATAACGTTGTAGGAACGTTAAGCAAACTGGACATTTTAACGTTCTTGGAATGTTCCAAATAAACATTCATAGAATGTTATATTTTTTGTGAAATTTAGGTTGCAAGAACGTTGCAGGAACGTTATGCCAACCATAAAATAACGTTCTAGGAACGTTAAGCAAACTGGACATTTTAACGTTCTTTGAATGTTCCAAATAAACGTTCATAGAACGTTATATTTTTAGTGAAATTTAGGTTGCAAGAACGTTGTAGGAACATTATGCTAACAAAAAAATAACGTTGTAGCAACGTTAAACAAACTGGACATTTCCACATTTTTGGAACATTCCAAATAACGTTCCCACAACCAAAACAGAACGTTACAAAAACGTTCTCAGAACATAAATTTGTTAGCTGGGTGGTAGGTTTAGGGGTGGAGATGGGTGGGTTTAGGGATCAGGGGGTGGAGACAGGTAGGTTTAGGTAAATGTAAGGTGGGAGAAGTTGGATCTAGATCCAACCACACCCCCTGGATCTTGTGTTCTGCAGTGAGGACCATCTCAGAGGATTCCGCATGGTCTTAAAGCCTTCCTGTAGCAGCTATGTTTGCAATTCAAACAATGATATGGAAAAATAATAATTCATTTGTTATTTGTATGGTCTAGGTTGTCATGCCTGCAAATACGGGACAAACTGTGTTCCGTATATCTTTCATACAGAACACTTCTCTGATGCGTATTATATGGAACAGGCGAATTGTCTCGGGGGACTTAACAATGGATTTAACATCATCATAATCATCCTTTATTGTTATTAAAAATACCATGAGCTGCATACAAAACATACAGAAAATATATTGTCATAATCATATGTCTATTTGCTTTAATATTTCATGTTTAGAAACGTTTCACTCGTCTTTTTATAAGATCTAGAAAGTGAACGCGCTCTGACTCATAACACTCACGCACGTGGAAGAAAACGAACAGTGCTCTTCTGATCACATAATTCAGTGGAGAATTAATATAAATTATATTAAGAACGTGTGAGAATAAATCTGTTCTCAGAGACCAATGATCCATTCTCTTCTCTCTACCGGAATACTCTTCTCTTCTTCGTTGTTTGTTTACACTGGTTTTCGAAACAGCACCACCACTCTCTGTTTTGTGCAACAGCAGCTGCTCTGGCCATGTGATGTAATACTCAAATCTTATTGGACGGCCCCAGTTTTCGCTTTGCGAAACTAAAAAGATTCATCAGACTGGACAAAAAAAAATAAAAAAATTCCCATTTTCAGTGTGCTATGTGGAAGCAGCCATAGGAAGCTGTTGTTTCATTCCAGCGCATCATCGCGTCCGAAATTCGTTTCGCTTTTTCGTGCTCAGTGTGGAAAGGCCTTAACAGGTAGAAAATAAAATGTATTGTTAGCTTCCGGTTTTTTCTGTATCCCTTCTAGCCACAAGTGTGAGATTGGGAGTCGAATCAGGCTGCTCCTATCGAAGCATCAAATCTTTGACTATTCAGGGTCACCCCTACCAAATACACTCTAAAAATGACTTGCCTAAGACAAAATTCTCGACTCTATTGAAGTACCCAGCACCCAAGAGCAGAAAGATCTGAAAACAGCAATGGGGAGATGTCACACTTCAAATTGGGAAGAAATGTAACAATTTGGACACAGAAGAATGAGCCAAACTCTCAGTACAGAAAATAGGTTTAGGCGGCAAGAATTGATATGCTGTTTTGACCAAATCTTTCAACTATAACCTTGTTATAAATGTACTTTAATAAGTTATTTTTCTCACAAGGCTTGCAGATCCAAAATGAGCCATTGTCCCCACACCCACAGGTTTGTAGATAACAACTTAACATTTCATCCCGAGTCAGCCGTAGGCAGAGGTGTAATTCTGTGACAATGGCTTATGCCATGTGCCAGAGCAACAGGAAATAAAGACAGGCCCACTTTTCAGAGATAAGATGCTACACTGTGGGGCAATGGAAACATAGGTGCTTTTCCATTTGGGCTGTGAAATTGGAGCCTTTTTGCAGTTGCAAAAATGAAAACCTATCTGGTGCAAGCAAGTTGCTTTACGTACCACCAGGGATTTCTTCCTCTGTGGTAGGACTCAAGGAGTTTTTGGCATGTTTTACAAATTGAGGGTTTGTTCTAAGCAAACTAACAAGTCCCACTTTACATTACATGTCTTTAACTACTACATACTTACCTTATAATTTATGCTTATACTTATTGTGTCCATATGAGTTGCAACACTGTAATTGCAATTAAAGTAACAGCATGTTCTTATATCTCTCTATACATCTTACTATTGCAAATATTGATTTTAATTTGTACTCAAGTATAAGTAGCAGCATATACTTTTATAATAGCACAAGAGTAACATATTGCATTTTCAAATTGTATTAATTTAGACTGTGAAACAATAAGGAAAATAAGTCTTCATATTCCGTATTCATGCAACACATGTACTGAAGCAGATGTTGCATAATACCACAAGTTAACCACGACCCATACAACTAACCCTAATTTTTGTTGCATCAACAAAACAAGATAATTTCAGAACAACATGTACGCACAAAATGAGTTCACTGTATCAGATGCTTTAGTTAAACACACGTAACAAAAATCGGGACTCCAATCCCTTAAAAAGCATTAAGTATTAAATATAGATTATATACTCTTGACTGATTGCACAGATACTATTTGAACTGAACTGATCTGGATGGTGACATCACTGTATCAATGATGAACTTATTTTAACTGGAAAATTGAGTGTTTACTATTGTCCTCTTGCATTATCAACACATATCCGTTCTGTATAAAGCACTATATAAATAAAGGTGACTTGACAAGACCATGTTTGACCACAGTAGAACACCAGCTATCAAACATGTCAGTATGTGCCATCAAAAGACAAGAACGAACAATTCAGACTGTGCCCTGAGGACTCGCTGCCCCTCACTGAGGCCTTATGGACTCAGCAGATTACAGAGGATCACTTCAGACACGAAGCTCCCCAGATGTTGAGCCTCCCTCTGTTTCTAAAGCCTCCAGTTTTGACTGACTTGAAACATCTTTGCTAATTGTTTAGTAAGACTGTAGTCCATATGGTGACTGGATTTACTGAACTCACTATTTTTTTTGATTTAGTAAATCTCATTGCCTCTTACCTATAGAGGTAAAAAAAAAAAAGCTTGAACGTCCTCAAGAAACTCTATATATCCTTTTGGATACAGAATGGCAGCTGTGCATCTCACTTTACAATTCCAGCCAAGTCCAGTGACAGTCAGACCAAGGTGCCTAGTGAATATAACAGTACAGCCTGAGCATTAATTCAGTTCTTCTCCATTGCTTCTTCAACACGAAGCAGCAGAAAATGGTTTGGCCACAGACTCCAGAAATCAATAAGCTCATTGCTCTGGACCCCAAGGCTGTGATGCTAGTGTTGTCACAAACACATACACACACACACAAACACAAAACCAACCATCCTTTGCTACCAGGAACGAGGCCACCCATGTGTTATTCATATTGTAATTAACCAAGCCAATACAGAGTCTAGCACATGAGGACTGTTGCATGCATGCTTTTCCCGGGTGGGATGGTGGATTTGGGTTGGGGTTGAGAAGAAGAAAGAGGATCGGTTCTGTATCTCCTGATGAGAGGAGTCAAGATCCCTGGTGATCAAATTCAAGGTTAATCGATGGGAAACAGGGCTTATTAGGAACTTTTGTAAAGATATTGAGGAAAAAATAGCAACAGCAATAGCAATACCTGTAATCTAAATCAGCATCGCATGTCAATTGCAGAACACACTGCAAACCCAGAATGCACTGCAACAAGCTCAGTGAAAACAACAAAAAAAAAGCTTTTACTGTTCTAAAAACACAGATTTATGAGCAGTATTGGATTTGAAGATGTTAGAAACACATGTCATTGTTGTCATGTGGTGAATTTGGCCAATCGTGAAAGAGCTGTGTCGTCATCAGAGCTCCTGCAGTCACTCTGGAGAAATTGCGGCGGCTGAGTCAGCCGGCTGCTCTCGAACCACAATCGTGGTACTTTGATGCCACACGTGACAGTAAAGTGGCATCGGCGCTGGTTCATTTCGGACTAAATTTCTAACCGGCATGCATTGCTTCAAGTCAGCCGCCGATCGGTCTGCGCAGTGCTGCATGAAGTCGAACGCACCTAGTAGCTCAGGATATACCTCTTCACAAACACTTAACCAATCCATAATTGCAGACAAAGGAATGTACTTTAATGAAGGAATGCATTTTTCATATGTTTATTTATTTATGCAAAACAATTTGGAAACACTTTGGTTTAGGGACCAATTCTCACTATTCATTAGTTTCTTATTAGCAAGCAGGTTACTAGTATATGACTAGTTTATTAGTACTTATAAAGCACATATTAATGCCTTATTCTGTGTGATCATATTTTAGATCCTTTAATCCACTCCATACCTAAACTTAACAATAACCTTTCTAAGTACATTTACATTTACAGTTAGTCATTTTGCAGACACTTTTATCCAAAGCGACTTACAATTGGGGAATACATAAAGCAATTCATCTTGAAGAGGTGATCAGACAGACAAAGTGCTTATAACACCAAGTCTCAGGCGTTGTTCAAATAAGTACAAGCTAGCAAGGGAAGGAATAAATAAAGAGAAAGAGATTTTTTTTTTTTTTTAAGTTTAGGATGAAGTCAAGTAGTGTTTTCAGCTGTTGCTTGAAGATTAACAGGGATAGAGCACTCCGGATAGGGGTGGGAAGATCATTCCACCAGCCAGGAATGGTGAACGAGAATGTTCTGGAGAGTGATTTTGAGCCTCTTTGTGATGGTACCACGAGGCGTCGCTCACTAGCAGATCTCAGACTTCTGGAGGGGATGTAGATTCTTACTAGTGAGTGCAAGTAGGCGGGTGCTGAGCCTGTGGTTGTTCTATAAGCAAGCATCAGTGTATTGAACTTGATGCGAGCTGCGACTGGTAGCCAATGCAATGAGATAAAGAGAGGTGTAACATGGGCTCTTTTGGGTTCGTTGAAGACCAGTCGTGCCGCCGCATTCTGAATCATTTGTAGAGGTTTGACTGTGTTTGATGGAAGTCCAGCCAGAAGAGCATTGCAGAAGTCCAGCCTAGAAATGACAAGGGCCTGGACAAAAAGTTGTGCAGCATGCTCCGTCAGAAAGGGCCTGATATTTCTGATGTTGTGTAGTGCAAACCTGCAAGATCGAGCAGTCTTTGCAATGTGGTCTTTGAAGGTCAGCTGGTCACCAAAGATTACACCAAGATTTCTTACCGAAGTTGATGGGGTAATTGTTGATGAACCTAACTGGATCGTGAAGTCATGCTGTAGAGTCGGAGCGGCGGGGAAGACAAGAAGCTCAGTCTTTGTCAGGTTGAGCTGAAGGTGATGTTCTTTCATCCATGCCGAGATGTCCGCCAGGCAACCTGAAATTCGTGCAGCTACAGTTGGATCATCTGGTTCAAAAGAGAGATAGAGCTGTGTGTCATCAGCGTAGCAGTGGTAGGAGAATCCATGTGCCTGTATGATGGGACCCAGTGATGTAGTGTATGCGGAGAAGAGGAGGAGTCCAAGAACCGATCCCTGAGGAACTCCAGTGACCAGTGGATGTGCTTTGGATACCTCCCCTCCCCAGGCCACCCTGAAAGAACTACCAGTGAGATAGGATTCAAACTAGCGAAGTGGAATTCCAGCGATGCCTAGTGATGAGAGGGTGGACAGGAGTATCTGATGATTGACAGTGTCAAAAGCGGCAGATAGATCCAGCAGAATGAGGACTGATGATTTGGAATGGGCTTTTGCAATTCGCAGGGCTTCAGTGACCGAGAGAAGCGCAGTCTCAGTTGAATGGCCACTCCTGAAACCTGACTGTTTAGCGTCCAGTTTGTTGCTCTGTGAAAGAAACAATGAGACCTTGTTGATGACAACTCGTTCAAGTGTTTTCGCTATAAATGGAAGGAGAGAGACAGGTCTGTAGTTTTCTATATGAGAAGTGTTTAATGTAGGTTTTTTGAGCAGTGGGTTACCCGAGCCTGCTTGAATGCAGTGGGGAAGATGCTTGTGAGGAGGGATGTGTTGATGATGTGTGTGAGTGCTGGTCAGAGTGTGAGAGAGATTGCTTGCAGAAGGTGTGAGGGGATTGGGTCAAGAGGACATGTTGTAGGATGGTTGGAGAGGAGAAGTTTGGATACTTCAGACTCACTCAGGGGACAGAAGGAGAAGATGGGAGTTTTAGCAGTGGATGTGGTTGGTTGGGGGTCCTGTGTGCATGGAGGTGAGAACTTATCATTGATCGATCTAGTTTTGTCTGTGAAAAAAGTTGTGGTGGAGGGGGACAGAGGAGAAAATTAAATGTTCTGAAGAGATTACGCATGTCTGGAGCGCTGTTGATCTTGTTGTGGAAATGTGATGATTTGGCAGTGTGGACATCAGCAGAGAAAGATGAGAGCAAAGACTGATACCTACTCAGGTCCGACGGATCGTTTGATTCGAAGAACATCAGACAACCAGGGGTTAGATTAAGTATTAATACGTAGCAAATTAGGAGTTTATTAAGGCAAAAGTTGTAGCTAATATTTAGTTAATAGTGAGAATTGGTCCCCAAACTAAAGCGTGACCAAAACGTATTTTATTCACATCTAGTGTGTGTAATAACTTACTTTAGAGCCAATAATATTCATAGTTTAACTACTGTAATGTTTCTAATTTTTGAATTAAAGCATTTGATGAATTAATAAATGTAAATGTATATATTGAAATGAATGAATGAATGAATGAATGAATTAAACATTTTAAATGTAAAATGTAAAAGAATGCACGTCACACCTCTGATTATCAATTTGCACTGGCTACCAATAGCTGCACGCATAAAATTCAAGGCATTAATGTTTGCCTACAAAACCGCCACTGGCTCTGCACTGCTTTACTTCAGACTTATGTGCCTCTAGAAACTTGCGTTCTACAAGTGAACGTCGCTTTATCGTTCATCCCAAAGAGGCACAAAATCACTTTCACTGACTTTTACATTAAATGTTCCCTGCTGGTGGAATGACCTGCCCAACTCAATCCGAGCAGCTGAGTCCTTCGCAATCTTAAAGAATCGGCTAAAAACACATCTCTATTCCAATTCTATTTGATCTATTTGTTTTCTTTTTTCATATAAAAAAAAAAAACACTTCACCTTCTAACACAAGGGTGTCAAACTCATTTCCTGGAGGGCCACAGCCCTGCACAGTTTAGAAGCAACCCTAATTAAACACACCTGATCCAGCTAATCAAGTCATTAAGGCTTATTTGAAAACTAGTCTTGTCAGTCTTGTCTATGTTCCATGTTTCTATGTTTGTTTTGTGATTGAGCACATGCCTCTGTCTTTGTTGACGTCTGCCATGTGCTCCTTTCATCCTGCCTCCCTGTTTCCCGTTAACACGCCCCCTTGTTTAGTCCTCGTTCATCTGAGTGTCGTCACCTGTCCCTCTCATTGTCTCCTTGTTGATCTGATTGTCGCCACCTGTCCCTCTTGTTCTCTCCTTGTTTTTCTGAGTGTTCCCACCAGTTCCTCGTGTTTTTTGCCCTTTATATTGTTCTCCCTTTCCCTCTTGTGTTGCTAGTTTGTTGTGCTATTGTCTCCACGTGTGCTAGTTAGTCAAACCTAAGAATTCCCTGCCTAGTTGTTTGTTTAGTTTTAAGTCTCATGTTAGTCCCCAGTCTAGTCCTGTCCTGTCTTGTCCTGAGTGGCAGGCTGAGCTACTGGTCTTCCCCCTGTGTCTACCACGCTGCCGGGCCTGTGCTGTGCCTGAGACATCGCAAGTGTGGAATGGCTGGAGAGTCGTGAGGAGTGGCAGGCCCTCTGTTAACCACCAGCCTCCTGCTTCGCTGCCTTCACTGCTCTCTGGCGGTCAGCCATCCTGGACTGGACTCTGTGGCCATTCACCCAGGCCTGCCTGTTTACAAGTCATTCCCTGCCTATTGTTTGGACTGTGTTTACTCCCCTCCTCACCATCTTGTCTTGTCTGCAAATTTGTCCAATAAAACTGTTAACACTCACTCTGCATTTGAGTCCTTCCTCCAGATCCATGACAGATCGAACTGGCCAGCACTGGACTCAGCAGAATGAGTATCAAGATCCTGCCACCTGCTAATGCCCAGGAGAGACTGGCTCGCCATCAAGGTCTGGCTAACCTTCGCCAACAGGGCTGGGACATAGGTGTTTTTACCCAGTTTTTTTGGACAATGTCAAGGGGGCTTGATTATAATGATACCACCCTCAAATACATTTCCAATGCCTGCTTGGATGATCCTGTGCCTAAGTGGGAGTTGGAGAACCTCAAGATTTTGAATTTCTAAAGGGGGAGGTGTTGCTACAATTTATAGCAATATTCTCAGAGGGCAGGCTTTAAGTACAACTAGTCTGAAGTTATGGTGCTGCGTATAACATTATCTAGAGAAACACGTGTTAGTGATAAATCCCCTGTGATGTTTGTAATGGCTACTGTATACAGGGCACCATACAGACTTTATTAAAGAATTTGCTGATTTTCTGTCTGAGTTAGTACTGGCTGCAGATAAAGTCTTAACTGTTGGCGATTTTTAATATCCATGTCGATAATGAAAAAGATGCATTAGGATCAGCATTCATAGACATTCTGAACTCTATTGGGGTTAGACAACACGTTTCAGGACCTACTCATTGTCGAAATCATACTCTAGATTTAATACTGTCACATGGAATTGACGTTAGTGGTGTTGAAATTCTGCAGCAAAGCAATGATATCTCAGATCATTATCTAGTCTCATGTCAAATCCGTATAGCTAAAACTGTAAATTCTACTCCTTGTTACAAGTATGGTAGAACCATCACTTCTACCACAAAAGACTGCTTTGTAAGTAATCTTCCTGATTTATCTCAATTCCTTAGTATATCCAACAGCACAGAAAAACGATGTAACAGAAACTATAAACTCTCTCTTTTCTAGCACTTTAGATACAGTTGCTCCTTTACGCTTAAGGAAGATCAAAGAAAACAGTCTGACTCCGTGGTATAATGAGCACACTCGCACCCTAAAGAGAGCAGCCCAGAAAATGGAGTGCAGCTGGAGGAAAACAAAACTAGAGGCATTCCATATAGCTTGGCAGGAAAGTACCCTATCCTACAGAAAAGCATTAAAAACCGCTAGATCTGATTACTTTTCGTCTCTTCTAGAAGAAAACAAACCTAACCCCCGGTATTTTCTCAATACAGTGGCTAAATTAACGAAAAATAAAGCATCAACAGGTGTTGGCATTTCCCAAGAGCACAGCAGTAATGACTTTATGAACTACTTTACTTCCAAGATCGATACTATCAGAGATAAAATTCTAACCATACAGCTGTCAGCTACAGTATCGCATCAGATAGATCCCCACTCATTCTCTACTATAGGAGAGGAAGAATTGTATAAACTTGCGTCCGGTGTAGATACGGTATGAGTTTTTTAATGGGTTATGTTATAGCCCTGCTTGTTTTTAATGTTTTTATGAAATCTCCGTATTGATCATATCATCATATTATTTACTGCCATGCGAGCCAGAAATTAAAGCTTGGCGAGCCGCATGAGACTCGCGAGACACGCAATGAGTAACACTGAACTAAACCAACAACATGTATGTGTTAGACCTTATTCCATCTAAACTACTAAAAGAGCTGCTTCCAGAAGTCATAGATCCTCTTTTGGATAGTATTAATTCATCATTGCCATTAGGATATGTTCCAAAAACCTACAAATTGGCTGTTATTAAGCCTCTCATTAAAAAAAAAAAAAAACACAACTTGACCCCAAAGATCTAGTTAACTACAGACCGATCTCAAATCTCCCTTTTCTGTCAAAGATACTAGAAAAGGTAGTATCCTCACAATTATTTTCCCTCTTAGAGAAAAATTGTATCTGTGAGGAATTCCAGTCAGTATTTAGACCATATCATAGTACTGAGACTGCTCTCATTAGAGTTACAAATTACCTGCTTCTATCATCTGATCGTGGTTGTATCTCTTTATTAGTTCTACTGGATCTTAGCGCTGCGTTTGACACTATCGACCACAACATTCTTTTGAATGGACTAGAACACTTTGTTGGCATTAGTGGAAGTGCCTTAGCATGGTTCAAATCGTACTTATATGACCGGAATCAGTTCGTAGCAGTGAATGAAGAGGTATCATATCAATCACAAGTGCAGTATGGAGTACCTCAAGGCTCAGTACTAGGGCCGTTACTTTTCACGCTTTACATGTTACCCTTGGGAGATATTATCTGGAGACTGGTGTAAGCTTTCACTGTTATGCTGATGATACTCAACTCTATATTTCTTCGTGGCCCGGTGAAACACACCAAATTGAGAAACTAACGGAATGCAGAGTCGACATAAAAAACTGGATGACGAGTAACTTCTTACTGCTAAATTCTGAAAAAAAAAACAGTGTTAATTACCAGACCTAAAAACCCCACATGTAATAACCTAGAACACTAGCTAACACTTGAGGGCTGCTCTGTCAATTCTTCTTCATCAGTTAGGAACCTAGGTGTGTTGTTTGATAGCAATCTTTCATTTGAAATTAATGTTTCTAGCATCTGTAAAACTGCGTTTTTCCATCTCAAAAACATATCTAAATTGCGACCTATGCTCTCAATGTCAAATGCAGAAATGCTAGTTCATGCGTTTATGACCTCAAGGTTAGACTATTGTAATGCTTTATTGGGTGGTTGTTCTGCACACTTGATCAACAAAATATAGTAGGTCCAAAATGCAGCAGCTAGAGTCCTTACTAGAACCAGGAAGTATGACCATATTAGCCCAGTTCTGTCAACACTGCACTGGCTCCCTATCAAACATCATATAGATTTTAAAATCTTGTTAATTACTTATAAAGTCCTGAATGGCTTAGCTCCTCAGTACTCCTACAGTTCTTATCACATTATAGTCCTCCACGTCTGCTGCATTCTCAAAACTCTGGCCATTTGATAATACCTAGAATATCAAAATCGACTGCGGGCGGGAGATCATTTTCCTATTTAGCACCCAAACTTTGGAACAATCTACCTAACACTGTTCGAGAGGCAGACACACTCTGTCAGTTTAAATCTAGATTAAAGACACATTTCTTTAATCTGGTTTACACATAACACACTAATACGCTTCTATTATTCAAATCCATTAAAGGATTGTTAGGCTGCATTAATTAGATCAAACGGAACCCGGGAACACTCCCCATAACACACAATGTACTTGTTACATCGTAAGAAGAATGGCATCTACGCTAATATTTGTCTGTTTCTTTCTTATTCTGTTTCTCAGTCCATGTCCGGATCAGATGGTGGATCAGCACCGGGAGATGATGTCTGCGGCTCTGATCGTCGGCGGAGGCTGGGACACCTGGATGAGCCCCGGGGACATATCCCCAGTGAAGACCTCGACTTAAAATACAATAAAAATAAAATAAAACAAAATAACTAAAATATAATAAAATACCTAACTACATAATACTATTATTGTTAGAAATTGCAACAATATAAAAATAGAAATATAATACATTTATACATTTAAAATTAAAACAATAATATACAAATATGAAAAATGAATAAATGCATTTTAAAATAATAAATAGTATGATATATATGTATATGTGTATATACAGTGGTGTATATAAAAAGTTTCTGCCCCCTTCCTGATTTTTAATTTTTTTGCATGTTTGTCACACTTTAATATTTCAGATCATCAAACAAATTTAAATATTAATCAGAGATAACACAAGTAAACACAACATGCAGTTTTTAAATGAAGTTTTTTATTATGAAGGGGAAACAAAATCCAAACCCACATGGCCCTGTGTGAAAAAGTGCTTTCCCCCTAAACCTAATTACTGGTTGGGCCACCCTTAGCAGCAACAACTGCAATCCAGCGTTTGCAATAACTTGCAATGAGTCTGTTACAGCACTGTGGAGGAATTTTGGCCCACTTATCTTTGCAGAATTGTTGTAATTCAGCCACATTGGAGGGTTTGAGCATGAACCGCCTTTTTAAGGTCATTCCACAGCATCTCAATAGGATTCAGGTCAGGACTTTGACTAGGCCACTCCAAAGTCTTCATTTTGTTTTTCTTCAGCCATTCAGAGGTGGACTTGCTGGTGTGTTTTGGATCATTGTCCTGCTGCAGAACCCAAGTTCGCTTCATCTTGAGGTCACGAACAGATGGCCGGACATTCTCCTTTAGGATTTTCTGATAAAGTGCGGAATTCATGGTTCCATCAATTATGGCAAGTCATCCAGGTTCTGAAGCTGCAAAGCAGCCTCAGACCATCACACTACCACCACCATGTTTGACTGTTGGTATGATGTTCTTTTTATGAAATGCTGTGTTGGTTTTACACCAGATGTAATGGGACACACACCTTCCAAAAAGTTCAACTTTTATTGCATCAGTCCACAGAATATTTGCCCAAAAGTCTTGGGGATAATCAAGATATTTTTTGGCAGATGTGAGATGAGCCTTTGTGTTCTTTTTGGTCAGCAATGGCTTTTGCCTGGGAGCTCTCCCATGGATGCTGTTTTTGCCCAGTCTCTTTCTTATTGTTGAATCATGAACTCTGACCTTAATTGAGGCAAGTGAGGCCTGCAGTTCTTTAGATGTTATTCTGGGTTCTTTTATGACCTCCTGGATGAGTGGTCTTTGTGCTCTTGGAGTAATTTTGGCTTTATAGCCCTATAACTATTTTGTCTCTCATATGTTTATGAATTTCTTAAGATCGCGGAATGATGTGTTACTCTTTAAACATGCTTCACTTTGTCAGACAGGTTCTATTTAAGTGATTTCTTGATTCAACAGGTCTGGCAGTAATCAGGCCTGGGTTTGGCTAGTGAAATGTAACTCTTCTTTCTAAAATAATGTGGTTAATCACAGTTCTTTCATGATTTAATAGGAGGGGGCAATTAATTTTTCATGTAGGGCCAGGTAGGTTTGGACAACTTTTTTTTCCCTTAATAAATGAAATCATCGTTTAAAAACTGCATTTTGTATTTACTTGCATTATCTTTGTGTAATATTAAAATTAGTTTGATGATCTGAATTTTTTAAGTGTGACAAATATGCAAAAAGTTTTAAAATCAGGAAGGGGGCCAACACTTTTTCACACCACTGTATACATATATATATATATATATATATATATACATACAACAGAAATATATTAAATTAATTAAACTGTAAATTAAAATTATAATAAACAAACAAATATATATTATAAAAATAGACAGAGAACAATAAATGCATTAAACTATACATTACAATTATAGCAAATGAATAAATCATATACATGAAAAACTTCAAATAATGAATAAAACACAAATATTACAAATACATTAAATTATACATTAAAATGCCCCATCGGGACAAGACCACAGAATCAGATAAGCGTTTGCACAATCTGACATGGCTGGGGTTGGAATTGAACTGCGGGTTTCGTCTGGCCAGAGGATAAATGGCCACCCAACTGAGCCTGGTTTCTTCCAAGGGTTTTTTTCTCCATTCTGTCACAGAGGGAGTTTTGGTTCCTTGCCGCTGTCGCCTCTGGCTTGCTCAGTTGGGGACACTTAATTTCTAGCGATTATCCTCAATTTGATTTCACAGATACCATTTAAACTAAACTGAGCTAAACAATGGCATCTCTGAATTCAATAATGAAATGCCATTAACTGAAAATTGAGTGTTTAATCTTATCATTATACATTACTGACACTCTATCCTCCAATTTGATACTGTTATGTGCTTTGACACAATCTGTATTGTTAAAAGCGCTATATAAATAAAGGTGACTTGACTTGACTTCTCAAGGTATCTGGGTCATCGCATCCAGTGGGGAATGCCTCCTCCACCTAAGCCAGCATGCAGCAACCACTCCGCCCCACTTCCCTTGGAAAATCAAGACCAAGATCCTCTTCTGACTCCTACTCTGAAGCGAAGGGCAAGAATGAAGAGGGCTCTTCAGTCGGCTGCATCCATTCATGACTCTGACACCTTCCCAGTCACCCCTGAGTCTGCTGGGATCACTCATGTTTCCCTTGTAGCAGTCAAGTCAACTGATGTCATCTCTCAGACATTTAAGTCAGTTCCAGTTATTTCTGAGTCTGTTGAATCAACCTCAACTTTCCCAGAGATAGTCAAGAGCGCTGCTGACATCTCTATTCCAGCCAAGCCCACTCCAGTTACCCCGGAGCCAGTCAAACCCGCTCCAGTCACTCCAGATCCAGTCAAGCCCGCTCCCGTCACTCCGGAGCCTTTCAGACCCGCTCCAGTCACTCCAGATCCAGTTAAGCCCCCTCCAGTCATTCCCGAGCCAGTCAACCCTGCCCCGGTAATTTCAAAGAGGGCCAAGTTGGCAGCTATCCAGTCACTTCCAGTCAATTCTAAGCCAGAGTCAACTTCTGTCATCCCTGAATCGGTCACCTTCAGGAACAAGTTGTCAACTACAGTCATCACTCAGTCAATTAAGTTTGCACCAGACACCTCTGAGTCTATCAAGTCAACCGCTGTCTTCCCAGAGTCAACTGAGTGCACTCCTGTTATTCAAGAATCGGACAAATCTGTTCCCGACTTGTCACATCCTGCCGGGCCAAGTCCTGTCTCCACTGAGACTACCAAGATCACTACCTCTCCGCCTGTGTTGGCCGAGTTGGCTACAGATACTATAGAGGTGGACAACTACACAGTTTCTATCCATAAGGAGAGGAGGGAAGCAGCCCATGCTGTGCAGTTTAATGCCCTTCCTGTTACATCCACTGAAACCAAGTTTTTGAATCCTGTCTTGTCTACAGAATGTGTTCCCGCCAGTCATGTCAAGACTAAGAATGTTCCTGTCATGTCTACAGAGGCTCTTCCTAAGCTGGCTGCTTCTCCTGTCATGGCCACGGAGGCCGATGCAGAGGCTTTCATTTTGCCTGTTCCGGCCATGGAGGCCAGTTCCAAGCAGCCTCTTTTCCCAGTTGCGTCCACGGATGCCATTCCCGCTAGTCATGTTCGAGCCTAAAGATGATCCTGCTTGTTACATTACTGACACTCTATCCTCCAATTTGATACTGTTAAGTGCTTTGACACAATCTGTATTGTTAAAAGCGCTATGTAAATAAAGATGACTTGACTTGACTTTACTTGTTATGTGAAGTCAACAGGTGTTCCTGTTAGTCAAGTTGTGTCCACAGAGACCATTCCTGAACAGCCTACTCTCACTGTGTTGGCGAAGGCCATTCCAGCGGCTCACATTCAGCCCGTTATGGTCGAGGAGGCCTTCTCTGAGTTTCCTGCCGTTCCTGTTTTGCCCCCAGAGGCTGTTCCCGAGCGGCCTGCTCATAATGTTATGGTCATGGAGGCCATTCCAGTGGCTCACATTCAGCCTGTTATAGCCACGGAGGCCATCTCTGAGCACCCCGCTCTCCCAGTCACAGCCATGGAGGCCGTTCCTAAGCAGCCCGTTGTCACAGCTGCTGAGGCCTTCTCTGAATCTCTTGCCAACCTAATAAAGTCCACAAGGGAGATTACTACTTAATCGCCGATCATATAAAAATGTTAAATATTAGCTTTTGGAATATTCAGGGTTTGTGCTCTAAAACATTTGGATTAAAAAGCACAGACACAGATTTTTTAAATAGCATCACAACTGTTGACATCCTAATTCTAACAGAAACATGGTGTAGATCAGATGTGTCCACTCAGTGTCCAGCAAGTTACTCTGAAATCATAGTGCCCTCCTGGAAACTCAACTCAATACACCGTGGTAGAGATTCTGGAGGTTTAGTCATATGGATAAAAAATGACCTTGCCCCTTTTACATCACCAGTACAGCAAGGCAAAAATCACATTTGGTTAAAATTGGATAAAAACTTTGGAATTCTAGAAAAATACCTTTTTATCTGTGGAATTTATATTCCTCCATCAGATTCCCCATAATACGACGACAAAGTATTTTACACTTTACAGGGAGAAATTAATCAATATCAGACTCTGGGGAAAATGTTACTATGTGGAGATCTAAATGCTCGAACTGGTTTAGAATTAGACTATCTTGATAACTCGGGAGATAAACATCTATTCACACATTTACCCCAAGATCTCTTCAGTACTCTACCTAGAAGAAATAACCAGGATACTGGAGTCAATAGGCATGGGAAAGAGGTAGCCCACCTTTGTCAAACTTTAGGTCTTTATATCCTCAATGGTAGAATCAAAGGAGATTCCATGTGGACAATTTACCTATAGCTCAAATCTCGGCAACAGTGTTGTAGATTATGCCATATCAAATATAAGCCCCTCCCATTTCAGTGCACTTACCGTCAAAGTTCAGTCACCCCTGTCTGATCACAGCCAGATCAATCTTTGTATTAAAGGTGAAAATATCAAATCAAGAGAAATTAATAAAAAGCCAATTCATCTACATGAGCTCAAAACACCATATAGATGGACTTGTAATGCTGCTGAAACATATATTAAAGTATTGAAGTCTAATGAAATAGTCAATTCCATAACAATTTTTAACAATTCAGCATATGATAATAATTGGAAAGGAATAAATTTAGCAATTAAACATATTAATGACATTTTTGAAAATATAGCAAAAAAGGCTAATTTAAATAAAACTACCACATATAAACACAAAAACAGAGCTAAACAAAAACCTTCTGAAAAGTGGTTTGACCATGTGTCATGAATCCGGTCTGTGAACTTCCATTCACTCACCACCAGAGGTCACTCACTCACCACAGTGACTCTTGCACTACACTACTGTTGCATGTCACCTTCGGACTACAGTTCCCATCATCCATTGCACTGACAACACGCACACAGCTGATTGCACTGATCACACACAACTGATTCCTATTTGCACACCTTACTTAAGCCATGGACTCTCGCTCCCTCACTGCTGAGTATTGTATGCATCTATCGCTGCCCTAACTTTAGCTACTCTACAGAGCCTTTGAAAGTTTGCCTTGCCTTTCCTGTTTTCGGATTGTGTTTTCCCCTGCCTGGACCTTTGCTTACATTTTCAGATTACCTCTCTCGTCAAGCCCCTTTGGAAATTGTTCGCTGTCGACTTACTCATGCCAGTTTTTGATGACTCTTTGCCTTGCCAGTGATATTCCCGTTTGCCACTGTTTGACCCTTGCTTGTTTCCTGACCACGCCTCTGTAATAAAGCTCGCACATGGATCCGCATGTCTCTCGTCTCGTTGGCTCCGTTACACCATGACTGTAAAACAGTAAGACAAGAGCTACGATCAATTTCAAATCAAAAACACAAAGATCCAGTCAACTCAGAATTACGCTTAAAGCACTCAGAACTTCTGAAACAATACAAAAACACACTGAGACGGAAGAAATTGGATTATTATAACAACACACTTCAGAAGATCGAAAACACAATTGATCAGGGTCAGTTCTGGAGCACTTGGAACAGTCTAAACAATACAAAGCCACAAGAACTAGCCATATAAGTTGGTCAAATTTGGAAATATTATTTTGAGAAGCTCTATACACATCAAATTGACCCTCTGAATAATCCCAACCAGTTAAAAGTGGCAGCTTGAAAAATCCTCCTTGAAAAATGTAATGCTCTTGAATCATGTATCAAAAACAACCAAAATCCACTAGATTATCCAATAACCTAACAAGAACTTAGTGGAAAACTGAAATCCCTCAAATGTAAGAAATCCTGTGGCCCTGACAACATAAAAAAATCTCCTGAACTTCAGAGTGCACTACTCAAACTTTGTAATTTGACTTTGAGTTCAGGCATTTTTCATGAGGTCTGGAACACAGGACTCATCTCTCCTATCTTTAAAAGTGGAGACAAAACAGATCCTAATAACTACAGAGGGATATGTGTAACCAGTAATTTGGCAAAAGTATTTTGCTCTATAACTCTCGAGATTTCATCTTTCTTAAAGCAGCACAATGTCATCAGCAAATCTCAAATTGGCTTCCTCCCTAAACATCGAACGACTGACCATATTCACACACTACTCACATTAATAAATTAACATGTACACCAAAAGAAAGAGGGGAAAATATTTGCATGCTTCATAGATTTTAAGAAGGCTTTTGACTCCATTTGGCATAATGGATTGTTTTATAAAATCATTCAAAGTGGCACAGGGGGTAAAATATATGACTTAATTAAAAACATGTATAACCAAATTAAATGTGCAGTAAAAACTGGACAGCAAAGGCCATTTTCTCAACAGCGAGGAGTGATACAGGGCTGCTGCCTCAGCCCGACTTTATTTAACATATATATCAATGAATTGGCAGATCTACTGGACCAATCAGACAGTCCAGGACTACAATTATTCAACACAGAAGTCAGATATTTACTGTATGCTGATGACCTGCTAATTCTATCTAAAACACCAGAAGGTCTCCAGAACAACCTTGACATTTTAACTAAATACTGCCATGATTGGAACTTAGAAGTCAACATCCAAAAAACTAAGATTATGATATTTCAGAAAAAAAAAGAAAAGAAATCTAGAACATAAACATCTATTTACTTTAAACAACACCACACTTCAACATGCTTTACAATATAATTATTAGGGGTGTGCAGCGGAGCCATTATTTGTATCTGTATCTGTATTCGGATAGATCCGGAAGTGGGCGTGGCTTAAACCGGAAGTTCGTCAAATTACATGAAAATACCATTTTAAATGCAAATCTGTTCGATTCATAGTTTTCATTTAACAAATATGCCTTGTATAACTAAAGAAAGTATTATTATTTATTAAAATTATAACTTTGTAAATATATTTTAAAACTTTATCAAAAAAGAAAAATAACTTTATTTTTTCTTATTTTCCAGTGAAACTTTGTCTACACATTTGACAAGCATCCACAATCTTAAATAAGAGCACTAGCAGACAAATATATATAGAAATGGAAAGAAAGTGTTCAGAAGCCTACTCATAGCAGAATGACAATAGAGCTCACTTGAACTTTAAGTAATGTATGCTGCGTTCACGCCATATCGTAATTACCGTAATTCTGAGATGACAACATGTGACTTTCATCTCGGGGCTGTTCACGTCCTCCATCTGGGGATGTTTCTATAGCGACAGTCAACAAAATGAGCCCGCGAAAGAATGTTGAGAACAACAACAAAATAACAGTACGAACACGGTATGTTTTTTATAGTACATTATAGTATCTATATACATGCATCTATTTTCCTCTTTTTTTAGAGCAGTAATATAGCTTTCTTTGAAAGCGCCGGCATTTTTCTCTGGTTCCGCGTTAGGTGTAGCGGGCACGTGGTACAAGCCGTAGCTTTCAGAAAGCTCCCAGTTCACAAGTTGTAATTACGAGTTCTGCGAGGACGTGAACGCTTTTTACAAGTTGGTATCTCTTAATTATGGTTATTACGATATGGCGTGAAGGCATCATGTGTTGCGGGAGTCTGTGATCATTTACAGGTTCCCATTCAGTCGGTCACGTTCGACGTACGTCGGACTGACCGACGAATAGGAATCTCGCTAGAGAGGCCAATCTACTTCGAGTGTAACTAAAACGAGCCAGTGCACAATGGCATGCAATCATATGCAGCTGCTGCTCACCTCGCAGCGTGGGTATATAATGAGCAGCAGGTGCGTTGCATCTTTAGCTTTTCGCTTCGGAGCCGAACAGAGTTCTCTGCTGGAAGTGATAACGGAAAGGAGTCTCTGCAGGACGATCTCTTGGTCTGAAGAGTGCGGGCGTACAGCACAGCAGTGGGGTCGATTCTCTCCAGCTTTCCCTTTGTCTTCTTTCTTTTTCTTTGCCTTTTTTTTTTTTGAGCAGAAAGAGCTGTAAGAGCCGTTCTCACGGCTGGTAAACGGGGCGCTTAAACAGCGCGTAAAAGCCGTTTTTACGGCTGGTAAGAGAGCGTCGGAGAGAGGGAGAGAGAGCACACGACAGGCTGCACAAAATCCCTGTCCGTGTTGCCACGGCCGTTCCCCTGCGTGCTTCAGCACTGATAAAAAGAGTAAAGTCCCTAAAAGAGCTTACACAAGTAGAGCTTGCGTCTTTTTAAAGATGACATTCTACTTGTGTGTTTCTGGGTGCGGTCTTTACCTGGCGCCGAGGGATGGTCACGAGCGTTGCATCGCGTGCCTGGGCTTAGCGCACGCTGAGGCAGCGTTTGTGGATGAGTCATGTACCCATTGTGGGAGGATGACCATCTCGGAGTTGCGGTCGAGACTCCAGTTCCTGCAAAGGGGCGGAGTCCCAGTGCCGCTGCCTCGTTCCGATCCTCCTCAGAGGGTTGTTGCGAGCGGTGGCACTGGTGACCTGAGGATTACAGTGAGTGCGCTTCCTTCGGGGAACCAACCCCCTAGGAACCCTCACTCCTCCTGCACTCCGCAGCCAGTAGAGCTGTCGGGGGAGCGCGGTGGGCCATCTCAGAGGTGTGTACCATCCGTATCCTTCGGCGCTCCTCCCGATGACCAGATGTCGATAGCTGCATCGGAGGGTGAGTCAGACCTTTCTGGAGATGACGCGTCGGCGCAGTTGCCTCCTTCGGGTACGGTAGCTGTGCCCGATACAGATCCGGAAATGATGGCTATGCTTTCCCGGGCCGCCAACAGGGTCGGGCTCGTGTGGAATCCTCCACCGTGTCCCGAGCCCTCAAGGCTGGACGATTGGTTTCTCGGGGTGGCACGAGCTGGTTCTCAGCCACCCACCCCGGTTCCTTTCTTCCCGGAGGTGCATGAAGAGCTCACTGGTACGTGGAAGGCGACGAAGGTTACGGCGCGGTCAGTGGGTCGTGCGATGTCCACTTTGGTGGTCCAGGAACGCCATCTCTGGCTGTGTCTGACCGACATGAGGGATACCGACAAAGTCAGGTTCCTTAATTCCCCCGTGTCCCAGACCGGCCTCTTCGGCGACGCGGTCGAGAACTTCGCCCAGCAGTTCTCGGCTGTACAGAAGCAGTCTGAGGCAATCAGTCACATCCTGCCACGGCGGTCCGCTGTTGCATCCACCCCGCCGCCGGCAGCACCTCAGCCTGCTCGTCGCCGAGGGCGACCCCCTACGGCTGCCCCCGCTCCCGCGCCGCAGCAACAGCCTCCACCCAAGCGGCGTCGCGGAGCCAGTCGTAGGCGGGGTCCCCAGCCCGTCCAGGCCCCCGCCAAGAGGGGCGGCAAAGCCAAGAGCAAGAGGCCCTAGGACGGGCGACCCGGAGATGGTTGGGACTGCTCTTCAGGAGGTGGTGACTGCACCGCTCCTTCCCCCGGAGGAGGGCCGGGTGGTAAATCCTTTGTTTCCTTTTCTTTCTGTTCTGCCGCTGGCCCAACGGTCAGCGGTACCCACATTTTCAATAAAAGAGCAGTTTCCATCATCTCCGGGTCCGAAGAGGGCTCGGAGAGTAGTGGGAGGAGTAAAACCTCTCCACTCTCATCCACCTCTTCTGTCGCCAGCGGACAGCAGCGCGCAGTTTGAGAAGGTCACCCAAGCCTCTCCTGCACCCCCTGTCCGACCGTGGAACCAGGTATGTGTTGCGCAGCACACTCAGATCCCGCTACGGGCCGCCTCCCAAAGAGAGTGCCTCCCTCGCTGCCCCACTGCGGGTACGCCTACGGTCCCCTTGGTCCCGCTTGCGCGGTCTCTGCGAGCCTGGTTAGCGCTCCCCAGTCCGTCTCGTTGGCTCATTCGGACCATCAGGCTCGGCTATGCGATTCAGTTCGCCCGGCGTCCCCCCAAGTTCAGAGGTGTCCACTTCACTTCAGTGAAAGCGGTCGATGCCCATGTCTTGCGTGCGGAGATCGTAGTCCTACTGGCGGAGGACGCGATAGAGCCGGTCCCTCCAGCCGATATGGGGTCGGGGTTTTACAGCCCTTACTTCATTGTACCCAAGAAGAGCGGTGGGTTACGACCGATCTTGGACCTGTGAGCTTTGAATCGGAGTCTTCACAAGCTACCGTTCAAAATGCTCACGCAGAAACGCATTTTCGAGTGCATCCGTCCCCGAGATTGGTTTGCAGCGATCGACCTGAAGGACGCTTACTTTCATGTCTCGATACTTCCTCGACACAGGCCGTTTCTGCGCTTTGCGTTCGAGGGTCGAGCATATCAGTACAAGGTCCTGCCCTTCGGGCTGGCCCTGTCTCCCGCGTCTTCACGAAAGTCGTGGAGGAGCCCTTGTTCCCATGAGAGAACAGGGTGTTCGCATCCTCAACTATCTCGATGACTGGCTCATTCTTGCTCAGTCTCGGGAGCGGTTGTGCAAACACAGGGATTTGGTGCTTGGTCACCTCAGCCAGTTGGGCCTTCAGGTCAACTGGGAAAAGAGCAAACTCGCCCCAGTGCAGAGGATCTCTTTTCTCGGTATGGAGTTGGATTCGGTCGAGCAGTCAGCACGCCTCACAGAGGAACGTGCTCAGTCAGTGTTGAACTGCCTGAATGCATTCAGAGGCAGGACAGCGGTCCCACTGAAACTTTTCAGAGGCTCCTGGGGCATATGGCAGCCGCAGCGGCAGTAACCCGCCGGTTTGCTTCATATGAGACCGCTTCAGCACTGGCTTCACGGCCGAGTCCCGAGATGGGCGTGGCAACGCGGCACGTACCGAGTGGCAATCACTCTGGAATGCCGCCAAGCCTTCAGCCCGTGGTCAGACCCCTTGTTTCTTCGGGCAGGAGTGCCCCTAGAGCAGGTGTCCCGGCATGCCGTGGTCTTCACGGATGCCTCTGCCACCGGCTGGGGTGCCACGTACAACGGGCATGCAGTGTCAGGGGTGTGGACGGGCCCCCAACTGCATTGGCATGTCAACTGCCTCGAGTTGCTAGCAGTACACCTTGCCCTGAGCCGCCTGAAGGGGCAGTTATGGGGCAAACATGTGCTGGTCCGGACGGACAACACTGCGACTGTTGCGTACATCAACCATCAAGGAGGTCTGCGCTCCCGTCGCATGTCGCAACTCGCCCGCCATCTCCTCCTCTGGAGTCAGAAGCATCTGAGGTCGCTTCGCGCCATTCATGTCCCTGGTGTGCTCAACCGTGCGGCCGATGAGCTCTCACGAGCTGTGCTGCCAGGAGAGTGGCGACTCCACCCCCAGGTAGTCCAGCTGATGTGGGGAGAGTTCGGCGAAGCTCAGGTAGACCTGTTTGCCTCGCCAGAATCCTCTCACTGCCAGTTGTTCTATTCCTGTCCGGGGACACTGCACAGATGCACTGGCACACAGCTGACCCCGGGGCCTTCGCAAATATCGTTTCCCCCAGTGAGCCTACTTGCACAGACCTTGTGCAAAATCAGGGAGGACGAGGAGCAGGTCCTGCTAGTTGCGCCCTATTGGCCCAACCGGACCTGGTTCCCGGAACTCACGCTCCTCGTGACAGCCCCTCCTTGGCGAATTCCTCTGAGGAAGGATCTGCTTTCTCAGAGACGGGCACTTTGGCACCAGCGTCCAGACCTCTGGAAACTCCATGTCTGGTCCCTGGACGGACGCGGAGGTTCTAGGTGACTTACCCCTGAGGTACTTAACACCATCGCCCGGCACGTGCACCGTCTCACGAGGCGTGCTTACGCCTTGAAGTGGAACCTGTTCGTCGAGTGGTGTGCTTCTGCCGAGAAGACCCCGAAGATGTTCGATTGGTGTCGTGCTTTCCTTCTTGCAGCAAGGGTTGGAGCGTAGGCTGTCTCCCTCCACCCTCAAAGTTCATGCTGCAGCTATTTCCGCATGCCACGACCCCATCGATGGTAAGTCTGTGGGTAAGCACGACCTGGTCGTCAGGTTCCTTAGGGGGGCGAGACGGTTAAATCCTCCTCGACCTCCCTCCATACCCTCTTGGGACCTTGCTCTGGTGCTTCGAGCACTCCAGATTGCTCCCTTCGAGCCTTTGCAGTCAGCAGACTTAAAGATTCTGTCTATGAAGACTTTTGGACCTGCAGGCATTTTTGGTCGACGAATCGTGCCTAGAGTTCGGGCCGGGTGACGACCACATGGTACTGAGACCCCGGCCTGGTTATGTGCCCAAGGTTCCTACCACTCCCTTCAGGGATCAGGTAGTGAGCCTGCAAGCGCTGCCCCCGGAGGAGGCAGACCCAGCCCTGGCTTTGCTCTGTCCAGTTCGTGCCTTGCGACTGTACATAGACAGAACTCGAAGCCTCAGGACCTCAGACCAGCTCTTTGTCTGTTACGGAGGCCAGCAGAAGGGAAAGGCGGTCTCCAAGCAGAGGATGGCCCACTGGATAGTGGACGCCATCGCCTTGGCTTACCAAGCACAAGGCGTGCCCTGCCCGCTTAGGTTGCATGCCCACTCTACGAGAGGCGTGGCATCCTCCTGGGCGCTGGCTCGTGGCGCCTCGCTGACAGATATTTGTAGAGCTGCGGGCTGGGCGACACCTAACACGTTCGCTAGGTTCTATAGCCTTCGTGTCGAGCCGGTCTCCTCCCGTGTTCTCACCTCAGGTCAGAGGCACGGAGAGGTCCCTGCTTAGTGTCGGCTTGCTGCGTTACATACGCTTATTGCTCCAGAGAGTCCCTACAAGGCAGACCCTGTTGAGTCCTCCGATCACCCTTCGGCAGCCAGATGTGGCGGAGCGTCTGGCGCCAGGCCTTTACTCCGTTGTATCCTTGAGAACCGGATTTAGGCTAGGTTCCGTATGTGTGACCCTACGGGGATCCCATATGGGGTATTCCACGGGTTGCTCCTAAACAAACCCGTGTTTTTCCCTCTGGGAGAACCCACCTCTCGTCAGGTTTGGAGTCACCCCAGTACTTCCATATGCAGTACAGCCCTACGGGGTTAGTCCATATGTACTTCTCCACATAACTCCTTCGGGGAAGGATGTGGCTTCCGCAGCGTTCCTTTCCAGTGAAAGGGTACGCTTTCCCAGTGTTATTCAAAAGTCTCACTGTATGGGTTTTGGGAACAGCAGTGATCGACACTCTCTGTGTTGGCCCTGTCCCACCGTCCTTAGGCAAGGGGGTACAGGTGGCTGGCTACAGAGCGCTGGAAGGGGGCAGCTCCTGTGGTGCTTTGGTAGGGATTCCTATTCGTCGGTCAGTCCGACGTACGTCGAACGTGACCGACTGAATGGGAACGTCTCGGTTACATAGGTAACCCTCGTTCCCTGAGGGAGGGAACGGAGACGTGCGTCCCGTCGCCACAGTTGCTGGACCCCGCTGATGCTGCCGCCTTACCTGTTCGGGTCCTCAGAGAAAACCGAAAGATGCAACGCACCTGCTGCTCATTATATACCCGCGCTGCGAGGTGAGCAGCAGCTGCATATGATTGCATGCCAATGTGCATTGGCTCGTTTTAGTTACACTCGAAGTAGTTTGCCCTGTTTAGCGAGATTCCTATTCGTCGGTCAGTCCGACGTACGTCTCCGTTCCCTCCCTCAGGGAACGAGGGTTACCTATGTAACCGAGACGTTTTTTTTGTTTGTTTTTTTGACCCTCCAAAATCCTTGATCAAACATCACTTTTCTTCGTCTTGTATAATTAAATGTAATGCCATTCATGAAAAGAGCTAATTCAATGCGTTTTTACAGTTGGATTTCGAAAAGGTTTGAAGTTAGGACCATTTTTAGGATATTTTTGTCGAGTTGATATAACTCCAGACAAAGCTCTGATTTCTGAGAGACGCGCATTGACCCCAATACAGCTACTGATTTGCACTCATTTCATTCATATAGGCTATAGTTTACACTCATTCACTTTACACATCCAGGCCCATAGCCAGCTATGAGGTCCAGACCTCTGTAAATGTTTCATGTTCAAAAATAAAATTTAAAAACATATGAAAAATTATTTAAAATCATGTCGCTGAATAAATTCATTTGGCTGACTCGCAGCAGGTTGAGGTTAGAGATTCTGTATCCTATTTGCAAAATATAAGAATTAAACTTATTTTGGTGCATTTTTCAGGAGATTGGTTGTGTTTGTTTTTTTGTAGCAATATCTGGCAACACTGCTTCGCCGGCACTGACAGGCACCAATCAAAAAAGGAGCGTGAGGATAGTTTATTGCTGAGGAGACCACATTAGTTAGACAAACGCAATGATCACCATGATATTGTCTGTACCAAACTGTGTCAAACGCTATCAAAGCAGTACTAGCCATTAATATTGCACAAATCTTAACAACTGCAGACCTCACTAATGTAGTGTTGTTCCAGCAAACATGTGATTGTGTCTGCCGAATATTTTTTCTGTTATTCGGATAAATCCGTTATTCGTTTTGAAGCCATTATCCGTGCCTTTCTGAATAAGGTATTCGGCTTCGGGCACATCCCTAATAATTATCTTGCTCTGGTTTTAACTCCCACTGTAAATTTCAATTTGACAATAAAAACATTACTTGTAAAAGCCCGCAGGGCACTGCAAGCTATTCGAACAAAATTATTCAAAATAGACATCCCCATCAGAATCTGGACAAAGATTTTCGATAGTGTCATACTGCCTATTGCCGTGTATGGAAGCGAGATCTGGGGCCCAACGAGTAACCACAGACATAAAGATAGGCACAAACACCCTTTAGAAGCTCTGCATGTAGAGTTCTGCAGAAGCATCCTTCATGTCCACAGAAACACACCTAACAATGCCTGCAGAGCGGAGTTAGGCTGTCTCCCCCTGAATCTAATCATTAAAAAAATAGTTTTAAAGTTCTGGATCCACTTAAACTCTAGTTCTTCATTTTAAAGCACTAAAAACACAAAAAAATGATTACTCAAAAAAGTCAACTTTGTGTAATGGTGTCAGATCTGACTAACAAAGCACTCAATAACACCAACCTTGTAAAACCTGGAAGAATCAAAGAAATTATGAATGAAGAGAAGGAGACATACATACAGCATTGGAAAGAACAAACCAAAGACCAAAGTCATCTCCAATGTTATCTGAAACTCAACAGAGAATACAGTCTGGCTAACTATCTGGTCTCGGTCAGGAATATAACTCACAGACATTTACTGACAAAGTACAGACTGAGTGACCACCAGATGGCCATAGAAAGAGGACGACATAAAAAGACGTGGTTACCTAAAGAAGAACGAATCTGTAACGAATGTAGATCAGGATCAGTTGAGACGGAGGAACACTTCCTCCTCCACTGCGACAAATACAAGTCCTTAAGAGACGCACTGTACAGTCAAATACAGCAGATTATTTCTGAGTTCCAGTCACTCCATGAAAATGACAAACTAGGAATATTACTTGGTGAATGACCTACTTCCTCTTTGGTAGCACAACATATTTATAAATGCCATAAACTAAGAAGTAAAGAGTGAACACATCTGCATTAGTAGTACCATTAATGTTTATATAAATATATATGGATGTATTTTGTTTTGTTTATTTATGGATGTATATTTGTTTTTATTCTGCTATGTTCAATGCTTTGGCAATATGTATCCAAGTATGTCATGCTAATAAAGCAATATGAATTGAATTGAATTGATTCTTGCCACCCTTGCTGTGGCCACTGAGTATGAGATTCCTGAGGGCGAGCCTCCAGAGTCCGCTATAGAGGAGGTTGCGTCTAAATCCGCTCCTTGTAGAGCGGTTCCCGAGCCCACTCCTGAGAGAGCAGTCCCCGAACCCACTCCTGAGAGAGCGGTTCCCAAGTCCGCTCCAGGGAGAGCAGTCCCAGTGTCGGATCTAGCCCCTGAGTCCGCTCCAAAGAGAGCATTTCCCGGGTGTGCAACAGTAGAAGTTGTTCCCAAGCCCGTTCCAGCTCCTGAGAGAGCAGTCGCAGAGCCCGCTCCAGAGAGAGCAGTCCCTGTGCTGGCTGCAGCCCCCGAGCCCAGCCCTGTGCCGGTTCCAGCCCCAGAGTCCGCTCCAGTGCCGGCTCCAGGAAAGCGCTTTGCTGTGTCTGCTCTTCAAGAGTGCCTTCCAGTGCCAGCTCCACGTAAGTGCATCCCAGTCCCCGAGTTCAGCCCACGGAGGGCTCCGGTCCCTGAATCCAGCCCAGTGAGGGCTCCAGATCCCGAGTTCAGCCCAGTGCAGGTTCCTGCCCCCACGGCAGTTCAATTGATCGCTCCCAAGACTGCCCCATCACTATGTCCAGCTGGTTGCCCAGACCAGTAAGGCCAGTCCCTGCACCTAGAGGCACCTCCAGTCCTCCTATAGGTCCCATCCTCCCTTCCCACCCTCTGTCATTCTCGGTGGTGGTTCCCCAGGGCCGGGACCTCCCTGGCCAGCCATGAACCGTTTGTCTGGTTCGGTTCCCACCCTGGACTCTGTGGCCGTTCACCCAGGCCTGCCTGTCTACAAGTCATTCCCTGCCTATTGTTTGGACCGTGTTTACTCCCCTCCTCACCTCCTCGTCTTGTCTGCAAGTTTGTCCAATAAAACTGTTAATACTCACTCTGCATTTGAGTCATTCCTCCAGATCCATGACAATGTGTGTTGAAACAGGAATGGAACTAAACTCTACAGGGCTGCTGCCCTCCAGGAACTGAGTTTGACACCCCTGCTCTAACACTTGCACTCTATTCATTTTCTAACTGCTTGTTTGGTAACACTTTATTTTAAGGTCCCTTGTCTAGTTGCTTATTAGCATGCACATTACTAGAATATTAGCCATTTATTAGTAGTAATTAAGCACATATTAATGCCTTAATCTACATGACCTTATTCTACATCTCTAATCCTACCCAATACCTAAACTTAACAACTAACTTACTAACTATTAATAAGCAGCAAATTAGGAATTTATTGAGGGAAAAGTCATAGTTAATAGTGAATAAGTGTTCCCTGTTCTAAAGTTTTACCAACAACAACAAAAACAAACAAACAAACAAACAAAAAAACCTTGCTACGTGTACTACGTTAGACTAACTGAGACTTGTCATAGCACTTGCATTTTATTGATCTCTTGTTGGTTTTGATTGATTCTATTGTCCTCATTTGTAAGTCACTTTGGATAAAAGTGTCTGCTAAATGACTAAATGTGAATGTGATTCATTAAATATCAAAAAGCATTGTTAAAATATTTCAGTCTATTACACCCAATTTTGTGCATGCTTTTTTAGTGTGTATTATCACTTGTGCTAACACCAGACTCAGCTGGAATCCGTTGTGAATCAAGTGTCCAGTGTGATTCATGTGAGGTAGCTATTTGTGAGGCGTGCAAGAATAGTCCTTCAAATCTGTTACTTATTTCCATGTTGATTAGGATGCCTATGTTGTAGACAACAAAACATATCTGTGAGCTTTTGAACAGGTGTTGGATTCCATCAATTAATTTATTTTTAATACATTTTGTTTGTAATAAAAATGGTTTGTGTTTTATTCAGTAAGTTTGAATGTGGCAAAGTTTTCTCAGATGTGACCTACAAACACAGTGATATTGAGCTGTTGTCCTTAACCTAAATGAGGCATATCACATCTATGGCCCATAACATCCTTATTCAATTTTATGTTGAGTTATAAGAAACAGACCCCTGTAAAACAAACAGGATTATACTGAAATTATTGCCTGTGGTGATCTCTCTTTCTCCCATTCTCTTCTTCCATCTGCACGGAAAAGGGTTTGTAATCAGGTAAAGGGGCGTCCTAATGTCTGCAAAAGGGAAGTAGTTGATGCAACAATGTGCATGTTACCTGAAGACAGATGTCATGGGGAGAAAACAGGATGGGGTTGAATGAAAGAAACAAAATGCAAAAAGGTTAATCAAATACAATCAATATATATATATATATATATATACATGCACAAGAAAACCAAAAAAACAAAAAAACAAAACTCTTATATTTACTTATATTACACCCTGTGGGGTTTTTCACTACAATGCAACAGAAGAACAATTTCTTGAATGAACCTTCAGTGAAAAGTTCCACAATAAACCTTTTTTTCTTATAGTTTTTCTCAGTCGATTTGACACTTTTCTCCAATGCAACATACTTGTTCTCAAAACAATGAGCACAGCCATCCAAACACAACATTACCTTAACCAAACAGTTGAACCTTACTGCAAAATGAAGCACTGCATTTTTTTCTAGTAATGCATTTATTACAGTAAAAGTAAATATTAACATCATATCTATAGGTCTGTTCTCTATTAATTATAGAACACATTCAGCTGTAGATTCACATATATGCTAATGAAAATACATGTTTATTGCAATTCCTCAACAGGGAGTTTTGTTTTATATTGTGTATATCTAAACAAAATAAAAATTGTTATCCAGCACCTGCTATCATCCATGATAAAATAACTAATCGTGCCTTTAAATTTAAAATATGTTGGTGCCACCTTTAGCAGCAAGAACTGCAAACAAACTTTTTATCTGGTGAAAATACTAGTGTTCTAATAATTTTGGCCACCACTGTATATACACACACACGTGTTTGTTTGCTGTGTACATGGTTTATCCTGAATTCACGAGTTTGTGTGCCCATATAATCTTAGCATTGGTGGTAAACGGATTTGGCTTGATGTCTGCAATAGAGGGCTCAGAGAGACTATTCTACTTGAGCTCCAGTAGCCCCCTTATAGACAGAATGATAAATTAAATAAATAAAGGAGGAGATAGGGAGGTAGAGGGATGCCGAAATAACTAAAAAATGGAAATGGTGAGAGGCTGTTTTTATATTTGGATATTAATTGGAAGATTAGATGGGCGTACACCTCCCGAAATTACGTTAATAACTTCACTTATTGATCTTGCCTTTCATCTGCATCTGGAAGAAAATTTCATTGCATTTTATCTGCACTACATATTTGCTGTGCTTGCATCATAGGGGAAAAAATGTGAGAAGACTGAATCCATGCTTGACAAGCTCCTGTCTCAACATCTCCACAGGCCTCTTCCTTTGTGGCTGGTGGTGTTGTTCTGGATCACCATGTCAACAATGCTCCTGTTTCATTCAAAATAATCTTGTTTGTCCACCTGAATGATCTCAAACATCAATTCTGAAAAACATTTGGACGTTTACAGTAAATAACAGAAGTTGTCCCAGGAGGACAAAAAATTTGTACCATCAACAATCATAGTACAACACTTCTCTAAAGGAGAGGCCATGATTTCTAACTTGGTCAATTAGGATAATTCTGATTTCATTTGAAATTTGACTGTTCCTTCTACTTCTCCTTCCACTCTGCTGTCCACTTCCTCTCTGTCCATATCTTCTTACAGTTTCTGCTCTTGCTCTTTCCACTACACCAATGCCCTCCTATAAACACATCTCTTCTCCCTCTCCTCTTTTCTCACATCTTCCTTTCTGCTCATCTCTTTCTACTTGTTCCACTCTTCTTCTTCTTCTCTCTCATTACACCCCTTTCTCCACCCACTTCACTGCCTTATAGACTTACACCTCTTTATTTAGCCCCCACCTCCTCCATTTTTATTTTTATTATATTTTTATTTATATTTTATTATTATTATAATTATTTTTTTGCATATCCGTTCTTGCTCTTTGTATACTTTCCCATACTTTGTATACTTTGCAATTGTGATAAATGTGTAAACGATTAGGAAAACTGCATTTCCTGTGTTGAGTGTATGATTACAGTTTTTCTCAGTCGATTTGACACTTTTCTCCAATACAATATACTTGTTCTCAAAACAGTTAGCACAGCCACCCAAACAAAAAATAATCTTAACCAAACGGTTCAACTTTACTGCAAAATGAAGCACTGCATTTTTTTCTAGTATTTCTAGTTTATTAAAAGTAAATACTAACATCAAATCTATAGATTTGTTCTCTAATGATTATAAGACACATTCAGCTGTAGATGCACAAATACACTGATGAAAATAAATGTTTATTAAAATTCTTCAACAGGGAGTTTTGTTTTATATATATATATATATATATATAAATTGTGTATATCTAAACAATATATATATATATATATATATATATATATATATATATATTGTGTATATCTAAACAAACAAACAAAAAAGTTGTAAAAATAAATATAAAAAATAAAAAATAGTTCTCTGACTCCTATCACCCATCTGAAAAACGAATTGCCCCTTTAAATGTAAAATCTGTTTATGCCAACTTTAGCAGCAAGGACAGCAAGCAAACATTTCTGATGACTACAGCTCAGTCTTTTACAGCACAGTGGTGGATATATATATATATATATGTATGTCACAGTGCACACAGCAGGGAGGAATGAGGAACACGCAGACGAGGATAAACTTCAAAATAATAGTCTTTAATGATGACATCAGGGCAGGGCAAGACAAGGCAAGGTTGAGACAGACAGAAACACTGGGGAATAACGAGTAGACCAGACGAAAACTAACTAAACAGGCAGGAACTAAATACACATGACAATTACTGATAATTAGACACACCTGAGCTGCATAAACTAATAATCACACAGAACAAGGACAGGAACATGACCAAATAAGGAAACAAGAGGCGGGAACACATGACACACACGACAGAGGACCGACATAATTCCCCCCTCACGGAAGGCGCGTCCCGCGCCTAACAGTTCCACTTGGGAGGGGGGTGGGCACTCTGGAGGCCCCTCAGGACAGACATAGACAGGAACACAGGACGGGGACCTCCAGAGCGGAACAGACATACGGAGGCCATGGCAGGGCTGGGAGCTCTGGCGGCCATGGCGGAGCTGGGAGCTCAGGAGGCCATGGCTGTGCAGGGAACTCAGGCGGCCATGGCTGTGCAGGGAGCTCAGGAGGCCATGGCAGATGCCGGCCACTCCACCCAGAGTTCTACCCCCTCCCCAAAAAAAATTCCTTGGGGAATCTAGGGGGTATCAGGAGCCCTCCGGGGCTTAACGGACAGGACTGGATAGCCCACTGAGGTTAAACACACAGGACAAGACAGGATAGCCCTCCAGGGCTAAACAAACAGGGACAGGACAGGACCGCGCACAGGAACAAGAAGCCCTCCTGGGCTAGGCTTGGAAGCTGAGGCTTCTTCTGGGCATGACAAGGAGTCAAGGGCCCTCACTAGGTCCCTCAGCAACCACTTCCACTTCTGTGACAGGGAGGCAGGCGGCTGGAATTCCTCAGACGAGTCTCCGCGGACAAGACAAGACTGGGTTGGATTAAAACTGCTCCTGTGGGCACAACAAGACGGCACTCCTGGCCGTGACGTGTGGACTGGATCCACGGGGACCCTACACTGGACTGGAGTCAGCGGCGGCCGGCGGGCTTGCACTCCAGGCGGGCTTGTCACATGCACTCCAGGCGGGCAAGGGTGAGCTGCAGACGGCGGCGATGGTATCCCCGCAAACGGCGGCGTGAAGGGAGGCGGCGTGAATCGAGGGAGCCGCAGACGTTCGGGTTAGCTTTCCCCGTGGATGACGGCAGACTTGCGGGACTCGCTGCCAGAGGACTCGCGGCACTTGCGGCAATCCCGCCGAACTCCCACACGTTGCTGTCGCGGGCTATGGCGGGATGAAGAGTGGCGACTTCCTTGCCGCGGAACTGACAGAACAAACAGGGAAACCAAAACAAAAGACTTTAAAAAACAGAAAACAAAACGTGGTGAAGGGGATAAGATATTTAATATATATATATATATATATAATATATATTTATTAGTGCTGTCAATCGATTAAAAACAAAACATTTCTAGCGACCTTACGTGAAGTATTATGACAAAATGCATTATGAAGAAGAATTGGACCTGTTCTGCAGGTGCATTAGAGCTAATATTATCATCATGCTACATAAGACAATTTATGAGATTGATAGTAAACTTTTACTCAGAACTCACTTCAAACCACCATCGAGTGTTTGTAATAACTTCCTTTTGCGATCACATGTGGTCGTTTAATGTTGTTAAAATATGCTATTTATAGCCTTTCATATCGCTGCACAACTTAGCATTTCTGATGTACACATTCATCTATTTTAATTTTTATTTGTCTATATACACTTTGGGCGGTCGAGGTACATTAGAAAAGTAGCCCAAAAAACCGCAACCTATGGCTCTGTAAATTTTTAGCCCACTTGAGCCGCTGCCCTGGCAACACTGGTTCGTTGTACCCTCATCACACAATCATAGATAACCTTCCACGCTGCGATGACGGGAAGAAGTTGGGGTCAAACCTTATCAAACGATTAATTTGCATTAAAAAAATATTAAGGCGTTACATTTTTTTGATTAATCACATGCGTTAACGTGTTAACGTTGACACCTCTAATATTTACACTTTCTCTCTTGACCTAAGCATGTTGTTACACCTCCAGTCTAAATACTCCTTTAAATGGAGCAAGATTTTAAACGTCAAAAAGAGGGAAAAAGGCAGCATAAATGTTTGCTGACTACAGTGTAAAAAGTGGTAAGATAAATTGTCACCTTAAAGAGCTTTTTTGATTAAATTCATAAAAATTTGTTTTGTTTGTATAAATTAATAAATTATTATTATTATTATTAAAAGAAATAAAAGAAGATTTCAGTGTCAGCACAGAACGATCTAAGCTGTAGATAAACAAAGAGAGCTTTTGAAATCTACAGTCAGAATGGATGGAGCAGAGCACATAATCAGTCAACAGTAGGATGTGTGTCAGGGAATCACAGTCACCACCAACGACACTCACCAGATCACAATCACCTGATTACTGAGCACCGCCACCCGTCTCCACTCATCAAGATCACTATATCAACGCACTTCTCACAAGCCGTCACTGTCTGGTCTCAAACATTGTATGTTGAACTTACCTGCATCAATTACCGGACCCTCAATGCTCACACAGTCAAGCTCCCCTATCCACTTCCCCTGGTCCCGGCTGCGCTCAAGGAACTCCGTGGGGCTCTCATCTTCTCAAAGCTGGACCTGCGGAGTGCGTATAACCTCGTTTGTATCCGGGAGGGTGACAATTGGAAGACTGCATTCATAACACCCTCAGGTCACTACGAGTACCGGGTTATGCCGTATGGACTTTCGAACTCCCCGTCAGTCTTCCAGGGGTTCATGAACGAGGTGTTCCGGGAGATCCTGCACCAATTCGTCAGTTTACATCGATGACATCCTGATTTACTCCCGGAACCTGGCCGAACATCGCCACCACCTCTACCTGAAGCTCGAGAAGTGTGAGTTCCACCGCCCCAAGGTGCAGTTCCTCGGGTACATCCTCAGTGCAGATGGCATCCAAATGGACCAGGGGAAGGTCCAGGCAATCCGTGACTGGCCCCAGCCGCAAGTCAGTTAAGGAACTCCAACGATTCCTCGTATTCGCCAAATTCTACTGCCAATTTATTCAGAACTTCAGCCTCCTCTCAGCTCCCCTCACCTCCATGCTCCGCCAAAAGCCCAAGTCTCTGTCTTGGAACCCCGAAGCTTGGGCTGCCTTCAGGAAACTCCAGGAGGCCTTCTGCACTGCTCCCATCCTCACCCATCCAGATACCCAGCTCCCGTTCATTGTGGAGGTGGACACCCCCACCACCGGCGTGGGAGCAGTGCTGTCCCAACACCACGGAGAGCCTCCTCATCTCCATCCTTGCACTTTCTACTCCAGAAAACTTTCCCCGGTAGAGCGCAACTACGACATTGGTAACAGGGAAGTGCTCACCATCAAACTGGCCTCTTCTTCACTCTAGTCTTATTTACCATCACCTACTGTATCGACCAGGAGATAAGAATGTCAAGGCAGACTCCCTCTCCCATATCAACGCTCCTGAAGAACCCTCCACACCAGAGCCCATTCTCCCTCCAGCCATTCTCGCCAGCCCCATCCAGTGGGCTCTGGATCCGCGTCGCCACTCTCAGCAAGCCTGCTCCGCCGGAAGGCCCAGAAGGGAGGACTCAAAAGGGAGGACCACCTTGCGATTCACCCTTCTGGGCTCCATTCATGCCAGACTGGCCCACAGCCTCTATCCAGAGGCAGTGAGGCTGCTAAACAGACAATCTCCCCCCATTCTGCCCATATCCATAGGCACACATTACATTCCACCACAAAAATAGTTGTGACTGTACTGTATCACTTTGCACTTTGTTACCATTGCTATGCAGTGGGGATGCTCTAACGATATCTCATTTTTCATTATTATGACAATGACAATAAAGAATTGAATTGAATTTGCACACCCAGATGCGGAGAAAAAAAAAACACATTATAGTTGTTGACCTCTAGCTAACTTATCATTTAATGCTTTAATGGACAGCGGGACAAAGGAGTTCTTAAAACGGTTAAGCCTACACTGATATACTCTGAAGCGTCTTCCCGAGGGAAGATGTTGGTACTCAGGGTGGAGGACATGAGTGGGATCTGAAATAATTTTTTGAGTCTGTCTAATAACTGTTTCTTCAAAAATAGCCTGAAGTGTAGGATGCTGCTTAACTCCCATAATTTTCATGGCTCTCTGTGTTAGGCATGTAATCTGGGCTTTCAAGTGTACACTAAGATTGCCAAACCAGGCTGAGATGCCATATTGAAAAATGCTCTTGATTACAGCATGGTAAAAGAAAAGCAACACTTTCTGGTTAACACCAAAGACCCTCAACCTACGAAGAAAATACAATTGCTGTTGGACCCTAATGCACACATTTTCAACCTGAACACTCCATGTCAGCTTATTATCAATGTGGATGCCCAGATATCTGTAAGAGTCCACCTGGACTATATTCTGACCATTAATGACCACTGGTAAGTGGTCTCCGATGGACCTGGGGTCAAACATCTCCACTGTTTTTTTATGTTAATACCGAGAAAATGTTTATCACACCACTGGGCAAAGTTTTGAACCTCATGTTTGTAAGTAATAACATCTGATGTTTTAGATATAAGACCTAAGATAGCAGTGTCGTCAGAGAACTTAATCATGTAATTATTATCAGTACTGCATGTACCTTCATTAATATATAATGTGAACAGGACTGGAGAACTGACACACCCCTGTGGGGCGCCAGTGCTGATAATCGTAGATTCAGGCAACGTCCTGTTCACCCTAACCTGTTGGGTACGATTGGTCAGAAATGAGTAGAACCACTTAATAATAAAGGGATTGACACTCATCAATGAGGCTGCAAGGTATTAAAGGCTGACCGAAAATCTACAAACAACAGTCTAGCATATGCCCTAGGATAAAGATGTTTAGTGACTAGGTGCACTAAACTGTTCATATCATCATCAGTGCCTCCTTGACGTTTATATGCGAACTGATAGGGATCTAACTGTGGACATACTTCCAGTTTTAATTGGCTCACGATGAGCTTTTCCATACACTTCATCACAACAGAAGTTAAGGCAAGGGCTCTGGACATCCAGGCAGCCAGCGTACTCTCTCGCTCCTCCAAGCTCGGTACTGGTGGCCCTGTATGGCCCGGGATGTTTCCCAGTATGTCCGCGGATGCTCAGTCTGTGCCATCTCCAAGTCTCCACATCATCTACCCGCAGGAAAATTGGTCCCCCTACCAATTCCCCGTCGTCCGTTGTCCCACGTCGGAGTCGATTTTGTTACCGATCTCCCCAACTTCAAGAGTTTTACCTGCATCCTCGTTGCAGTGGATCGGTTCTCTAAGGCCTGCAAGTTAATTCCTCTTAGAGGCCTCCCCACAGCCCTGGAAACAGCCAAAGCCCTGTTTCACCATGTATTCCGCAATTATGACATCCCCAAAGATATCGTCTCCGACCATGGGCCACAAATGTCACAAACTCCTAGGCATCTCAGTAAGCCTGTCCTCCAGATATCACCCCCAGACCAACGGCCAGGCTGAGCGGAAGATACAGGAGATTGGGAGGTATCTCCGGGCCTACTGCCATGACAACCAGCAAAGCTGGAACCATTTCCTTCCTTGGGTCGAGTATGCACAGAACTCCCTCCGGCAGACCACCACAGGACTCACCCCTTTCCAGTGCATACTCGGCTACCGACCCCCTCTGTTCTCCTGGACGGAAGAGCCTTCCGACATTCCAGCTGGGGACCACTGGCTCCGAGCGAGATTTGGGACTGAGTTTGGGACTCAGCCCATGTCCACCTCCAGCAGGCAGTGCGGAGACAAAAGACCTTCGCAGATGCCCGCCGGTCTCATGCCCCCCTCTATCGCCCAGGAGATCGAGTCTGGCTCTCGACCCAGGATCTGCATCTCCGCCTGCCCTGCCATAAGCTGAGTTCCCGCTACATAGGTCCCTTCACCATCGAGAGGCAAATAAATGAGGTCACCTTCCTCCTCCAGCTCCCAGCATGGTATCGTATTCACCCGGCATTCCATGTTTCACTCCTCAAGCCCTTCTCTCGCTCTATCCCAGGCACAGAGGAACTGGCAGCACCTCCTCCTCCCGAAGTCCAAGCAGAACCCTCCATCTACCGAGTACGGGACATCCTGGACTCCCGCCAACAGACCGGCCACCTGGAATATCTGATCGACTGGAAGGGTTACGGGCCGGAGGAAAGACCCTGGGTGGCCCGGGATGATGTTCTAGATCCCTCCATTCTGGCCGAATTCCATCAGAACCACCCAGACCGGCCCGTACCCAGAGGCCGTGGCCGGCCCCATCACCATCGTGGGGCATCAGGAGCTGCCCCTGGAGGAGGGGGTACTGTCAGGGAATCACAGTCACCACCAACAACACTCACCAGATCACAATCATCTGATTACTGAGCACCGCCACCTGTCTCCACTCATCAAGAGCACTATATCAGTGCATTCCTCACAAGCCGTCACTGTCTGGTCTCAAACATTGTATGTTGAAATTACCTGACCCACTTACCTTTGTCTGCATCCTAGTCATTCCCGTGTCCCGATCTTCGTTTTCCACCATCTCCTCGCTACGTTGTTCCTGTTGGATCCCCTGGACAAGGAAAAAGTATAGATTACACTCAGATAAGACTCTCTTGAACATTCCCATATCCCCGCACACTCTCCTGGACTCTCCATCTCGCTTCATTCCCCTGCCACTGTTCAATAAACCTGCTGTTGATTTCACTTACCTCTGTGTCACTTGTGTATCTGCTGACAATGTGCCAGTACGAATGAACCAGTGTTAGTCATATGTGAACCCAGCATCTGCTGCAAACACCCACAAACGCAGGATGCATCTACCACAGCACACATAAACAAGTGCGTTCACTTTATATGATGAAGGTGCACTTAAATGGTGTCCAAAAAATAAAAACTGGAATGTTCGTTTTTTTTTTCTCTCTCAGTTTAATGAATGTGAATAGAGGCTGTGAAGCTCCAAAAAGGACAAAAAAGCACTATAAAAACTGTCAATTTACTTTGAAGGCTACTTTCTAAACCTTCTGAAGCCGTACAGTAGTTTAGATTTAAAAACTTACCGACTGTATGCATATTAATGGATAATCAGTGGTTGTTCTTTTTGAAAATTATCACCTTATTATTTTTCATTTTTCGCTATATGGAAATGAGTGGCAAGAGTTCCACAGCAGAACAAAGTCAAATAACAACATGACGGTGAGTAATGATGATCGACTTTTCATTTTTGGATGAATTATTACTTGAAGTTGAAATGCCACCATGACACAGAATGTTTTGTTTTATTTGAATTAAATGGCAACAAATGAACAGCAATATTCATAAAGTGCCCATATGCAGTCCCAACCACAAGTTCTCACACACCCACGCGAGCAAAAGAGAAAGCACGGCTCGGGCGCCACTCTGTCATGCACCCTGTTGTGTATAAATCATTTAGTGTCACTCAAATATTGATATGGAAATAAGCACTGAGTGATCTGACAGAGTGATGGAGAGACCTTCATTTCTCTCTCACACTGTCTACAGATGCTCTATGTTCCAGACGTTACTGTCTGTGAAAATAAAATCAATATGCTGGACAGATCACAACTCGACGGTCTCTAATCAACTCTAACTTTCAGATGGATTTTCACTGAAAAAAAAACAAACAAACAAACAAAAAAAAAAAACCCTTCAAATCCAATCATTATTTTCTTTCTTTTTTTTTGGGTGAGATGCTGTTTACACTAAGTGCAAATAGCAAAAGATTATATTTACACTATGTAAAATAGCCGTATTTTCTGCTATTTATACTGCTTACTGCAAATAGTGGCAAATATCTGCACCACAGTATTGTAGTACATTATAAAACAGTATGCAATAATAATGTATTGAGTGTAAATTATGACATAATTATTAAATGGATGCCAACTTATTGGGACTTTCTACACCTACCCTAACCCTACCCGATACTTTTTTACCTTTTCGATTATTTCCTTAATTTTTATTGAAAATAAATGTGTTTCCGATATGGCAAGAAGTGAGTTCGGCAAAAGGCGGATTCGAACTCTGGTCGCTCACGTCATAAAGATCGTATCAAGTGCTTTATCATCTACATCAATGAATCTGTTGATTACAGCTTTGTTTTCAACTGCTTTCAGACATTTTCAAAATGTTGCCTCTTTTTTTTCAAAACTTTACACACAAATCCAAGAATTGCACACACAAAATGTAAAATGCCTTACATCTCTTGCTAAATGAAGCACTTCATTCAAAATATCACAAACACATCTCAAAAGCAATCATTTGTCTCACATTGCAAACACCTTGGATATATCATATACACACACTTATTCAAAACCTAAAGCTCTTCTTTCATTAGATCCTATGTACATTTCTGTACAAGATTGAAAGTAATTGGCAGTTTTTTTTTTTTTTTACTGTAAGCATTTGTGGTTGTGAATACAGTATTACACAGTATGAAAAAAAAAAGAAAGAATAAATTCATCAAGCATGTGTAGTTGTCTAGATGTGTATTTATAACCCTATTATAAAGCTATGATTGGTTGGTGTTCAGTAGTGTTTGCACATGTGAGGAGTTAGTGTGGCATTTTGATTGGTTGTGTTTGAAAAAGGAAATCAATATACTTCCTTTTAGATTTTTGTGTGCTACATAGAGAATTGTGGTTTGTGTTTTGCAAAAAGTGTTTTATGAAATTGGAAAAAGGCAAAGGCTGACAATTAGTGTATGGTTTTGCAGATTTGGTGTGTGCTTCTGGTGTTTGAGTGTCAGCTTTCAGAAATTGTGTGACAAGTAAAGATTTTGTGTCTAAGCAGTTTAAAAAACTGTAATGGCCGTCTTTTGTAATGTTGTCCAGCACAAACACACGTTGGTGGGCGGAGTTAGTGCCAATAGCCTCTGTCTACAAGGAAAGAAAAACCAGTGAAAAGTGTGCTTGAGAAATTGCTGAATAACATCATATGTTTGCAGAATTTGCATTCCACCTAGTGTCTGCCTTTTACACATTTTATTCAGAATATGTAAAAGTCTGTTTTGTTTTACTGTGTTGTGTTATTTTTAGTTAAAATATTTTCTTTCAGAAATTACATTACAAGAATAATGCTGAGCATGTCTTTCTGCTTATTCAAATTATACAAATTGTTACTATGCACATATAAATCAAATAAACCAATTCTTCACTCGTCTTTTGTAAGCGTTTGTCTGTGGATGTTGTGTGCATGTAAATGGTGTGGTGTTTTCTCCTGATAAGACGAAGCCTAAAGAGGAAGAGTTAAATATGCCAAACCGCACGCTCTTGCAAAATTGTAACCCAGGCAGCACAATCACACACAAACACAGGCACACAGGCACACACTCACTCTGGCACACGCTGACCTCTGAGTTTCTAGAATACCAGTGATAAAGTTAAGAAAGAATTTTCCTCACTATTCAATTCAATTCAATTCAAGTTTATTTGTATAGCGCTTTTTACGATACAATCGTTGCTACTACTTAGACATGAACTGTAAAAAATGAAACACTCTTTAAAATATTCACAAGATACAGCTTAGAAGTTTGTACAGTAATGACAAAAAAAGGTCACTCTTGTTACAAGCCAAAAATAAATGTATGTAATTTGAGATATCTTCTAAGAAACTGCTTTTTTTTTTAATGTGTTTAATAGTGTGTTTTCTGCACAATTAGTAGCTAAAACACCACAATACTAAGGTGCACTTAATGGTTCCTAAGCAATGCTAGTTTGTTTGGTTACTGACCCAATTACATATTTGCTTATAAGTCATATAATTTAACATATAGGAGCTTGCAAAAACCTTACTAATGATGTTTCTGAACAGGTTGCCATTATAATTCTTCCATCATTATGAACAGGTTTAACATCGCCTTGACCTTCCATTAGTCAGACAAACAGCTCCAGCCACAACTTGTTTATATAAAGAAAAAAAAAAGAAAAAAAAAAAACAGTGAATGAAATTTTAGGTCTAGTACTAATTGGCAAGCAATCATTTTAGTGATTAACAGTTTTATTGATTCTCAGGCAAATTTCAGAATAGGATACAACTCTGTACAGAATCAACATTTTATCCGTTAACAAACCCATTCCAAACTAATCCCAACTATGGCTTTTTCACAACTTGGCTATCATTAAATACAATTAAAACATCCATAATTATATAATGATGAGAAAATTCATGAAATAAAATACAATAAATAAAATGAATAAATGAGATCAATCTATAACACATCACATTTACACTGTCACAATTAGTATATTTCTCACATTACTCTATTTCTCTATTACTGTCCCATTTCCAAATAGGTTAAGTACTTGGACCATTTTTAAAAAAAAATTTATATAGTATAGGTTTATCTTATCTGTCTGCTTACAATACATTTTTTTTGAATGCGGCCACTCTAAAAAAATGTACACCCATTACTGGAAAGAGCATCCTCTCATTTCCAGCTCCTCAGAATTATTTGTCTGCCAATCAGTCAATGCAGTATTTTTGCATCCCGAGATGCCATTTCAACATTCTTTAAAATTCCATGCCACTTTTCGTCATCAAGTGTCAGCTTCAAATCTCTTTCCCATATTTCCTTAAGAGTCTGTGAAGCTCCATCACCGAGACTTTGAATCAACCAAGAGTAGAACATGGATGCTTCATGACCCTTCCCATATGCTGAAAATATTGTACAGTGAGCATCTGCTGACCCAGTGTCAGGCTTGTGTTGTGTTTTGTCTTGTGTTTTGTTCCCCTTGTGCTCCCTTATGCCCTTATTTGGTTATGTTCCTGTTCCTGTCTTTGTTAGTTCATTTGTTACCAGCTGTGTTTGTTTATTATCTCGTTTAGTTTGATTATTTAAACCCTGTGTTTCCCTGAGTCTGTGTCTGGTATTAACGTCGATGTCGTGTTCCTGTATGTCTCTGCCTGTCCTGTGTTCCCTGGAGTTTTGAGTTTGATTTATTAAAGACTGTTTATGTTAAGTTTATCGTGACAGAATACCATAACCAAAACCGAAAGTGAGCGGTGCCCTTTCTCCCCGGTTTTTGTTTTTGTTTTTTTTTTTTAAAGAAGTTTTTGTTTTGTCCTTGTTTCTCCCCGCAGCATGGAAGCCGCTCGGTTCTCCAGAGATCTCCCCTTCTACGAGTACGCCGGGGAATTCTGCAGGCTCACTGCATGTATGGCGCTGGACGACGCCACCATCAACACTCTTTTCTGGCTCGGGGCCAACTACTATTGCCCCGTGGACCTCCCAGACACTCTGGGGAGTGTCCGGGCTCAAGGCAGAACCAGCCCGCCGACAGTTTGTCAGTTAAGTCTGTCAGCTGTTCATCAGTCATGTCCGCTGGCCGCTCATCAGTCAAGTCAGCCAGCCGCTAGTCTGCCGATTGTGGCTCACTGAAGCCTGCCGGCCGATCCGAAATCAAGTTTGTAGACCACCGCCGCTTGCTCAAGCCCGCCAGCTGCGGCTCCTCCAAGCCCGCTGGCCACTCCGAAACCAGTGGCCGCTCCTCGAAAGCACCTTCCAGAGCACCCTCCAGTGGCCGCTCCTCGAAAGCGTGCTCCAGTGTCTACTCTAGCCCCTGACCAGAGTCGAGAGATGGCTCTAGTCCCAGACCGGAGTCAAGTCATGTCCACAGAAGTATTGTCCACAGGAACTATTCTAGTCTGTCATGTCTTGTCTGTTGGGGTTCATGAGAAGCGGGCTGCTTCTCTTGTCATGGCCACGGAGGCCATTCCCAAGCCACTTGCTTCTCCGGTTGCCTCGATGGAAGCGGTTCCTGAGTGCACCCCTGAAGGGCCCCGTCACCCCGTTCAGCCCAAGGAGGGTTGTGGGTCTGGCCCAGAGGAGGCCTCAGATTCCGAGCCTAGCCCAGTGAGGGCTCCTGTTCCTGTGGATAGCCCTGAGAGGGCTCCTGATTCCCAGTTAAGCCCAAGGAGGGCTCCTGATTCCCAGTTAAGCCCAGTGAGGGCTTCTGATTCCCCGTTAAGCCCAGGGAGGGCTTCTGATCCCCCGTTTTGCCCAGGGAGGGCTCCAGTCCCCGAGTTCAGCCCCATAAGTTCCCCCAAGGATTTTTTTTCTGAGGGAGGCAGTGCTCCGGCTCAAGGACACACCTTCCGGAGGGGGGCATCATGTCAGGCTTGTGTTGTGTTCCCCTTGTGCTCCCTTATGTCCTTATTTGGTTATGTTCCTGTTCCTGTCTTTATTAGTTCATTTGTTACCAGCTGTGTTTGTTTATTATCTCGTTTAGTTTGATTATTTAAACCCTGTGTTTCCCTGCCTATGTCTGGTATTAACGTCAATGTCGTGTTCCTGTGTGTCTTTGCCAGTCCTGTGTTCCCAGGAGTTTTGAGTTTGATTTATTAAAGACTGTTTATCCTTGTCCCTGCATTCCTTCGTTTGCCTCAGGGCTCAACCATGACACCAAGGAAGCTGTGCATTAGAATCAAAAGTTATACAGAGTAATTTTTGCAACTGTAAATACCTGAAAAACTGGGATCTAGATATATCATACTGCTGTTGTAAATGTTCAAATGATTTCAGACTACCATTTTGATAAAGATCACCTAATTTAACAATGCCCCTCTTCGCCCATTCTTTCCAAAGAAAGGGAGCTTTATTAATACATAGTTTAGGCTTCAACCATATACTTGAGCTAACATTTAAGTAGGGGTCAAAGTTACACAGACACAATATGCACACATTGACTCCTATTTGTATGCCTAATTTGTCATTTTTTGCAAAATGTTTCTTGTCTCGTCACATTCAGTTAGGAATTACATGAATCGTGTAATGATAACATATTTTTCAATTTAAAATGGCAAAATTTGAGGAAAAAAGTACAGTAGTTTGCATCACTGGATGTTACTGTCGATCATAAAACAGTTGTCAAATATTAAATGTTCTCTACTTCCATTGGGCAATTTGGCCATTGCTAATTATTTGCGGGACCCGTCTCCTTCAAAATCTATGGAGGCCTGCATTGTCTTGTGAAAGTCAGTCTACCAATGGCTTACTTACAGTTTCTGCATATTAAACTGGGAGAAGACAAAGTGTTTTATCATCAAAAATTACTCACATCAATTAAAAAGGATTGCATGAAAAATTATACTAAAAGGAAAAACAAGTGATGTGTGAAACAGCACAAGCTGTAATGATGTGTATCTCTCTCATGCTGAGAGTGTTCTAGAACAGAATGCTGAGTGAGCTTTTCTAAGAACAGTTCATGAACTCCCAATGTGTATGTGTGAAGATTATCAGTTTTGTACACTCTGTGCACTCAGCTAAACCTGTGTCCACTTCATCTGTCCCATACCATCACTCTACGTGTGTGTGTGTGTGTGTGTGTGTGTGTGTTTGAGTGTGTGTAAAAAGTTTCTGTCCTTGTTGTTCTTGTACTTGCTGCACATCTGTGGCCATGTTAGTGTGTGTGTGTGTGCACGCAGTCCGGACTGGCAGAAGGAAGCTCTATTGTAGCCGTCAGTGCTTGAGTAAATAGCACAGTGCGTTCCCTCTCACCTCTCACCAAATTCACCTTCCTCCTCTTCCTCATTCTCACAACATAGCTCTCTCTCTCTCTCTCTCTAGGGATGTAGAATATGGTCATGCAGAATATATGCTTTATAAGTACTAATAAACAGCTAATATGCTAATAATAGGCATGCTAATAAGCAACTAGGTAATAGTGAGAATTATTACCTATACTAAAATGTTACCAAAATACATTTAAATATGGAGTGTCACGCAGGGAATTGTGGGAATAACAGTTTAGAATTTTTCACTATAAATTATAATTTGATTTCCCTTTTTACTTCTAAAAATGATTTATATTAATGTGTTTTATTTTAATGTAAACATTACATTAAATGTATCACTAGATCTTTTACATACATTACATTTTTACATACATTTGCTTTATAAGTATTAATAAACAGTCAATATGTTAATAATAGGCATGCTGATAAGCAATTAGTTAACAGTGAGAATTAGTCCCTATACTAAAGTGTTACCTGATAGTCTGTTGTTGTATTAGCATATGAGTGTTTTAGCCTGCCTAGTAGCTAACAGGTAACTGTAAGAGAGAAAAATACTTAAATGGTTATTAAATTAAATGGTTTCAGTCAACACAGTTAAGTTTTAGCAAAAATAGTTGAGTGGAGATTAATTGTATTTTATATACCATTTTCGTATTTTCAAATGAAATAAATATCAGTACTAACAATTCTCATTTTCTGAACTTAAATAATGAGGTCAAATCACTGTAGCGCCTCAGTTCAAGTAGCACATGAACCCAACATCTCTTCCACTTTACTACTAGTTACAGCATGAAATAAACATGAATGAACATCAGAATGCATTTTGTTTCATAAGCAGAAAGACACCTTTTTTAAGTTAAAGTCCAACAGTGTTAATCTACATTCTACAAACTCTCCTGACTGGTTTGTGTGTCAGACATTATCCCTGCAAATTGTGCATTGAAATTATATAAAATTGATAGGATTAACCCCCTGGGGTCGAAGCCGCACTGGCTGTCTGGTATTTTCTTTACGACCGCGAAAAGAACTAAAAATACTCTGTAAGTTTTGATCGTACAGATAAGAATAAGGTATGGTTTGAAACTGTGAAGGGTCTACTTTTATTTCTGTATAGTCATAATAACAACGAAACAACGTGCTTTTCTAAAATAAAATAAATAAACAGGGTGCGTTCTCTGCTGGCTCTGTCTCCGTCACCTCTCTTCACAGACACATAAACAAAGCAACATAAATCTCTGCAAATACTCACATCAAATACATGAGAAATATTTGTATAGAAAGCTTGAAATGTCTCATTTTAAATAAAGTAAGTCACGTCCAAAACAAATATTCTGTGATAAAGTAATCTGTATGAAACCAACGCGATGTCCAGTTTTCCCGTCTCAACTCATTACAGCCTGCATCATCTAGAGTTTCATGACAGAACTTGGCATTTGTTTTTGTTTTTTTTTGTTTTGTTTTGATGTTTGCTAGGGCATTGCTATGAGGTTGCTAGCATGACTGTAACACACTATGCATTTGCTATTGTGTTCTGGATGGTTACTTTGGTGTTATGAGTGGTTACTAGTGTTTTGGGTGATGGTGTACTATGAGTTAAATGTGGTTTGGGGCTTGTTTAAATAATAGTGACTCTTGACTTTGCAACACATTATACTTGTTATAATTACTATCAAGATCTAACATCTGTTTATGAAACAAATTGTCATAGATCACGTCTCAATATACAAGATTTATGTATCACTTAAATATATAACCGAATATATAGCATTGCAACAATAACTTGTTCCATGACAGTGTTCAAAGCATCACAAAACTCATTTCTATCCAGTCTTATTGTTATGATGACAATTAATATTTTTTCTGTACTTAGCAGCACTCACAAAGGCTTGTCGTGTGAAATGTTACATAAATGCTTTGTAGGTATGTGTGTGTGTGCTTTTGTCCTGATCTCTTAAACTACCCCAGGACTATCTGCTATGCAAACAAACAGCAGTTGCACGGGACACAGAAATGCAGCCACGCTCTGATTGGATAACAACTTACATAATCAGGCTGCCACGGCGACGGCCCTGAGGAGGGAGGGGGAGGGTCCGGCAGCACATGCACATACACTCACACTAACCCATTCGCATGCACATATGCATGTTTGCTCTCCAAAAATCCGGTAAGTCAAGAATATTTGCAGACTGGTCAAACTGCTCTCAGATGAGTTGTAACCAGGTATGGCACATAAATGTTGCGCATATTACTTTTCTGTTGAATTCAGTCATTTTCATTGCCATTTGACACTAACAATGGTGTTAAATGCATTCTTCGTGTTTGTAATTTTGCCCAATCTGTCATAAAATGTTCAGAAGACAGCATATATTGAAGGTTTCAAAATCATCAGGGCCCTCTGGATGTCACACACTGAATGCATCATCACCACAACACATCATGACACATATCGCACTAATTACTTCTTCATAATGAACTACAACAACACACTCTCAGACTGTCACAAGCTAAGTGAGGGGTTTGTGCAGAATATTAGCCAAGAAAAACTGAAATTGAAATGATCTTAATTACATCTCGATATCTCAAATTATGGAGTTTCAGCTCTCAAACTGTCCTCAGATTTGGCAAGATACGAATGAATCAAATTCTAAGTCATCTGAACTATATAGCTCTATATTCATACTGTGTGTCAAAACTGTGAGAACGTTTCCTTTATGCCTTTTGAGATTAGAAAGAGCTATAAAACTTTCTTCTGGCTGTGAGTCAAGTGCAGTGTTAAGGCTGAAAGCGTTGATGTAACTCAAGCTTGTCTTTGTCCTTCATTTAATCCAAGGCCTCTGTCCCCCTTTCCCCCCACCCAACTCTTCTCCATTCCTTGTTCATTGTTTCTTCAAGCAGTCTGTGGATGAGTCTTGTTTCCTTTTTGAGGAGGGAGGAGTTGAACTTCAACAGCAGTGGCAGGTGGCTTCATGCTGCTTTTGTGTGTGAGTTATTTTCACAGAATAAGTCTATCATTTACTAATGTGCACTAAGTGCATGAAGTTATTCCCACATAACATCCAGAAACAGAGGCTAGTGACAAAAAAATAAAATTTTACCAGTGTGAGCAATGAACTCTTTCACACAACTCTCTAAAGTGAACTAAAATATTCCTCTATCAACTTCCAGCACAACTGATCTCAGAACAATTAAGCCAGAGGTTCTCAACCTTGCAGTTACAGGAGATTTCCATCATTTAGGGTATAAAAGTTGACTTTTATTTATTTGTTCATGTATGTACACATGTTTGTTTGTTCAATAGTTTTATAGCCATAAGATTAGATCTATATATTAAATATGTAGTTTAGTAGCTTAACTCTAGTGGCAGTAACACCAACATTTTTTTTTTTTCCCCTGTTGGCACAAATTATGATTTCATGGGCAGATTATTGATTATTTAAAGACTTGACTAATGTTATTATGACCTCAAAATACCTATTATTGCCATAGTGCTTTATTTGTAAACTAACAACACAACCAGCTCCAAATGTATGGCTTTTCAGATGTAGTAAACTTGCTCAGTACCCCACCCGGTACAGCATTGCAATTAATGTAGAGTGCTTGGGATTGAATCTTGTGAAACACAAGTCATGACACTTGATAAAACAGCTCAAACACATGTAGAAGCAAGTTAAAATTGCATAGTTGCTTTAGAAAATGCATTTTTATCTTATGTTTGCTTTTGTTAACACTATCGGTTAACTTTAGTGTACGTCTAGATGATAGATTATTTTCAACAGAGCATTAACCTTTTAGTGCCACTGGCCAGACATTTCATTTCTGAACTATTGTGATACTTCACAACCAAGGTCAGGTTAATCTGTTTTGGATAAAACGTAATGCACTTTTAGTGCAACATACTGGACGTTTCAATTTGGAAGTGACGCAAAGAAGCAACACAATAATTTTGCAGAATGGTAATCACAGGTATGTATTTTCAGTGAGCCTGTGTTGGAAGTGTAAGCAACAACCTGAATATCCTAATGTGAATATTCACTGAAAATATGCTAAAATAGCACTGCAGCATGAGTATTACGCATTGTTATTTGTGTCTGTGAAAACTCAGCCACTTCAATCCGATCTCATGACAAAACATAACAGTTTAATGAATTGGCGATTTTGTATTATTTTGTATGATTTGATTAATATGAAAAGGTTGAAAACATGCAGTATAATTCATAAAAACTTAAACCTGAAACTCCACCCCAAAACTTAACACTAAAGCCCAATTTATACTTCTGCGTCGGACCTACGCCGTAGCCTCTACGCCGTAAACTGTGCGTCGGTTTCCATTTATACTTCTGCGTCGTCGTGCGCGTCGACGTGCAGTACACATGCGGACCGCTAGTCTGCAGTGTCCACGGGCATGTTGCTTGTGAACCCGCAGTACCACGGCAAAAGCCTAAGAAGAAGCGGCTCGTTGGAGAAGCATAGCCGTGACGGCGGCAAATAAATATGAAATCATTAAATCATTATTTAAATCTACAAAAAGGAGACAACAACGGAACAGGAGAAAATGGCATTCTTTCAATCTCCACAAGGACATGTACCACGGCAGATCAACATTGTTTGTCGCAGACAACTACTGATGTATAATGCTATGTAGTATAATAAATGATAAGACACTTGTTCTTTGCTTTGTTTTATTTTAAATAAGAAGGTGTGACATTCAACTATATTACAGCGCTCATAAATGCACACAAAACTCAAGTGCATACGGAGGGAGGGGTTCTAGCAGACCAATCACAGCGCTTGCGGTCCGCGTAGAATTGACGCGCTGTTAGATTTTTGGAGAGGTGCACGTCAGGTACGGCGTAGGTTACGGTGCAGGCCTGTGCATCTCTGCGTAGGCTACGGCGTAGGTTCGATGCAGAAGTATAAATTGGGCTTTAGTGGGTTGTGAGTACACTTTATGAAAACATACTAATGAGATTATACAAATTCATATGAATTGGCCACTAATTCACCAAAATTGAAAATTGGTACAGATTGTAATTGGAATGTGTTGTCATGTCATGTCCATCTCATATCCATGTAATAAACAATCTATAATCTATTTTCCAAAAACATTTTATGTGTGATTTTTTTTAGCTAAGCAACATGCTAACTTCAGACTCTACTGGACTCAGTCATGAGCTGAGTCTCCTGTATCCTTTACATGAGGAGAGTGAGGGTTTGTGTGACCCTAAAGCATAACAAATCAGTCATTTAAGAGTTAGCATGTCAGTTAGGATGTTGCATTAAAAAGCAGCTGCCAATGTTGAGAGTCGCAAGACAGCACACTAGGTTTCGAAACAAAGCTTTAGTGTTCTCTTCTTTTCTCTCCTCTCAAGCAACATTTCATCCTCCCTCCACTCTATTCACTATGGCTATTTGCCATCTACCACTCTCACACTCTCATGATATGAGCAGCACATCACTGTGACTCGTTCTTATTAGACTTTGGACTTGCCAGAGCTGATATTCATGGAAAAACCAGTTGTCAGCCACCCACACAAAGTCAACTTTTCATAGCAGACGCAAACTAATCTAAGACTGGAAGAGGCTCAGGATGATTTATATTTTTCTTACACTTAATGTTAATGGAATAGTTAATTGAGAAATGAACATCATGTTGTCAAGAAAGTCACACAGGTTTGGAAAGACACAAGGGTGAATAAATGATGACAGAATGTTTATTTCAGGGTGGAATATTATACTTCAAAAAAAAAAAAAAGGGTTCTTTCATTCCATTGGGATCATGTCTTCACCTCATTCAGATAGCATGTTATTGTAATTTACTATTCTCATTTCCACTCATATTCTTATGTCAACAAAGCAAGAAATATATACATAAGAAAACAATGGACTGAAAGTGAAAGGCCCTTCCCTGCTGCTTCTAGTACAAACGTGATTCTACTTGTTATTTGCAATGCAGTTGTAATGATTCACAACAGGAGAGGCACAAGAGTGAAATTCACCATCCCTTAATTAGTAGTAATTATTCTGAGCTTCTCAAGGCTGAGAATAGCGAAGCCCAGCCAAGCAGCGTGGCTTGGGCAGGTCAGCGTGGCATATGTCACCGGGCGGCTCCCATCTGAGGTGGAGCTTTTGTCACGTATGATTAGAGCTGCGGGGGATGCTAGTTAGCCGTGACAATTTTGTTTTTTCAGATGACTTTCCTATGAGTGAATTTTTCTTAAAGCAATATTCTGGGTTAAATAGTTTAACCCAGATAAAAACAGGCCAGAAACATAAAATAAACTAGGACAGAAACTACAAATACACACAAGGAACTCGAATGCTACATTGGCCAAAGCATTGTAAACATTCAGTCCTATTGCACATAGTTACCTTGCTGTGGCTCAGCAATAGAGTTATTTAGAGAACGATAGAATTATTTAGGCAGATAATTATAAACATGTTAACAGTTTAACTACTGTAGCTCAGCAAGATTCTTACAGTTGTTAAGGTGAAAGAGACAACTGACCAGAAGATGACAGTTTACGCTAATGCCTGCTGGAGTGTCAAATGCTGCAATGCTGAGAATGTGTTATGAACTGCGGCCTGATGCATGAAAATCAAGCCTGCAGAGCCTAAGCATTTGCATTCACTTTCTTGCATAGTCAATATTTTGGGCCTTATGAACTATACGCAAGCGTATAGTGATTGTACCATTGTACATTTGTTTTAATGTGTGTGTGTATGTGTGTTTAATTGACAGTTATTTATAGCATATCACAGATGCTTTCAATTGAGCTTAACTTAACCTGAAATATTCCTTTAAGTACAGATTAATCCTCTGAGTTAATTATTAAAGTAGATTTGCATTTCCTGAAAGAAATCATATGGGACACTGGGTCTCATTCACTAATAATTGCATGGATTATTTAGTATTTGTACGCACAGGAGAAGTTCTTTCAAAAAATGCCTGTCTAATTCACAACACATGTGTACACACACTAATTTGTTCTTAACCTCGTTCTAATGTTAATGAATGTCAAGTGTTCCAAATGAGCGACCGCATGCCAGAGGTTAGTCATATGCATAAAACACGCCTTCAGTATTTCCATATAAGGGCTTTCGCACAACTTTTCCTTTACAGCTTTTTACACGTCACAGCTCGAGCTATGATGAAAAAAAAAAGTCACCACCTGGATTTAACTAAGCAAATAGGTAAGATCCTCCCATTGGATAATTACTGCATGGATGATTATGTTATGTGCCCAAAGAATGAGGTCAGCTGACTACCTGAATATACTGAATGACCAGGTTATTCCATCAATGAATTTTTTCTTCCCTGATGGCACGGGCATATTCCTAGATGACAATAACAGGATTCATCGGGCTCAAATTGTGAAAGAGTAGTTCAGACATCATTTTCACACATGGATTGGCCACCACAGAGTCAGACCTTAACCCCATTGAGAATCTTTGGGATGTGCTGGAGAAGACTTTGCGCAGCGATCCAACTCTCCCATCGTCAATACAAGATCTTGGTGAAAAATTAATGCAACTCTGGACGGGAATAAATGTTGTGACATTGCAGAAACTTATCTAAATGATGCCATGGCGAATGTGTGCTGTAATCAAACCTAAAGGCGGTCCAACGAAATATTAGAGTGTGTGACTTTTTTTTTTTTGGACGGACAGTGTATATTAGAGTTGTCAAAGTTAACGCATTAATAACACGTTAACACAAATTTATTTTAACGGCAATAATTTTATTAACGCACAATTAATGCAGCACAAATTTTCTGTTTGACCTGAGGCCTAGCATGGAGATGCACTGTGTTGGCAACTTAGCGACTCCCCTCGAAATCACAGCACAGCTATTGTCATTATCTTATGGGTATTGGATTTAATCAGACGATGGCTCGATTATCAGGATTTAAAGAAAGAGAAGTAATGGGAACCTGGTATTTCTTTTTTCATGTGTCTAATAGACATGAACAAGTTCTTTGAAAAACATCTATGACCTTTGAAACATGTCTAGTCTTCATGCTCTTTTGACTATGGTTTTAATAATGATAAATAGGGATGTGCCCACAGCCTAATCTACTATGGAGCGGCACTACTTACCACACATTTCACAAGATTAGATGTTTGTCAGTGGTGCTCAGGATCTGCAAATCATTCAACATCGTCATACCTCTCTCTGTTTATGTGGTAAGTGAAATTTGATGTACTGTAATGTAACAGGCTACTGCTAGCAAGCGGCTAACCATGTCCCTTTTGTGGCTCCGTAGAACGCATTATTCGTTTTCCGTGACTTTCCGAATACGGATTCGCTATTCGGGTACATCCCGAATAATAAACATACATTTGCATAAAGCATCTATATTTGTCCATGCCCATGTTGATTAGAGTATTACAAACTTGAAAAGTATTAATTTAAGGAACATTTAGAACAAATAAAAATGTGCAATTAAGTTGTGATTAATCACGAGTTAACTCATGACAATCATGTGATTAAATATTTGAATCGGCTGGCAGCCCTAATATATACACTGAACAAAATTATAAACACAATACTTTTGTTTTTGCTCCCATATTTCATGGTCCAAAAACCAGTCAGTATCTGGTGTGACCACCACCCACATAGCAATTTTTCTCTGGCCCAGCTCCGGCCCACACAATCATCTTTTGCTTGGCCCACATACCGCAATGACTTACGGTCCTAGTGTGTACCAAGTCTGGATTCCAGACAAGGGCCAGAACTGGCCCAAGTCTCAGCCAAGTTAATTACCCATAACTGGCCCTGAATTGGGCCAGTTATGGCCCATGTGTGGCCCTTGTCTGGAATCCAGACCTGGTCCACACTAGGACCGCAAGTCATTGCGGTATGTGGGCCAAGCAAAAGCTGATTGTGTGGGCCGGAGCTGGGCCAGAGAAAAATTGCTATGTGGGATCTGAGGTTCTGTATGACCATAGCTGGCCCTGTTCTGGTCCTATATGCTGGATCAGATGGGTTCCACATGTCAGCCTCAACAAAACCATAACCAAGCCACTTGATACACACCCCTCCCAGATGAATAGTCACAACAACGACAATATTCTGAACAAATATTTAATCATGTTTAATCGGCAAACCAAGTTGAATGAATCTCACACCTAACATACAGCATTGTCAGTTCACACTTTCACAAAAACTATAAAAACATGCTTATTTGTTTTGCTTGGTCAGTGTGTTCAACCTGTTGGAGTATGGCAGTGTGAATTGGCTTTTAGGTGCTTTGGAATACAAAACAAAAACAGTAAAATAAATATATATTTGTTTAATGTTCACACAATTAACACAAAATTCTTAAATAAGGTAGTTTCTCTATTTTTGCAGTATTCAAGTGTTCATGTCCCTGAATAATATCTGCATGAACCTAAGTCTGAAGAGTACACATAATATCTAGTAGACAGCAATCCTTGTGAGTGAGAAGTCTAGTGTGGAGGCTGGATCTTGAACTGACTTCTGTCCAGGTTATCCGTCTTCACGAACTGCCCTGAAATACAATTCAAACAAACAAACAATGTAGTGTGAGGCTCTTACATTCACAATGCTCATTTTGGCCTCGGTGGTGAAGTGTGCAGAAAATTCTGCTGGACTGAAATTTAGTATTTGGTGAACAGTCTTCAAGAGTGCAAATAATATTTTAAGTTTTAAGTATATTTCAGGCTCGCGTGAGGTTTCCACGAGCAACAAAGTCTGCTTGAACAAAAATGTCACTACATTTAAAGTTTAGAAAATAATATACAGACCGTTACAGTTTGAAGTGAGGTGCATTCACAGTACTGGTTCTGTCTTACCGTTATAAATTTTAATTTCAAAGAACTTTTTTATTATCATCTGTGTCTTTTTTTTAAAATTATGATTGACCCCTCTGTAGGTTGTTGTGTATGAAGTGTCCTCAGAGCAGAGTTAAACAAGATGGCCTTGTAGGACATACAGGAACCCAGACAGCAACATAGTGTCGGCCCAGTGAAATCCATGCAGGCCAGATGTGGGCCGGATCTGGGCCGACACTGCTTGCTGTCTGGGAAATATTTGATATATTTTTTTGAATATTCGACAAACTTTTGAATGTTTGAGGTTTTACTTACTAGTCAGATGGTTCATGGTGCTTTGGAGATGTTCTTCGACAGGAGATCTGCTCCGCTCCAGCTCTGCAGAGAATAGGAACAATATGTCACATAGCCAACAAATGTAGTATTCAATGTCAGGATTATTAGAAATAAACACACTACAGCAGAGGTGAAATGCAATAATAATAATAATAATAATAATAATAATAATAATATACAAAACATACAAAAAATCTTAAGATACCAGAATTCATATTTTTAGGTTTTACAGATGCATGATGATATAGTTGAAATATACTGTGAAAAATTCATAGTTATTTAATAAGATTTCTCAGATCACCTGTGTTTCCTGTATCTCTGTCAGCAGCTCACATTACAAATTTTTTTGTAACTTCCCCTGTTTTAGGTATTTTATTCTGACGCTCCTGAAATCATAGTACAATTTATCAGTATTTGTTTGCAATGAAAGTTCAAAACGTGTTTGAAATAGTTTCAGCCCATTAGTTCATGTAAGTGACGTCCCCGATTGACCCCACAGTGCAGACTTTTAGGTTAAATTAATTAGCTTATAGTGACTTCCATTTATCTATTGACAAAGTATCAGCAAAACATTTACAAAACTATCAAAGCCGCTCATCTACACATAAAAGGTGCTTAAAAGCTCAAACGTTCATTAATAAGAGCTCAAATGTATAAGTTGCCTTACCTCTAATTGTTAGCCTCTATAGTTAACGGTTGTGATGCTAACGGTCTTTTTGAAGACACTATACCACTCCTGTAAAGTAAAGATTCAACAGAAACGTGTCAGTAACATGTAAGAAAGTGTCAGGAACAGTTGTATATATTATTTGTGTAACTTTAGGGACTAAACTTACCTGAAAGCAATGAAAAGAGCAGAGAGACAGCTTCTCGCTACTTGTCAGCTGAGTGAGTTGACGCCCTGTTACCATGGTAACCTCCACCGCTTCAGTTTAAATGCGATTTGAATGCTCAATGCGCCGCGCTCATTGGCCGTCCACAGGAACGCGGTTATTTTCAAAACAGCAGCTTTTTCTATGCGGTTTGTTCCGTTCGTCCTCACCATAGACTGTAAAAAAAAACACTGCAGCAGGTCACTGAAAACGAACATTTTGAAAACTCCTGCCAGGGTGAAGATTTTAAAAAGCTCTGGTTGCAGTGTTATCATGTAGACAGCTAAACCGGAGTTTTTGGCTTGTGACGTCGGAGCCTGCGCTGTTATCTCCGCCTACTTGAAACTTTGTCAGGCTTCTGATTGGCCAACATGGCCTAAAACACATCAAAGTTACGCATTTACATAAATAGTACAAAAGTCAAATAAAATGTCCTGAAATTTCATCATGTATTGTTTAGTAGGCCTACATCAAACTGTAAATTGAATGAGAATATGAAAGCAGTGAATGCAAAACATTGTTTGAAGTCAGTTATATATAAATAAAACAACAGGATATACTATTCTATAATATAACATATAATATAATATCATATGGGGCATGAATATAATTTCACATGCAAACACAATTAAACACACAATATGAGCTTTATGTCATGCATTTTAAAAATATATTTTCAAAATGTATTTCAATATATTTAAAAGTGTTTCACATATATGTGAATATATTACCTTTCTGTATGGGAAAACATTGGGATTTTAGTCAAAAATATTTGAAATGGATTTTAAATGTGGGTCAAGATCGGCAATACTTATGTGGCCCACATATCTACATCTGACATCTGGCCCATGTCTTGTGTGCCGTCTTAAACCCGGTACCACCTCTGCCAAACCTGGGCCATGTTTGGCCCACATGCTGTATGCCAGTGCGGATGAATGGCAGATGAATATATGAATATATATAAAACAACAGAATATATTATTCTATAATATACTATATAATATCATATATTATATAATATCATATGAGGCATGAATATAATTTTGCATACAAGTAAACACATAATAACACACAACATGAGCTTCATGTTATGCATTTTAAAAATATATTTTCAAAATATATTTAACAGTTTCACATTTATGTGAATATATTACCTTTCTGTATGGGAAAACATTGGCATTTTACTCAAAAATATTTGAAATGGATTTTAAATATGGGTCAAGATCGGCAATACTTGTGTGGCCCACATATCTGCATTTGACATCTGGCCCATGTCTTGTGTGCCATCTTAAACCCGGTACCATCTCTGCCAAACCCGGGCCATGTTTGGCCCACATGCTGTATGCCAGTGCCGGATGAATGCCAGCTGTGCCAGATGCATGCCAAGTCTGGGCCAAATTTGTTTGCTGACTGGGCATTTGCCTCACGCAATGCAACACATCTCCTTCGCATAGAGTTGATCAGGTTGTTGATTGTGGCCTGTGGAATTTTGGTCCACTCCTCTTCAATGGCTGTGCGAAGTTGCTGGATATTGACAGGAACTGGAAGCATCCCAAACATGCTCAATGGGTGACATGTCCAGTGAGTATGCTGACCATGCAAGAACTGGGATGTTTTCAGCTTCCAGGACCATGTATTATCATGCTGCAACATGAGGTGATGGTCGTGGATGAATGGCACAACAATGGGCCTCAGGATCTCGTCACGGTATCTCTGTGGATTCAAAATGCCATCAATAAAATGCACCTGTGTTCATTGTCCATAACATACACCTGCCCATAGCATAACCCCAGCGCCACCATGGGCCAATCGATCCACAACGTTGACATCAGCAAACCGCTCACCCACACGATGCCAAACACGCTGTCTGCCATCTGCCCTGTACAGTGAAAACCGGGATTCATCCGTGAAGAGAACACCTCTCCAAAGTGCCAGACGCCATCGAATGTGAGCATTTGCCCACTCAAGTCAGTCACGACGACGAACTGCAGTCAGTTCAAGACCCCGATGAGGACGACGAGCATGTAGATGAACTTCCCTGACACGGTTTCTGACAGTTTGTGCAGAAATTCTTTGGTCATGCAAACCGATTGTTGCAGCAGCTGTCCGGGTGGCTGGTCTCAGACGATCTTGGAGAAGAAGATGTTGGATGTGGAGGTCCTGGGCTGGTGTGATTACACGTGGTCTGCTGTTGTGAGGCCGGTTGGATGTACTGCCAAATTCTTTGAAATGCCTTTGGAGACGGCTTATGGTAGAGAAATGGACATTCAATTCACAGGCAACAGCTCTGGTGGACATTCCTGCAGTCAGCATGCCAATTGCACGCTCCCTCAAAACTTGCGACATCTGTGGCATTGTGCTGTGTAATAAAACTGCACATTTTAGAGTGGCCTTTTATTGTGGCCAGCCTAAGGCACACCTGTGCAATAATCATACTGTCTAATCAGCATCTTGATATGCCACACCTGTGAGGTGGATGGAGTATCTCGGCAAAGGAGAAGTGCTCACTAACACAGATTTAGACAGATTTGTGAACAATATTTGAGAGAAATAGGCCTTTTGTGTACATAGAAAAAGTCTTAGATCTTTGAATTCAGCTCATGAAAAATGGGGGCAAAAACAAAAGTGTTGCGTTTATAATTTTGCTCAGTGTATATATACTGTATATATATATGTGTATGTGTCATGGTGCACACACACGAGGGAAGCGAGGAGACGAGAATGAACTCAAAATACAGTCTTTAATCCAAAACACAACATAGGCAAGACAAGGCAGGGCAGGCACACAGGAACACCGGGAGTAACGAGCAGACCAGATGAAAACTAACTGAACAGGCAGGAACTAATATACACAGGATAATTAAACACACACAGCTGATATTAACTAATCAAACTTAACAAGGACAGGAAAATAATCATATAAGGACACAAGACAGGTCTGACATAACTCCCCCCCCTCCCGGAAGGCGCATCCCATGCTGTAACAGTACCACCGGGGAGTGGGGGTGGGCGCTCTGGAGCAGATGGAACAGACAGTTCGGACCAGGGAGCTCAGGAGGCCATGGCGGTGCAGGGAGCGCAGGAGGCCATGGCGGTTCAGGGAGCGCAGGAGGCCATGGCAGGTGGTGTTCGTGGCCAAGGCCTCGCTCCCCTCCGCCCAGCCACTACAGCCGGATCTCTACTACCCCCCCCCAAAAAAATTCCTTGGGGGAACTTACGGGCTCCGGGGCTCTCCGTGGGCTCAACATAGGAACAGGAAGCCCTCTCAGGGCTAAACACACAGGAACAGGACAATCCACAGGAGCCCACTTTGGGCTAGGCTCAGAATCTGAGACCCTTTACTGGGCATGAGGGAAGCACAACAGCCCTCCTTGGCCTGGACGTGGAGTCAGGGGCCCTCACAGGGTAAACTCAGGAACCGCTTCCATCTCAGCAGCAGGAGAAGCAGGCGGCTAGGGAATGACCTCCGCGGCCATAACTAGAGGAGCCGCCTGCCATTGACGAGTCTCCATGGACATGACAAGGTAGGTTAAAACTGTTCCTGTGGACACAACAAGACTTTAAAATTACTTGACTCTGGTCAGGGGCTGGAGCCTGCACTGGACACTGGGAACGGCACTCCTGGCCGTGACTACGGAACTGGATGCTCTGGACGACCGGCGGGCTTGAGGGAGCCACAGCCGGCGGATGTGAATGAGCGGCGGCCCTGCGAACTTGACTATGGAGCGGCTGGCGGGCTTGGGATAACCACAGCCGGCAGGCTGGACAGATGATCGGCTGACAGACTTGACTGATGAACAACCGGCGAACTTGGCTGATGAGCGGCCGGCGGACTCACGGCAATCCCGCCGAACTCCCACATATTATCCACAGGGCTAAAGCGGAAGGATAAGCGGTGACTTCCATGCCGCTGGGAAACACAAACAGGAACAAAACTAAAACCTTTCAAAAACGGAAAACAAAACCGTGAAAAAGGGGCGCCGCTTACTTTCTGTTTTAGGTTTGGTCTTCTGTCACGGTGCGCACACACACGAGGGAAGCGAGGAGACGAGGATGAACTCAAAATATAGTCTTTAATCCAAAACACAACATAGGCAAAACAAGGCAGGGCAGACACACAAGAACACCGGGAGTAACGAGTAGACCAGACGAAAACTAACTGGACAGGCAGGAACTAATAATAACAGGATAATTAAACACACACAGCTGAACGAAATCATATTAACTAATCAAACTAAACAAGGACATGAAATAACTATATAAGGAGACAAGAGGGCAGGAAACACACAAGACAGGACGGACAATATATATACTGGGAACTCTCTCTCTCTCTCTCTCTATATATATATATATGTGTGTGTGTGTGTGAAATTTCATCTTAATATGATTGTAAGGCCATCCAGTGCGACTTTTTGAGTATGTGTACTTTCAGCTCTTCCCTCTTTTTTTATTTTATTTAATTTTTTTGTGAAAGCATTTTTAGGCAGATTTCATGCACAAATTATGCACACTTAGTGAATGAGACCCATTTTCTTTGCAGTGTAAAGTTGCATTGTAAAGGTAAGGAGAGCCTCATCACAATTCAGTATGCAAATGTTTCTAGGCAGAATGACCAATCAGAATTGAGTAAAGCAAGGATCACCATGACATCAATTCTACTGGTTGCATTTTTAATGTTGAACATTTGATCAGTGTATCTGGTGGTTTTAATCTTAAAAGACTGTTTACAAATACAGATTAGAAAGCTCACAAGTCGGAAATGATCTATAAAGAAGAATATGTACGTTAACAGGTTTAGGCTGAATTTATTACAGTTTGATACTTACCGCTGGGAGTTTAGAGCAAATCGAATAATTTACATTTACATTTAGTCATTTAGCAGACGCTGTTAACCAAAACGACTTACAAATGAGGACAATGGAAGCAATCAAAATCAACAAAAGAGCAAACAAGAAACAAGAATGTTAGAGGAATATCAACACAGTGCTGCCCCTCAAACACTAAAAAATACTGGAAAGATGTTGAAATATTTATCAGTATAAAAACTATTGGTTTATTTAATCCTTATTATGTTAATCATGTAAGTGTGACATCTCAAAGATGATTCACTGATTTGTGAAAGAATGAAAGTATGGAGGGTTGACTGTGTATGTATGTGTGTGTGTAAAGGTCAGCAGTCAGTGTTGTTCTCAAACTCCCTTAGAGCGTCGATTGCCCCTCCCCCACCAGCAGCGTCCACACAGAGACACACAAAAGAGAACAGAGAGAGAGAGAGTGAGTACGTGAGGTATGTGAGAGCCATTCAGAGAAAGTGTGAAACCTTTGAGAATTTATTTGAGGTCATGAAAACAAACAGAGAGCAGAGAGCTTGTTGTTTTTTTTCAGAAATCCATAGAGGAACAGATAACGTCCCAGCAGAAAATCAAGTTTACGGATATTTCCTTCAACCCTAAAACACAACACAATGCAACATGTAAATGTGTATTTCAAAACACATGTAAAACACGTGAAAAATCAAAACAGAAAATTCCTTCATATTAACACAGTACGTTGGTATGTGTTCTTACAGACCTTTCCTTGAATGAAGCCATATTTGATTAGATTCAAATTTCCCACCAAACATAAACTGCACAGATGAAATGCAGATTCACATGTGGCATTTGCTAACGTGCTGTATCTTTCCTAAACTTGAGACGTTCACCTGGTAGTTGATAATCAGACTAAAAATCCCATAGATTTACAATGAAAGAGGGACCAGAACCATTTATGAAGACCAGAATACCAGAGACCTGTGGGCAACTCATAATGCCCTATAAGAGCCACAGATCAATGCCCTGACAATCACCTCATCACACCTGCCATAATGGCAAGAATTCTTCATATTTTCTTCATAAATATTTGCTTCATGTTTTATTTTTTTATGCACAATTAACTACATTATTTATCAATTATCATATTTTAGTTATGAAACATTAGCCAAATCCAGCCAACTTTTTTTCTTTCTTTTTTTTTTTTTCCACTTTATCATCCGTCTTGTTTCAATGACATCTATGCTATTTTCAAACAAAATTCCCTCAACTCTATTATACATTACAAAATTATAAGTGGGAAAAAAAGAAGATAATTCACCCTCCAGGAATGTGGCCACACACTGCAGTTTTTAGTGCGGTGATTAAGCAGATATGAATCTGATATCATCTCATAATATGCGTGTTTATTAAGATAAACTTCCTATGTCTTTGCAATATCATATACGTTTGGATATACTCCCCCTTTTAAAAGAAAATCACAAATTATATTTCTTAACTTTAGCTGAAGTACTTCAGTGACTCCAGTAATCCAGCATGCTTATCCTCAAATAAGAGCTCAAATATTGCTTACCTCATTTTACTTGTTACAATGGTTTTAATTAAAGTTTAGTCAGGTTTACGCATATAGGAAAAAAGCAACATAATTCAAGATATATTATATGAAAATAAGTCTAATTCTAAATAAATTGGTCTTATTTACAGAAAGTGGATTTTGTGTAATAAAGATGAAATTATTTGCACAGTGTTTTCCTGATTAATTCAGTAATGCTCCATGTTCTTACACTTGTGTCAACAGCTGTCTCATTTGTGTCTCATAGTTTATAGGGAACATTTGAAGCAAATTTAGCTCCAAGAAAACTGAAAGAGCAACCTCTGAGCAAAAACAACTTAATTATATATGCTTTCTCATAGCGTAAGAACTTATGGGTCCATTCAAGCAGTTATTATTAGGCTTTAGCTCTTTTTATTTATAGTTGTATTGTGTGTAGTCACATTAGTGAACTGTTCCTTTCAGACTGTATTCTGTGCATTACATCGATTTAGATGAAGGTGTATTATATATTAGCGATGTGGTTTTATACAGTATGCATTTGTGGGGAGAATCCAGTTCATTCATGATTGGCTTCATATGTTCTATATATGATCCAACTTAATTGAAATTAAATTGAAACAATCACAAATCTGAGGTGTAACTTGGAAAACCTTTGTCCACAAGGTTGACAGGGCTTACACAATCTCGTCTTGCACTGTAACCTGCTTTTGGCATTGAGTTCACAGAATTTTGCAGTTTCACGAGACAAGATTTTTTCATCTCTCTGACTAGGTCACAATCTAATCCGTAATTTCACAAGTAGGACTGAGTAATACGCTCCTATATTCAGGTTAATGGTGTGAAACAATGACTGTAAGGAACATTTGTTTGAACAAACAGCCAATGAGTTAAAGAGTAGATAAAAACACAGAGTGTCCTAAAAACAAGCAGACAGGGCAAAGATCAGCCGCTCTCTGCTGCGTGTGTTTCCAGCAGACCTTCAAACATTCCCAGCCCAGACTGTGACCTTCCCTGCAGGGTCGCCATGGAGACACCGTTAAGAATCCACTCGTTCCTAAGCAGCAGTGGTCAGAGTGACTCAGCCAAAGAGAGAGAGAGAGAGAGAGGAGGAGGTGTGGGAAGACAGGAAAAACCACGCTTGCTTCAGCAGTTGAACATTGGACCTCATCGTGACATATTACATGGTACACGTTACGTCACTCCTTTCTTCATTTAATAGGATACTAAGTAAGGTCTCATCTTCAGTCCTCAAGCGTAAGAGCATTTTAATCCTTTGAACACTGCAAAAAATAATTTCAACATCCGGTGAAAATATCTAAACATCAAACCCCAAGACCCAGACCAGGATCAGCTTGGTCATGTTCTGTAAAGTGGTTAAAAGGACTCCGACTTGGACTGCAATTATGACTGAACTTTCACTGAACTTTTCATGACACGTCATGTTTAACATAAAATATATATAAAACAGTAACAACCTAAAATTGAGTAAAATATTAAATCACATTAATAAACATCTCCCACTAAATCTCGGACTTGAGAAGGTGGAATCGAACCCAGTACTACTAAAAAGCCGTTCAGAGCCACGATGGAGGTTGGTTACACCTAATTTTGATGGTCCCCTTTAGAAATTCAACTGGCTATAAGTAAATCTGTAACTATGTGCCAACTAACCTTGTTGAAAAATAAATAAATAAAACAGCATATGCTGGTTAGGTTTCTTTTGAGGCATAGCAGCTGGTTTGAGCTGGTTTAAGCTGGTCATGTGCTGGTCCTAAGCAACTAGCTCCTGCTGAGGATCAGCTCATAACCAACTTATAAAAAGCTCAGGACCAGCTCAAACCAGCTGCACCATGCTTCAAAACATCCAGCATATGCTGTTTTTTTTTTTTGTTTATTTTTTTTTTTTCAACAGGGAACTCTCATTATAGAATTAGTAGACTGTCAGGTTAGGTTTAAGGGTCATAGTGGGTTATTTGTGTCTACAACCCGAATTCCGGAAATGTTGGAACGTTTTTTAAATTTGAATAAAATTAAAACTAAAAGACTTTCAAATCACATGAGCCAATATTTTATTCAGAATAGAACATAGAGAACATAACAAATGTTTAAACAGACAAATTTTACACTTTTATCCACTAAATGAGCTCATTTCAAATTTGATGCCTGCTACAGGTCTCAAAAAAGTTGGCATGGGGGAAAAAAAGGGCTGAAAAAGCAAGAAATTTTGAAAATATTCGTCTGGGAGAACATCTAGCAAATAATTAAGTTAATTGACATCAGATCTGTAACATGATTAGCTATAAAAGGGATGTCTTAAAGAGGCAGAGTCTCTCAGAAGTAAAGATGGGCAGAGGCTCTCCAATCTGTGAAAGAGTTTGTAAAAAGATTGTGGAATACTTTAAAAACAATAGTCCTTCGCTCTGCTCACTTTGTCAGAAATTGTATATATCCTGTCAGTAAATTTTTAACTATTCTTTATTTAGCTCACTATGAGTACCCCAGCAGTCAAGGACAGCCGGAAAAGAGAGAGTGAACAATCGCCAATAAAGAAAAAATTAAAAGATTCCACCATCTCCAGAGAGGATCTCAACACTGCTATAGCTAACGGTATCAAGCTAGCGCTTAAAGAGAAACAAAGTACTTTCGATTCGGTAGTGGCTTCGACTGTAAGAGAAGCGAAATACTCTGTACTGACCCCAGCACTCCGTGATCTACATTTGGATATACAAACAACCAACAATTCTGTAAAAGAGGTAAAAGCAGAAGTTGAAAAGCTAGCCATCACGGTGAAACAGACATGTGACCGGGTTGATTCCGTTCAAGCAGCTGCACGTAAGGATAGGAGGACAGTCACAAACTTAAGAAATCAGCTGGAGCAACTCCCCGAAAAATTACGGACATTGAAGATAAGAGCAGGAGAAATAACGTACGACTGGTGGGGTTGCCGGAGGGGGCGGAAGGCTCCGATGCAGCTGGCTTCCTCAGAGCTAATTTTTCCAAGTGGATCCCTTGCCCGAAAGGCCGTGACATCGAGATTGACTGGGCCCATCGCATGCATGACAGAAGGAAAAACACAGATTGGTCGCGTACTCTCATCTTCCGTGCACTAAGGTGGTATGACAGATCGGCGATCCTGAAGGGTGCTCGGCAGGCATATCCGGTGAAATATATGCAGGACAATGTCACGCTACTATTTTTTCCCGACTTTAGTCCAGCCACAACTACCAAGAGAAAGAGCTTTAATCTAGTCTTGAAGAGAATGACAGCACTTGGTCTCCAGCCCTTCCTCACCTATCTGGCGGTAATTAAACAACGGCACAAAGGTGAGCAGATGATGTTCAACTCTCCTGAAAAGGCAAAGGATTTTGTTATTTCACTGTCACTGAAGACATATTCTGCAGCGCTAGCAGAGGGAAGGCGTCGGCTCCCGTCTCCATCCTCTCAGCTCAGCGAGGGAAAATTAACGAGGAGGTCTGTGGTGATCCTAACTGCCCTGAAGAGGACAATAACAAGGTGGCCGTGTACACTTGTTAATTTCTTTTTGGAATCGTGCCCCTGCCTTATACGTCCGTCCGCTGATTTTAAATAATAATGATTTATTTTCTTTATTTTTTCTTTATTATTATTCTACGGGCTGATGGAGAGCAGGTTCAATCACTACGCTTTTGGCTCAGTGGGCCTTTTGGGGACATGTCTTGCGTTGAAGTGGACTGGTCACACATCAACATTTGTTTCTGTTGTTTATGCAGACCTACACTCTCTGTAATGTGCTGTCTGCTTTGCTTTTTATACACAGTTGTTTGTCGTTCCTTGTTTTTGCTTTTTTTTCTATGCGCTTCAACAGACATCGATACTTTTATTTATTCTGCTTTTCTTTTAAATGGACTATCCCAGACAGCAACATAGTGTTGGCCCAAATCTGGCCCACATCTGGCCCGTGTGAAATCCATGCGGGCCAGATGTGGGCCGGATCTGGGCCGACACTGCATGCTGTCTGGGATGCATCTAGGTGGACTGATATCTAGGATACATACTAATGTTTACATGTCACTGTCAGTATGGCATTGCTTTTGTTCTGATAATCAGATAATTTTGTTTCTCCTATTAAGCGTACCCGGATATTAGAATATTTGCACCGTAAATCGATTTCCTGTGCCCTGATACAAGAGTCTCATTTAAAACAATTCGATGTGGCACGTTTTCAAAACAAGTATTACAAACTGGTAGCCTTCCCTCGTGCTTGTAATAAAACTAAGAGGGTGCTTATCTTAGTCGATAGGAAGTTACATTTAACTATTGAACATACCGGGTGTCACAGGGCTGACGAAACGTGAGACGTGCGGATCCATCTGCAGACTTTTATTGAGCAGAGACGTGGTCATAACAGGCAAGGTTAAACAATGGCAAACAGGTATAACATGGGCGAGACAAAGAGTAAACAAAGACAAGCGTGGGTCGACGATCGGCGAACAGTATCCAAAGGGGCGAGACAGGAAAGGTAATCCAAAACGTCAGCAATAGTCCAGGCAGGGGGAAACAATCCGAACAAAGGCAGGGCTAGGCGAGGCTAGGCGAGGCTAGGCGAGGCAAGGCAAGGCAAGGCAAGGCTAGGCGAGGCAAGGCGAGGCGAGGCAAGGCAAGACTAGGAAAACTAACGAGGCTCTGTAGGGCAGCGATAATGAATACAATACTCGGCAGTGACGGAAGGAAAGTCCAGGGTTTAAGTAGAGAGTGTGATTGTTTACAGCTTTGTGCGTGTGATCTGGTGTGAGCGTGTGATTGGTGAGATGGCTGATGGGAAACGTAGTCCATTGTGATGTGTGGTGTGAAAGTCAAGGTGGTGAGTGAGTGACCTCTGGTGGTGAATGAACGGAAGTGCAGACCAGATTCGTGACACCGGGAATGATGATGAAGGTAGATTTGTTTTTATATACTGTAAAATACATAATGACAGGTTAGCACTGGTCTCCATTTACTGCCTGAATGAGGCAGACAGTGCATTTTTCACAAATATTTCCAATATATTACTTGAGCAGATTGATTTTCCTTTAGTGATGGGTGGTGATTTTATTGCTGTTTTAAATCCTGCACTGGATAAATCTCACCCTGGTACTACAGCTAGATCTTTGGAGAATCCAGAATACTACATCTAAGGACTTCACTTTTTTTCTAAAAAGGGTGGAACGTCTGATGGGAATTTTGTAACAACACACCCTTATGGCACAAGTAAATATTTTATGTTGAAATCGGCCATTTGTCCAATGGTCTACATTGGGCAGAAATACATGCGGTGACTTATATGATAACAGGGACTCTGCTCACTTCAAGAACTAAGAACTAAGTTTTGTTTACCAGCATCATCATATTTTGTCTTTTTTCAGTTATGTTCTGCTCTCAAGGCCTATGGAGATCCCTGGGCATCCCCTATTTCCTCTCATCCTATATGGGATTGGATCGCACCACCCTCTGGTCGGCCATCTGCTTCTTTAATATATAGTAAACTTAATGATCACACTGCAAAGTCTCTTTCTGGAATCTGGAATCGTGAATTAACAGATTTTGATTTATCGGTCGACTGGAAGAGGGTGTGGTCTAATCTAATCTTCTAAAACTTCGAAACTTCTAAAAACTTGGCTCATCGTCTTGTCCATTTCAAAGTCATCCATTGAGCAATCATAACTCCTTACAAGAGGTTTAAAATGAAACTGCAATCGACCTATAACTGTCATATCTGTAACACTGTATCAGCAGGTACTTTTCTCCACATGTTTTGGGAATGTCCAATTGTTGTCAATCTATGGACTCATATGAATTCTGTTTTGTCCTTATTACTACAAATTTAAATTTAAATTGTTGATGGTGTGTCTGTTGTTCCCCCCTCCCTGTTGTTTGTTTGAGTGGATGTTGTTTTGTTGATTTGAAAAAGTAAAAAAAAGTTGATCACAAAAAAAACAAAAAAAAAACAACGTTCCTTAACGTCAAATTACTGTGATCTATCATCAACAATCATCTACTGTGCATAACATCGTCAAAAGATTCAGAGAAACTGGAGTAATCTCTGTGCGTAAGGGACAAGGCTGAAGACCTTTGTTGGATTCCCGTGGTCTTCGGGCCCTCAGACGACACTGCATCACTCATCGGCATGATTCTGTCATTGACATTACTAAATGGGCCCAGGAATACTTCCAGAAACCACTGTCGGTAAACACAATCCGCCATGCCATCTGCAGATGCCAACTAAAGCTCTATCATGCAAAAAGGAAGCCATAAGTGAACATGGTCCAGAAGTGCCGTCATGTCCTGTGGGCCAAAGCTCATTTAAAATGGACTGTTTCAAAGTGGAAAAGTGTTCTATGGTAAGCTGAGTCCAAATTTGACATTCTTGTTGGAAATCACGGACGCCGTGTCCTCCGGGCTAAAGAAGAGGGAGACCTTCCAGCGTGTTTTCAGTGTTCAGTTCAAAAGCCAGCATCTCTGATGGCATGGGGTTGCATAAGTGCATACGGTATGGGCAGCTTGCATGTTTTGGAAGGCACTATGATTGCAGAAAGGTATATAAATGTTTTAGAGCAACATATGCTCCCCTCCAGACGACGTCTATTTCAGGGAAGGCCTTGTGTATTTCAGCAGGACAATGCAAAAGCACATATTGCAGCTATAACAACAGCATGGCTTCGTAGTAGAAGAGTCTGGGTGCTGAATTGGCCTGCCTGCATCATTTGATGCATCATTAAACGAAAAATACGTCAAAGACGGCCACAAACTCTTCAGCAGCTGGAAACCTATTTCAGGCAAGAATGGGACCAAATTCCAGCACCAAAACTCCAGAAACTCATAACCTCAATGCCCAGACGTCTTCAAACTGTTTTGACAAGAAGAGGAGATGCTACACCATGGTAAACATGCCCCCGTCCCAACTATTTTGAGACCTGTAGCAGGCATCAAATTTGAAATGAGCCAATTTTGTGCATAAAATTGTAAAATTTCTTAGTTTAAACATGTGTTATGTTATCTATGTTCTATTGTGAAAAAAAATTTGGCTCATGGATTTGAAATTCTCTTAGTTTTCATTTAATTCAAATTTAAAAAACGTCCCAACATTTCCGGAATTCGGGATGTATGTCGACCCTTAAAACTCTGGAATGGATTCATGGGATGACAGCAAGATACTGACTCACTGTATTGTTCACCTCCAAGTTATGAAAAATGTCCTCGAATTGTGTACAAAGCCAACACATTATAAGCACATTATAATAAAAAGACATATCAAAACAGTAAAAACTTCTACTACTATTTGCATCCACTTGGAAAGTTTTTATATAATGGTCATGTCAGAGAAGGTGGAGCTTTCATAAACTTCAGAGCTGCCATCTTGCAGTTACAACAGGATGTGAACAGTTTTTATTGGTTGGAAAATCAAAATTTAAATGAGTCTGATAAGACGTATATGCACTACAAGGACACTTTTTATGGACTTAAGGGGTCTCAGTTGAGTGCAAGACCACAAGATAAAGACTCCAATTCTGGTACTATATTCATATTATTTGAATATGGTAATCATTGATATGAAACTCCAAGTAACCACGACTGAAAAAATCTGCTCACCTCAGCATGAATTTCTGTGCTGGTTTATGCTGATTAGTACTGGTCTAGCTGGTGGATCATAGCCATTTATTTCACCAGAAAAATAAATAAACAAATACGTTCTAATCTAATTCTAATCAACAGGCATAGTCTTTCTGGTGAAGATGGTTTACCAAAGAGACCTTGCTGGTTGAGTTGGTCAAGAAGTCCGGAGGGACATTGGCACACCAGTATCCCATCACAAAACACAACATATGCTGATCTTTTTAACAAGTACTTCAAGGATTTTCTTTCCCTCTGACTCATAGTCCATGTAACATTGGTTTATTCATTTAATAGTATCTGTGTGCCACAAACTTTACTCCAGTAAAAGTAACATAGAGCGTTAAGTAAGACAGGAGATGCATTCGAAACACAGGTGGAAACGACAATGTGTCTCCATTGACAACTCGTGATCTGATCATTGAAAATGCATCTTTCACCATTTCCTAACCAAATCCAGTGCGGTAATATTGCAGAGACGAGTCATTTGTCTGTCCACACCAAACGTGACACGTCTACAAAAAATCACAGCCAATCAGAAGAGTGCAGGGGCGGAGTCTCTCTCTGAGCATGCATTGCACTCACAATGAAATGTTAAAGTACATAATTCTAATTAATAATTGTAGACAGTCATTAATAATTTTAATTCATAAACATTAAACAATTTTACCATTATTGAAATTATTTTCACTCTTTTTGTATTTTTATATCAATATGGTACAACATTACCCTTTATTGATTTTCTTTTATTTAAATCAATGTGAAAAATTAGTTAGGTCACAAGTAATCAAAAAAAGTAATCTGATTACATTACCTAAAATGTGTAATGTAATGGATTACGTTACTTTTTGTCATGCAATTTAGAATCAGTAACAGATTACAATTCGTAAGCAATCTGCCCAACACTGGTCATTTTTTGTAAATGGAGTTTAGCCAAGCAGCAAATAGAGACATGGAATGATTCACGTAAGGTTTATTTGCTATGGTCAGGCCGCGGTATTAGTGCAAGCTGTGGTGTTTTACAGATGTGTTTGTGTTGAATGTGAGACAGCAGCAGTGCTCGGAGTCATCGAGGGCTCTTCTGAGAAAGGACATATCAGGTTGCCTGGCATGTAGCACCATACGGTGTTTGTGTGTGTGTGTGTGTGTGTTGGCTGGACGGAAGGACCTGATGCTATGGTTGAAGAGAGGGGGAGGCTGGAGGAAAAGAAGAGAAGAAAAGCAGTGGCCTAACGGCTTTCTCTCAGTACAGCTGAAGGAAACTGTGTAAAAGCGAGCTGATGGGGAGGAGCAAAAGCAAAACGCAGCAGGTGTGCAGAAACATACAAGTGTGTGCTGTTTGTTTGCGGTACAACCGGATAGAAAGTCCCAAGCCACAACTTGTTTCTTGGCCGTCTTGTGTGACTTTGGCTGGCTAACCGTGCCTGCTTTCACACTCGCTGTCAGTCGCTGTTCACCTCCACATCCCCCACTCCTCCTCACGTGTTGCTGTCTTTATCTGTCTATCTCGCCCAGCAGGAACATGGACGCTTGTTGCACGTGCTCGGTCACAGTCTGCACCCAGCGCACTTCTCTCTCTGAATATGCATGTGACCGACAGCAAAGTCATTCATTTACTTTATTGGGGGAATATATAGTGTTTCCCATGATGGATGTAGAAATAACATGAAATTAATACAAAACACAAAACCACAGCATTCACCATGTGCATCTTAGATAAGAACTTAAAGTCTTCTTATCTGTGCAACTGTTTTCTGGGAGCTAGTTTCACTTTTACACAAATGTATATTTGTGTTCAGGGTTCACTTGAGCATAAAAATGTAACATGTCGTGTAACTTCGGTTGAGCAATACAAAAGGGGACGTTTTTATAATAAGACCTGGGCCCTTAGTGCCTTCCCTCATGAGCATTTTTGTTCTTTTCCCATGATCATGATTTTCTTGTCATTTCAGCATAACACGTGTTGATCTCGACTTTCTCATGAGAAAATCTGTACTATGCTCACCATTTCTCTGGTCAGGAACAAACCATTTAATTGACATCTGTAACACTTCATTCTGTTGCAGTGCAGACGCGTCTTTGAGTTACATTGGCTGTCACTGAAACGTGCACCTTCAAGACCTTCAGAATTTTTTTTTTTTTTTTTTTTTGTCTTAACCATTAATTACCTCAACGAGCGACTGGACATGTTGTTGATTGCACAGTTTCTTTTTCCATATCATCACTCTGAGTAACCACACCCACAGTGAAATCTCATTGGTTCAAAATCCCACTCCTCATGACTGTACACAAGACATCAGCTATCTTCTGATTACTTGAATTGTGTCACGCTGTGCAGCCCTTTCACATTCAGAGATACATTATTTGGACTCTGTTTAGGACAATTTATACTGTTTGTTTAGGACATTGTATATGGCATCCTAAGTATCCACTGCGTTCTCAGCATTGTAAATGGATAGTATAGCGGTAATAATGTAAATGCATAGGCACTCTTCTTCTATTGCTATTTTTTACTTTAAGCTCATCTACTATCATGGCGACAGTTTAAAGAGAATCTTATGCAAGTTAAAGCACTTAAAATGGTAAATGTTGAATACTCCCTGTTTTAATAATATAGACAAAGATGTAAACAAAATGCATATTAACATGATTTTAGTGTGAAAAAAAACACTTTTTCTTTGTAAATTAGTTTTATAACTCTAAACCCTAAGAGTGCATTTACATGACAACGATGTACTAAAACAGACAACAATGTTGTCAAAACAATTCCCGTTCACACAGATCCACAAAAACGACTAAAAACACTAATTTGCTGCTTTACTCACAAACTACAATACCTGTTCATAAATAAGATGAGAACCAGAAACATTATGAATCTAAATGTACTCGAAATTAAATTAATTGAAAAGTGTGATATCCAAGTAGTAATAAAGATTTTTGCTGTCATAATGATAACAATAGCGCATACAAAAATATATAACCATAACAGCACAAAAAAATGATGAATGATAAAAACATTGACAGCCAATCGGAATCATTTCTGCTTTAAAGAGCTTGAGCATTTAAAGTGACAGATGACACAACTGCATTGTATACATAGAATACACTCATAGTTATCTTTATAATTATCGTTTTTGGTGTAAACAGGCCTTAATAGTGTTACTTCACTGGATGGCCAATTTCAAATGTATTTAGTGTATTTTCAATATACAAAATACTGTATTTGTATTTAAATCCATTTTCCCACACAGTATTTTGGATTTTTATTTTAAATACATTTTGATGTGTTTGTGCTCATCTCTGCCAACAGAACACATAATATGCATGCGCATGATGTCACAGTTTTTGCAAATTCATGATTTTGTTGTTTAAATGGAGACAATAACGGTACCATTATCAAAAACTTGCACTTTTGTTTTTTCAGGCCCCCAAAATTCCATTGTCATGTAAATGAATGGGCAAAACAAATAAAAAGTGTTCCTTTTTTAGTTGAAAATGGCGTTGAGTAAACAGTCCCTAAAACAGTCATGAATGACCAGCTCAACTTTTAGCACAAAAATGAATGTAAGTGTTTTTATAAAAGCACACTTCTGCTTTAAATTTACAATCATTAAAAAAGTCTCACCATAACATTTGCTTGTTTTGTTAATGAAAACAATTAAGGGACAAGTTGAAATTATTATTATTTTTTTTTATGATAATAAATATTATGCCACATCAATTTACTGTTTGCTACTAAAACCTCTAAATGAAAGTAATGTAGCGCTCTACAGCAAAATGTGTATTGTGTAATGTTTCATGAAAGGTTTTGCAACTGAACTCTCTCTGAGCAGAGTCCAGCTCTCTTTACAGAGCGCTGTGTCATAACTAGCCTCTGACCTACATGAACACTGAATGCCAGATGTAGATTCAGGACAAGAGCCGGTCTTGCCCAGCGCTTAGCACACACACACACACATGCACAAACACAGCATGAGCCAGGGTGGAGAGAAAGGAGGAAAAAAGAAAGAGCAAACAAATCATGGGGTGGGGAAACCACATTCCTTGAGTGCTATGAATAGCTAATGGGATCCTGGGGGGAGAAACGAGAACCTGCTCTGAGGCGAGGAGACACGTCTAGTGTACTTAGAAGAAATGCATGGAGGAGACCAGCATATCGGCAAAACTCAGAAAAGCAGCTTTAAAGATATGATTTCCTGTGAATCTGGGCCTTGAACTATTTCAGATTCTGTAAAGGACATTTTGATCTCTAGTTCTTTAGTAAAACATCTATGTTCTTCATGTGTTGTGTCTTCAAAGATGAGAAATAAGTTCCCTCAGTGTGTTTGTTTCTTGCACACCAATGTTTGAACTAATCCAGATATTTTGGACTGATTTCTTTTTGTCCTTAAATTCACATTTCATCTTGGTTTTAACAAGCAACCAGTAATTTTGTTTTTAAACCATTAGTTAATAAATGTTCTGCAGGTGTCAACATAGAGGTGTTGATATAATTTTACTGAAAACTGGCTCACTTACAGATTTTATCATATTTGAAATAATTTCACATTCATATAGATTATGGACCAAAGTGATGTGTGAGTTGTTTACTTCGTAATTAGTTCATCCATTTCCACTAGTTTGGTCCATTTAAGTTGAATTAAAGATGGGTTGAAAACACCATAAGTGGACATTATCACACTGACAATGCAATCAGCCCATTGTCTCCTTTCACATGACCTTTTGCCTGTATTTCACAATCAGACATCTCATGAGAACTCAGAAACCAGAACACATTTGAAGAAACTATAATAATGAACATTAACAAACCTACAACAAAAGTATAATATCAAGTATTTAATCTCAGCCAAAAACAAAAGGTCAAAAAAGTTATTTAATTTTAGTGGAAGATTGTGAAAACAAAAACTTATTTATTTTTGGAATAAAGTGCACAGATTAATTGTTTGCAAAAATAATATTAATGAAAAGTAACACAAAATAAAGAAAATAAATAGGGTCATTTTTGATCTCGTGTTAACTTTAAGGCTGCACAATTTATATTCTGAATGTATGTGCATCGCCCTATGCATGGGCAACCACAACATCTGTGAGCGTTTTCAAACCCAACTGAAATCAACCAAAGCCAACCAAACTTAGATCGCATGGGTTGCCGTTGTAGATGAGCGTTTGTTGTCATACAAATCACCCTGTAGAATGGGTGGTTATGTTATATTGAAGTGGTGTTTAGAGTGCTATTTTGTTATTGTGGTTGGAATTGCTCTCAGATGAGTATTTTGATGAGCTCAGTAAGCTCACATGGCCATGTTAAGTCTTAAGGTATTTGTTATTAAAGGGATAGTTCAAACAAAAATTAAAATTCTGTCATCATTTACTCATCACCATGTCATTCCACCCACAATATTTTTATTGGTACACAAAAGAAAAAAAAGAAATTCAACAAGTTTCCTAAAAAGCATGATGAATGATATTGTTCTCATTCACTGTAGTACTCAAATTTCAGTTGCACTTCTATGTATTAAACTTGTTGTATCGTGATTTGTTAGAAGACACAATGTTATTTTGTTTCGAGCCTGTCCTCCAACAAAAAACGACCCTATAGATCGTTTGTGCAAGCCCTTATTACGACCTATATTTACATTTTAAAATGAAGTGCCCTCTAGCACGCGTAAAAATAATGACAGTCTCGTGTTGCGTCTGTCGTCATGAAATGACGTATGACTGTCATTACCAATCAAAATGCGTGTTTATTTAAATGCAATATGTGGACTTTTTACACCGATCTCACAGTATTCGTACATATTTTACTAGGTGGCTAATTCGTACGAATGACCACACCTAACCCTACCCCTAAACCTACCCCTAAACCTACCCCTTACAGGAATCATGCAAAATCATGATTTTTAGTGCACATTTTATGAGCACGTGCGTTCTCTGGGATCGAACGCATGATCACGTAATTACATATCGTCGTATAACACAATGCTCTACCAACCGAGCTACATGAAACCCAAACTATGACGCAGATAAAAGAATACAAAACATTAATATGAAAATGTCCTGTTGCCGATAGGGGCGCAATTATAGCATACGCTCTGATGGGTCGTATTTCAGGGATTTGGACAAACGACCTATACGGGCGTATTGGTTGGAGGACAGGTTGTTTGTTTCACTGATGTCAAACCACATATTTTGTATTGCCAAATTTTAATATCTGTGGAAAGCGGAAGTATTGTAAGAATGTAACAGATTAAATTTGGGTCTGTTCCAGAAGACTTGTAATGTAATGCTCAAGCCATATGGACTACTTTTGTGGTTTTTATTATTCTTGAGATGTGTAAATAATGTTTTCGTATTAGGTTGAACTGTCCCAATTAACTGCATAAGTGTCATTATACAATAATACCACCTGAATTCCGGAAATGTTGGGACGTTTTTTTTTTTATTATTTGAATAAAATGAAAACTAAAAGAATTTTAAATCACATGAGCCAATATTTTATTCACAATAGAACATGGATAACATGACAAATGTTTAAACTGAGAAATGTTACACTTTTATCCACTAAATGAGCTCATTTCAAATTAGATGCCTGCTACAGGTTCTCAGAATATTTGGGAAGGGGGCATGTTTACGATGGTGTAGCATCTCCTCTTCTTTTCAAACCAGTTTGAAGATGTCTGGGCATCGAGATTATGAGTTTCTGGAGTTTTGGTTCCAGCTGCTGAAGAGTTTGTGGTCGTCTTTGACGTATTTTTCGTTTAATGATGCGCCAAATGTTCTCTATAGGTGAAAGATCTGGACTGCAGGCAGGCCAATTCAGCACCCGAACTCTTCTACTATGAAGCCATGCTGTTGTAATAGCTGCAGTACGTGGTTTTGCATTGTCCTGCTGAAATACACAAGGCCTTCCCTGAAATAGACATCGTCCGGAGGGGAGCATATGTTGCTCTAAAACCTTTATATACCTTTCAGCATTCATAGTGCCTTCCAAAACATGCAAGCTGTCCATACCATATGCACTTATACTATAATAATTAACTTATAATATATATATTATCACTCGTCTGACCATAGAACACTTTTCCACTTTGAAACAGTCCATTTTAAATGAGCCTTGGCCCACAGGACATGACGGTGCTTCTGGACCATGTTCACATATGGCTTCCTTTTTGCATGATAGAGCTTTAGTTGGCATCTGCAGATGGCACGGCGGATTTTGTTTACCGACAGTGGTTTCTGGAAGTATTCCTGGGCCCATTGAGTAATGTCAATGACAGAATCATGCCGATGAGTGATGCAGTGTCGTCTGAGGGCCCGAAGACCACAGGCATCCAATAAAGGTCTTCGGCCTTGTTCCTTATGCACAGATATTTCTCCAGTTTCTCTGAATCTTTTGATGATGTTATGTACTGTAGATGATGAGATTTGCAAAGCCTTTGCAATTTAATGTTGATGAATGTTGTTTTTAAAGTATTCCACAATCTTTTTACACACTCTTTCACAGATTGGAGAGCATCTGCCCATCTTTACTTCTGAAAGACTCTGCCTCTCTAAGACATCCCTTTTATAGCTAATAATGTTACAGACCTGATGTCAATTAACGTAATTAGTTGCTAGATGTTGTCCCAGCTGAATCTTTTCAACATTTCTTGCTTTTTCAGCCCTTTGTTGCCCCCGTTCCAACTTTTTTGAGACCTGTAGCAGGAATCAAATTTGAAATGAGCTCATTTAGTGGATAAAAGTGTAAATTTATCTGTTTAAACATTTATGTTCTCTGTGTTCTATTGTGAATAAAATGTTGGTTCATGTGATTTGAAAGTATTTTAGTTTTCATTTTATTCACATTTTTTTTTAAAAATGCATCCCAACATTTCCGGAATTCAGGTTGTATTATACAGTAATATAGTGCTGAAGTCATATGGACTACTTTTGTGTTTTTATTATTCTTTAGTCTGCTTATTAGTCCAAATGTAGGTGAGTAAATACCATTTTCATTATTGAGTGAAATGTCCCAAGGAACTACATAATCATCATTAAATAATGGATAGTCAGTAGTTTGGAGGCCGGTCTTGGGAAGGTACACTCATATGGGGTGGGGGGGGTGGGGTCAACGACTGCCAAATGGAACCAGTGAAGCAAAACATGACTTTAACACCACGAGACACAGGCATGCAGAAAGTCACCCCTCCCCCTTGCTTCTCATTCCCTTGTTTTGTGTCTCTTTCTTATTGTTCCCCTAATCGCAAAATAACCACATGCGCACACACATGTACTGTGGCAAGGAAACAGCAGAGTGTGAATCTACAGCCTATGCTGAGTCATACACACAACAGCTATAAACATTCACAAAAACACAAACACATGGACACACACGCTCAAGCAGTCTGGCACAAACATGGCCTGATCCTGGTTACCTGAAGCAACAGGTGAGAGGCTCCACCCCCTTAGCTGATAAACAGAGATCTTTGTACACAATGCAGCGTGCACTGGAGATAAAGTAGGCTGGTGTGTGTACATGTGTTAACTAGCCAAACAGGAGGAAGTTCAAATTGGCCAGCTCAACCTGCCATCCCATACTTTAGTCGAAACTCAATTAAATATGTAGATAAACAACTCACATGTTACCACAGAAGACTTCAGCATCAGGATGTCTTAGATTAGATACATACTTTACATTGTTGTACATGCTGGATAAATTGTTATTCAGGTAACTACTATAGCTAAAAACATGTTTACATAATCTAGCTTGCTCAGCAAGGACCTCTTCAAACTGTTAGTTTGACATTAGTTTATCTTAAAGAGAAAACTAACCATGGTAGAAGAAGGTTTGTGCTAATACCTGCTAGAGACCCAGCTTACATGAAATGTTCTTGGAACTTTGGCTAATGTTCTAGCAAGATTTTCTCAAAGTTATGAACAAACGTTCATCCAGTTACATTAATAGAATGTTTGTTCGAAATTATTTTTACAATGTTCTCAAAATGTTAGCACAAAAACTTTATTTGTACATTGTTAATGGAATGTTTGATTTCTGAAACATTTTATGTGGATGTTCATCTAACGTTTTTTAAATGTTACTACTTGTTTCTGAGAACATTCAAAAGTAGCATTCCAATTATGTTTGCAAAATTACAAAATGCAATATTCATTTAACGTTTGCATAACCAAAATGTGATTAAAAAATAATAAAATAGAAAAACTGAACATTTTTAACATTCAGAAAAAAAAAATTGTATAACTAAATGTTAACGTTTGTTAGCTGGTGAGCCCCTTAGCATTATTAATTGTGCTCTGACACATTTCATAACTCATTGATGTGTACAGTGTGGGAAAAAAAAAAATTTGATTCCCTGCTGATTTTGTTCGTTTGCCCACTGACAAAGAAATGAGCAGCCTATAATTTTAATGGTAGGTTTAATTGAACAGTGAGAGACAGAATAACAACAAAAAAATCCAGAAAAACGCATTTCAAAAAAGTTATAAATTGATTTGCATTTTAATAAGTCAAATAAGTATTTGACCCCTTCGCAAAACATGACTTAGTACTTGATGGCAAAACCCTTGTTGGCAATCACAGAAGTCAGACGTATCTTGTAGTTGGCCACCAGGTTTGCACACATCTGAGGAGGGATTTTGTCCCACTCCTCATTAAGGTTTCGAGGCTGACATTTGGCAACTCGAACCTTCAGTTCCCTCCACAGACGTTCTATAGGATCAAGGTCTGGAGACTGGCTGTAGGCCACTCCAGGACCTTTATGTGCTTCTTCTTGAGCCATTCCTTTGTTGCCATGGCCGTGTGTTTTGGGCCATTGTCATGCTGGAATACCCATCCACGACCCATTTTCAATGCCCTGGCTGGCTTCAATGCCCTGGCCCTGACAGTTCATGTCCCCGTCCATCGTCCCTTTGATGCGGTGGAGTTGTCCTGTCCCCTTAGCAGAAAAACACCCCCAAAGCATAATGTTTCCACCTTCATGTTTGACGGTGGGGATGGTGTTCTTGGGGTCATAGGCAGCATTCCTCCTCCTCCAAACACGGCAAGTTGAGTTGATGCCAAAAAACTTGATTTTGTTCTCATCTGACCACAACACTTTCACCCAGTTCTCCTCTGAATCATTGGTAAACTTCAGATGGGCCTGTACATGTGCTTTCTTGAGCATGGGGACCTTGCATGCGCTGCAGGATTTTAGTCCTTCATAGCGTACTGTGTTACCAATTGTTTTCTTGGTGACTATGGTCCCAGCTGCCTTGAGATCATTGACTAGATCCTCCCATGTAGTTCTGGGCTGATTCCTCACCGTTCTCATGATCATTGAAACTCCACGAGGTGAGATTTTGCATGGAGCCCCAGTCCGAGGGAGATTGACAGTTATTTTGTGTTTCTTCCATTTGCGAATAATCACACCAACTGTTGTCACCTTCTCACCAAGCTGCTTGGGGATGGTTTTGTAGTCCATTCCAGCCTTGTGTATGTATCCCTTTAAGAGAGTGCTCCTAATCTTAGCTCCTTACCTGTATAAAAGACACCTGGGAGTCAGAAATCTTGCTGAACGATAGGGGATGAAATACTTATTTGACTCATTAAAATGCAAATCAATTTATAACTTTTTTTAAATGTGTTTTTCTGGATTTTTTGTTGTTGTTACTCTGTCTCTCACTGTTCAAATAAATCTACCATTAAAATGATAGACTGCTCATTTCTTTGTCAGTGGGCAAACGTACAAAATCAGCAGGGGATCAAATAATTAGTTTTTACCCTCTGTACATGCTACAGTAGCATAGCTAGATATGCCTGTGTTGAAGAATATGTTTTGGGCCTTAGGGTACGTACACAAAATACATTTAATTCTATGTAAGGAAAATCTGCAAATACTTTTGTGTAACAAAGACATAGAGGAAAACACAAGATTTTGCAAAATTGGTGCTCTGTCAATCATCAAGCTGAAAAAAACATTCTGTGATCAATGAAAATTTCAAACAGGTGTGTATTGCTGTACTTTTGGAAATCCAGTTTGCCATTTTCACACTTGATTTAAAAATAATCTGGAGTCAAAGCAGACCAAACAACATTCCTGTCTATCAAATGCTAATTTTAAAACACAATCTGACATAAGCATCCTTTGATCAATGACATTTTCAGACAGCTGTGTACAGTTGTGTTTGAAAATCCAGTTTGCCGTATTCACACTTGATTACAAACTGAAGTCGTGTTAAAGCAGATTATACACATTCCTATCTACCAAGTGCTCATTTTGTTGCAACACAGTCTGACATAAGAATCTTTTGATAAATAACAATTTCATGCAGGTGTATAATTGTATTTTCACAAATCCAGTTTGCTCTATTCACACTTGATTTAAAGGCCCGTTCACACCAAGGATAATGACTACAAATATAACAATAAAGATTTAGTAAAAAAAAATAATTGTTCTATAGAATAGCCACACCACAGCTATAACAATAAAGGCACAGATAAACGATATTGTTGGAATCACATTCAGAATGACTTTTTTACAGCTGATGAATGGTAAAACAATTGACACCCAATCAGAATCGGATCCTGCTTTAACAAGCTCAAGAATTTAAAGTGGCAGATGAGCATGCGCTGAGACTAAACAAACAATATTGTTCACTGTTGAGGACGCTAATATCATTATCTTCATAGTTATTGTTCTTGGTGTGAACGGGCCTTAAGACAAACTGGTGTCAAAATGGATTTGCGCTGCAAATGCTCCACCAGCACATTCTCTAGGGTGTAATTGCCCTAATGTTTCTTCCTTTGAAATGCTACTGAAATGCTATCCTTTTTTTGCAACCCCCATTTTCAAAAACCGCAAAAGCCAAACCTCAGATCACCACATTCCATGAAAGAAAAACAAAAAAAACAACTGATTCATCTTTGTTTCCATAAGCGCTCTGCTCTCCACATCCATCTCAGTGGGTTTCAGTACTGACCTGTGAGTGTGTGTGCTAAACACCAATATAAACACACAACCAAACAGCTGTGAAAATATTCATGACAGTTTTTATGAAATGTCAGAGGGAGAGAGTGAGAGGGGGAAAATATAGGCACTGTTATGGAAATGCTCTGCACACACCACCTGCAAATTGCTATGGATAATTTGCAGTGTTGCCACACGCGTCAGAAGAGGCTGTCCGTCGCTGTGACCTTTCTACCAATGCTTTCATTCTCCCGCTCTGCCATGCTGAAGGTCAAACGGAGCACTAGTCTCAAATTGAACCTGTTGGTTGTAATTAACTTCACCAATGGCATTTTGTCAGTCTTGGCCTGTAATTGTTTAGGAATAACTTTATTAATCATGTTGAAGCTTGGTGACATGATGTGATTGAACTGAATGAAATGGCATGAGTTTGAGACTAAGAACGACAGATTATAGGTAGATTTGACCTGTACTTAAAGCTAAATAATGAGCAAGTCCATCATAAAGTCATCTTCCAAACCTCGTTTTTGTTTACCCTAAATCATTATGGTGAACCTATGATAATAAATTATATTTTAGAGCTATTAGGACAGATTTCACAGGAAACTGCATACATCATAAGGATGAATAAAGAGGATAAAAGAAGGCAAGACTATCACTATATAGTATAGTGAATGGTGTTGTAATAATGGGTAAGTGACAGTTCATGTATGAACATGAATATGAATATGAATGATAGGAATATGAATGAACATCAGCTTGGGTTTTCAGAAGTGTGTTTAGTTTGCATATTTGCATCACATTTGCTGTCGATTGACAAGGTTCACAAAACAGTGTTTATGTTGATAAATGCAATCTATAAACCATTTACTACTTTGGTCTATTTGGCTAGCCAACTAATATTAGTTTCCACTGTTTTATCTTACATAATATAAACAGCAATAATGTTATCACTGGCAAACTTTTGAAACGTGATTTTAAAACAATAGTTTTTAACAAGAAAGAAGAACAGAAGAAGAACAACACAATAAATGTTTTGGCAAGACTTTTTCTGCAAGGTTGTGAAAAAAATGAGCGCGTCAGATTTTGCAAGCGACAACGGTGTACCAGTTCTAATGCCATGTCAAAAGTTGGAGCAAAGAATGCTAACCGTTCTGTCTTTGGTTGGACAAGCACAGAACACTATTTGAGACCTGTGCTGGCAAAATGAGTCACAATGAGCAAATTTTCAAAAAATTGTATTTTTATTTTCACATTCTCCATTAAAAGACCTTCAAAATGATATATGATTTGTCGGAATTGGATGTAAAATGAACGATAATATTAGACGTTTAATTATGATTTGGAGTATTGGGATTGCTAGATAAGAGCTTAATAAACTCATTTTTGTGAAAACCTGAAATTCGAAAAAATCAAAATTTTTCACTTTTTTTGTCTGTAGCTCAAAATTAGCCTGTGTGTATTCTGACTCATTTTGCCAGCAAGGGTTACATATAGAGTCCCAGCCACAGAGGAGACAAGAGAGCAGTGAATTTATTGATTAATTTACTGTATATTATGCTGCTGCCACACAGATCTAATATAAACATGTGATTTCTTTCCCAGCTGTTTACTTTCCCAGACATAACTTTTTTAACTCATAGGTGTTTTTAACATAAATGTGCTTGTATTTGTCAGTTTAAGCTCAACAAGACGTGAAAGAGAACTTAGTTTAGTACTCACATGTCATGTGACAGCCGCTTTCTGTGCACATGCTTCAGATGTGTGCTCTCAGAAAACCCTATATCAGAAGTTTAAACTAATATGGTTTAAAGCGCATAATTTCAGCTTGATAGACATGATACAAAATCAAACAGATGTGTCTTAGCAAGCTGTAAAGGCACATCCCTATTCTGGAAAAGGGGGCGGGGAGCAGCAGCTCATTTGCATTTAAAGAGACATGCCTGTTCCTGCTTCCACTCAAAATAGGCATTTTCAAAATGATATAATACAGATATATGGGGTATATTGAACTGAAACTTTACGGACACATTCTGTGGACACCTGAGACTTAAATTACATCTAGTAAAAAGAGGCATAATAGGTCTCCTTTAAGGGTGAACTGTGTATACTTTTACCTTGTCAAATGCATGCAGAGTCAACAATAAGACAGATTCTGTAGGTATGTAATAATTCCATTAATATGGGGTGTGACTCCAACCATGTTAGAGATGAAGGGAGAGGTGTTTGGGAAACCTGTTTGTAAATAATCATTTTGCATTTCCATTTGGTGCTGCTAGTGGCACACAAATTGCTCACTTCAGCTGTGAATGCTATGCAGTTTACACATTTGCTTTTATTTCTCATAGGCTATTTTTCAGAGTATTTTGATGTGAATAAAATGGTGTGCTCTAAATGGGCCATTGTGGTCCTCTGCAATACTCTGAGGTAAAATATATCCAGATTTAGAAGAAAGACTAATTTTATCTTGTTATTGCATTAGTTAGGCCATTAGCTCTTGACACATTTTGACACCCCACAAGGAATTTCAAAAGAAATTGGTTTTAGCACTGAACACCTACATAAAGGGAGCAACTTTAGGATAAAATGTTCTCTGTTTGTCACAGGGAGACTTTATGATGAAGAAAATGTGAGTGGTGGCCCATGAAAAATTCACTGGCCCTGGGTGTTGTAGATGGTGGCCAAGACATTGCTATGCAGTTGCTAGGGTGGTTACTAGGCGATTAGTTCCTGGCGCAAATCAAAAGAGCCCATATTTGATATTCTGGTCCCTAGATATGGCTCCTTTAATGTAAGTTTAAAAGTATAAATCATATAGTTTATCAAAGGAAACGAAACGCACATATCTTCAACAAGACATGCAATTTAAGGTATCAGTCATAGTTGCACAGAATTTAATAATTTGACTCAACACAACCCCTCCCCCCCCAAAAAAACAAAAAACAACTGCAACAGTAATAGTGATGCTTGCCTTATTAAACGCAATTAATTACAAATGTTGTCCTGTAACAGGTCTTTTTGCAGGCTATGATGAAAGGTTTCTGTGCAAAGCTAAAGTCAGCTGAACACACTGTTCAAGGCTGGATCAGGCTTAATTTACACACTGACAAAGGACACAATAGAAGAACAGGAGAATGTAGAGAGAGAAAGAGAGAGATTATACACTTATGCTCGCCACATTCCTTTCTAGAAATGGAGAAATTAGTAAATAGAGGTATGTCACCCTGCTAGGAGTTTTCTGCATGACTCTACATTGTTTTTAGCTCATTTCGGTATGTGGAAGTGTTTGCGGTGAGTGAGTATTCATCACACTTACATTTTATCCAGCATTTGAGCTTCTTCAAATATGACACCTTATGTCTAGATTGTATGCTTTATAAACATTTTTCAATGAGATCTAAGTCATTCAAATTGTAATTAAAATCATGAGAAACAGTGTAATAGCATGTGTGAGGATTATGTACTGTAAGTTTGAGCAGTACAGCGGTGCTGGTGTCAGTCCATTTGCACATGCTTCACGCCAGCAGGAGGTTTCCTTTCTTCTCGCAGCCTGTCTCTCTCTTTAAAATGGTAAATATGCCATTTACATAAGAGACAAAAGGCTGTGCCCTGCTTTAGGTCCATTTTCTGTTGAGGTGCATTAGATAAGAACAGCACACAGATGAAAAATAAAAGAGGTCAAACTAAAAATACCTGTCTGAAATGAGTGCAATTTGATCCTTTCTCTCCAGTAAAGTTGAGTAGCCTTTAAAATCATAAATCTATATAATACATATGTCTTTATGACATCAAAATAAATAATGCTACAGCACAGAATGTTAGTGCTTTCGAATTCTAAAGGTAAATAGGCCACAGGTGAAAAGTGAGAGATAAATGAAAAAAAAAAAAAAAAAGTTTAATTTTAACACTAACAATATCAATCTCCTTTAAGACATCAACGACCTTTTTAAACAACAAGCAGCACTCATGAGTCGTGTTTTAGTTGGTGTGTGATTTCTGAGGTGTTTCTCTGCCAGTGCACATAAAAACCGAAGGCCATGTGAGTAATTGTTCAGTGACGTCTGTGATTAGAGGACGAGCCAATTACAGCAGAGGGGAGGCGGGGCATGCGTTGCTCCGCCCCCCTCTGTGCTCGTCTTTATGTATGAGTGTGTGTAATCCCAGCGCTGACCCAGAAAGCGCTCAGCAGTAGCAGCTCGTTCACTCTGACTACAGTCACTGGAGATACCTGCGCTGCTTTACAGAGACTGAGAACAAGCAAACAGCGTCTCTAGAACGACAAGACTCATTTGACGGTATGTGTGTTTTATATAGAGTTCACTGTGAAGACTGGGTCTTTTGTTCATTTATGTAATCTTTGAAATCAGGACGTATTGCCGATATTTAAATATCTGGACATATGGTTGGATAGGTTAAGTGTACTTCTTATTTCTGCTCTGGTTTTTAAATGTTCTTACACCTCAAAAATATGTTGCTCTAGTGTGGTATGACTTTTGTTCTTCTTAGAAAACAAAATAATGGTCAGAAAGACAATATATCACTAATAATACTACACTTGTACTTAAGCGTCAGTATTTAAGTGTTCTTTATGTTTGCATCTATATACGCTTTATATTTGCATTATTGCTATGCAGAGCTCGAACTGAACATTAACGCTTGTGAGTGTAGAAGACGCTTCAACTTTTCTCTAAATACACAGTAAATTCAGTAGTCTACGTGCTGATGTTTAACGAAAGTTTCTCTGTGGTCTGACAGAGATTGTGAAAGTCTGTAGCCTATATTTCATTTACAGAAAAATTTCATCTGTGTAGAAAGCAGAGGAGAAATTCTTTGTTTTATGTAGACAGAGACAGAGAGGTGAGGCTCCTGTAGACCCCAGACGACATTGTCCTTTCATCTCTTATTTCAATCTCAAATGATGACATGGACAAAGCCGTGCACTTCCAAAAATTCTCGAGTAATTCTTAAACATATGTTCTGGTTCACTCCTGAAGCTATTGATGTAAGAGATAAGAGACAACAACACTGGGCAGGACATTTACTGACAATGAATAGGACTGGTTCTGAAAACAAAAGAGGAAAGTAATCTGCATGTTCTAAACTGTATAGGAAGATGAATTCATTATATGTTGTATATTTGCTGCATCTAGAGATCATAACCAGTTGATATATGCCTACAGATTAATACTTGATTATAATTGCTTTGTACAATCTAGTTTAATATAATACACATTTTCAAAACTCCAAACATTGCCCTGTCATGTGAGGAGATCCAATCATTTGTGCATTTTGTCATCATCTCTGGCTCACATGTACCTGGCAGTGGGTTGGCTTTGTTTGCTGAACACTTTGTCCACCTCCCTGCCTATTATTGTTTTGATCCTCCTGGTGGCTCCTTGATGCTCCTTACTGCAGTATTTCTTCTGAAAAGGGCTTGAGTCATCATATATCTGCTTTGTTTAAGCTTGCAATCATAATGGGTTATACAGGTGTTGTTAACAATGCAAAATAAACAAATAAATATCTTATATAAAACATTCTAAAATATTGCTTGTGACTTGTAAGCTTAAAACACGAAAAAATAAAACAATTTGCCAATAGGTTAAGAAAAAATAATTTATTTTATAATATAATTTCAGAAAACAATTCTTATTATTTTGACGTAATTTTGCTTCTTAAGTAAATGTATCTCATTTTAAGGATGTGTAGAGGTTTTTACTAGAAAACAAGAAACGGATACTGATTCATTATTTTATTTATTTATTTTAATTATTGATTGATTGCAGTGAATGAACTGTAATCAGTAAAAGTCCATTTTAATTGATTAACAAGCATGTGAGACTGGTCTTTAAAGCCAGATGGATTTAGCCAGGAGTCCTATATTTGTATAATGTTCACTACTGATGGTTTTCAAAAAACTGAAAGTGTTTGTCAGCTGATACTGAGAACCTGCTTGAATATTTGTCCCTGACTGTTGCCATTCCTCTCATATCTCTGCAGTGGAGAAGGCATGGCTGAACACATGATGATGCCAATGACTCACGGCTCTGCTGGCGGAGGCCTGCATGGGTATCGCATGGGAATGAACGGCCCTTCTCCGCACGGACACCAGCCCGGACTGCGGACCCTTCCCAACGGGCAACTCATGCACTACAGCAGGGGGCCGCAGAGCTCCATGGAGGTGGCTATGAGGCAGAGGAACGTGATGAACAGCGTCATAAACGGTCAGGTCAATGGCCAGATGAGCGGCGGACACCCCCACCAAATGCAGCAACCCAATATGATGTATGGAGGTCCAAATCAGCAACCGCAGGGTCACCCTCAAACCCAGCACCATCATATGCACCCCCAGAGCCAGCACCCACAGCAGTATATGGGTGGAGGAGGCCTTACAGCATCTCAGCAGCTTATGGCGAGCATGCATCTTCAGAAACTCAATACCCAGTACCACGGGCATCCACACGGACCCATGAACGGCCATCACATGGGAAACGTCCAGCACAGAATGGGTCCTGCTCAGTTGGCAGGCATGCAGATGGGGATGGGTGGGCCAGCGTTGGGACACAACGTCATGGACATGGACTTGATTGATGAGGAGGTTCTGACGTCCTTGGTGCTGGAGTTCGGGCTTGACCGGGTTCAAGAGTTGCCTGAGCTTTTCCTCGGACAAAACGAGTTCGATTTCATCTCGGACTTTGTGTGCAAGCAGCAACCAAGCACTGTCAGCTGCTGAAGTTCTGCTTCTGGAATCAGAGAAAGACTTGGTCGCCAAGAAGAAGCTGGGGCAAGACAAGAAAAGCTAAAACAACCAGGTTCTCCGTATCTGTGAAGCTGTGCTATGCATGTTGTAGAGCACACTGTCTTTCAATGAGGGAAAAGACTTCTGGATGTTCTTCAGCACAATTGTGGCTTTGGCGAGCAGGCCTTGTCTTGTCCCATTGGTCATCCTGGATTGACGGTGACCTAGTGTCCCAGGCTTGAATGTAACTTCACATGGTGGAAAAAGAAGTCTGCTCGGAACTTTGCAGAAACTGCTTTGCCTCTTCAGGGGGCAAATAGAATCAATAGCATTTAGAAATGTATTTATGTATAACACCTACCAAAAAGCAGACTCGATTTTCTCAAACTAACCCCACGACTTGTGATAAAAGACCTCTGAATGAGTGTGTTATGTGGGAATTGAAGGCTGGTACTTCAAAACAGGTTGTCTTTCCAGTAGCTCTTAATGATGTTTGAAACGGTAAGGGGGTGGTGAGGTCGTAGCGGTTGGGTATGAAACATTCTTCATGCGCAGTGTTACACTGTACATTTGGTTATTTCCATTCTACTACTATTAAAAATTTGACTGCCTAGTGAAATTTGTCACTTTTAACACTCATTGTTTTGCTATGTCTGACTGAATATGACCCAAAATGAGTGTCTCACATTCACTATAGGATGTGTCTTGATACTTTCAGGAATATTTCTGTGTTAGAAAAACTTGCCTGGAAAATGGTGGAATGTTTTGTAGCCTCCCTTACCAAACGCTGAGCCTGTGCTCCCTGCTGACGAGTCTAAACTGCCTTATAGTTTTTTACATGGATACTTATTCACTGTAGACATTCTTGCCTTGTTCCATGGAATGAGGAAGAAACTGCTGTCTTTGTGTGATTCAAACAGGTGGTATTGAAACTCCAGCTGTTGTGTAGTGTTTGCTCATACGCTCCTTATTGTAGTGAAGAACGTGGACCACAGTCTCCATTAAGCCACGTGCTATGTAAAGGATTAAACCTTCCACTTGTTTCTAAATTAACCTGAATGTCAATAGTTGAACTACTGTTCGAAACAACCACTAACCATAACACCAATTTCCTGATGAGCCAACCTTACAAACTAACATAAAATGTTGCTTCCCTCTTCCCTCCCCAAACACTGCAGGTTTAAACCTGATTACATTTAAATTACACTTACAACCTTCTTGTTAATTGAGGTCAGCATGGTCAGTCATCTCAGATGGCCTGATAATTACAAAATGGACATGTTCATTTGCTTGCTATCGCTCAGGGTGTAATGAAGAGTTGGGAATGGCCGGCCTGCTGAGTTTGACAACTTCCTGTGTCGTTATATTGCCAGTTCTTGAGTTCTGTGTGGGGGTTGGGTTGGTATGGAAATAGCACAGCATACAGTACTAGTAGGTTAATCTGTTCCGCCAGAGCCGGGCTCAACTCCCTCGATGCTACCCTCCCCAGCTCGGGTAATTGCTGTACGTACGGCTTGGGATTGTGAACACTTGCCACCGAAAAAAAAAAAAAAGCACAAACAACTTGATGGGTCATATCCTGTGTTTTACAACTCCATCTTGGCTGATTGTTTAGGGCTTTGATTCGTAAGGAACGAGAAAATTCCAAGTTTGATTTTGTCAGTCGCATTTCTCGTATCAGTAGAGACTGGAACATCTTCCCCTATATCCTTATTGTGTAATTTGTGAAGCTTAGATGATTATAAACAAACCACATCTAGAAACAGAAAATCAAGTGATCTGTAGATTTGTAATTGATGATTGAATGATTTTTAACATTCCCAGTGATCCAATCATGTTCATTTTTGTTTCATTCTGTTAAAACTCTTAAACGAATGCTACTTGAGTTTGTCAATCTGTAAATCACCCCGCAGATGCGTCAGAATGTCCCTTGCAGGCGCGATTGTATGTTCTATTTCAAACTCTGTGCTGCCATGTACTGTCGCCATGCTCCCACAAATGCTTCTTTTTTTTTTTTTTAATGTTGTTGATTCTATCTTAAGAAAATGTATTTATTTTCATTGAAAATAAAATATTTATTTTAAGAAGTGGCTTCAGTGAGTGTAATTGATTGTCTAAGTTAATGTTGCTAGTGACAATCAAAGGACACAACAAATTCACACAATTTCTGAACTGACATTGATTTCTTTTTCTCTCAAATAAAAAAGAAATTAAAAAAAAGAAAGAAATTAAAAAAGTGATATCAAACTCATCTCTTACAATATGAAAATGTATTGCATTTAGTTTTATAAATACTGGCATAACTAAATAGCAGGTGCTGAATGCAACAGACTTGTGAGACAGTATGAGATGAGCTACATACTGGAAAAAAAAATGTAGATATTTAAGCACTCAACAGGGTTGTGCTTATTTAATTTAAGAAGTCAACTGCAACAATATTGTATAAGCAAAATTGTCTGGCAAAAATCACACTTGATAGTAAATATGATTCTTAATCCCAAACACTGTGACTGCAAATGTTGCTAATGTCAGTTGAATTAGTGTACAATTTCCATATGAAAAAAAAAAAAGTTTTAAAAAAAAATTTACTCTTGTCAGAACATAAATGTTTAGAAAACATTTATATCTGAAATCTAAAGACACCACATCTCTTTTGTTTGAAGCCTATGAGCTTTATAAAATGTTGTAGAGTGTGCATACACTAAAATCCACACCAACGTCCAGGTAAAAAACAAAACGGTTTTAGACTTTGGTCTAAGCAGACATACACTTGTGTCCGAGTACTGTAGGTATTTCGAAATTTAAGCAATTATTGCTGCTCACATTTCTTAAAGGGGTCATCGGATGCCCATTTTCCACAAGTTGATAAGATTATTTAGGGTCTTAATGAAAAGTTTATAACATACTTTGGTTTAAATTTCTCAATTGTAGTGAAAAACAACACCCTCTTTATCTTGTCAAAATCAGCTCTGTTTTCAGCAAGCCGTTTTCGTGCATGTTGCTTTAAATGCTAATGACTCGACTGCTATGTTCATTATTACATCCAACAACAGAACTCCTCAATCGTTTAGGAGACATTCTTGTCTTCTCCTAACAATGAAACAATGGCAGACTGATGACAGCTCACTCAGGGCGGGTCTAAGGCAAAATGCTAGTGTCAATCTAAAATCGTGGGAGGGGCCTGGGTCTATGTGACGTCACACAGACAGGCATCTGAGAATGGCTTGATATGAGAAAGGGGAAATGATTTAACGAGAGTAAAAAAAAAAAATCTTTATCATTATAGGGTGGTTGCGTACACACACTGCCAACACACATTTCAGTTCAAACAACATGTAAAGCGCTTGTCACATCCGATGACCCTTTTAAGTAAAGGAATTGGACATTGACTGTGCTCTATTATATGCTAATGATATTAATTAGGCGGTGTGTACATCCGTTCTCTGAATCATACATACACACATTTGAGAAATGATCGTAAGATCAAATGTAGGACAGTTACTGTGCAATTTTATAAATGAGGCCCCAGGTCTTAAGCCCTGCTCCTGGGAACCCACTGTCCTGCAAAGTTTATTTCCAGCCTGTTTCATTACAAATGTCCTGTGGATTTTTTGAGTGATCCTGAAGACCTTGATTAGCTGGTTTGTGTGTGTTTGAACAAGATAGCTAAACTCTGCAAGTTAGTGGGTCCCCAGAAGCAAGGTTGAAGACCTATGATTTAAAGGGATAATTCACAAAAACAAATGAAAATTTGTTGTTAGTTTACTCACACTCAGGCCATCCGAGATGTAGATGACTTCAGTAGAACATTAAAGATGATTTTTAACTTAACCCAAGGTTCTTGGTGATTTATAATATGCAAGTCAATGGGTGCCGTAAATTTGAGAGCCAAAGAAGAAAGTACAGGAAACACAACATTAATACCCAAGGCTCCTGATGATATATTTAGATCTTATAAAGTGATACAATCAGTCTATGCAATATGGTTTTCTGCACACTTAAGAGTCTAGAGCTCAAGCTTGCTGTCACGTAATGATATATGTGTGGTAGCAAAGTAGCGCGTTACTGACGCCGTTGTTGCTTACAATAGAGAGGAAGGACGTATGTGCAGAATGTGGCATCATCAGCCTCTGTGATGCCAGGTTATGCTTTAATTGCTGGTGGTGAACTGCTTCTGAAGGTGTTAGGTCTGCACACACATCCTTCCTCTTTGTTGTAAACAACAATGACATCAGTTCAGGCATGATTTTATCACCTCCCATAAAGGCCCGTTCACACCAAGAATGATAACTATAAATATCACGATATTAGCGTCCACACCAGTGAACGATATCGTCTGTTTATTCTGTTTATTAAGTGCATGCTCATCTGCCGCTTTAAATTCTCGAGCTTGTGACAGGAGGATTGATTATGATTGGCTGTCAATATTTTTATTGTTCATCAGCTGGAAAAAACCCCAAATCGTTCTGAAAGTGATTCCAACGATATAGTTTCTCTGTGCCTTTATCGTTACAGCTGTGGTGTGAACTCTGCTATTCTTTAATATTGAGAATGATTTTTACAACTATATCTTAATCATTATCTTTATAGTTATCGTTCCTGGCGTGAACGGGCCTTAAGTCACCATGTGACAGAAAGCTTGAGCTCCAGAGCCGTTCTCTGAGGCTCTGGATTACAGGTAATACTGTTGTAAATAACGCTCAATTTCTTGTACAATCCTGTCATTTCACTGCATAAGATCTCAGTATATCATTAGCATCCACAAGGATTGATTTTTTGTGCTTCCTGTACCTACTTGTTTGACTCTCAAAGTGACGTTAGCTGTGGACTTGGATATCATGAATAACCAAGGAAAATGGGTACTGCTACAAATTTTCCCTTTAACTTTCTACTGAAAAAAGAAAGTCACTTATATCTTGGATGGCCTGAGAGTGAGTAAATTAACAGCATTTTTTTTTTTTTTTTCACATGGTATGCTCAGTTGCAGAGTTTAGCTTTATTTACATAATTCCAGGTGTCTTATTTACAGGTGCCTCTTCAGATTTTAGAGCAGATCTGTTGTCTGAGAGTGGATGTTCCTATAGCCGACGATCTAATCCGTCTTACTCAGTGGGATCAGGTCTGAGCGTCTCATCTGACGGACAATTGCTCATAGTCTATTGCTTTGTTGTGTGTCGAACACGCCAGACTCCATTTACATAAAATCCATAAACAGAGATGGGCTGAAACCTGTTACCAGACAGTGGATTCGGACTTTCTGTACTGTACTATAATATTCACCAAGCCAATACTAGCCAATGCATTTCTACAAAACCCAGCTTTAATGTTCAAACAGTAACTATAACACCAAAATCCATATGTATAAAGTGGATATTAATCAGTGGTGTATATATATATATATATATATATATATATATATATATATATATCGCTGAATGATGGCAAATCCACACTGCATGCTAATCATATCACAGTCTCGAGTCACAGCCATGACATGTCACTGTCTAGCACCTCCTTCAAATCACACTGCAACTCATCTGAAACTCATCTAAGTTTATTAGCCTGAGGACTGTGAATTTAGATAGGACTGAGATGAATAATTCTGGATAGCTGTCTGATAACTCGTTAAAACTATTATTATTGGATTTTTATGGTATTTTGGTTAATACAGAATTTGTTTTATTTATTTGTTTATGAGTTTGAGTTCATTTCTGAGTTGTTCTCTTATTTGACCCAAAAATTTGAGTCTTTATAGCAACAAGGCATGTGTTTCTGAATAAGTTTGTTGTGTTTGGAACAATTTTAGAGACTGATAGTGTCTGATCCTCAGTTGTTTAATGCATGATGCCCAGTTTTTCCTCTGTAACTATCTACAAAGTTGGCAAGTATAACAAATTTTGGGTTTTGAAATATTCCTAAAATATTAAAATGTCCAGTCTTCTTGTCATGATTATGACATTATTTGAAGGTTTCAAAAACATTTCTTAAAATATTCTTACTTTATTTTCACCCAAAATATAATGTTATATGAATGTTTATTTGTAGTGTTATATGAGCATTAAAATGTTAACGTTCTTTTTTTTTCACCCAAAATATAACATTATTTGAATGTTTATTTGCAATAAGAATGTTAAAATGAAGGTTACAAAACGTTTCTTAAAATATTCTTACTTTCATCCAAAATACAACATTATTTGAAAGTTTATTTGTAATATTCTAAGAACGTTTGCCCTCAGCATTATGAGAGGAAAATCTCGAGGACGTTCTGAGATTGTTGTTCTAAAAAAAATTCTCTCAATGTTACAAGAATGTATTTCAAATATCAGTAATTTTATGAGAACATTACTTCAAGAATGTTTTGTTCTAACATTTATATAATGTTAGTGAAGGTTGTGACAACATCCCTGTTAGCTCGGATGAGTGTTTCAAAATCTGTCATGTTGTTTATTCCAGCCTTTAATTATACAGTACAAGCTTTTCAAAGTATGCCCTAAACCATATTACCGCTGATGCTGATACACATCGACATGCAGACATGTACAAACAGCTGTAATCTCTCAGTGTTACGATATGTTTGTCTGCAACGCACAGATCAAGTCAACATGAAGACAGTCGCTGTCCTGCTGGCACTGGCTGCTCATCTTCACATCTCCACCCTGTCTATCAGACACTGTTCCTCTTCTCCCGCTTGACTCATTCAGCCTGTGTCGCTCTGTCATATGTGTTTGCAGACAGGTGACTGTAGTGGCCTACACCAGTAACGCCTCAAGCATTATTCAGTCATCGCTCAGTTAAAACTGAAAACAGTATGACTGTGCTTCTGTATTTGGCCTGTTTCACACCACATGATTAACCAGCGAGTAAGTGGCACCACAAGAGGCTCATGTCATGCTTTCACGCTGACAGCATTTCTGCTGCGTACCAGAACTGCAGCTCTACACAGAAAGTAAAGTGGGTTATACATGAGTATCTGTTTTATTAATGGCCATATGCAGTTAAAACTGATATTGTGGAGCTGGCCATTAAGAGGTGTAACCCTTTTCTTAAAGAAAACAGTAAATGAAGAAATCAATAACCTTCTTTTGAAAGAAAAGCAGGTAAACAATTATCCCTGATGATATGCAAGTTGCTTCTTTTCTTTTAAATAAAAGATATAAACCTCTTTTTTTCCCAGAACGGTTCTTGTTCTTTCACACTTATTACACTCCTTCTTAACCCTAGCTTTGTTCCTATTTTAGAATACTATAACTCAATCGAGATATATAATGTCAATTCAGAACCCTATTCTGTCAAAACACTCAGTTGCCTCCAGAACCACGTAATACAATAATAAAAAAACAATATTCGCTTTCAAGATCAGTTATACACTTGAGAAAACTTGCAATTCACACCATACACTGTCTTTCAGTACTGTATGCACATTAATTACATATCTTACGATCAGTTCAAATATATGCAAGTCAGTCAAACAGTTAAAATGCAGGATCGATCGTTATCGTTGAGGCCCAGTTCGTTGGTGCACATTAATCAGATGATGAATTCAAAGTACTCGCTCACAGTCAAGGAGTATCCTTCCAACGATAATGAGGTAATGTTGAAATCACTCACGGCACAACCTCACTGCTTCTAGTCTCGGACAGTCCCTGGCACACGACGAGTCCAGTCCAGCGAAGTCCCTTGAAGAAACAGGATGCGTCCAGTCCCAAACGAATTCAGCACTCGTAACATGAACTTCTTCGATGCAGTCACTTTTCACGAAGGCGAATATCTATAGCTGCTAGGCCGAATGTCTCTAGCTGTCAGCACACACGGGGTGACTCCGACAATTGCGAATAAACAACAGGGAAAAGAAAAATACTTTAAACAAACAAACCAAAAATAAACAAGGGTTGTTCCCTTTCACTTTGGGCCTTATATTACTAAGAATATACACGGTCTCCAAACTAACAACGACTCAGATTTTCATGCACCCCGAATTCACATGCAGCCTCTGCTCGCCACGTGCGATGCTCCTCCTCCCTTTTTCCTCATTACGTTATTCACGTTATGACGCAACCTCAAGCTCAACAGTCACTGGCTTGTGATAGTACACCTGTATTGAACACTCTTTCTCATTGGATATAAGCAAGCATACAGTTGTTGCATCATATTTCAAAATAAATAAAAATTAAATTAAATTAATTTTAATACTTTGTATTATTTCTGACACAAAGCATATTAAACAAGGTATATTTTAGGAGTCCCTACAGAGGTATTTCTTAGTTAGAACTTGATCATTGTGAAATCTAATTCACAGAATAAAAGAGGTCACGTTTACATCCACGTGGTAATTATTCTAAAACAATGACACATAAACCGTAAATTAAAGCTTAAGGGGTTAGTTCAACCAAAAATGAAAATTAGCCTCTGTTTTACTCACCCTCGAGGCATTCTAGGTGTATATGACTTTCTTCTTTCAGATGAATCCAACCGGAGTTATATTAAAAATTGTCAAATAAAACGCGCACATCCATAATAAAACGTGCCTCACACGGCTCTGGGGGGTGAATAAAGGCCTCCTGTAGCGAATCTATTCCTTTTTATAAGAAAAATACCCATATTTCAAATGTCATAAATACTTTTCTCTTACATCCGCTATCTGTCTTAAGAGGAAGCCGTTCTGGTGGATGATGTTGGACGTATGCGCCTTTGAGCTATGCTAGTGTCGCAAGTTTGTTTACAGGAGCAAAGGAAGCAAAGCTTCCTTACTTTAGCAAAGGAAAACCAGTCTCCTCTTGGCTTATATTGAAATCCTCCGACATTTTTCTTTACAAATCTCCTTTAAAGGGCTAGTTCACCCAAAAATGAAAATTCTGTCATTAATTACTCGCCCTCATGTCGTTCCAAACCCGTAAGACCTTCGTTCATCTTCGGAACACACATTAAGATATTTCTGATGAAATCTGAGAGCTGTCAGACCCTGCATAGAAGGCAACACAACTGCAATGTTCCCAGTCCCAGAAATGTAATTAGCGCTGTTTACGTTCAGCATGCACACATTTTCTCCTGAACGTAAACAACGCTGACTACATTGATTACATTCTGGGGAAAGCACGTACATGCATCACGTTACTCTCTAAAATGACGGAAGAAGAGAACTCGTGGAGAAGGTTTGTTGACTAAATTGTGTTATTTTTGTTTTCTTTGTGCGCAAAAAGTATTCTTGTAGCTTCACAAAATTGAAGTTGAACCCCTGATGTCACATGGACTGTTTTACCGATGTCCTTTCTACGTTTCTGGGACTGGGGACATTGCGATTGCGTTGCTGTCTATGCAGGGTCAGAGAGCTCTCAGATTTCATCAAAAATATCTTAATTTGTGTTCCGAAGATTAACAAAGGTCTTACAGGTTTGGAACGACATGAGGGTGAGTAATTAATGACAGCGTTTTCATTTTGGGGTCAACTATCCCTTTAAATCATCTGCATTCTGTCAGATTTACTGAATAGAAACCGCTGAGGCAGAGTACTTGTATTGAATGGGAGAATGGGAGAAATTGAATGTGGCAGCTCTAGCCAATCAGCAATCTGCAAAGTCATCATCGCTTGGTATTTATGACAGTTCTTGCTGTTTGTTGACAACATCAATGCAGCTGCAATTGGGAGCTCCAGATACCTTAAAAATAGCCGTTAAATGGTTTGTGTCATGAAATGTGTGCTCAGTCTTGCTCTACACTGTGCATGCTCAATGGCAGGACCAACATAAAATATAGAGTTTTTAATGTAATTTGAGGGTTGATAACTAGGGATGTAGCGATGCACCCTGACCCGGCTGAAAATCGACACAAATATGTGACGATTCAAATCGGTTGAGATCAGGGAACTGGGACACAATTTCAGGCCGGGAAATCTCACACTCATCCAGGCCACACAGAAAAAAAGGGGCCAAAATTGTACCTTTTGGGGTACAACAGCTTGTCACTGGAGCAGTACTCCTAAATTATAGAAATTATTATTTTTATTTAGCAACGTTTTAAATTGATCAAAAGTGATGCTCAAGATATTTATAATGTTTCAAAAGACTTCTATTTCAGATAAATGCTGTTCTTCTGAACCTGCTATTCATCAAATAAACTTGAAAAAAATAAAATAAAATAAAACTACTGTTTTCAACATAATAATAATAATAATAATAAATGTTTTTTTGAGCAGCAAATCAACATATTTGAATGATTATGAAGGATCATGTGACACTGAAGACTGGAGTAATGATGCTGGAAATTCAGCTTTGATCACGGAAATAAATTACATTTTAAAATACATTCAAATGGAAATCAGTTATTTTAAATAATACAAATATTTCACAGTATTACTGTTTTTGCTGTATTTTGCATCAAATAAATGCAGGCTTGGTGAGCAGAAGAGACTTCTTTAAAAAACATTAAAAATCTTACTGATGAAAACCTTTTGACTGGTCGTGTATTAAAACACATTTCCTAAAGTGCCTAAATGTCAAAACTAGTACAATATATTTGTTGAAAAATTCTAATACTGAGCACACTATTCCATTATTAGGCTGTGACTATTTTTATTTTTGTGTTGCTGTCTGCTCTCCCTCCCTCCCTGTACAATAAATCAATAAATTCATGTGAATATCTGTCTCTGCTAAAAAAAATATTTTAAAAAATTATACAAATTTAACTTTACATTCGATATCGATGTAGCACAGTATTCTGACTGACGATAATAATGGGGTGCTACTGATAGCGTAACAGATAGGCTACCAGCAGTTTAATACTCAACTACATTAATAAAGACAAAACTATCTAGTCACCTTTATTTATATAGCGCTTTTAACAATACAGATTGTTTCAAAGCACTTAACAGTATCAAACTGGAGAATAGAGTGTCAGTAATGTACAAGATTAAACACTCAATTTTCAGTTAAAGGCATTTCATTATTGAATTCAGAGATGTCATTGTCTAGCTCGGTTTAGTTTAAATAGTATCTGTGCAATCAAATCGACGATAATAGCTAGAAATTAAGTCGCTAGAAATTATTTCATATTAATATGAAACAGTCGCATAGCTATGGGTGGGCCACTTTCATCTGTGGCCCACCCAATGAGAAGTTTGTAATTTTCCAAATGGATGTCATTTTTTAAACAATACCAATAAATGTCTTATTTCACTGTAACTTTATTTATGAACAATATTAAACGCTTGTTTTTATGGTCAATTACAGGTCGTTTCTTAGTTTTCCCTCTTCCTATACGTACTACCGGCACATCCGGGAACTTAATTGTCAATTTCGTCACCGCCCCTTTTTGGGGGAAAATAACTAGAACCATAGACTTCAATACAAAATAACGGCATAAAGCAACGTCCGTACACAGCCGGCAGGCGTGAATAACTTAAGAAATCACTCAGTTTAAACATGTCAAGTAATTATATGTCCACCCTGCCTGCCATAGAGCGTGAAAGATACATCCACAAACTTAATTTGGTCAATTTAAAAACTCAAATTGGTCAAATTGGTGTAACAACCCCACCCAGTGGCCAGAGGTGTGTTACCGGACATTTACTCGTCATTTACCTAATCTAATCACCAGGTAAGCCAGTGAATGTTTTACTTCATATTTGAAAGAAAACATCTTTAAATGTATATATTATGTCCTTATATTTAGAGTACTGAGTGCACTTTTCTGTCCAGCCATACAACTAGCCTGGCTTAGCTTTCGATAGCATCACCCGTAATTCATGATATTTCCATAAACAGCAAGATATGGATGATGATGATGGCAGGTAGCCTGGGCTAAATTTGGGTTTTTACAAACATTATTGGTGCACCCAACCACACAACAACTCTTTATAAGGTTAGTCCACTTCCTCGATCAGATGCTGTATGGCGGTTAGTGATGGGTCGTTCTTGAACGATTTGTTCATTTTGAACGAATCTTTAATGTGACTCGGGAAGAACGAGTCGTCTCAGGGAGTGATTCGTTCAGTCGCGCATGCGCAACATCCTATAGGTTCTGTACTGGAATTAGTTCACCTGTTTCGAGTCTTCGGGTTTGAGTCGTTCGTTCATCACGTGACAGCCTCATACACGAACCTATGCAGTCATAGCCGGAAAGAGAATTGATTAGTTCACCTCCCGAGTCCTCGGGTTGGAGTTGTTCGTTCTTTTGTCACGTGACGTGACAGCTTTGGGCAGAGAAATTAGTTAATTTACAACCTTCCTTACAAACGGGTGCATAGTCATTATTATTATTATTATTATTATTATTTACTCATACAGTTATGTGATGCATTTCTGCTCTCAAATTATTGCTTTTAATTTCTGTCACGATGGTTCTTTTCCATAATACTGAATGTAGTAATAAATATAATAAAGAGTTGGTTATGTTTGTTATGCGGATGCGTGGTTGTGGCGTAGATAAAGTAGATACAAAAGAACGATGAGAGAACAAATGGCTTCAACACACTTTTCCATTTAATAAACTTAATTACCAACAAACACAAAGGGAGAACTCAGGACTTATAAAGGGGAGAGAACCAAAGAGCAAAACAACATAATCAAACTCAGGTGGAAACAATCAAATGATAATTAACTAATGAGGGCAGGAACTAAACCAAACAAGGAAAACGGGGATCACAGACAGGCAGACATGTAACAGTATCTCCCCCTCCCGGTAGGCGCGTCCTGCGCCGTAACAGTTCCAACGGGGAGGGGGGGTGGGTGCCCTGGATGCCGGAGCAGGACGGAGATACACAGACATTTGAGGAGGCGTCCAGGGCGGTCTCCGTGGGGACTCCGGCGGCCATGGTGGGTCAGGGGACTCCGAGGGCCTCGGCGGGGTGGCCATAGTGGCCCTGGCCAAAGTCCGGAACATGGCCACTATGGCTAACAGGATGACAGGTATATGCCCCCCCCCAACATTTTTTTTGATGGAGTTAGTGGCTCTTCGTTTTAGCTCGGACATTTGGGGGCGCTCTTGAAGCACGGACTCTTGGATGCGCTCGGGAGGCGCGGAGCTAGAGGCGCCTTCTTGGCGCAGGCACAGGGGCGCTCTTGAGCGCGGACTCTTGAATGCGCTCGGGAGGCGCGGAGCTAGAGGCGCCTTCTTGGCGCAGGCACAGGGGCGCTCTTGAAGCGCGGACTCTTGAATGCGCTCGGGAGGCGCGGAGCTAGAGGCGCCTTCTTGGCGCAGGCACAGGGGGGCGCTCTTGAAGCGCGGACTCTTGAATGCGCTCGGGAGGCGCGGAGCTAGGGAGGCGCCTTCTTGGCGCAGGCACAGGGGGGGCGCTCTTGAAGCACGGACTCTTGGATGCGCTCGGGAGGCATGGAGCTGGATGGGACCAGCGGAGGCACAGGTGATCTGGACGGGACCAGCGGGTTTGCCATATTTCTAGGCGGGATAGCCGCACTCTCTGTTGGCGGGATGGCCGCACTCTCTGTCGGCGGGTTGGCCGCCTTCCGTGTTGGCGGGTTTGCTGTGGCCACGGACGGCGGCTGGAATCCGTGGATCGCGGCTGACGATTGGGTTCCGGCTCGGGCTCGACGCTTCCCAGACACCAAGAATGGCCTCTCTCCAACATAATCCCGCGGTGTCTGGGAGGTCCACGGACGGTGGTAAGTGGCCCCGAGCCGGAACATCTCTATGATGACAGAGTCCGCCAGCGTCATCTTCTCAGCGAGCTCACAGAACCGGCTCGCAAATTTAAAGAAGGGAGATCCAGGAGGGCTAGGGCGGCGACCACTTCCACAAATTCCATCTGGCTTTTTGGGTCGGTAATTTTGTTATGCGGATGCGTGGTTGTGGCGTAGATAAAGTAGATACAAAAGAACGATGAGAGAACAAATGGCTTCAACACACTTTTCCATTTAATAAACTTAATTACCAACAAACACAAAGGGAGAACTCAGGACTTATAAAGGGAGAGAACCAAAGAGCAAAACAACATAATCAAACTCAGGTGGAAACAATCAAATGATAATTAACTAATGAGGGCAGGAACTAAACCAAACAAGGAAAACGGGATCACAGACAGGCAGACATGTAACAGTATCTCCCCTCGGTAGGCGCGTCCTGCGCCGTAACAGTTCCAACGGGAGGGGTGGGTGCCCTGGATGCCGGAGCAGGACGGAGATACACAGACATTTGAGGAGGCGTCCAGGGCGGTCTCCGTGGGGACTCCGGCGGCCATGGTGGGTCAGGGGACTCCGAGGGCCTCGGCGGGGTGGCCATAGTGGCCCTGGCCAAAGTCCGGAACATGGCCACTATGGCTAACAGGATGACAGGTATATGCCCCCAACATTTTTTGATGGAGTTAGTGGCTCTTCGTTTTAGCTCGGACATTTGGGGGCGCTCTTGAGCGCGGACTCTTGAATGCGCTCGGGAGGCGCGGAGCTAGAGGCGCCTTCTTGGCGCAGGCACAGGGGGGCGCTCTTGAAGCGCGGACTCTTGAATGCGCTCGGGCGGCGCAAAGCTAGGGAGGCGCCTTCTTGGCGCAGGCACAGGGGCGCTCTTGAGCGCGGACTCTTGAATGCGCTCGGGAGGCGCGGAGCTAGGAGGCGCCTTCTTGGCGCAGGCACAGGGGCGCTCTTGAAGCGCGGACTCTTGAATGCGCTCGGGAGGCGCGGAGCTAGAGGCGCCTTCTTGGCGCAGGCACAGGGGCGCTCTTGAAGCACGGACTCTTGGATGCGCTGAGGCATGGAGCTGGATGGGACCAGCGGAGGCACAGGTGATCTGGACGGGACCAGCGGGTTTGCCATATTTCTAGGCGGGATAGCCGCACTCTCTGTTGGCGGGATGGCCGCACTCTCTGTCGGCGGGTTGGCCGCCTTCCGTGTTGGCGGGTTTGCTGTGGCCACGGACGGCGGCTGGAATCCGTGGATCGCGGCTGACGATTGGGTTCCGGCTCGGGCTCGGACGCTTCCCAGACACCGAAGAATGGCCTCTCTCCAACATAATCCCGCGGTGTCTGGGAGGTCCACGGGACGGTGGTAAGTGGCCCCGAGCCGGAACATCTCTATGATGACAGAGTCCGCCAGCGTCATCTTCTCAGCGAGCTCACAGAACCGGCTCGCAAATTTAAAGAAGGGGAGATCCAGGAGGGCTAGGGCGGCGACCACTTCCACAAATTCCATCTGGCTTTTTGGGTCGGTAATTCTGTTACGCGGATGCGTGGTTGTGGCGTAGATAAAGTAGATACAAAAGAACGATGAGAGAACAAATGGCTTCAACACACTTTTCCATTTAATAAACTTAATTACCGACAAACACAAAGGGAGAACTCAGGACTTATAAAGGGGAGAGAACCAAAGAGCAAAACAACATAATCAAACTCAGGTGGAGACAATCAAACGATAATTAACTAATGAGGGCAGGAACTAAACCAAACAAGGAAAACGGGGATCACAGACAGGCAGACATGTAATAATGTTTTCATTTAATTTTTTTTTTTTTTTTTTTTGGAGTCTAATCTTCATAAAATACAATACCTTGTTGTATTTATGTCTTTTGAGTTAACCCTTTAGATTAGACTATAGTGTTATTGACTATACTTTTGTAATATATGACACTTTAGACATTAACACTGTGTACACACTCTTGAATAGTTTTTTTTTTATTGTTTATTTTTGTGCCAGAAAAAGCTTTAGCAAAGAGGATAACTATTCCAAAATGAATTAAAACAATTTAAATAAAAAATACAAGAAAATTAAGATATACTAAAGCCACAGAGCCAGATCATAACCTTAATATTTTAAACTAACATTAATCATTCATATTCAAAATGTTATTTGCTTTCACTTTATGTCATTGTGTCCTTTTTGACCAATCTTCTTATACAAATATTAGACCAATATGTCAGGTCTGCCTAGGAAAATCAATTATACCAGCAAAGTCAAAACTGGAGTAAAAATGAACAAACTATAAGTGCTTTGTAATTTTAGGCTTGGATTTTTTTATTATATAGTTATATTATATGTTTATTGATAGACAAAGACAGTGAAAGGACAAATCAATCAATATTTTATTTATAACAGGGTTTTATTTATTTATAAAATAACACAGATCCTCAAGAAACAGTAACAAAAACATAGTGACAGAAATGAACAGACCATTTTTATTTCTAGGAAAATGCTTATTACACATATTTTGATAATTTTATGATAATTCTTAAATATGATCCAACATACAAAAAATACAGTTTTACTTTATAGTATTTTACTGATCCGGCAAGTGGTCACGTGACAAAAGAACGAACGACTCAAACCCGATGACTCGGGAGGTGAACTAATCAATTCTCTTTCCGGCTCTGACTGCATTGGTTTAGCTTATGGGGCTGTCACGTGATGAACGAACGACTCAAACCCGAAAACTTGTCAGATAAGAGGTGAGGTGAGCTAATCAAGACCCAGGTAAACGATGAATGAATCTTTTCTATTTCTTATAGCATTATAGTTTGTGTTGTTTGTAGTGTGATCAACGTTTGCATAAGTAATAGATGTGTTAGGGAAGTAGCACGTAACATTTTAATTATATTTTGCCAAAATGAACGAAATGAACGAAATGACTAGAAAAAACATTCGTTCATTTTGCTGAACGAGACTCAAAGGTCCGAGTCAGTAAAATGATCCGAACTTCCCATCACTAATGGCGGTTTGTTTTCCCGTAAAAGTGGGCGTGAACCTGTTCAGAGACATTCTATGACGTTGCGCCGGTTGTGAGTATAGGTGCATCATACTCTTGTCAAAATGATCTCAGAAGTCTCAGTTTGTTTATAGACCTTTTTCTGAACGCGGAAGTCTCCCCCGATTAGAACGGTGCTTTACATTTCCGGTTTCTAGTCACATTTACATATTTTCAGAGTCGATAATATAATGTGAAACCTATGAAAGTCATTTAAAAAAATAATGTGGCGCCATTGTTTCATCACTTTACAGTGTCGCAATGACCGTCTTTTTGCAGTAAAGGACCAGTCATTGTTCAATGAGTGGGAAGATGACATGAAGCGACGCGAGGTTAAGCTGCATTGAAAACAGATGAGTGCACATACAGCTCCCGATCGGGGTGAAGTTCATGGGATTTTGTACACAGAATGATAAGAGCAAACATTATTTTAACATATATTATTATTTCACACTCAGTATTTTAACTTAAGCGCTGCAAGCCATATATACAGTGCCTGACAAGACAGATTTTCTGATACGCAAAACAAGTACTTTAAAGGAATTCCTTAGCTTACTGCCGTCACTGTGGCAGCCAACAACAGCACAGCAACCCTCTGCACATTTTTATATGTAGTTATATTGAAAAAGTTTCAATTCAGTCTATCTTTTTTTTTACCCCGTTTTAACTGATTTCTATGGAGACTGGAACACGAGAGCACCCAAACGGAAGTTAGAATCCATCATGGCGCCGCTCATCGGTTATTCAGGAAAAAGGTCTATATGAAGAGATTTATTTTATTTGCCTTATTTATTTGATTTATTTTAGAATTTCAGTTTAGTTTTGTTATTTGGCATTTTTCAATTGCACAAAGAAATGTGCAGCATTTTGTCCAAGCAAAATTTGTCTTAACTCTAATTTTGTTAAAAAAATTTTTTTTTTTTAAATAGTGAAAAAATTGGATAGTAAAATCAGTATTGTGAATCATATTGCATTGTGAGTTGAGTGAATTGTTACATCCTTATTTATAACTATTTAAAATTCGCTACTGAAATGTGAGTTTGGCAAGTAGTTTTTAAGATAGATATGGAAATTTACTTCATGAACACTTTGGAATACAGACCTAAGGTTGAACTCGTTTTAAAGAAGGCAAAGACCAGATAATTGAAGCTAAAACATTTGTTTTAATGAAATGTATAAAAGTTTAAATTTTCTGTAAAAAAAAAAAAAAAAAAGTACTGTAATTAAAATGTTTTATATACAAATATTTTACAAAATATTGGCATCTAAAATTACTATAAAATCAAAGCCATATGTCTAACTATGTTATGTTATAAATTTGAAGATATATATATATAAATATATATATATATATATATATATTTTTTTTTTTTTTTTTTTTTTTTAGTAGATAGATTTTAGCTATTAGATTTTGTTTAGGCGCTATCCCAAAAATAGCCACTGGTTGACACCGAAATTCCATTGGACTTTTTAAAATGCATTTTCCTGTCACAAATTTATACATTTCTTATTTCTTCTTACTTCTATCGCAAAATATCATCAACTTGAACCTTGAGACCTTTCCAGTGGTATGGGTTTTGTCAAGATTAGAACAAGTTTTGATTGTAAAATATTGTAGTAAATGTTGTAATATGACATATGACACTGCCCACTAAGGGGTGGAGCCCACTAAAATGATAAAGTAGCATTTCCATGGTAATACAATGTCTGATTTCAAAAAGGTTTAAGTTTTGGTAACACTTTATTTTAGGGTCTATTAATTAGTTGCTTATTAGCATGCATATTACTAGAATATTAGCCATTTATTAGTAGTAATTAAACACATATTAATGCCTTATTCTACATCCCTAATCCTACCCAATACCTAAACTTAACAACTACCTTACTAACTATTAATAAGCAGAAAATTAGGAATTTATTGAGTGAAAAGACGTAGTTAATAGTGAATTAGTGTTCCCTATTCTAAAGTGTTACCAAGTTTTTAAATAATATCGAAGTCAGGATGTTTGCTAAAATATTTGATAGGAAAAAAAGGCAATTAATAAAGATCACCAAGAGGTTAAATGCTTAGAAGCTCAAGATATTTTCATATTTTTACAGCTCTATACAGTAGCTTTATATTTTAGTTTTACATTTGCACTCTTGATAACCTTTCTAACTCAAACTTTCTAACTTTATTTTATGATTTTAAATAATGACTGAAATAGCTGTCAGGAACATAGTGATTTAACAAAATGGTTTGTTTGTCTGGCATTGCGCATCAAGTCCAAATGATTTTTCAATCCATGGATGAATAGTTTGCTCCAGCATTTTATGTGGCTTTATAAAAATCTTACATTGCATGAGATTTACATCTTCATATTTTGTATTGACTTTGGTAAGCATAGGCTCCTCGTTGAAGCTGCAGAAGACTCCTGCTAGATAGCAAGATGCTCGAGTGGGTTCTGTGAATACTGTAACCTGTTAATATGGGCGCTAAAATAAATGCATTGTGAAACAGGCCTTAGTCAGTTACCCAAAACTGTCTTGGAAGAATCAGTACAATGGCAGCTTGACAAAATATTAATTGCCATGTTAACGGTTTCCACGGCAACATTATTCCATCCAACCGAGAAACAGGCAGCAGTTGAGCAGCTGTTGAGGTAGCAGTGTCTCATCTTCTGTCAAACTACACAAACCATCTTCTTAATGGGCATGATTAAAACCAAAATTGCAAAAGATAGTTGTCTTGTTTTCAGAAGATATGTCTTGAAATACTTTTTTTTTCTTACTTTTTTGAAAAAAAAAAAAAAAAAAAAGTAAGTTTTTTTTTTAAATTGATTTAGTAATTTAGTCAAGTTTTAAAAGAGGGATGTTTGGAAATGTCATCATATCTACATTTTATTGGTGATGCTAGTGCTGTAAAAAAGCATTATATGTTTAATCCAAGGCACTAAAGTTTGATTTAATTCTGTAGCAGTAAATGCCTCTTATTTTGTACAAATACAGTGCTGCCAATTAAAAAAGTATTTTTTTTCCCTTTATTTTATAACGAACACTATGTATGTCACGGAATATGCACGCCCTTTGAAAACCATTATCTAAGATCAAGCTAAATATATCAACTGTTTTACTTTCTTTTTAATATGGGGTTTGCTTTTTCTTATTCTTCAAAATATTGGGATTGTCTATTTGTTTTGACTTGCATTGTCAGGCAACTAAAAACAAACAAACAAACAAAACAATGAATAAAATAATAGCAGAATCAATAACATGGTTGCATATTTAAACTGGCAGTGGCTTGTTTGGAATCAAATGTTGGTTTGTAGTATTGATAAATGGGTAACACTTTACAATAAGGTGTCATTTGTTAACATTAGTTAATGTATTAACTAACATGAACAAACAATGATCAATACATTTATTACACTATTTATTCATCTTTGTTAACGTTAGTTAATAAAAATAGAGTTGTTCATTGTTAGTTCATGTTAGCTCACAGTGCATTAACTAATGTTAACAAACACAACTTGTGATTTTAATAATGCATTAGTAAATGCTGAAATTAACATTAACTGAGATTAAGAAATGCTGTAGAAGTATTGTTCATTCTTAGTTCATGTTAACTAATGAACCTTATTGTAAAGTGTTACCGATAAATGTATAGGAATCAAACATACATTTACTTTTTACTGCTTTAAAAAGCAAAAGTAATAGGACTAACACATTGTTATTGTACAGACTGTTCTAACATTTTATCTTCATGTACTTATAATTTTGAGACATGCATAATCACAGTGAGGCTGAACATGTAGCAGCTTTCAGTGTTGTAGTGTGGTGTGCTGTGTTTATTCTGTCATCTGTTTATCCGGAGTGGATATTCCTGTGCTCCAGAGCTCTGCCTGTGAAAGGCCACGCTTGACTGGGCAGTTAGGCTGGAGCCAGCCTCTTCTTCACTGCGCTCATGATTTACATGGCTGTCTGGACGTCACATACACCCCACAATGAGTCTGATTGCGTCAGCAGCCTTCCACTCTTTCTCTCTGTCTCCTTACACACGCACATAAACCATATCCCTCCCCCACCGTCGTCAGGCTTCAGCAATCTGCCTTCCCGGAGGACTCTCTCTGACGGAGACAGCCCTCCCCCATCTGTTCAGGTCTCGCTGATTCCCATGAGACTGGACTGAATCCTTGTGAACAAGGTTAAAGTGTTCACTATTAAACACAACACTTGACTTGTGCTCAAGGTCTGACTGAACACACCAGGTTTGGAGCAGCTCTTCCTGCAAGGTTCAAAATGATGAGAATTTAAGAAGATATCATGACAGTAATTGTTTACTCATTTATAAGTTGTTCCAAACCTGTATGAGTTACTTTCTTCTGTTAAACATACAGATAAAGATCATTTGAAAAGCATGGGTAACCAAACAGTGATGATCATCTCTGTGTGTTCAGGAGAAAAAATTAATAAAAATACAGGTAACAACTTGAATAATTGGTTTTAAGGAATCCCTTTAAGTAACATTTTGGCAGTAACAAGTATGGCGGTATTCAAATAAATCTTTACTTTGTATGAATGCTTTTGTCTTTGGCAAAATAAATATTTGGTTACACTTTACTTAAAGCCTTTATGTATAATGCATTATAAATGGCTAATAAAGGGTATAATGCATTATAATTATTCAAAGTGTGTGTTGTAATACATAATATCTTTTTGTAAATAATTATAACCAAATTTAAAATGCACAGTGTAACAATGAACATGATTTTGTTTAGTTTTTTTCAGGTTTATTTATAGTGTCAAACTACAGTAAAGCAATATGTGATCACTTTCTACTAAAAATAGATAAAAACGTAACCCTTTATTCACTGTGAAATGTCAATGCATATATAAATTAAAATCAAATATGAATACACAGACATTAAACATGAGCTAACATCTAACCTCCATTTGGCCTGATCATTAGCATCATATAAGATGAGGTATCTTCTGCGACACTTACCATTCATCAGGATGCCTCCATATCTTTGTATGACGTCATCAGGGACCTCCATCGTTGGTCAAGGTTCATTAAAAACCTTGCTCCTGTCCTGGCACCACAAGGATTTTCCCGGCTTTCACATTACAGGATCAAATGTCACAAAAAGGTTTGCGTTACCATATTTGGCGTGTATGAGTGTTTTTATTGATTTTTTATTTGATGTAAGAGTGCATAAAGACTCGAATTTCAATCTTTTTCAATATACAAAGTGATTGTGTCACTTTAGAAGACAGAAACACCAACCAAGTCATATGGATTAATTTTACACTACCTTTATGTCTTTTTTGGAACTTCAAATTTTGGGTCCCATTGACTTTTATAATAAAACATTCTTCAAGTGTCTTTCTTTGTATTTTGCGGAGGAATGGAAATCATATTCATATGATGGTGAGTACATAATGGCAGAATTTTAATTTTGGGTGAACAGACTCATTTGCTTTCATGTATAAACTAATACATCTGTCAAGACGCTGTGCCTAAATGACCAGTCGGATCTTTCTTTTTTTTTTTTTAATTGACTGTAATGTGGCAAACTTCAGTATACAGAACTGCAAATCGCTTTCTTTCTGTTTTCAGTTAATAACAACAAAAAACCTTACATTATTATGTGAACTGTTTAAATACCAATGGTGTGGTTTTAGTAGAAAAACTGGATTTTTTTTTTTTTTTTTTTTCATTTAAAAGTATACATGTGGCATCTGCAAGGAGATATGTGGGTATGCTGTTAATGTTTGAAGGTGTTGTTGTTGTTGGATGACTATTTTAGGCAAGGCTGTTTTTGGATCAGCTGATAGCATTTGCTGTCTTGACATGTCAAACTGGTGTAAACTGGATTGTTGTTTGCCTGGAAGATTGAACAGGTATGTGTTAGGCGACGTGTGAAGTCAATGCTTGCCCGCCCTGGTGAGTTCAGCCAATCGCCTCAAAACTGCTTGGGAAATGAATGTTACATAGTTTCCAGATAAATACAATCACACACTCACTGACTCACTGAAGGTATTTTTTGCTTTTGCACAGTGAGTACTATTAAAAACACTTCCCCTAAACTAAAATACTCAGTTAGTCAGACAGGGGGAAGTGGCTGATGTTTTGGAGAATTGAGGTGTGTATCATTGGCTGATGTGGGCACGGTCATTATTCACACCTTCATACCCTTACGGAAAGAAAATATATTTTATTATATATGAATAGTCAATATATTACAGTTTTTCTCGATTGCTTTGGCTCAGTTCTCGAATGATTTTTATTTATTTTTCCCCCGAAGCAATAAGTTCAGATCTCTGAACAATTAGCTTCTTGTTCACATCAGATTGGAATTTCTTATTGATTTGAGCAAATTGCAAATGCTTTGGCACATGTGTGCAAACAGTAAGTACAATTGTCTGCAGTTTGCACAACAACTAATTGCATATGGCTTGTTGATCAAAACTGATGAGTCAATTCTCACTTAAACTGTCAAACTCTTCACAACTTCTCAATCATTTTTCATCGTGTAAGCCATCACATTCAAAACGAGCCATTCAGTTATGAAAAACTGGTATACACGCATGTATATTCTATAAATATCTGGCATTGACATTGTTTGTAATGTCTACTAAATTGGCAAATGGCCTCTAATTGCAATACAATTTGAATCAACCATTCAACCATTTAACCAATCAAGCTTGGGAGCATATATATGTAGATTTCCCACAGCACAATCACTAACATTTTTTGAGGATGGAGGACTTCCACAACCCTGAACTGCAGCAACATGCTTGTGGAAGAGCAATTGGAAGACGTGTAAGAACACGTGGTGGTGGTGGTGTTAGAGGAAGACATAATGGTGGAAGAGGTGGAAAGAGAAGAGTCAGAGTCTCTGATGAAATCAGAGCCACACTTGTGGATCATGTCATAAATCGTGGTTTTACAATGGAAGAGGCTGGTCGAAGAGTACAGCCTAATGTAAACAGGTCCACAGTGTCATCAATTGTGCAAACCTTTCGTAGGGAAAACAGGTAAATATGTATTTATTTTTTTGTTGTTTTACAGTATGTAAAGCATTTTTATAAACAACAATATTGTAAAGGTAAATGCAAGTCTATTTGTACATTCTATAGAACCGCACAACAACCTCGCACTGGTGGCAGAGCAGCAGTATTTAACCATCAGCAAGAACAAGAAATTTGCAACATGATCATAGCCAACAATTCCATCAGGCTAAGAGAGATCCAAAGTGCAATCATAAATGACAATAATGTCTTCGCAAATATAAATTCTGTCAGCATTTCCACCATAGACAGAGTTTTGAAAAGACATCAAATGACTATGAAACAACTCTACAAGGTGCCATTTGAGAGGAATAGTGAAAGAGTGAAGGAGCTGCGGTACCAGTATGTCCAGGTAAACTATTGGTGTGCATTTAGTGAGTTTTACTGTACTTCTAAGATGCCTGTATTCTATGAAGTTTTAGAAACCCATAAGAAGAGAAAACATTTACTGAACTCTAGAATAAAAAATAACTTTATTTTGTTTCGGTGTTTCTTCGTAGAGAATCATGGATTTAGAAGGACATGAAACAACCCATATTCTTGTTTTTGTGGACGACACCGAGCCACAATTGACACACCAAGCCAACGTGGGGCCAATATTACAATGTGTGCTGCCATTTCAGAGAATGGTGTGAGCAGAAATATTCCACACATTGGGCCCTATAATACCCAAATTCCCCTGGCCTTCCTAAACACACTTTACAGAGACCTGATTCCAGAACAAGAAAGAGGTTTAATTAGACCACATTTGCCTAATTGTGTTGTTGTCTGGGATAATGTCAGCTTCCACCGAACCAACATTGTTAGGGACAGGTTTATTGCACATGAAAGGATAACAGTGGAGTTGGAGCATGGAGGTGAAAAAGTATATGATCATAGACCACAAGATTAGATGTCTCTGTTGGATGCCATGAATGCTGCATGTGAGGACGTCACAGCCGATCATTGCAGCATTCGAGGAGATTTTTTCCCCGGTGCATGGCAATGGAAAACATCAGATGTTATGTTGATGAAAATCTTTGTCCTGACCAACAAGATCGACAGGATGTCCACCAAGAATTTTTTTCCATGGATGTTATTTTGTAGTTATTTGGTATTTTTGTGTATTTGTGGTAACATAAGAAATATGAAATGTACAGTAATTGGACAAGCAAGATTTCACTTTACATGTAATACATTCGTACAAAAATAAATGTACTGTATAAATACAAATGTTAATATCCTTTTTTTCTATGTACTATTGACTCTTCTCAACAAATATCAGATTATTATTTTTTTAATATTAAAACCTTAATTTCCATGGTTGACTGTCATGGTGAAAAAACAACTAAACATTTTGACCAGTGTGGCTCGCACGATGACAAAAATACTTTATATTTTGGTGGCCTTGGCCAAATTACTGACACGATAGCTAGGTTTTGAACCATGAATGAAATTTTTTGGGTGAGTAACTACATTTTGCAGACATGCAATAAAGTTCTGAAGTTCCAGCAAACAGTTATGACATTTGCATTCACAGTTTAGAGAATGTTAAGACTGTTTCGAAAAATGTGCCAAAGCAATTGAGAATAACTGTAACATTTATATGGGAACATGCATGTTATGTAACCAAATCTGACAAATATATTTTGTAATATATATCCATATATGTATGCATATATCCCGTAATGTATGACTATACATGTGTGTGCATACAGTATATATTGTTATATACTATTATATTGTGAATATCTACTAAATGTATCTGAAAATACATTTGTACTATATATATACACATACATACATACATACATACATACTTGCTACATGTACTGCGTTAGGCTAACCGAGACTTATCATAGCACTTACATATTATTGCTCTTTTGTTGGTTTGATTGCTATTCCTCATTTAAGTCGCTTTGGATAAAAGTGTCTGCTGAATGATTAAATGTGGACGTTAATTTCCCTGAATCTGTATAGAATTGGGGACCTTTGTAGGCATATTGGGAATGTATTTTTGAGAGATTTAATTTTGTATGTAACCCATGTGTTAATAAAAAGAAATAAGTGTTTCAATAAAGCTATGTAGTAGGCTACTGTATTCTTTCTGTCTTATTGCTAAATATATATTTTAAATGTATCAATATATGGCTATACATGGTTCATCCATATATTGCAGAATATAGAGTCCCATATATCAAAATATATTATTTCACATATCACATTATATCTTCCAATATATTCGCATACATTTTTGTTTCGTAAGGGTAGACTCGTGTAGGAGACAAAAGTCACTGATGGATGAGATCATCCGAGGGTCATAATATCTCACAATGAACGTGTTTAATATTAGAATCCAGCAATGCACTGTCGGCTCCTGTGTGCACAAAGCATGCTTGCACAATTAAAGGGACACGTAACAAAAATAATTTGCACAAACTACCGGAGGTGTGCTATACACTGAATTCGGAAACGCATACTAATGTTACTACTATTGCTGTTTTTACCATATCTTTTCATGAGTAGTTTTACTCACCATCAAGGCATTAGGTGCATATGACTTTCTTCTTTCAGACGAATCCAATCGGAGTTATATTAAAAATTGTCCTGGCTCTTTCAAGCTGTGTAATGGCATGGGCCGGTGTTTTGTTCAAGTCCAAAAGCAGTCAAATAAAGTGCATCCATCCATATTAAAATGTGCCTTGCATGGCTCCAGGGGTGAATAAAAGCCCCCTGTAGCGAATCGATGCGTTTTTGTAAGAAAAATGTTTTGAGATGAAATGTAAATGCACAATTTATGCGATGAAAAGAGCATGAAAATCTGACTTTAATCTCCTATGACAACTTGCAGTGTTATCATCGAGGCTGGAAAAAAAAAACACAACCCTGCAGAAAAACTGCTACATGCCATTATCACTGTTTTCCAAGTTCGTGAAGTAAATATGTTTACATGGCCAATCTGTGTACTTCACTGGTAGTGTTAGAACTGTTTTAGACCCTACTCTGAAGTAGGAGCTAAATCAGTACCCCCAAACAGAATTCCTAGAACTAAATACGTTTCTAGTTTCTGCAGTGAGAACACACCAAAAAGCGGGAACTTCCACCAGTAGTTCTAGGAACTATGAAAAGGTTCCTCTGGTGCGAAAGCACCTAATAAAACACTCTCACTCTCCACTGTAAACAATCAGCATCCGCTCGTGTGTTCTTGGTCATCTCTTTCAGTTCTTGGTCAGAGTATTCTGATTTGAACAAGTAGAACTGTGCATAAAATACCATGTCATCCCCTTTCACATCAGCTATTGTATCTTTTACGTTTTAAGCTTTAGACATTGTTACTGCTGGTGAAGGTCTACACACGAGTCCTCATTATCTGTTGTAAAAAAACAGCTTCAGTTTATGTGTAAGCATGCACCCAGACACACGTCATTATGCGACAGTTGAGAATGCAGGACACAGGTAATAATGTCATAAACGATGTTCATTTTCTTGCACAGACTTCATAAGTTTGTCTTCATAACTTCATAAATCCTCAATATATCATCAGGAGCCACAGGGATTGGTCTTCTTTGTACAGTATATGTTTTCTTGACACTCAAAAACTGGCAGCCACAGACGTGCAGTATATGAATTCCCAAGGACAATGGTTTCATCTAAAAATCGCCTTTAATGTTCCACTGAAGAAAGAAAGTCACCTGCATCTTGGATAGCCTGAGGGTCAGTAAATTAACAGCAAATTTTAATTTTTGCTACAGTTTATGCTACTAAAACTTTAAGCGACTATCAAAAAGTAGCTACAGTTAGGTCAATATATATTTGGACACAGGCACAATTTTTATTTTTTTAGCTGAAAAAACATATTCAAGTTACAGTTATACAACAGGCTTAATTTGAGGGTATTCTCATCGAAATTGGAGGAAAGGTTAAGGAATCACAGCTCTTTAATATGTACCCCCCCACCCTTTTTCAGGGGACCATAATAATTGGACAACTGACTCAAAAGTTTCATGGACAGATGTGGGCTATTCCTTTCTTATTTCTACATCAACTAAGCAGCTGATTCTCAGTGTTCCATTTGCATTTGGAAGCGGGTTGCTGTGAAACACATCATGCAGTCAATGGAGCTCTCCATACAAGTGAAACAGATGATTGTTAGGGTTCAAAAACAAAACAAATAAATCAGAGAGATAGCAGGAACATTAGGAGCGACCAAATCAACAGTTTGTTTCATTCTGATAAAAAGAACGTACTGGTGAGCTCAGCAACATAAAAAGGCCTAAACATCAACAGTGGTGGATGATCGGAGAATCCTCTTCATGGTAAAGAAAAACGCTTTTACAACATCCAGCCAAGAGAAGAACTCTCTCCAGGAGACAGACGTGTCTCTGTCAAAGTCTACAATCAAGAGAAGACTTCACGAGAGCAAATACAGAGGCTTCACCACAAGGTGCAAAAAAGGCCAGGTTAGACTTTGCCAAAAACAAAACATCTAAAAAAGTCAGACTTCTTCTGCAAAAGCATTCCTCAGACGGCTGAAACTAAGATCAACCTATACCAGAATGAGACTTGGAACAGCTCATGATCCAAAGCATACAACATCATCCAACACGGACTCACTCCCAACTTGTCGCATATTGACGCTTGGTCAGGACCCTTTGGCGTTGCTTTTTGATGCACAGGGTACCCCTTTAGCGCCATTGTTCGGCGTGCAGGGTCCTCCATTGCTTTAAATAAGAAACCCTTAGCATCAATGTGCCTACGCAAAAGGCTTATCGAAATTATATATTGGGCAATAATATTGCCATTATTGCATATATGTTGGGGTGTGTCACAACAGATTTATTTATATTACACTATTTACACATTTATGAGCACTTAACCCAACCCCTGCCCCTAAACCTACCATTTGTCAATAAAACACAAGATATAACAGGCATAACAATAATAATATAATTATTATTATATAATGATATTCCAAGTCTTTCGAGGCAAAACGATTCATTTGTGAGAGGAATAGACGCGATCGCCGTCTCCGTCTACCGTAAAGCTCTTCCAGTGTGCTGTCTCTGTGTGCGAATTCAAAAAATGCCGCCAGAAGAAGCCTTACGTTAGCAATTGAGTGTCTTGTGACCAATTGCGTCATGCTACGGGAGTATCTTTTGAATGAGATGTGAGCGCGTTAACGGAGCGGGATCATTTTCATCTATTAAAACCTTATTTTTTACTCTCTTCTTCACATAAAGATATCGTATGGCTTTAGAAGACTTGGAATGCAACACGACTTGTTTGTAATGCTTTTATACTGCTTGTTTATGGTTGTTTTTTTTGCAATAAATACCTGTGACTGTACTTTTATTTGCCTGTTACGTGTTTTATATTGTTCAGAAGTGGGTAGGTTTAGGGTAGGGTGGAGTTATGTGCTCCAATGAAAGTATAAATTTATATAAAATTATTAATGCATGAAAGCCATTAAATTAAGACAAACAACTGAAAACAATGGAGGACCTGTGGTTCTGACCAAGCATCACTATATGACGAGTTGGGAGTGAGACTGTGTTGCATCATCTATGAAACATGGTGGAGCAGTGTGATGCATGAGCTGCATGGCTTCCAGTGGCACTGGGTTACTGATGTTTAGTGAAGATGTGACAGAAGACAGAAGCAGCCGGAAGAGTTCTGAAGTGTATAGAGATATACTCTCTGCCCAGATTCAGACAAATGCAGCAAAGTTGATTTGGCGGCGCTTCATAATACAAATAGATGATGACCCAAAACATACAACAAAAGCAACCCAGGAGTTTTTGAAGGTAAAAAAGTGGAATCTAAGTCAATCTCCTGATCTCAACCCGATTGAGCAGCATTTCACTTTCTGAAGACAAAACTAAAGGCAGAAAGACCCACAAACCAACAACAACTGAAGTCAGCTGCAGTAAATGCCTGGCAAAGCATCACAAAGGAGGAAAACCAGTCTTTGGTGAAGCCTAGGAGATCCAGACTTAAGGCAGTCATTGCCTGCAAAGGATTCTCATCAAAATATTTAAAATGAACATTTTATTTATAATTATATTTATTTGTCCAATTACATTTAAGCCCTTGGAAATGGGGAGACTGTGAATAAAAATGGTTGTAATTCCTAAGCATTTTATGTAATATGTATCAACCCTTTGAATTAAAGCTTAACATCTGCACTTCAATTTCATCTTGATTGTTTCATTTTAATCCTATCCTGGTGGCATATAGAGCCGAAATTATCAAATGATATGGACCTAACTGTACATTGAAGCTGTGTAGGAGGACAATATCTGTTTAATTATTATTATTGTTGTTGTTGTTATATACTGTAGTGATATACAGTAATTTTCTAATTTATTTATTTAGGGCACAAAAAGAGCAATAACCAGTTAGGGTGACAGTATTAGACATTAAATTCAACTGAAAACTAAAATACAACCTAATTTTATACAACATAGTAATGAGCAGCAACTTAATATATCACAAAAAAAGTGAATTATAGAAAAAACATTTTTTGTTATTTATTAGTCTGTGTGCTGTCCCTTTAAAGTACAGAAAAGGCATTTCTGTGGAAAACACGTACACATTTGTAAATCTGTGGGAACGTTAAATGTTAAATGCAATGTTAATGTCACGGACGCTGCCGGAAGGAACACGGAGCCGTGGATAAACGGAGTAGACTTTTATTTCCAACACACAGGGTATATCCACACATGGAACAAGGGATGACACACGAACGTAACTGGTAGACCCGACAAACACAAACTGAACAGACTAGGTCTTAAAAAGACAGGACAATCAAGGAACTAAGGAGACACACCTGGAATCAAATTAAACAAATCAAAGGGAGACAGAAACTGGGTCACAGGGAACACATGGGAAGCAAAGACACAACACAACAGTCCAGGGGTGTGACAGTTAAAGTTTATTTTAGTGCTGTCAAACGATTAATCGTGATCAATCGCATCCAAAATAAATATTGTCTGTTTACATAATATATGTGTGTGTGTGTGTGTGTGTGTGTATACTGTGTATATTTATTATGTATATATAAATACAGACACACGCATGTATATATTTAAGAAAAATATGGTATGTTTATATATTTAATATATTTATATAATATAAAATATAAGAATATAAATATACACATGTAAATACATGTGAACATTTTCAAAATATATAGGCTACTGTTTGTGTGTGTATTTATATATACATAATAAATATACACAGTACACATATCATGCAAACAAAAACTTTTTTTTTTGATGCGATTAATCACAATTAATCGTTTGACAGCACTAGTTTATTTATAAATTGGTCGTGCTACATAATTTCTTGTTGAAAAAAATATATTCTAGAATGCTAGAAAAGCTATATTATTTTCATCCACTCACTGTTTGAAAGTGTGAAAAGAGTCCAAATGTGAACATTCCTCAAAATTTCTCATTTCTTGTCAATGGAAGTAAGTCATGATGGTTTGGAACAACATGAGGGTGAGTTAATGATTTCATAACGAGTTCATTTTTTTTTTTTTTTTTTTTCAGGTGAATTATTTATTTAAAGGGGTCATATAATGGTACATGCACTTTTACAAGTTGATTGTACTGAAATGTGTGTTAGCAGTGCCTGTACACAACCATCATAAAATGATACAAATCCATCCAGTGTTTTTTTAATCTCCTTATTTGTTTTACCCTGTCTCAAATCAAGCCGTTCGACCGTGTGGCGCCACGGTCGGACGCCTCCACGATGGTTGATTGACAGCAGTGTTTCAACACAGACCCGCCCTTGCTCGTGAGCGAGCTGTCAATCATAGTCCGCGTCATTGTTGATATACGCTGGAGCTGTCTATGAGCAGAATGGCATCTAAGCTATTGTGGTGTTCTGTTCTCGGGTGCAATAATGAACACAGCAGTCATTTTGATGTTCCTAAGTCCGAACCGCTGAAGACACAGTGGCTGAGTTTTGCTTTTTAAGGGAATATTCCCCACGAGCAACGTCAATGTGTTCATGTTTGCGCGAATCATTTTTCACCAGACTGCTTTATAAATGAAGGTCAGTATAAAGCTGGTTTTGCTAAGAAGCTGCTCCTGAAAAAGAATCGGTACCAACTATTCGTGTTCCTGCTGAACCTCCAGAAGAAGTGAGTGTAACGTTTAATTAACCTTTATATTAATCTTTATATTAATCTTTGCAAATCGCTAGCACGCTTCACGATGTATGTGGCTAATGTTTACATTCAGGGTACATGCATGTTTTCTATTCTGACGTTCTCAATATAATTAATAATCACACGTTTATAATGAACAAAACGTTATGGTTATTGTGTTATTACAAACTGTGTACGCAGATATTAAAGTTAACATTATAACACTACACTAAGCTTACTTTTGTAGATGGTTTATAACGGTGTCTGTTAAGAAGTAATGTAAAAATTTTAATAAATAAAAACAGTTATAACTGCATGAAAATTAATGGTAACACAATACCTGCAAAATACTGTTTACATCCTGCAAATGCATATGATCCAAGACTATAAATACTCTAATTGATGTTTTTCAATATTATGCCAGAATAAGTTATGCTATCTGATCACATATTTACTTTTGTATAGGCAAGCACATCTTACCCTCAACTGTTGTCAAGGCAACACTCCACGTGTGTTGTGTCAAAAACGCCCCACAGAACAGAGGGGCGGGGCGAGCAAAGCTCATTAGCATTTAAAAACACACGCACTAAAACCGTGTGCTGAAAACAGAGCTGTTTTTGAGCAGGTAAAATGAGTGTTTTCTTACAATACTAATGAGAATTTTTAATTAAAGTATATTACAAACTTTCAGTTTAGACCCTAAAGAATCATATTAGCTTGTACAAAAATGGCATTATATGACCCCTTTAAAACAAACAAAAAAAAAACTCTTGTATTGTGTCTCTGTTGTACTCGGAGAGAAAGAACAAATTGCTGACTAAAAATACTGCGTTGTGCAAGGTCAGTGTGCTGATGTGATTGGAGCGCTGAAGTCTCATTACGTCAAACAGAGAAGGAGCAAACACAAGAGCTGTTGTACTGTCACTGTGACTACATACATTCATGATGCTTTCAATGTTCCTTCATATCTGTCAGAACACAGATAAAGCTTTGCTCATTATGTTGCCTTGAGACTTGTTACACTTCAATTCAACTGTTTATAGATCGATGCAATCCCATCATGCATTGGTTTGAATGACTTTTCTGAATGCAGAACTTTTTAATGAATACTTTTATTAAGCAAGGACACATTAATTTGTTCAAAAGTGACAGTAAAGACATGTATAATGGTACAAAATATTTATATTTAAGATAAATGCTGCTCTTTTGAATTCTCAAAGAATCCTGTAAATTCTTATATAATGGTTTCCATAAAAATATTAATCAGCAACATTGATAATAATCATACATGTTTTTAATTGAATTCAGCATATTAGAATGATTTCTGAAGGATCATGTGACACTGAAGACTGGAGTAATGATGCTAAAAATCAGCTTTACATCACAGGAATAAATTACATTTTAAAACGTGTATTGTAATAATATTTCACAGCAATACTGTTTTTACTGCATTTTTTTTTTTTTTTTAATCAAATAAATGCATGGTGAGTTTTACAGATTTCTTTAAAAAAAAATTACAAATCTTACAGACCCAAAACGTTTTTTTTTTTTTGTTTGTTTTTAAATGTTATATTAAATTATTTCTTGCTATTTAGTTTATGCATTTTATCCAACATGTAAATGTTAAAATAATTTAAATGAGAAGCAATTTAAATTTCAAATAATAATAATAATGTAATTAAATTTAAAGGTGACATAAAACACCAATTCACAATCCATTTACTTCCATAATGTGACATACAGTAATTATGAGTGAGAATCAGGAAATATATTAAGAAAAGTCAAGATTTGGTTTATCCAACAGGAATTGATTTAATCATGAGACTGGAGGTCACGTTTGCTCTAGAGAGCATATCCAGGTAATTCAGTAATATAGATTCCCGGAGAACATGGGGATAACTGAAACAACACAATTTCAATTAGAACATCATTACGTAACACAGTGTGAGAAACCCAGGATATTAACACAGTCGGTCCATGTGAGAGTCAAGTGGAGAGCAATGGACAACCGAGGAATTGTGGGGGAGTCCTGAAGTGCCAGTGTGACTCATTCACTGCACCCTTTCACTTCTGAGGTACAGTTCCAACCTTCCCCAAAGCACGTCACCCACTCACTGTCTGGAAGAGCGTATCAGCACACAACCCCCCTGAGGTAAATCCACATACACATACACACACACACACACACACACACGCATTCAAGTGTGTTGAAGTCCGCAGGTATTGTGCGCCGCCCACGCACCGAAGCTCTGAGTCATAACGCCGGCCAATGACAGAGCGGGGAATTCATGATGCAAGCAAGTGTGCTGACTCAGCCATGCAAATGTGTGCCTGTATTAAACCAGCTGCATTCCTCATGAGACACATGTATATACACGTAAACACACATATAAATACACCTCCACAGTGAGAAGCACGCTTTCCCATCACAACCTCCACCACACAATCATTACGAAGACTTTTCACTGACTTCTATTGTGTTTTATTCTAAGTTAAAGATATTTTAGTATGTATTTTAAGCCTTTTGAATTATGGGGACATAGACAGTGTCCTCATACACCACCTTCAAATTGTAATACCTCTGTCATACCCATGTCATTAAAAAAAATTGTGTCCCCATAAACCACACACACACGGAACCGAGGAGAAACTCAAAAACCTTTTAATGAAATCCAAAAAGGGTAACACACAGCAGGGAAGAGACACACAGGAACAAGACATCGATGTTAATACCGGACACGTGACTTAGGGAAACACAGGGCATATAAACTAAACGTAAACTAGATGAATAATCAAACACAGGTAGGACATAATTAACTGAATTAACTAAATGGGGACAGGAACAGACACCAAACCAAATATGGGCATACAAGAGGATAAACAAAGTCAAGGGGAGCACGAGACAGAAAACCACAAGACAAGACAGGACACAGGAATGACATGTATATGTATGTTGGAGTCTTGTTCTGTATTCCCCATAGTCTTCTGTACTATGCCCGTTCACTCCAAAGGACAACAACTATAACAATATATATAATGATATAGCAGAGTCCACACTACAGCTATAATGATAGTGATGCAGAGGAATTATATTGTTGGATTCCCTTTCAGACCTTTTTTTTTTTTGATGAAAAATAAAAACATCGACAGCTAATCAGAATCCACCCTACTTGAGTATTATTGACATTGAGTATTAAAAGCGACAAGCGACAAAACTGTAGTGTGTTCTGAGTATAATGAACAGAACATTATAGTGTGTTAGTGTGGATGCTAATATAGCTATCGTTATAGTCATCTTCATAGTTATATTTTTAGAATTTGTATAATTGTGTTAATTTTTCTATGTAGAATAATGTACATTGAATATTGTAACCTAACTTAGTACACTCTGGGATATTATTTATTTTTTTTAACCCAAATGCTGGGTTCAGCCTGTTGGGTCATTTTATTGGGTTACTATTAATATTTTTTGACCCAGATGCTGGGTAGTTTTTCTGTAACTAAGCTGGGTCATTTTTAACTGCTGGGTTGAGCCTGTCTCCGATGAAACAACCCAGAGCTGAGCTACTGTAAGATCGCAGGCTTTCTGAGTCCTCTACAGGAGAGTGGTTCTCACACTCTAAAAAATCCTGGGTTAAATATGAACAAACCCAGCGATTGGGTTGTTTTCAACCAACATTTGGGTTAAATGTTAAACCCAACCTTCTGGGCAGTAACCCAACCGCTGGGTCAAAAACAACCCAATCGCTGGGTTTGTCCATATTTTTCCCATTTTTTAGAGTGCAGTGCTACTGATTTGGTGCACTTATTAAGAGATATAAAGGCTTGTATACATTTTATTTAATTCATAAAGTCTTTACTGTGCTGCAAATTGTATTATTGTACACAACACAACAGAAGGACGAGATTTGAGCTGTGTCAGCGGTCAGTCACTTCGCATGATGGAAATGCCTTTTGCCTTGCATAACATAAATGGAATTTATTTGTTATAATACTGAGTTTAATTCAATTTGATGTTAAAATTTGTTCTCTAATCTCAGTAGTCTTTGACTCCAAAACCTGCCCATAAACAGTCACGGCATCTCTCATCTACGAGTGAAACGCGAGGCCGCGGTCTGAAGTTCGCAGTTTCCCAGGAAACAGCACCTCAGAGTTCAGCAACACACCGGCACTAGAATTAGCACTATTACGGTGAAAAGTGATTACAGAGAACAGTTGAATACATCTAAATTAAAATGCTACGTTTAAATGTTACATTTTTTATGTCTAAAATGCATGTTACTGTATGTTAGGGTTAGGGTTAGGTAAGTTATTGTATGTATGTTACTGACGAGTTTAAATGTATGTAATTTTGTAAACTGTGCTGTATCCACACAAATAAATTCAAATTGTCTTGTATGTTGTCCATGTTTTCTTGCTTAATAATACATGATTTGATTATTGCTCTAGTAATTACGTGTGTGATTTTTAATTTCCAGTCGATTTTAAGCCAGCAATATAATATTTTTTAAACAATAGTTGACTTAAATAAAACAATCCAACATGTTTGGTAAAAACATAACCCAGCATGTGTTCTGTCCAATATTTACACAGCGCTTGGTGGCCAAATAAACGAAGTTGGGTTGTTTTTAACCCAGCGTTGTTTTAGAGTGTACATTTACCTATTGTTTACAATTCCATGAGAAAATGTAACTATTTTACAATGTGGCAATTTTGTATGAATTCATATGATGTGTTTCAAATGGAAGTGTATATATATATATATATATATATATATATATATATATATATAATTTTATTTATATATATATATATATATATATATATTTTTTTGTAATACTTTTTTTTAAGGTGTCCTTGTTACACGTTGCATGTACTTACTATTATAATAACACTTAATTATGCATAATTAAAGTAATCCTAATACCTAATCCTAACCCTAACCATACAAAAACATATATAGAGAACATACGATTAGCCTCCAGTTCACTATAAAATCATCACTAATATGGTATATATTAAAATGTCATGGTGCTACCAACTGTTACCATTACTGTATGGTACCAGAACAACATGTTTTGTATAGGATGTGTAGACATGTTTTCTTGTGGACACACAAGCCCTTACCACAGTTAATTACCACAGACTGTTTTTACCATGATGCATCACAAACATCAGAAAACACAGGAAGGCGGGTTACAGAGCTGACTCTTCTCAGAACATGTGTGTGTGTGTGTGTGTGTGTGTGTGTGTGTACTGGTATTCACTATGTTATGGGGACCACAAGTATAGTGACCTTGTGGGGACATTTTCTGGTCCCCATGAGGAAACAATTAAATCATACAGAATGAAGTGTTATGAAAATCAAAAATAGAAAGTTTTGTATGATGGGTAGATACAGTAAAATACAGTTTGTACAGTAGAAAAACAATTGCGCCCATGGAAAGAACCCATGAAACATGGAAACCAGTGTGTGTGTGTGTGTGTGTGTGTGTGTGTGTGTTTCAGATGTTGGGGGAGGGGGTTGGAAGGGTTATTGCAAATGTTGTTAGAAAAATGGCGTAACTAAACAGAAGCGGATACAGCATTTGACAAGAGTGACCACAAAAGGAAGCAGATAACAGTCATGTCACTCAGACACATCTAAATACAGCCAAATGCCTTCTCGCCCATTATGAGTTACATTAAATATGTGCTGAGTTTTGTAAATTGGCTTATTTCAGCTTTGTATTAATTGTCATATTCCTAGCAGTAATTTAGAACATGACACCACAACAGACAATCTGAGATCTCTATGTAATCTATAATGTAGTTAGGGGGAAAAAATATTCACATGAATAGATACAAACAAATCAACATTTCTTTCTCTTGTTCTGAATGAACATAAAATGAGAGGAGACTAGATGCATCATACAGATGCCAAGTTCACAGAACAGACAAAAAGTCTCAGGTTATAGAAGAGACAGCTCAGTTGAAAACGCACAGGCACGCAATACAAGCAAATAGGGCCAGCAAATCAGTATCAGGCCCTTGGCAGTGTGAAGACACCTGGGGGTGATGTGTACCGCACCCACCCACCCACACACAAACACACACACACACACACACACACGCACACACACTCCTCCATACAGTGACTCATTTGCCTGCTGTTAATGACGGTTGGTTGTCTCTCTCTCTCCATCCACCTACAGACACAAACACACTTGCAGGAAGAGTCGTGACAAACAGAGCTTGGCTGCTCTCTGCTGGAGTGCATGTGAAGTGCAGCTGAAAGCATCAGCATCAGAATGAATCTGCTTCCTGTTGCTGACTGCACACAAATATTAACATGTCAAACAGTTCTGGTCAGCAAATCATTAAGTTCTCATCTCAAAGATAAATGCAGTTAACTTTGCTTTTTAATCCAAATTTGTGTGGACATGCACACTGGAAATGGACAGTCAAGTCAAGAGAGCACTGCATTGTTTGATGAAGAATGCAACACAGTGTGCTCGGGAATATGGTAGATCATCCAGGCATTACATGCAACATATGTTACTTAAGATCTGCTGATAGAAGCCATAACTACACCAGTAATGAAAGCATCTTTGCTTCGATAGCTATTCAAAAGTACCTATGTAGTCTGAAAAAGTATTATTATTATTATTATTATTTATAGTATTTTTAAAAAAAATAATTTTTACCAGTGAGCAACTGGTACATAAAGAACTGGAAGAAAAGATGAACATATACAAACTGAATTCTGCAAGCTATGAACATAATATATTGTTTTACAGCTGTACATGAACCCAGTGTAGATATATGTGCATCGACTTTTTAAATTATGTTACATTTTGCTTCCAAAATATTTGTACAAGAGAAACCTTTATTATGATACTGTATTAAATGTAAAGGAACTGAATTTTACAAGGGGAAAATAAACATTATATTAATCATGATATACAGCAGAGAAGAGTGGATGAACAAATTAATGAAATTTAATGAGTTAAAAATAATTAGCATGTATTTAAGATCCCATCTGTAAACATGCATTCAGTGTAAAAGCTAATCAGTGTAAATTCACCCGTGTGCAATTTCAGACTATTTAAACAGCCAAATTCTATATGTGTGATGAGTACACACACACATACACGTCGCGTCTCCACACTCTAAAAAAAAAAGTTGACCTAACTCAAAAAAATAAGGCAATCTATCACAATCAAATTTTTAAGTTAGCTCAACTAGCAACAAACAACTTAAAAACTTTAGTTCATCTAATGAATAAAAGTCAGTCTACTGAGTGTTAAAAGATCTGTCAGAGCAACCAAAGACGTTTTAGCAATACTAATCGTTTTTTAACAATCTACTTTCTTTTAGATTTACGTTTATTTTAAAAGCTTTCTACATAGCATGGGTAGTATTTGCCTCTTAAAAGTAAAGGCAAACATTTATTCTAATAAATAAATAGATTAAATAAGTTGCGATGAGATGCAAATGTACAGTAACTCAGTACACGATTTTCAAACATGGTGAGGATAAACAAATTTTAAATCAGTAAAAATATGAACTCTTAAAATATTATCATTGTTTTACATTTTGCTGGCTTAATTTATGTTGCTGCTGCTGTTGTTACTGTCAGTTAGCTGTCATGTGGATCAGAGTTCATATTTTGACTGATTTAAAATGTGTTTATCCTCACCATGTTTGAGAATCGTGTGCTGAGGTACTGTATATTTGCATCTCATTGTATCTTGTTTAATATATTTATTCATTAACATAAATGTTTGTTTTTAATTTTGAGGGGCAAATACAATCCATATTATGTAGAAAATAAACATAAATCTAAAAGAAAGAGAATTGTTAAAAAAAAAAAAAAGAGTAGTAGTATTGCTAAAACATATTTGGTTGCTCTGACAGATTTTTTTAATACTCAGTAGGCTGATTTTTATTCATTAGATGAGCTAAAGTTTTTAAGTTGTCGGTTGCTAGTTGAGTTGACTTAAAAAGTTGATTGAGGTAGGTTGCCTTATTTGTTTGAGTTAGGTCAACTTTTTTTTTTTTTTTTTTTTACAGTGCATGTTTTATGGGGGCGTTCCATAGGTGTGATGGTTTTTATGCTGTACAAACATGTATTTTCTATCGTCTTACATCAACCCCTTACAGGAAACTTTCTGCATTTTTACATTCTTAAAAAACTTAATTCTGTATGATTTATAAGCTTGTTTCCTCATGGGGACCTAAAAAATGTCCCCACAAGATCAAAATTTACCGGTATTACTATCTTTGTAGGGACATTTGGTCCCCATAACGTGATAAATACCAGGCACACACTCACACTGGGTTACCATGTTTAATGGGTTAATAAGTGCAATGGCTTTTATCCTGTACAAACTGTATTTTCTATCCCCTTACACTAACCCTACACCTATCCCTCACACAATTTGTTTTGCTGTTTTAGATTTTAAAAATATTTAACAAATAAATAAATCAAATTGAATGAATGAGACATTTATATAGTGCTTTACAATCATGGGGGGGGTCTCTCCTCAACCACCACCAGTGTGCAGCATCCACTTGGATGATGCGACGGCAGCCACAGCACAACGGCGCCAGTGCGCTCACCACACACCAGCTACAGGTGGAGAGGAGAGAGAGATAGAGCCAATCAAGTGGATGGGGATTATTGGGAAGCCATGATAGACAAGGGCCAGTGGAGGGAATTTGGCCAGGACACCGGGGTTACACCCCTACTCTTTACCATGAGTGTCATGGGATTTTTAATGACCACAGAGAGTCAGGACCTCGGTTTAACATCTCTTCCAAAATACGGTGCTTTTTGACAGTATAGTGTCCCCGTCACTATACTGGGGCATTAGGACCCACACAGACTGCAGGGTGAGCACCCCCTCCTGGCCTCACTAACACCTCTTCCAGCAGCAACCTAATTTTCCCAGGAGGTCTCCCATCCAGGTACTGACCAGGCTCAGCCCTGCTTAGCTTCCGTGGGCAACCAGTCTTGGGCTGCAGGGTGATATGATATGAAAAGATGGTGATCACCACCATATTTGCTTTTGTTTGATAGCAATCCTTGTTATATGATATATACTGAACAATGAATAGTAAACAATTATTATTGACAAAATATTTAAACAATTATTATTAAAAGTGAAATTTATTTATTTTAAAATTAAAAATATAATTACAATTCTATTTCCTGTCTGTCTCCTCAGTTCAAAGTCAGTTAAAATCCAGGAGCTACAGGAGTTACGCTCTTTACGCTTTCAGAGCCCTCCAAAAAGTGCTCAATGGGGAACAAACTAAACTATTGCCAAAAAAAAAAATATATATATATATATATTTATATATATTAAATATAGATTTTGTGACACTTATGGCTCGTTTCCACTGAGCGGTACGGTACAGTACAGTTCAGTACAGTACGATTCGGTACGGGTAACCCTGATCAGGCTTGCGTTTCCATTGCCAATAGCACCCTTATGGCTCGTTTCCACCTAGCGGTATGGTTCGGTACAGTACGGTACGGTACGCAATTATTTCCGTTTCCACTGTCAGAACACAACAGTACAATAAAACACATACAGATTTGGTGCAATATCAGAGAGCACCAGCAGGGGTGACTGTTGCTCTACTGGCAGAGCTGTTCTTTGTCTGTGGTCTTGTGAATGGCCAGTTGCCTCATGTGAGCAGTGGTCATATACAGCCTCAATCAACTGATACCCTGAAGAGAGAAATTAATACATGCAGCTTTATCACAAATGGAAAAATAAAAATAAATAAAATAGAGGAAAACAAGAAAAAGTAAAGAAAAAAAATCAGGGAGGTAAAGATACTAAATACAGAGAGTCACTCAACCACCAAGTGTGTGGTCAAGTATAATTAAGAACTGGATCTTTGTAAGGCAGCGTGAGGGTTTGAGACACACAGTGAGGGGCTATAGATCTCACTCCTCAGTACTATATTTCTGATTGTCATACAGCTATATGACTATTAAAAGTCTTTTTCTTTCTCTCGCTCTGCTGTCAAACAGCGATGTTGGATATGTGCCAGTCAGAGTAAGTATAACCCACAGTAATTGTCTTTCCCAGCGTGAGTGTGTGTGTCATTGTGTGAGTGTGAATGCACTCATAGTTATCACAGTAGTATCGAAACACACAACGCAGGTTGAGGATAAATTCGTTGTCGTTCAATCCAACTAATGATTTTTGTTCCAGAAAGGTGACAACCGAATATTGTGTGCATGTGTGTGTGTGTGTGTTTGCATGTGTTGGCATGCGAGTGTTGTCTTACATGAAACAACACTGCTCGCAGAAAAGAGGATTTTTTTTTTTTTTCTCAACCAATTTATTTATCCTTTTAGGCAATGTTCCCTGTTCAGAAATGCAAATTGAATCAATCTGAGTCTGACTTTTAAGACTTTCAAGTGGGATTTAATTAGAAGCCGAGGCGCAGAGTTTTAATGAGAGAGGGGGAGGAGAGAGGGGGAGCAGGGAGAGAGAGAGAGAGAGAGAGAGGAGGAATGATGATGTTCTGATAGGGATCCTTTGGGAGAGGAGAAGGACACACACAGACACACATTTCGCTTTTCTGTTGGGCTCTGTGTGCTGCTTTGACCTGTGACCTTACAGGCCGTGAGACGTGACGTCATTCAGTGGAGCTTTAAACAAAAGTTAACCTTCATCACACTCCAGGATTGTATAAAATGTTAGCTCGTGAAGTACACACTGCAATTAGTGAATGTAGCATGAATAAACAGTTAAAAACACATCCTCGCACGAATCGACTCCACCAACACGCCGTGTGACTTAATCTTTCAGTATTTCTGTTTCTCTCTCCTCTCTCTCTGTGTGTCTGTGTGTGTCCAGAATGAGTTTGCAAGACCCACATGCTTTTAGACTTTTAGAATGGGATCTAAGAAAGATGGAAGCTAACAAACATGTTCTAAGAAAGTTATGAAAACGTTACTTCTGAAGATTCTTTGAACATTCATTCATATGAGTATTTTTTGAAAACATTAGAAAAGACTAGATACTCTCAACAAATGTTCTATTAATGTTATGGGAGAGAAAGAATGTTTGTTCATAATTTAAAGAGAACCTTGTCAGAACATAGTCAAAGCTCATAAAATGATGGATGGATGGATGGATGGATAGATAGATATAGAGTCTCGACTATAATGCTGATGGATTAATCATTACTCTCTCTGTTTCATTTGAGCTTTCCATGAACATATCAAGTCAGAGAGAAGAGGTTATTACTAGTACATAGTGTGTTTTCATGCATATTAGTTTGATAATATTAACATTTCAAAGATGGTTAAAAATAGCAGACTCCTGTATCTTCAAGTTGACACTCATGCAAGCATCCAGTCAATTCCTCAATGAGGAATATTTCAATTTTAAAAGGTTAGTTGACCCCAAAAATAAAAATGTTGTCATCATTTTCTCACCCTCTTGTCATTCCAAGTGCATACGACTTTTTAAGTTCTTTCAGACAAATCAAGTTTTTTGTTTATTTTTTAATGAAATCTGAGCAATTTCTGTCCCTCCATTGAAACTTCATTCCACCAAAACTTTTGATGCTTCAGAAAATTCATAAAGAGATCTCATAAGAATTCAACTGTTTAATAAAATTCCATAACTTTATGTGATCACTTTAAATGATAACACTTTATTTTAAGGATCAATTATCTCTATATTAACTAGAGCGCATATTTCCAGCATATTGGCTGGTTATTAGTACTTATAAAGCACATATTAATGCCTTATTCTGCATGAGCATATTTTACAAATCCCTTAATCCACCCACTACCTAAACTTAACAACTACCTTACTATTAATAAGTAGCAAATTAGGAGTTTATTGTGGCAGAAGTCATAGTTAATAATTAGCTAATAATGAGAATTGGTCCTTAAAATAAAGTGTAAAATTTAACATATGCTTTTATTCAAATATAAAAATTAGGTAACACTTTATTTTAAGGTGTCCTTGTTACATGCTACATGTACTTACTATTATAATAACAATAAATTATGCATAATTATATGCAAGTAACCGTAAGCCAAACCCTAACCATATAGTAAGTACGTTAATTAATTTTACTCAGTACTTAAATGTATAGTTACACTGTAACAAGGACACCTTAAAATAAAGTGTAACCAAAAATGAATTAACTCACATACACATAGCACGTCAAACATGGTTTTTTTTGAGAATTACATATAAAATGATACAGGAATGACCCAGGAGCGTTGACAGACAGTAGGAACTGAGAGAGAGAGACGGTAAGACTCTTGAATCAGCTCTGCCTAGAGGAGATTTATCGATCAGATTGGAGGCAGGCCAACAATCACACTGACTGGCAGAACAAGAACTTGACATCTGTCCCATAGACTTACCTGAGTTTGAACTCTCATTATGCCACATGAAAAGAAATTCCACCTCGGCAAATGTATGTGTCTTGTAAATATCATGTTGTAGATCTTATTATGAATGATTCGTTAATGTATGCTTGAGTTAATATTTATTTATTTTGACCTCGTAGCCAAAATCTGATAACTCAGTTTTTCAGCAAAATCAACAGACTTCTCTCTATTTCTCTGACATATGTCTGACTTGTCCAATTATTTAAGATTTTGGCATTTTGGAGTGCCACTCCCATGTTTCAAAATCCAATCAACAACCGTCCATGTCCTGCCTTGTATTTTTATTTTACCATTAGGATGTACATCAAAATACAGAAGAAAAGATCTATTGCACTTCTGTTTTCTTGTGGCTTTAAAGCTCCAATTTATAAGATCAAAAATAAACCTAATAAAAACAACATTCCATCTTTTTTGAACATTATTACTTGTTTTCTAAAGTTCAAAATTAAAGTTCCAATAATGTGTGTAAAATTCTAAAATGTTTCCTTTTGTTGCACCTCAAATAGAATGTGTCAAAGCTAAGGTTCTAAAAACATGTGCATTGTTGTCGGAAATAGCGCAAGCACATGGAGGCTACGTCTGGAAATGCATATCATGTGACCATTCATGCACGTTGTAGCATCATGCTACATAAGACAATTTACAACACTGACACTGCACTTTTACTCAAAACCTAAATTTAATTCACCATCGAGTTCCTGTAACTTCCAATTGCAATCTGATTTGGGTTTTGGTCATATAATGCTGAAATATATTATTTGTAGCCTTTTATATCAAGCTAATCACTAGCATTTCTCATGTAAATGTCCTGTATTGTTATGAAAAGGCAGAATCTCATGAAAATCACATGCAAATCATATACTGTCGTAACTGTGTGTTTGTTAGCTTCATGTACAGAAATGTTTCTCTGGGTTTGTTATGTACAGAATAGAATGCGGAAGTGTAATGGAAGCTCATCGCTGGAAGAGACAGGGTGGGTAACGAACATGTAATATGACCGACGTATGAGCAGTGAATGAGCTTTATTCAAGTCAGAACGGAGATCGCGGAAGAGAAAAAAGACTGACACCACGCTTGAAGCAGCTAATGCTCATCAGATAGTGTAATTCAATGGAAAATTAAAATAAATGACGACTCTTGTCTAAATAAACAAAGTAAACATGCAAAGATATCAATATTTCTCCAAATGGATGCTGTTGATCCAGAAGACCCAATCAGGGAGTGAATGTTTCACATTCTTCATTTGGAGAGCAAAGTCTCCATATTGGTCTGTCTACACTGAAACTCTACCACAGAGTCTCTGTTTTTGAGGACAAAAGGTATGCTTTTTAAAATTAAGTTGCACTAGTGTAAACATGGCTGGAGTAGAGGAGCGCGGGGCACAAACTATCGCAGGGTTAGTTGTAACACACGTGGTTTAAATATTTCCACACTTGCTAGCATAACTAAATTTACGGTATTTACTAGTTGCCATATAAAAACTCTGTACAGAAAAAAGTGCGCCAAAGTTAAAAAAAAATATATATATATATATTTTGAAGATTTTACCATAGTAAAAGTACATTTCTGGCTTAAGTAGAGTTTTCATCTCAGTTTTTAGTATTAATTTAAATTATATAGAGACAAATCTGCTATTATTTTAATCTCCAAACTGTTATGTATCAGTTTAGATTAGATAGTTTTTAATGCTTTGCTAACTAGCAGAAGACATTAATCAGTTTTAAATTCCAGTTGCGCAGATGGGGAACGTTGTGCCTAGCTAGTCAATGTTTAATGTTCAGAAATTATTATTTCAAGAAATGTAAAGCATTTTGGCTTGTTTATGTGGGCCGTCCCAAGTATGGTTGCAATGTGTTCATTGTCAAACTCCAAAATTATATATATATATATATATATATATATATATTATTGAAAAAATATTTTTAGCTCGTCTTGTATATATATATTTTTTCATTAGATCAGAAGACAACAATTTAAGATGTCATATGGTCATGTTACAACCCTATGGGGCATGTCACATTTCAAAGTAAAGAAAGTAAAGAAAAACGTATACACAGTAATTATGAATCAACGTGACAAATTTGTACTTGACAAGTGTGAAATTACTGTGGATAAAATATATATATATATATATATATATATATATAATCTGAACCCCCTGTGGATTAACACAAACTGAGAAAGACTAAAAGTGTTATGTTGTGCCCCACTCTCCCCTTTGTCAGAAATCAAACCGAGAATCATTTTACTCTCTGTCTTGTGTCGCCCCACATACAGTGTAGACAGTATCACTGTTTAGAATGGCCTCTAAAGGTTTGGGATCACGTGTAGATCAACCGGATCAACTTCAGATCACCCGAGATGATCTTAATATAGCGTGTATAAACAGTGTGAGCTAAAGAGAACGACAAACAGAAAGCGGCAGTCAGGAAACGCTCAGAGAACAAGAAAAGGTGTCAACCGTATCAATGAAGGAACAGAGCACGTAAGTAAAGGAAAGCGGCAAGAGGGAAAGAGGAAATGGGTTAAGAAGGAGGGGGACAGAGAGAGGAAGAGGAAAAAGACAGGAAGGAGGGAGGGAGGGAGAGATAGACAGGCAGGGAAGGGCTTCTTTAATGAATTAATGACTGCTCTCTCTTCCCTCTCTCTCTCTCTACATCTCCGCTCAGACACAGACGGAGGGAGGTGGGGGGGCGGCGGGAGAGCAGCACCGCCGATGAAATAATAAATAAACACATGAATAAGTGAAGAGATACACATGAGGCGCAGCACTCACGCAGGAAGATGGCTGTCTCGCTCTCTCTGCCTCTCTCTATAGTTCCATCTCCTGAGTGATGGGCTCTAACTTCAAGCAGCTGGAAGTGTTGAAATATTTAGCGATCACGGGGAAAGGGTGAATGCTAATTTTGGGCAGTCCTATGCGCCCGTCTCGCTGCGCCATGCGCCGGGTCTCTGGTGACCTTGTGCTTGGCGAGGGGGGAAGAACTTTGGGCATGCTAACAAGATGGGAACGAACTAGCGTCTACACTACAAACGCACACAATGCCATGTGAAAACAGGCCGCAACGGTTCTAGCGTGTGCATCGATCGCCAATGTAAAGCTGGCTAAATAGGTCCTGTGAAGTAAACTCTTCGCTCTTCTACGATGGCTTCCCAACACTGGCACTATTGTTTTATGCATGCTTACATAACATAACATGACTGTCAGGTCAACTGACTTGACACAGTTTTGGTGCATGTAACTGGCAAGAATATGAATGAGGCAATAATCTAAACATCTGAGGCGTAATAGTGAGATTAAGCCAGATGGCATATCAGTTGTAGCAAACAATAGAATAAATGTCGATTACAATAAGGCATAATCGGTTATAACCGTCTAAACGGCCTACCGCAGGTGTATCCCTTTGATTAAATGGGTGGCTTATTCAAATGTATTCATCGTTTACTCATCCTTATGTCGATCCAAACCACTTTTTTAAGTGTGAAGATGCCGAGTCTCATGCCAGGTTTTATGATGTCAGTGTTGCCATCGGTTGCATGTCTTAAATTCAATCGCAACGCAATATGTTTTGAAGTGTGAATCAAATTTGCACTGCAAGAAATCATTTCTTTCATTAGTAATGAATGAAAATAGTCTGGTCCACCAGAAAAATATTCAAGAGTCTGTAAAACAAGATAAATTGACTTTGTGTGAGATATTAAGATTTGCTTTTTAAATAAATACAAATGATTAAGAATTAAGGTTTAAATATATTTTATTACCCCCTCGGCAAATAGTTTGTTCTTGTTTTAAACATAAACCTCAGATTTATGTTTAAAAAAAAATCAAAGTGGTATGAAAAATGTAAGTTTCTCTCTGAAGGCAAATCTTATCTATACAGTTCTGTTTCTTAAAGGAATAGTTCACCTAAAAATAAAAATTTCTGTTAATTTACTCGCCCTCAGCCCATCTGTCTAGGTGGCTTTTCTTATTCTTCAATAGAACAGTAAATATATATAAATATATATATATATATTCATTTTAGCTGAAGACGTAGTCCTTGGTGACTCATAAAATGCAAGTCAGTGGATTCCCATTTTTAAGTATTAAAAAAAAGCATATCAGAAAACACAAAATGAATACCTGTGGCTCCCTGATGATATATCGAGGTCTTATGAAGCGAAACAATCAGTCTGTGCAAGAAACTGAACATTATTTACAACATTATTACCTGAGAGCCTCAGTCAAACAAAGTGATGTCTGGTTCGTAAACGAATCATTCTTTGAACCAATTCACCAAATTGTCCTGAACCGTCTGCAGCATGAAACAGGGATAAAATATTGATTAAAGGGACCTTCCACCCAAATATGAAACTTCTGTCAACATTTATCATTCCAAACCCATATACAGTATTTTTAATTAAATATGACAGATTTCTGTCCCTCCACTGAAAGTCCTTGATGCTTTGGAAAGTTCATAAAGACATTGTAGAAGTAGTCCATATGAATAAAGTGATTTAACCCAAGTCTTCCGAAGAGACAGTGTTGCTTTAAATGGTAGGCAGATTTAATTTAGGCAATTATGCACAAATAAACACTGATCAGTGCACATACATAGAGCACATAAAATATGGTAAGCGTAAGCTTGCGTGGCACAATATCAGACCTCTTTGGTTCTCAAGCAAGCATTTGTGTTGAATCTTCAGTTTACCTTATTTGGTGTGCCCTATGTATGTACATTGATGTTTGTGAGTAAAAACCTACATTAAATGTTTCTAAATTAAACACACCACACAGACATCTAAACTTATAATGATTTTGCTGTGATATTTTGTACATCGTGTGTGCTTTCCGCCAATCGATCAGTGTGAGCATTCTTTTGTGTTCACAGAAGATAAAGACCCATACAGGCTTGGAATGACATCAAGGTGAGCAAATGATGACAATTTTCATTTTTGTGTGAAGTACTCCTTTAAGGCCAGCATAGACTGTTCTTGCTTCAACGCTGGCCTGAAGTGGCTGTGGTTGGAGGACACAGAGGGACAGGAAGCGCAGGGTGAGAAGAGAGGAGCAGAGGCTTGGCTTAAAGGAGGGATGGAGGCAGAGATGGAGAGGCTCACTACTATGTGACATGATTTACAGACGGGGCTGCTGGGAGACATCTAGCCGCGCTTTCCCCTGCCACTATAATCGCAGCGCTGTGACCGGCTCCAAAGAGTCTACTAGGGCTGCACTAGCCCTTACACACACACACACCCAACCGAGGAATCTAGTGTCTGTCCAATTACAGGCTGCCGTTGTCAGACAGACTCCTAAGGCTAGACACGAGAGTGTGGAGGAGAGAGCAAGAGAGAAAAGGAGGACCCGGGAACAATAGCAGCAGTGTGACGTGCGACGCCTTCCCATTGTTTTGGCCCTGGGTGTCCTGAGACCTACAAACACAAGTGCATTTACACACAAGACACACAGTCAGATATATTCATGGAATCTTACGCACATGGGAACGGGACATTTTTCCCTCACTTTTGGTTTCTGTATAATTAAGTACCAATTACAACAGACAGAGATCAAAACAGGAACATGGGAAGGGTCGTCATTCCAGTACTGTGGTGGTAAGATGATAGAGGGATGGTACCAGATGACACTTTGATATATTAGAAAGACTGTCACAGTCATTCCTCGTGGTATTTACTGTACATGGTTCTCCAACAATGCCATTTTGCCAGCAAGATATGTCAGAGAGACTATGGCATTCCCATGGCACCCTGTGCAACAAATGTGGTATTACAATTGCACATGTCCAAAAAACCTGATATTACCTTGCATCATGTTCAGAAAAACATGGTAGAGCTATGCTACCATTTCCAAAAAAATATGGTATTATAAAGGTTCGTGTCCAAAATAAATAAATAAATAAATCATGGAAATTCCCAAAAATGTCATGCTCATTTGAGATGAAAAAATAAAAATAAATAAAATGATGCCATTCAAAAATTTTATTTTCTGTGAAAGAGAAATATAAAAATAAAAACAAAATAGTTATTATTATGTATTTCACTTTTTTTTAAGTATTTGAAGGTGGAAACAGGTTTCCATAAGTTAGCCATGACTTGTATTGGTACTCAACAAAACAAAACAAAATATCCACCCGAACACTATTATAAGCAAACAAACAAATACATACAATTTTTTTAATTAAATTAAATAATGTAGTATTGCCATGGTATAATTTTCAAAAAATATGGCAGAACCATGTAACCATTTCCAAAAATAAATAAATAAACTTTTTTTTTTTTTTTTACTATATATATCCTGTGAAATAAAACAACAAAACATATATTTTCCATACAACAAAAATGCATGATGATCACTGGCTGTGAAATACATATTTAATGAAATAGTTATCGTCTCACTTAAATTATTATTAGTTGAAGTGGAAACATTCTTGAGGTGAGCAACAACTTGTATCAGTGCTTCCTTAAAAAAAAAATAATAATAATAAAATAACAGAAAAAATGCAAATGCATGACATCCTTGGTCCAAACAGCCATGGAAATACCCATGCTAGCATGTCCAAAAATACTTCCCACTCTATTGCAGCGTGTCAGTCTGGCCAGTGGTCTCGGCAGATGTAGGACATGTTGGCACAGAAGGTGGGTTTGATCTTGACTGGAGATTCGTAAGGTCACACTGCACTCTAAGGCCCAGATCTACTGTCACTCTACATTACCGCTGCTTCTCCTGCAGGTTCTGCGTGTAAGTTCAGAAATAAGCAACGCTTGCATGAGCTCACCACACGCAGCCCACCTCCATCTCCCTCTGCTTCCCTCTCAATGTGTTTGTGGTAATGACTTACACATGTCTCCATTAAGACTCTTGGCACTTGGCATGAGCCTTTCCCACTGGCGTTAATTGATACGGCTCTCCGTGCCGTTGTGTAGAGGAGTGGGTCCACAGACCATGAGGACTTGCTACAGTTTTGCAAATGCACAAATAAGAATAGCGATTGTGGTACAGAAACATATGTATGAAACATCTGATCTGCATCTGTATCATAAAGGGTTCATGCGGATTCAAGTTGTCAACTTGAAATGCACACAACCACTTGTGGACTAGTAAGTCTCTTCAAGGAAGAGCAGAAGACTTGCTCTTCATCTGTTTAAGTGTGCTAGAGCGCTATTTGAAGACTCTGAGGATCTAATAATTGTGCTTTTGATTGGTGATGCTGATCAAAGAAATTAGAGTCAATCCGATGCTCAATATTTGGTGAGTGGACCGTGATGTCTTGACCTCTGAGGAGACTTGTGCACGCGGGCAAACACACTCTTGGGTGAATGTGACAGAGTTTATTTTTGAACACACATACATACGCATATGCATGCGCTTTCATCTCCGCGGGCCCTTTGTGAGAGCTGCTGCAGAGCCAATGGAAATGAGGTGCCCAGCTGTGTGCCAGCCATGGCCCCCAGCTACACACAATGACCCTTGTGTGTCTGTGGAGGAACTGTTCCCGTAGCCAGCCGATGTGAATTTACATTTGTGCATATGTAGGAACTTATTACATGGCCCTTTGGAATACCAGTCACAATATTCTGCAGTCAAATACTTTCCTGCAATGACACTAAACTGTAAAACTAACCCCATTTTCCCCCAATTTACCTTTAATTTCCTGAATAGCTGTGCTATGGGGTCATGTCTCTTTTTACTCTATGGTCTCTTTGTTCTCACATAATAAAACAATTTAAATTTAAATTATTATTTCATGTGTATTTATTCATTCAATTTATAATTTGTTTAGTATGTTGTATGGATGGTAAGATTTGCATCGGTGCATCGGCATAAAAATTAACGATGTGATGCATCAATTTAAAAAAAAGTGTGCATCAGATGCAAGCTGCCATTTGTATCGCGATGCATCTTTCTATCAAATCTGCATCGGTAAAAAACTATTTATTTATATATAATTATTAGTAAATGCACTATACTTTTATTATTTAGAAAGCAACCAATAATTTGTGACCAATATTTCATATGTAGATTATTTCTCCTCTAAACTGTTTCTCAAGTGCGTTCTCTCATCACCGCTGCTGCGTGAATACGTGAATATGACATATCACAACAGAGACAGAAGCGTGTCGAGTCAAGTCAAGTCACCTTTATTTATATATCGCTTTTAACAATACAGATTGTGTCAAAGCAACTTTTCAATATGTAAAATGACAAGATTAAACACTCAATTTTTAGTTAAAGGCATTTCATTATTGAATTCAGTGATGTCATCATCCAGCTCAGTTCAGTTTGAATAGTATCTGTGCAATCATGTAGACGATATTGCTGGAAAATAAGTGTCCCCAACTGACTGCAGTGACCATCTGATCTGGATGCAGACTGGATCAGATGGCTACGGTGATCTCGGAATAAGAAAGAAACAGACCAATATTAGCATAGATGCCATTCTTCTTATGATGTAACAAGTACATCGGGTGTTATGGGAAGTGTTCTGGTTGACCTAATTAATGCAGCCTAACAATCCTTTGACGGATTTAAATATTAGAAGCGTATTACTGTATTATGTGTAAACCAGGTTAAAGAGATGGGTCTTTAATCTAGATTTAAACTGACAGAGTGTGTCTGCCTCCCGAACAGTGTTAGGTAGCTTGTTCCAGAGTTTTGGCGCTAAATAGGAAAAGGTTCTGCCATCCGCAGTTGATTTTGATATTCTAGGTATTATCAAATGGCCAGAGTTTTGAGAACGCAGCGGACGTGGAGGACTATAATGCGATAAGAGCTCGCTCAAGTACTGAGGAGCTAAACCATTCAGGGCTTTATAAGTAGTTAACAAGATTTTAAAATCTATACGATGTTTAGTAGAGAGCCAGTGCAGTGTTGACAGAACCGGGCTAATGTGGTCATACTTCCTGGTTCTAGTAAGAACTCTAGTTGCTGCATTTTGGACCATCTGTAGTTTGTTTATTAAGCGTGCAGAACAACCACCCAATAAATCATTACAATAGTCTAACCTTGAGGTCATAAATACATGAATTAACATTTCTGCAATTGACTTTGAGAGCATAGGTCTCAATTTAGATATATTTTTAAGATTAAAAAATGCAGTTTTACAAATGCTAGAAACGTGGCTGTCAAAGGAAAGATTGCTATCAAATAGCAAATAGGTTCCTAACTGATGACAAAGAATTTACAGAGCTGCCATCGAGTGTTAGACAGTGTTCTAAGTTATTACATTTGGGGGTTTTAGGTCCAATAATTAACACCTCTGTTTTTTCAGAATTTAGCAGTAAAAAATTACTCGTCATCCAGTTTTTTATATCAACTATGCATTCCATTAGTTTCTCATTTTGGTGTGTTTCACCGGGGCGCGAAGAAATATAGAGCTGAGTATCATCAGCATAACAGTAAAAGCTAACACCGTGTTTCCTGATGATATTTCCTAAGGGTAACATGTAAAGCGTGAAAAGTAACCCTAGTACTGAGCCTTGAGGTACTCCATACTGCACTTGTGATCGATATGATACCTCTTCATTCACTGCTACAAATTGATGACAGTCAGATAAGTATAATTTGAACCATGCTAATGCACTTCCACTAATGCCAACAAAGTTTTCTAGTCTATTCAAAAGAATGTTGTGGTCGATAGTGTCGAACGCAACGCTAAGATCCAGTAGTACTAATAGATAGATACAACCATGATCAGATGACAAGAGCCGGTCATTTGTAACTCTAATGAGAGCAGTCTCTGTGCTATGAATCAATGCACCAATCATTTTTTTAATAAGAGCCAATTTGAAGGTTTTGGGAACATATCCTAATGACAATGACAAATTAATAATAGCCAAAAGAGGATCTTTGACTTCTGGAAGCACCTCTCTTAGTAGTTTAGATGGAATAGGGTCTAACATACATGTTGTTGGTTTAGATGATTTAACAAGTTTATACAATTCTTCCTCTCCTACAGTAGAGAATGAGTGGAATTGTTCCTCAGGGGATCTATAGTGCACTATCTAATGCGATACTGTAGCTGACAGCTGTAGGGTTACAATTTTATCTCTGATAGTATCGATCTTGGAAGTAAAATAGTTCATAAAGTCATTACTGCTGTGCTGTTGGGAAATGTCAACACCTGCTGATACTTTATTTTTTGTTAATTTAGCCACTGTATTGAATAAATACCTGGGGTTATGTTTGTTTTCTTCTTAAAGAGATGAAAAGTAATCAGATCTAGCAGTTTTTAATGCTTTTCTGTAGGATAGGGTACTTTCCCGCCAAGCGATATGAAATACCTCTAGTTTAGTTTTCCTCCAGTTGCGTTCCATTTTCCGTGCTGCTCTCTTTAGGGTGCGAGTGTGCTCATTATACCACGGTGTTGGAGTCTTTTCCTTAATCTTCCTTAAGCGTAAAGGAGCAAATATATAAAGTGCTAGAAAAAAGAGAGTCCATAGTTTCTGTTACATCATCAAATTTTTCTGTGCTGTTGGATATGCTGAGGAATTGAGATAAATCAGGGAGATTATTTACAAAGCTGTCTTTTGTGGTAGAAGTGATGGTTCTACCATACTTGTAGCAAGGAGTAGAATTTACAGTTTTAGCTATATGGAGTTTACACAAGAGGTAATGCTCTGAGATATCATCACTTTGCTGCAGAATTTCAATATTATTAATATCAGTTCCATGTGACAATATTAAATCTAGAGTATGATTTTGACAATGAGTAGGTCCTGACACGTGCTGTCTAACCCCAATAGAGTTCAGAATGTCTATGAATGCTGATCCTAATGCATCTTTTTCATTATCAACGTGGATATTAAAATCACCAACGATTAAGCTTCATCTGCAGCCAGCACTAACTCTGATAAAAAATCAGCAAATTCTTTAATAAAGTCTGTGTGGTGCCCTGGTGGCATGTATACAGTAGCCAGTACAAACATCACAGGGGATTTATCATTAACACTTGTTTCTCTAGATAATGTTATATAAAGCACTATTACTTCAAAGGAGTTATACTTAAAGCCTGCCCTCTGAGAGATACTGAGATTATTGCTATAAATTTTAGCAACACCTCCCCCTTTACCTTTTGGACGCGGTTCATTTTTATAACAGTAATCATGGGGGGTAGACTCGTTTAAAATAATGTATTCATCTGGTTTTAGCCACGTTTCTGTCAAACAGAGCTAGGTTATGATCAGTGATCATATCATTTACAAAAAGCGCTTTCGTAGAAAGGGACCTGATATTCAGTAAGCCAAGCTTTATCATTTGTTTCTCTGCATTATATCATTTTTTTATTTGTTGAACGTCAATCAAATTGTTACTCTTGAATTGGTTTGGACGTTTTGTTGTATTTTCTAGTTCGGTGTACAGACACAGTCTCTATAATGTGATATCTAGGTGAAAGAGTCTCTATGTGCTGAGAATGAACTGACTTCTGTGACGTGAGGCGGCTAGCAGACGGTCGGTTTAGCCAGTCTGTCTGCTTCCTGACCTGGGCCCCAGTTAGTCAAGTACGAACTCTAAGACTATGTGTCATATTTCTAGAGAGAAGAGCGGCACCACCCCAGGAGGGATGAACACCAACTCGTCCGATTGTCTATAAAACCTATGTTAATCTCATCACCCCGGTAAGCAGGGAGGGGACCAGAGCATATTACAGTGTCTGACATCGTACTTGCAAGTTCACACACCTCTTTAACATTATTTTTAGTGATCTCCGACTGGCGAAGTCGAACATCATTAGCGCCGACGTGAATAACAATCTTACTGAATTTACGTTTAGCATTAGCCAACACTTTTAAATTTGCCTTGTATCGAATCTTGATGCATAACTCAGTTATGGAGATGCATATCCCAATATGTGATGAAATGTACTGTTCAATTAGCCGGTCAACAAAGAAACAAATAAAATAAATAAATAAATAAATAGCTCCTTCTGAATGACATAAAACTTGTCCACTTCATGTTGATGTTTAATCAATGCACCAGTTTCTATTTGTGATGAACATAATCTTTTGCACTGTGACAGTCGTTTCCCAAAGCATTGTTAGCATAGTTACATTATTTCCAACATAGTTCAATGATTCAATGTTTCCTGAAAACAAACATTCGCAAACAGCCTCACAAACTTGTGTGGTTGGAACTACAGCTCTCGACCTGTTTGACATTAAATAGACTTAAATAGATCATGCTCTTGGGCACAATAAGCAAGCAAAGATACAATATGTGCAGTACATGCATTGCATTCTATATTGTTTATTCTATATGATTCAATCTATATATTTTAGCATGTCAGCAATCAGCACCGTTTTTAAAGAGTGCATATGTGCATAAGGGAACTCGGTAGTATGATGTAAAAGGGAATCCATGATGAATCAAACATGAAATAAACCAAAATAACAATAATTAACAAATAATTGGGAGGTATTCATGAGGTGCTGTGTTCATTACAGCAGCATCTAAGAGATCTCGAATCAGCATAAGTTACGACTTCACACCTGTGTGTGATTATTTTAATGACAGTCCTATACTCTTGAACCAATGTGATTCAATTCATCCTTTGCCAGGAGTTTGATTAACAGGCGATCTGACCAGCCATTAAGCAGAATCTGCTATTTTCGGGAAATGGTCATGACTGTTTTGTTAGTTTCTCCAAAGATGCATTGTACTGTGATTGTACTGGAAACGCTCCCTAGAGCATCTTCTGATTATACTGTTACAGTACTTATTTGAAAATGTACTGTACATTATTATGACTGAATATACACTCCCTTTACTTGTAGTAACAGTTCTATTAAGAACCATGTTGTCCTAAAGAACACTTTTTTCTTAGCATTTAGGGTTCTTTATTTCCACCTTTTTTTTTTTTTTCAAATCTGTAACTGCCAAAGCTTACTTCATTATTGATTTTCTGGAACTCAACCATCTAAATACACAGCCTGTCAACACAGTCTCAACAGGTAAATGAGTTATGCCTTAAAATGTAAACTTTAACTTTCAAGTTGTAACTGGTTTCCTATGTCTTCTTCCCGTTTTGATTTCACAGAACTGTAATTATGACAAGATCTATTCAGGTTAGGACACTTCTCTCCTCTTCTCCACTAAGCACGTAACAGGGATATTGAATTCATGATCCACATTGTTATAATCCATGTTGTTTGGAAGAGAATGGAACAAACGAAAGAGACACACTAAACTCCTGTCGCATCCCACAACCTCGTCATCTGCAGAGAAACTGCCACTCGACTGCATCAAAGAGGACTGGGAAGATTTCACTGGAACTTGTGTTTGTGTTTCTATTTTGTTTTATTTCTCTGTGCATTTATTTGTACTCAGTGTCAGTTATCATGTATTAATGCATTCAGATAATATATTTTTGCTATTTCTAATGTAATTAAATGATAAAATACCTAATTGACACAGCTTGCTGTCTTTTTTTTTTTTTTATGCAAAGCCCTAACAGACGCTACAAGATATTATAACACCAGGCATGCAGATATAGTAAAATCAATATTAATAAATAATAAATAATCCATTGCAAAAAAGGTTATGGCAACACTTTAGATCAGGGAACATGTTTTCATTATTAACTAATAGTTTTTCATTAATAAACTCCTTATTTGCTGCTGATTGATAGTAAGGTGGTGGTTGTTGTAGTAGTTGGTAGGTTAAGTGATGTAGAATATAGCCATGCAGAATAAAGCATTAATATGTGCTTTATAAGTAAGTACAATAAGCTAGTAATATGCATGCTAATAAGAAACTAGATAATAGCGTTCCCTAAAGTGCAAAATGCAAAGGTTATTTATAACACCACTGAGTTCCTATATAGCACTTTCAAAGTATAGTTCTTTATGGAGGCTAATGAAAAGAGTTATATTTTGAACCAAGAAGAGTTCTGCTATTGTTACAAGCCCTAATCTGGTACTGTTTAGAACCATTTTTAAGAGTGCACATTATTATGACTGCAAACCTACAATTGATTTAAATTAAGGTACAACAAAGCACAATAAATAATTGGAGATATATTTAATAACCTACATGGTTTGAAGCGTAACATGATGAATCTACTGCGATATACAAACATGTACATTAAGACTCAGTCCTGCACACTGCAATAATCAGTTTTTCTTTAAAAGTCTCTTTTTCTCCAGACTCCAGCGCGTGATGTCCAGTCTCCCGCTGCTGCGGCGTGTGATGATTGCCGCGCCGGACCACCCGCGGCCCCTCGCAACGCGAGACACGCAGAATCCAGCACAAGGCTTCCACCGCTACCACTGCCTCGGCCGCTGCCTCGTTTTACGCTAAATTAACCAACATAAATTGGCCGAACAGAGCAAAAAAATGGTTTAATGGCTAGGGGTGTCTGCTGGAAAACAGAGAGTGGGTAAAGAGAGAAAGTTTCGGAGAGGAAAACAAGACCAAACCAGAACGAAAGATCGCTCATAAAGTTAAAACCAAAGCCAGACGGAACTGCATGCTCGGGGTTTCAGATATTCCCTTTGAACAGAGAAATTCTTTCATAACTAGAGACTTTTTGGACTATTTTTGGGGCCTGAGAGCAGCGCAGGGAAGAAATAAAGCCACATGCACGAGAATAGAAGGAAATTGTGAAAACACAAAAAAAGAGTTTAACTTTGTGGCAAATAGTTAGTTTGGGGGCTGGAGGAGTGGGCAGCTATAAATGAAGAATGATGTATTCTTTAGAGCATCGTCACCAACCCCATGCAAAAGAAGAGTTTGAGAAAGTCTTAGGAGAGGTTTGATGAATTATGTGTGTGTTTTTCAGATTAACACTGGAGAAGTCCAGAAGAAGGTTTAGTGATTCACACACCTGATTCCTCTTTGAGAGCAGTTTTCTTCTCAGCAGATTTTACTCTCAATTTCCCATGACTCCCAGTCATGTTTGTAAGTGTTTCTCACGTGTTTAGGCGTTAAGAAGCCAATCTAAAAAGGTAACAGCAATGCAGCCTTTCATGACACCTTCAAAAACATTTATTTTTCTGCTTAAAAGGTTAATTATTCAAAAAAAAAAAAAAAAAAACTGTCATTAATTAATCACCCCCATGTCTTTCAAAAAAAGTTTTAAAGACATTTGTTCATTAAAAATATTAAATGAAAACTTTAAAAAAATATATATATTTTTTTTTTATGAAACCTTTTTTTCTTCATTCTTTACATGAAAAGAGATTGTAAAGAATCACAGGTGAATTTAGCACTTTAAAATACATTTCCTAAAGAGATACAACCTCTTTATATGATGAACTGATTTAATTTAGACATTTATTCACATATGAACATTGATGATCAACACACACAGAGCAATCAAATGGTAAACAGAAGCTCAAACATGCTTGATGCAAAGGAATCAGTGGGGTTTGTTTTCATGCGACAAGCAATATGGTTGACCTTCTGTTTATATTGATTTTAGGCTTTTCTGCCTTTTAAGATTGTTTTATTTTTGGAAGTAAGGTCTGGATCTTATTCAGAAAATACTAAATTTGAAATTATGTTCTTTCATGTCTACCGATGCTGACCGAATACTGGGTAACACTTTAGTTTAGGGACCAATTCTCATATTAACTAGCTTATTAGCATGCATATTACTAGCATATTGTCAGTGCTTTGAACTATGCTTTGAAAGTGCTATACAAGACCTTAATTGGGTTATAAATAACATTGGTAAGACTTCAGATTAGGGAACACTATTAATTACTTGCTAATTAGCATGCATATTACATATTAGCTATTTATTAATACTTATAATGCACATATTAATATCTTATTCTGCATGATCATATTTTAGAACCCTTAATCCACCCCATACCTAAACTTAACAACTACCTTACTAATAATAAGCATAAAATTACGATTTTATTGAGGCAAAAGTCAAAGTTAATAGTGAGAATTAGTCATTTCAGTGAATCAAAAACATATACAGCCTGCAACTAACCAACACTCTCTGGCAATAATGCTTAACATTATGGACATCATGCTTATTATTATTGTTATTTATTATTATTACTTTAGAAAAATCTTTAATTTCCTTAAGAATTACATTGTGCAAATTCATAAGAAATCACCACCTTGTAAAATATTTACAGTTTTAGTTAGTTGCATACATCTGTTACTGTAGTTCCTGACTGGTTGTTCACATGGCAACGTGTAGTTAAGATACATATTATTTAATAAATATTACACGTTAGCACATATTTTGTTTATTTAATTAGCGGCATTATTTAAGGACTGTCTTTGAATTGCATTTATGCCATTTAAATTGTCTGTGTAAAAGGACACTTCAATGGAATTACATTTCTTTGTTTCAAACATTTATTCCTTTAAAGTTCTAAAAGGAACTAGAATTGTTAAGAAGAATAGCAACTTCACAATTCCCAGCCCTATTTTTGCCCTCTGGTTTTAGGGTTAGAGCTTTGGTCGGCTGATCATTATGTCTTTTTCTAGGGTTATATTTTGGGCTGTGATGGTCTGATATCAATGTTGTTCCAGAAACTACAAAGAATGTTCTGCCAAGGACACGTCCTGCTTGTGTAAATCACTCAGCTGTATATGATATGTTTGTGCATTAAGCTGAATGACCAAATGTAAGTCTGTTTAAGTTCCACGGTGCATCTGTGATTGGAGCTGGTGTGCTTGTTGTGCGTTTACCCATGTGCATGACCATCACAAACACATGCTAGCTTGTGTTCGACTCACAGCCCCCTCCGTCGACTGTCTGTATGCCAGTCATGTTCAGAGAGTGAGTGAGGGGGTGGCAACTCCTTTAAAAATGTGGGAATGAGGGCACACACACACACACAGAGAGAGCCTGGGCCTCTGCTTTCACACATTCCAGTCGAGGGCATATTGAGCTCATTAACATTACTAACTAACAATGCCTCTTTGTACTGGCAAATGGGGTTCGAGAAGGCGCCAAATTGCCTCAAGTATCTTAGTGTGTGTGAGAATGCTTGGGTGTGTGGTGTCTTCATTCGTGTGTGTTTCTGTACAGGGGGAGGGATGGTAACATGTATATCATGTTACACAGACATGCATTAGCAAGCAGGGTTATGATACCGCCACGCTTAATGTCTGAATATCCCAGAGGTCTCTGTGATTCAAGATTTGCAAGCTTCTTTATCAGAGACGTTTATGCTCACAAACAGAAATTGCGATCACAGTTACATCCAAAATATTAAAATCTGGTCAATATTTACTCTGATGTTGTTCTGTTTCATTATTCACCCACCTCACAAACTAGAATGAATGAGATTTGTGAGCTACCGCAAAGTGGATGATTTTAAGTTAATAATGACCTAAATTTCAATCGGTTTCTCAGAAAACCATTTTGAAAAATAACAGTAGCTATAGCTTGAGGGTGAGTAAATAATGACTGCAATTTAATTTAGGGTTAGAGGCATTCAGTTGTTTTCTAGTTAGCATTAACATCCCTGTTTTTACTTTTGTACTTTGGTGTTTAAGTTTCATGTAAATTACATTCTACACAATAATCTAAACAATAACTAATCTCCTTACCTGTACAACAAAAAAAGCAACATCATTACTCAGGACTTGTCCGTCATCAAATCTTTCCAGCTTATATATGCCATACCAATGTTTAGGCTACACTTTTTTTTTTTTTTAAATCTTCGTCTGTCTTTTGGACTTTAGACTTCAAATCCCACTCGATTGCTACTCAACACTAGCCCAAAACTAGCCCAATTGCGTTTTGAGTGGGGTCCCCCAGTAAAAATGCACATGTTCCAGGGGTTAAAAGACATGTTTTTTGGTGGGGTTCCTATGGTGAACTTCACATTTTAGGGGTTAAATATTACGTTTTTGGGGTCGCTTCAACCTGCTGCAACAATGTTAAAGTAACCCAATTCTTCGGGAAAACCATGGACTTGGCAACACTCTTTAGTGATGTTTAGTGAAACTCCATGGGTCTCGTCATTTCAATATCTGGCAATACAATGAAGGTGGTGGCCTGCATCATACATGGTAAAAACTTTTTTATAAAACTGTCTTCATCTCATGTGAGTGCATACCATTTAGACACCTCTTCACAAAACCACTTTCAATATTAGCACCAAACTACTGAATGCAGCTGTAATATCTACAACACACTTGCGATTGAAGCTGAAATTATTGTCAGCTACTGTCACTTGAAGGACATGTCGCCCTCTAACACACTTTCACAAGGTTTAAAGCTATAATGTGAATAAACAAAGGAATGCGCGGTCCCACTAGGTGGCCTTAACTAATATGTACTTACATTTAAATTAATCATTTGTTACAATGCACTTATTGTGTATATACATGTTTTTACATTGTACTTATATTTTTAAAAATACATATATGTAATTACATCTGTAATTAATTTCTGCAATTAAATTTATATTTATACTGTTGACCCATCCCTTACACCTTAACCCACCCTTAAACCTACCCGTACCCCACTTCATTAGCAGTAAAAGTGTTTTGCAATACAATATGACCACAATAAGTACATTGTACTTATTTTTTTGATGTAAGTACATAGTAGTTAAGGCCACCTAATATAAAGTGTGACCCAATGCGCAAAAATACAGACATTCGTAATTTACTAGTTGGTGGGTTGCCCGAATGACTAGTCATCTTAAAGGTATATAGTTAGGAAATTCTGTCATCATTTACTTACCTTCATTCCAAACCTGTACAACTTTCTTTTTTGAAACACTAAAGGAGAAAGTCAATGTTTAGTTTCAAACATTCTTCAAAATGTCTAAAAAAAATACATACAGGTTTGGCATGGGTCGTGGAAGCGGGGGGCTCGCGTTACTTTTGAGATCTGGTATGACATATGCTATAAAAATACTAAGGCTGGGGTCATATAGATGCACGATTAATCATTAAAAGACTGAAATCTCAATTCAAACACACGCAATCTTATTTCTAATGATGATTCCGCTATATGTCTATTACACCTTTGAAATCACATCAGAATATTTAAACCTGCTTTCGCACAGCCGCTGATCCAGAGAGAGCAGCGCTCATCATGTAAGCTTTATGTTTGAAACAACTTCACAAACAGTCTACACAGTAGGCTACATTTCTGTGTTGCAAACATTAAATATGGCGAGCAAGGACTGTTAAAATGTATTTGATGTCTGAGTCATTCGTTCATAAGATTTGTTCAGAAACTCTGGTCTAATGTCTTCATTCATTTATATCAAATTATTTTTTTTTTTACGGAATTAATTTATTTAAACTAATAAGTAGTTTTAAATAGACTCATTTACAAAATTAAATAAAGCATTTTGTCCCACCTTCTTTTGGTTCAATCCGCAATCCACGAGGTTTGGAATGACATAAGGATGTACTTTAAGGAAGCATGGATTTAGAGCTAATTTTATGAACATCATCCAGTTAGACTAATTTATCTAGCACAAAAATGAGTAAACAAACATCTAGATAAACTAGCCACCCTCACAAACTGACTCACTACTTGACCCATTCCTAAAATGTACCATCTTCGATCTTCAGCCATCCCGGGGTTGCTTTATATTGGCCCTCACCATCTCTTCCTCTTCTTCCCTACACGATTCCCCCCGGCTCATTCCCGTATCTCTCCCCAGCCCTGAGAGAGAGACAGACCGAGCGTGGAAGGAAAAGGTTAAAACAGGCCGTCTTTCAAACGCTCTTCATCGGCTGCTGGCCTGCATAATTTATGGGCTTGTTACTGTAATCAAAAATTCTTATTTATTTGGAAGGGTTGTTGGGGTAGGGGGTAGAGAGAGGAGAAAGAAAGAGGGAGACAGTACACCCCACACACACACACACGATTCCCTGCGAGCTTCCAGCTTTTCATGTGAAACGAGGTGCTGCTTTGTTGTCCCCTGGGTGGGTCCTACAGCGCACTCCGACACACACACAAACACAAAGACGCATTCCCAATAAACTCTCTCACACACACATGCATATTAAAATTTGCGTTTTTAAAAATCTTGAAAAAAACTTTATGATGGATGCAGTGCAGCACGATGTCTGTCCCTCAGGGCGGGGTCCGACCGCTCGCTCGTAAACATACATGCACACGCATAAACACAAACTTAGTGATTAGTCTTACTTCAACCACATGTATAGACGCAAAAGCAATGCCACAGAGAGCTCGCACTATCAGAAGCGCCGTCCGTAAGTATACTGGGTGTGCTTTCTCAATCCTTATCATTAAGGAAGACAGGATACACTCAGTATTTCGCATTCACAAACGGGGGTAAGATCTTACGCACAGTTCTAAAGGAAAAGTTTCCCTGTAAGCCTGGGAAACTCCGGCAGAGAGGTTTGGTTGGCTGGATCTCTGGCCACCACGGGTTTCGAAAAGTGTCTGCCATCCAGTGTGGTTTTGTGAGTGCCGACTGTCAGGAGAGGCTCAGAGAGAAAGGGGAAATAAGAAAGTGAGACTGATGTGTTTTGAGACTCTGAGCAATAAATATCTCTAAATGAGTGTGTTAAAGGACTCATATTGTGAGATCTCATTTTTCTTGATCTTTTGGAATAAAGAGTTTGAAGTGCTATGAAACTTACTGTAACTTTTTTTTAGAACTCAACACTTCCTTCACACTCCAAAAAGTCCAATAAACCAAATGCCACAAATGACTTCTGAAACCCTTGGAATTCTGTCATCAAAACCCTGAAAGATTTGTGCATCGATGATGCTTAGGCAGTGGTCAGAAATTTAGCCTCACAGGAGGAGACAAATGTCAGACCTGTATTTGCCATGCCAGAAGATGCAGATTTAGCTGTTTAGCTAATGAAAACATCCATTATGATGTGGATGAGAACCTGTGGCCAAATCCACAAGACAGGATTGATAAAAACATAGAATGTCCAGTTGACATTTTACTGTATTTCTACTGTGGTTTTGTCCTTACCTTTTTTTTTTTTTTTTTTTTTTTCTTATAAATTTTTTTCTAATTTAAAGTTTTTTTTAAAAAACATGTTGTGAGTTGATTATTTCGTTAATAATTTTCTGATTTTGTTTAATGAGTCAAGTGTCTGTACTTGTCTATTACAATGATGCATGAATGTGTAGAACCATAATGAAAGCTGCATCGTTTGTTTGAACAACTATATTTAATGATTGTACTAAAAACTACACAGTGAAGCTATGGTGTGAAATCTTGTGTGTGGGTGATCTAAAGTAATGTTCCTATGATATTTCATAATAAATGAGTTTTTTTTAACCAGTGCTTCTGCAAATGCAAGGCTTCTTTAAAGATATGAATGCAATATGTAAAGTTTTGAACATTGAACAGCCTGTGTTACAAATAATGACTGTTTAGAGTTTTGAAAAATGACATGAAGGTTATGTTATTAGTGCAACTGTAAAACAATATTTAAAGGTTACAGGAAAGTTTCTTACACATTCTACTAACTTTATTTTCACCCAAAATATAGCGTAATTTAAATTTTTTTTATTTTTCAACATTTTAAGAATGAGCATTATGAGAACTTTCATCCAGTACAAATAACAACCTGAGGACATTCCGAGAATGTTGTTCTATGAATTTTTTTTTTTTTTCTCTCAATGTTATAAGAATGTATGTCAAATATTGATAAAGTCATAAAAATGGGGTGTTGGGGAGTAACTAGTTACATATAATTAAGTTACATCATTTAATTACAAAATAAATGTAATTCTAATCAGTTACAGTTACTGATAAAAAAAATGAGTAATTAAATTAGTTACTTATAAAATATTTTAACGATTACAAAGGGGGTTACATCTTATTTTTTTCCCACACACACCCACGTACATATTTAATTGACTTCTTTCATAAATTGCATTGACTGCTCTAAAATATGAGACACCGCTGTTTCAGCAGTTTAGGACACAGAATAGGACACATGCTTATTACTGTTTTATTTTCCAATTTGGGTTTATATATGTTGTTTTTTTGTTTTTTTTTCAAGACATTGTTAGATGCCAGTATTCCCTGGCATAAAGATGTGATTTCAGAAACATCATAGCTACTAAACTATGTCTTGTTATGATTTTAAATCTGTATTCAACCTCAGAATGATCTCAAAGTAAGTCTTATTGTGGTGGCTGAGATTTAAAATTAAATGATTATAATCTTAATTCAAGTGATGAAGTATTTCGAAAATGACAGTAATCCATGTTGAATACTACTGTAAGGTTAACCTTGCCTGCTTTACATGTTTCAAAATGATTAACAGTTGAAAATATTAGAAATTTAGAAAAGTAATTAAAAAGTAATCAAATGTAATCAGTTACATTACTTTAATAAAGTAATAGAAATAGTTACACTACTTATTACATTTTAGATAGGGTAACTTGTAATCTGTAACCTATTACCTTTCCAACGAAACCTTCCCAACACTGTAAGAATGTTCCATAAACATTACTTTAAGAATGGTTTGTTTTAACATTTATACAACATCCAAAAAAATAAATAAATAAAAAACATGAAATTTGTGAAAAGGGTTCCCTGTTAGCTGAGAACTTAGCCTAGATGACATAAAGAGGCTACTTACACTTACACACTACTAAACAATTTTGCATTGCACCATTAAACTTAGTTGAAATTTAACTCTATGCATAAACAAAATACTTGTATGGAAGCCTCCGACCAGGAATAACTATTGAAATAAAACAGCAGATTGATTGAAATGCATTAATAAGTTACCTGGCAGACTTATTTAATTTTTTATTTAATGTTTGCCTTTTATTATGATAGGACAGTGTATAGCTGACAGAAAGTCCTCGAGTCAAGATTCAAACTCAGGACGCCTGAAGCACAACAGCGCTGTACCCACACGCTGCCCACAAGGCTATCGGCACCCTACCTGACAAACTTTAATCACTCTGAAATACAAAAATAAAATGTTATATTATTTATATACTAGTACTTACGCTGATGAGGACATTACATTCCAATTAAAGCAAGAAGTCATGAACAGTTTAACAGTTTCTGACAGATGGAAAATGAACGTAAAAACCTATTTTGGTTTTGGCACAAAAAAACATAACTGACATCATAAGTGTAGAAAAACTAAATGATAAAACTTTTACAATATGACTTTAAATATGGGTGTATCAGCACCAAGCTATATGTAACCCACATTAAAATAGGGTTTAAATAAACATAAAGGAATACATAGCCATATTGATTGATAATATAAAATAACATGATGATAATATGTATACAAATGCATTTGAAGGGCGTTGTGTGTGTGTGTGTGTGTGTGTGTGTGTAAAGTGTCCCACCCGGACTGTGGTGGCTTCCCCAGAGATGAGTACATGGAGCATCTCACATAGTTGGAACCTTGTAAAGCGCTGTGGTTCAAACCAGCGTCTCAAACGCTGACCTCAGAGCCATGACACTCAGAACACACTTATCACTTCCCAAAAGCCTGGCCAACCCCAGATGCTGCAACATTATGACCAAATACATCTGTATCCCAAGCCCAGCTTCAGACACAGGTTCTTCTCGTAATTCATGTGTGTGTATGGATGAATCTTGTTTCAACTATTTTCAGTGAACCCAATTTGTAGGTGTTTATTATTGTGTGTTCATTTGGAATGTTCTGGACTAAATACAACTTTAAGCAATATTTTACCCAAACATTTTGTTGTCATTTTCTCACCCTTGTGTTATTCCAAAGTAACGTTTTGGTCTAATCAGACACACAATTATTCATTAGATTTAACAAATAATCACAGACCCCCTCACCCATCCACCAGACTGGATGCCGAGATGTCTGTGATAGACCCCTAGGCCCCTGGTTACCATGGCAACCAGGGTACCTCAGCCAGACCAAATAAACTTTACGGCCTTATGCCATGTCGAAAGTTCTCCCTCTCACTACCTTTCCCAATAGGAAAGACCCATCATGCCCATAAAAAAAGACTCTTCTCTAATTAATTCATAGGATAAACCCTTCTTTGAATGAACACACATATCCTCAAGTCATTGTGTATATTAGCCTATTACTGTTCTTGTATATTGTCTTTTGTATCGTATACTGTTTTATGCATGCATTATGATAGATCCCCACCTATACCATGATTGGTCTCTATGAATTCGTCTTTGGATGATCTAACTGAGAGTGTACGTTATATGTTAATACCTATGCAACATATTAGCGTTCTAAGAATCTTTAGTAGTTTTGCATCAACACCCAATCCAGTTACATATGCAAAATGCCATGCTCGAAGACAAAGAGTCATAAACCTTCTCTCCAAAAGTGCAAGACACCATTGGCTTCTCCTCCGAACATAAAAGGGCTCACATCAGTGATCATCCAGTCTACGGTTCTTTTAGATTCTAAGAGGATGAGGAGGATGAGCTAGAACTCTTCGGAACCCTTAAGTTTGTGCCAGGCTGCAGGCTTGTCTTTCCATTCACCAAAGATCCTCCGATTTCAGCTGATGTCTCTTGAGCTCTGCGCTCTTCACTTCCCACCTGGGAAGAAACTCCCATTCACCATCGATTCAGAACATCTTTGGAGTTCATCACTCTTCAAACATGGAAGAATGTGATCGCAAGTCCAAACCTTGAAACCATCAAGACTCTCTTCCGAGACTGCATCCAGACACTCATTAGCGACCAAGACAATGCAAGAATCGTACATTTAACTAAAAGAAACAGAAGTGTAGTATAAGCTGTAGACCCCGTTGTAAAACTGCACTGATGGTTTTACTCAGGTGGTTAACTGACTCTTTTCATAGCTTCATCCCCAGTTTCTCTAATGCTTTCATGCATTCAGTTTCGTTTGCCCTTCCCCCCATGTATGAGTGATTGCATGTTTGTTTGTTTAGATCAGTTATGTGTGTTAGTGCTTAGTTAATAAAACTTTTGTGCACGAATTACACGAGTTTCTGATTCTGTCACTGCTTGTAAATTAATGTCCCTTTTACGATTCCAATCTAGCTACATGCTCTAATGCGTTAGTACTGTAAGATAGATATTTGCTGTGGCCAAATAAATATCTTTTCTTAGAGTTGATATAAAATTACAATGAATGTTCATTGGAACGAACAGATTAGTTGATGGCAATTTAATTCTGCTAAAGTTCCTACTGGCAGCTGATATAAATAATTGTAATTAATCATAAGTAATTGTAATTATTTATATACATTTCCCCTTTGAGCTAATTTGCTACGCTGATTTTATTTTATTTTTTCTGTGCACCACAAAAAAGTAGTTTTTTTGAAGCAAAAGCAGACAAAATCTGACAAAATTACTTTTTTATATTACATTTTGACATAACATACTGAGAGTGACCATTTCTAAACACAACTTTAGGTCACAGCTTAAACTTGCACTTGTTAACTGTTGTTAATATTCGGTTCACAGTACCGGAAAGTATTATTTGCACCACTTGAATACAGCTCTCTTAACTTGGATCTGTATTTTATTTATATTAAACTGATATTTGTGATTTTTAGAGAGCACAAATTAAAAAAAATATATATATTATCGCTGCAGTATATGATGTTCAATCAGTCTGCATATAATTAATTCCCTTACCAGTCTTTAAAAACGAGCTTAACTATTAACTGTAACAGATTTTTAAGGTTTTTCTTTTTCTTTTTTCTTTGTTGTTCTTTCTGTCTTCAGGTTTTTCTGCTTCTTTGGTCATGCAGGATTCTCCCATTTACAGAACAACAGATAAATGGGCGTACTGTGGTTTCTACGCAAAACAGGGAATTTATAAATATGAACGCGAGTGTTGGCTACAATCAAATCTCACATCAGGGCTCAGCTCGAGTACGCAAGTTTTACTATAGTTGCTTATTAGCATGCATATTATTAAATTTGGCTGTGTATTAGTGCTTATAAAGCACATATTCTGCATGAATATATTCTACATCCTTAACAACTACTAACTATTAATAAGCAGCAAATTAAGAGTTCATTAATGCAAAATTCATAGTTAACGGTTTGTTAATGGCAAGAATTGGACCTTAAAATAAAGTGTGACTTCTTTTCTTTATTCCTTATATTCCACATTTAAGACCATTGATCCTAATTATTGCATTCCTTATTTGTTTGTTTTAATTTGGACTTATCTAACATGTTCTTGATTTCATGACTTATCAAGAACATGTTCAACTGTTCTTCTTCTTCCACCTGACACACATCACTATCCTTAAAAAAAAAATTATGTTTAAGATTCAAGTGTCACATTCTCAGATATGTTAAAATGGTAACACTTTATAATAAGGAACACTTATTCACTATTAACTACGACTGTTCCCGAGTAAATTCGAATAAATCCGAATAAATTCCTAATTTGCTGCTTATTAATAGCTAGTAAGGTAGTTGTTAAGTTTAGGTATTGGGTAGGATTAGGGATGTAGAATACGGTCATGTAGAATAAGGCATTAATATGAGCTTAATTACTACTAATAAATGGCTAATATTCTAGTAATATGCATGCTAATAAGCAACTAGTTAATAGACCCTAAAATAAAGTGTTACCGTTAAAATTTGTTTTTTCTTCTTCTTTTCTTAATGCTCCTTTGTATCTAATGATAATATTGCTCAGTCTGACGTGTCCCAACAGTACTTCCATTTTCCATTGCATGCTCCTAATATTAAATGCTTTGCTTCTGTTCTGCTGAGTTTAATATTGCTTTTTGGATCTTCCAGCCTTAATGGTTTTTGGTCATTTTGTCTGCTTCTTCATTTCCCTGAATTCCAGCATGTGCTTTTACCCGCATAAAATGAGTTAATATTCCAAGCTGCCTTAAACTCTAACATAATCATAATTTCTGTTAAGACTTCACTTAGATTTGTCTGAAATTATTTTAAACTCCACCACTGAATCAGAACAAATTATAACTTCATTTGGCCTCACTTTATGAACCCAACCTAGCGGCATTTGAAACTCGATCATCTCTGCTGTATATGATGTTCCTTCTGTAATTCTCCCAGATTTTCTTTATAGACATTTTGGAACAATCACCAAAATACACAATGTCAGGATTCTCTCTCACATTTAGTGAAACACAGTGGGTTATGCCATTTCCACATGGTGAAACACATTAAGGGGAGTCACCCTTTATCTGAAGATAAAACCCATTCTCTGTTCTTTTGCAGAAAATACTTGATTAGTCAGTAACTGTAGTAGCTATGATGGTTGGACGTCATTGTCCATCAATGAGCATACTTTAAAGGGAATGAAGTTTGCTCCGGTTACAGCAGGTTAATTCGAACATCCATTACAGTCCAAAATGTGCTGTAATAACTAAATCTAATTTAGCATTGTGACAGAGAATGATTGTTTCTTGTGGTAAAAAAGGAAATATAATTGGAAACTACAAATGAGCCCAAGTGAAGGAAACTGTCCACTTTAACTCTTGTCCATTTGATTTGTTTCTCAGACTTTGCTCTCATCAGGTGTTTTTGAAGTGGTGGGTGTGAGAACAACTCTGATCTGTTTGATGGATATTTTGAACGTTGTGTTTAAGATCAGGTGAGAGACACCTTGTGCAGCCTCTTAGACCTAATTTCTGTGTTGCTGAAATCATGAGAGGATGTGTGTGTGTGTCTGTGTGGCAAAGACATCTGAAACCCAAAGGCTTTATGCTTCACATCAAAAGCCAAAGCATTTGAAGTTCTCAAACAGGAATCTTTCAGCTGAGATTTTTTCCAGTCTCTTTCTCTTTCTTTCTCTCGTGCACACACACACACACACACACACACGCCCACAGACACAAACACACACAATGTTAAATCAGTTCTAAGCATGCAGGTCCAATAACTACTGTATACAGCTTGCACAATTATATTGTTAATACGTTTGCCTTCTAAATAGGCTGTGATCATGTTTTTATCCTACATACTTAATGTGGTTGTTTTTAACATAATAAATATGTTAGGTGTTTTTGAAAACATATTTTGGTATTGACAAACATACATGTTATGGCATTGTTAGCACGTCACTTTGCGATGTTATACACATCTCATTTTCACATTCATCCTGCTACTACATATGTTGCTGTCTAAATGTTTTTTCCACATACATCTTTAAAAATGTAACAATAACTCAATATAAGCACAGTGAGAGAAAAAGAGAGATTGAAATCAAATATCAAACTTTGAATTTTATCGTTGTTGTCTATATTGTTGTCCTTTTGAATTCAAGGGATGTCATACATTATTCATGTGAAAACCTTACATAAAACCAATGCTCTGGTCATATTTATTTATTTAAATTCTGCCTTTCCTATTGTTACCCGACACTAATGTTATGTTATTGTTATTACACTCAAAAAGTTTTCTGTACTATGTATTTCTACTTCAGAATGACATGTTTAATTTAATGATACATTCATTTGCAATTAGTTGAGCTCAAATACATGTATAAATTTAGATGGAAATGTCAAAGTTATATTTACTTTATGTTTGTGTTAAATCAATTAAAATAAGCTTTACTTGATACATGTGTAAACAAACGCAACAAGAATTGTGTTTAGTCTGTACTTGAAAGCATTATTTACTTGCAATTTCTGAGTGAAAATTGTTTCCTTTTTTATTTTATTTTTTTCAAGTAAATCCCACTCCATTTGTTTTATTGCACATACTCATATAAGTTTGTTTCCAGTAAATTTTATTTTGGTTGTATAAAATTAATTTTCTCTGCAGTTTGGTGCTCATCATTTTCAGTAATTCAAAAACATAAATTGCTTTGCATTGACATTTCGGTCTCAGTCTCATGGCAGTCAGTGCACATCCTGTTATCTGTTGGCTGTGCATAAGAATCAGCTTTCAAGTGTCTGATAGCTGCCAATGTTCCTGTGTAAATACATTAATGCAGAATTAACAAGTCTGTGTAAACGCACCTTTGTATGATAATAAACCACTTCTTGCACATTGAAACATTGCATCATAAAATGGTCCACCCATTCTTCTGCTAAGGCCAATTTCATAGCCAGGATTTCACAAGTTTGCATGTTCATATAATCTTGAGATAACGATAATTGTTTAAACTGGTTTGTCCGCAATAGTGAGTCTCAAGTGTGAGACTTAACTCACACTCACCCACGTGCACATATTTTGTCACAGCATGAAGATGGGATTTGCAAATGGCATTTTATGTTTTTTTTCCCCTGTTTTTTTATTTTTATTTTATTTTTTTTTACTTACACATCTTGGCCAATTTCATTGTCATTGTTACCTTTGGGTTTGCATAGCTTTAGAACACATATGCATGAACAATTCAGTCAAATAATTGGTGTTTTCTTGGTTTTTATTGTAAAATAAAGAAGACTTTGCTCATCCAAGATTCTCTTGTTAGATGCAAGGGTGTGTCTTCAGGGTGTACCTCTGGTTTGTCTGGAATGCCCTTTGAGGCGAATGGTGTCCCACAAGGCTCGATGACAGAACCGCTTCAGAATGAGGAGGGACGAGTTTGCATTTCAGGTGCGTAAGTGTATTTGGAAGTGTGCAGTCTCTCTTCCTCTCAAGGGCAAACGTTCCAGAAATACCCCATCAAATACACCTGGGTGGAACTGCCAGACGTTTCTTTGGCTCTTAATTGCCAAACTTCGACTGAGGTGCGACTTCTAGGCCAGAATGTCTGAAATGAAACTAGCATCGGTGTGTGTGCAGGCAGTGAGGACAGTGTGTAGTATGTTATACCCGTCACAGACCCCCGCCTCCCCTCAATCCCCCCAACTGCCATCGCACCAGCGTGGGGTGGTAATTGATTCTCCTCATGCCATTAGTCTTTGAGACAGAGATGCACCAACAAGGGAGGGTGCTGTCACTTAGAGCTGAGAACGGTGGCCAGTTTACACACACACATTCTCACACAATACAAAACTAACACACACATACACACCTATTACTTTTGTCCACCAAGGTCTAGGAAATCAAGGACAAAGTATAGACACACATGCAAAATGAATGCAAACGCAAATGCAATTTCATAAAAGAGAAAACTGTAATATTCATATTTTGGTAACCCTTTATACTTAACTAGTGGGTTATTAGCATGCAAATTACTACAATATTAGCCATGTATTAGTAGTAATTAAGCACATATTAATGCCTTACGCTACATGACCTTATTCAACATACCTAATACTACCCAATACCTAAACTTAACAACTAACTTACTAACTATTAATAAGCAGAAAATTAGGAATTTATTGAGGGAAAAGTCGTAGTTAATAGTGAATAAGTATTCCCTATTCTAAAGTGTTTCCCATATTTTTAATGCAAGAAGATGTTTAAGCATATCATGTCTGCTGAGTTGACATTACCGGTAGCCACTGTGACCCAATTTTCCAACATGTATGTATGTGCTGTATATATATATATATATATACGTGCAATATATATCTGCCTAACATCCATGTTAACTGTGGGTATGTAAGTATCTCAGACAGCACACCTGAGGTTCACTGACAGTCTGATGCATATTGCAGAAAAATTGGAAAGCACTTGTAAAAAATCACAAGTTCCAATCAGATCGCCAGACTGCAACGCAACTTCCTGGAGTTACACAGGTTTTCTTACTTTGATGGGAAGAAAATGATAACTCTTTACAATAAGGTTCTAGTTGTTAACTACATTAGATTACATGAACTAACACTAACAAAAAATACTGTAACAAATGTATTGCCCATTGTTATTTAATGTTAGTTAGTACATTGACTACATTTAATGGGAACATATTGTAATGTTACTGTAAAATAGTTGAACTAACAATGAATTAAGGCATGCATTGAGAACTAACCTTAACTATGACATGAGTCATAAATTAAAGGGGTCATCGGATGCAAAATTAACTTTTACGTGTTGTTTGAACATAAATGTGTGTTGGCAGTGTGTGTACACATCCACCCTATAATGATAAAAATCCACCCAGTGGTTTTTATTTATTCCCTAAAAATAGTATCCCCTTTTTCAAATCAAGCCATTCTCAGCTTCTTGTCTGTGTGACACAGACCAAGGCCCCTCCCACGATAGCTGATTGACACTAGCGTTTCACCTTAGACCCGCCCTGAGTGAGCTGTAACAGTGTGTCCGCCATTGTTTTGACGTCGGAGCAGGGACATAGACAAGAATATTTCCATAGCGATTGAGGTGTTCTGTTGTTGGATGTAGTTATGAATATAGCAGTCATCATTTACTCCCGGCTTCTGAGCAACTGAAGACGCAGTGAATTACTTTCGCTTTTGAAGGGAATGTGCCTCCCGATCTGCCTAAATGTGTATATGTTCGTGCGAATCATTCATGATCCAGCCTCACCTACAGAAGAAGTGAGTATAAGGCTTTTTTATGAATCTTTGCCAATTGCCTTTCCTAATAATGTGCTACTTAGCAAGTTTCTCGGCTAAATGCGGCTAAAGTAAACAGTACTGCTCCTTACCCCACAGAAGAGAGGGGCGGGGTGAGCACAGCTCATTAGCATTTAAAGGAACATGCAACAAAACAGGTTGTTCTGAAAAAGAGCTGATTTTGACAAGGTAAAAAGACTGTAAAAAGCATGTTATAGACATTTCATTAAGACCCTAAAGAATCATATCAACTTCTGGAAAATGGGCAACTGATTACCCCTTTAATTTGTGAAACTTACCCCAAAGTGTTAATTAATACATTAACTAACAAACATGTATAACGTAGTCAGTGTGGTGGTTATTCACACATGAATTTATATGATTCACGTCGTAGTTAAAGGTGCCATAGAATGCATTGATACAATATTTTAAATTGTTCTCCGATATCTACATAGAAGGTATCTGGCTTAGGTAAGGGCAAAAAATCTCCAGAAACAGTTTTACATGTCCATTTACAACCCTAGGATTTGTCCCTAGAATGATATGGTCTGTTATTACCTTATTTGGAAAGGTCATGAATAATAATGTTGAACTCTGCTCTGATTGGCTGTTTCACAGTGCAGCTCATTTCAGTAGCTCACACAGCAGGAAGGAAACACAGGGAGGACAATCTATATTTCAGTACTTTCTCTCGCAGTTATATCATTGGGTAATTATACTGTATATAAAATGCGGGTAATGGGAGCTGCTATTAATATGCGGGGCATTGAAAGTACTTTCGAATGCACAATGACTTTTTTACTTTCACTTTCGAGATTTGCAATCGCACAAACTCTGTTTATACTATAGAGCGGCAGTACTTACCACACATTTTACAAGATCAGATGCTTGTCAGTGGTGCTCAGGATCTGTAAATCATTTGCCATCATCCTCAGTCATCTCTGCTTACTCTGTGTATGTGGTAAGTGAAATCTTATGTATTGTAATGTAACAGGCTACCGCTAGCAAGAAGCTAATCATGTCCTTTTAGTGGTTCGCATTATTTTATTAGAACGCGTTATTTACTTTCCGTGACTTTCTGAATACAGACACCAACCCATCCCTGTACTTCACATCCCCTGCACAGCCTGGAACATAACATTTATTTCCATGATCTGCCATTTACGCTGTTGTCTTCGCTTGTTTCTTCACAATACCTGCAGAACTTCTGATGATTCGCCTGTGTAGATTCAGCTGGCCTAGAACATGGGCGGGTATGTGCAAATGTTGGGGTCGTACATATTAGCGATCCAGACTGTACCATCACAGTCAGTGTTATGTTCTGATTCGCCTATTTTTCAGCAGTCTTTTACATGCACAAGATTTACATAAGAAGGAGGAAACAGTGGAGTTTGAGGCTCACGGTATGTCATTTCCATGTACAGAACTGTTAATTCAACTATGCCAAGGTAAATGCAGTTTCCCATTCTATGGCACCTTTAAGGTTCGTTTTTGATTAGTACATGCCTTAGTTCATTTTAAAGTAATCTTTAATTTAGGTATTGTTCATGTACTCTTATAAAGTGTTAACAAATTGGAAATTACTCTGTGGTAGAACTTCAGTAACAATACATTTTGCCAATTTTTCAGTTTGTGGATTCAAATCTTCAACATTCAGAATTGAAGAATTGGCAGTAGCACTTTATTTTACAGTCCTGTCCTTCATGTACATACTATGTACTTTTAATAGTAATTGCAATAACTGGGTGGTAGCTAGGTACTAACCCTGCATCTACCCCTAAACTTAACCCTAACCCATGTCACTGCTATATATTATCCAGCACTCTCTTAGGTAAGTACAGTGTAAATGCAGGTAAGTGCATGCACCGTAAAATAAAGTGCAATCAAATTAGCTCAATGGATGGACAAATGGATGGATGAACAGAAGGATGAATGATGGAAGGACAGAGAGCAGATGGATGGATGGATAGACAGACAGTGGAAAAAAATGAATGGATGGATGAATGGACGGACAATGGATGAATGAATAGATGGATAGCAGATTGATAGACTGATAGATGGACAGACAGCAGATAGGTGGATGGATGGATGGATGGACGGACAGCAGATGGGTGGATAGATGGATGGATAGATAAATGGACAGACAGCAGATGGATGGATAGATGGACAGACAGTGGATGAATTAATGAATAAATTAATCGATGGACAGAAGTAAAAAGCTAAATTTAATCTATAAACAAACCATACAACTGTCAGCCCTCTGTCGTGTGTCTTGTGTTTCTCGGCTCTTGTGTCCTTATTTGGTCATGTTCCTGTCCTTGTTAAGTGTGATTATCAGTTAATTCTTGTCCAGCTATGTTTGTCTTATTATCTTTGATTATCCTGTGTATTTATAGTCCTGTCTGTTCAGTTAGTGTTGGTCTGGTCTACTCGTTACTCCCCGGTGTTCCTGTGTGTCAGCCTTGCCTTGTCTTGCCCTGCCTTGTCTACATTAAAGACTATTATTTTGAAGTTACTCCTCGTCTCTGTGTTCCTCGTTCCTGAAAAACACAATCTCAAGATTTTATTGTCACCACTAATAAGTTTCCAACAAACCTTTTTGGTAACACTTTATTTTAAGGTGCCCTTGTTACACGTTACATGTACTTACTATTATAATAACAATTAATTATGCATAATTACATGCAAGTATCCTTAACCAAACCCTAATACTAACCCTAACCACATGGCAAGTACATGTAGTTAATAAATATTACTCAATACTTGTAAATGTATAATTACACCATAACAAGGACACCTTAAAATAAAATATAACCATCTTTGATTAATAATATACAGAAAGTTATGGTAGAAAGTTTAACTTGGATAGTTTCCAAGAGTGCAGTTATAAATTAGAAACACAACAAGGTTTTAAATGTGAACTAGTGAGTAGATGAGTTTACCAGTTCATCATGGTGACGTTTAATGAGCCTGACAACCTCTGTAGTTCCATCTAGCCACTTCTAATCAATCACCTTTTTCAAGACACGTAATAGCTTTAAAAAAACATGAATGGGGTATTTTCACAAAACATGAAAATTAACAAAACATTTTGTCCATGGACACTTAAATCGACTACTTGAATGAAAACTTATGTTATTGAATAAAAACTTGAATAGACTAGAAAATGTTGGTGGCATTAGTGGAAGTGCATTAGCATGGTTCAAATCATACTTATTTGACCACCATCAATTTGTAGCAGTGAATGAAGAGGTATCATATCGATCACTACAAGTGCAGTATGGAGTACCTCAAGGCTCAGTACCAGGGCTGTTACTTTTCACGCTTTACATGTTACCCTTAGGAAATATCATCAGGAAACACAGTGTTAGCTTTCACTGTTATGCTGATGATACTCAGATCTATATTTCTTCGTGGCCCGGCGAAACACACCAAATTGAGAAACTAACGGAATGCATAGTCGATATAAAAAACTGGATGACGAGTAATTTCTTACTGCTAAATACTGAAAAAAAAACAAGTGTTAATTATCGGACCTAAAAACCCCACATGTAATAACTTAGAACACTGTCTAACACATGATGGCAGCTCTGTAAATTCTTCGTCATCAGTTAGGAACCTAGGTGTGCTATTTGATAGCAATCTCTCCTTTGACAGCCACGTTTCTAGCATTTGTAAAACTGCATTTTTTAATCTTAAAAATATATCTAAATTGAGACCTATGCTCTCAACGTCAAATGCAGAAATGTTAATTCATGCATTTATGACCTCAAGGTTAGATTATTGTAATGCTTTATTGGGTGGTTGTTCTGCACGCTTAATAAACAAACTCCAGATGTTCCAAAATGTAGCAGCTAGAGTTCTTACAAGAACCAGGAAGTATGACCACATTAGCCCGGTTCTGTCAACATTGCACTGGCTACCTATTAAACATCGTATAGATTTTAAAATCTTGGTAATTACTTATAAAGCCCTGAATGGTTTAGCTCCTCAGTACTTGAGAGAGCTCTTATCGCATTACAGTCTTCCACGTCCACTATGTTCTCAAAACTCTGGCCATTTGATAATACCTAGAATATCAAAATCAACTGCGGTCGGCGGATCCTTTTCCTATTTAGCGCCAAAACTCTGGAACAATCTACATAACACTATTTGGGAGGCAGATACACTCTGTCAGTTTAAATCTAGATTAAAGACCCATCTCTTTAACCTGCCTTACACATAATACACTAATCCGTTAATGGATTGTTAGGCTGCATTAATTAGGTCAACCAGAACCGGGAATACTTCTTTCTTATTCCGAGATCACCGTAGCCACCCGGATCCAGTTCGTATCCAGATCAGATGGTGGATCAGCACGCAGTTGGAATTGAACTGCTGGTTCGTCTGGCCAGAGGAGAACACAGATAGTATTTAAACTGAACTGAGCTGGACGATGACATCATTGAATTCAATAATGAAATGCCTTTAACTGAAAATTGAATGTTTAATCTTGTCATTTTACAATATTGACACTATTTTCCTAATTTGATATTGGAAAGTTGCTTTGACACAATCTGTACAGTATTGTTAAAAGCGCTATGTATAAATAAAGGTGACTTGACTTGACCTGATTAAAAAAAGAAAATAAATAAAAAATGCAAATTCATTTTTTGGTTTTAGGACTCATTGCTGCAGCACTGCAGATTATTATGGAGTCACAGGAAAATTACATCATGGCAACACTGATTGGTTGATGACACAATCACAAACCCTTCTCTATTGGTTATCCTGAGCTGTGACATCAAAGACAGCAGCTGGAAAATCCATATTTGTATATTTCATCATGACATATTTCCATATTTCATCAATGAGGTGTAGTTACAGCATCTAGCAGGGGCTAACCGGAACAGGCTAAGCAGCTAAACAATAAAGGTTCAAGAGCCGCTGCTCTACACAACAAAGACAATACTGAACAGGTTATGCGTATCCTCATCACCAGAAATCTCACAATCAGTCATTAACATTACTGTTTCCATGACGACACATTGTCATTAGCGCAACCGTCTGTACAGCGATTGTCATCACCATAACAATCAGCGGCACAATCTCTGTAGCTACAGCAGCATAGTGACTGGATTTGCTGTCTGTCGAGTTGTTGCTGCTCTAATATCGCCCATCAGGTTCACGCGTCAAGTCCTTCACACATTCTCACATAGATCATTTGAAGTTGCCCATTAATTGGAGGCACTACTCTTTTCTTTATCTATTTTTGTTTGGCTGTTGACCAACGTGAGCATGGTCCTCGATTGCCCGCATCTCTGGGTCGACTAATTAAGACTCCAGAGAGCCGCTAATTGCTGTTGCGTGCCTCTCTGTGAAACGAGGGAAACTTCTCTCCTGTTGCTGCCCGGAAAAATGAGTGCGAGAGTGCGGCGAAATTAAAAGGCTTATGTAAGCTTGTGGTGGAACTATTAAATACTAAGCAACTCTCTTTTTTTGTCTTGTGGGGAACTGCCACTTGATTTAATAGGGCTCATTAAAAGTGCATATCACATTTAGAGCCTCTCCCAACTTGACACACACATATGCATGCACAACTTCAGAGCACCAGAACATAAGGGAACATGCAATAAGGAGTCTGGAAGGTGGTGTGGAGAAGATGTGGCCCTGTGAAAACTGTCAATGGATATTTGAGCAAATATTACATATGAAGATCAAGTTTATTTGTAGTAACAGATAAGTCCATTTTTACAAATTTTCAAAGATCATGTTTTTTTTTTTTTATTATGTTGTCATGTTTTATTGTGTTAGTTAGCTGTTTTTAAAGTATTTTTTTAACCTAGTCAAAATAACCCAACTGCAGTTTTATTGAGATTAATTGGAAAGCACAATGAAAAAAACATGATCTTATAACAGTTTTATTGCGATTAATTGGAAAGCACAATGAAAAAACATAATCATCTGTTTTTGCAAATGAGCTCTTCATATGTTAATAGCAAATACCAACGGTAAAGTGCATCACAAGCTGCACCACAGAGTGAAAAAATAACTAAGTACATACATTTTATTGAGGAAACCAGAAGGATGACTCCTTCACCAGCACAACATTAGAGCATTGCCAGGTTGTTCTGTTGTTGTTTTTTTGTTTTTGTTTTTTTAGTTTTTTTAGTTTTTTTAAACCAGTGTTATGGTTACATCCACAGTTTTGGCTAAAACCTTTTTGGTCCCAGCCAACATGTCTGGGAATGCCGAATTTGACAAACTGGAAAATATTTGGGCATCTAATTTCTGTCTTTATTTTGTACTGACATTCTGAGCAATGCATATAATATTAACAACACAATCAGGTCAAATTAAATATATTCATTATTCAATATAGTAGCTTTTCAATACTATTCAAAATGGCAGTTGTGGAACTCGTTCTTGGAAACTGTTGTTTTGTTCCAAACTTGCACAGTTTGAGGGGGGGAAAAAATCTGTAAATAAAACAAACATTACAAGAAAATACTCCAGCCCATCGATTAACGTCTTGTGCAGCCAAAATATGTGTGTTTGTAAGAAATAAATCCATCATTAAGGCTTTTTTACTGTAACTTCAAACCGTCGGCTCTGGCCAAAATAACCTATCCATTACCTTACATTCTACCTTTTCATAATAACGCATTATCTGAGTTTACACCATGCTGTCACGCAGAAATGGAAAAGGGTTTTATGAGAATCCAGGAGTTAATTGATGGGCGCCTGAACAAGATCGCAGAATCCATAGAGAAACAAGCAGCAATCAATGAAACTGACAATGGTAGAGATGAAATCCAAACAGAAAGAACTCAAAGTGGCAGTTACGGATAGATGTTGTGGATGTCGAAATAGCTAATGAACACAAAGTAAAACAACTGAAAGACAAAATTGATAAACTGGAAAATCAAATACGCCGTCAAAATTAACATCTCGTGTGATTTACAACGGGAGTAGAGGGTAGAAGCCTAGTGGGCTTTCTAAGGGAATGGCTGCCCAAAATTTTGGGAAAGGAAGATGAGTCTACGAAATTGAAAGAACCCTGCAGTGGCGACCGGTGGAGAATGGCAAACCATGGGCTATCTTGATGCGTCTACTTCAGTACAGGGACACTGTCAAGATCCTTCATGCGGCCAGAGAAAAGGGCCAACTCACATACGGCAACTAGGGAAGTGCATCTCCATAACTGAGGGCGATGTGAGAAGCCTCTCGTTGCATAGCCAACAATACGATACATTATGAAGCAGCTACTGATGTGATGTGATGCGATAAGATTCAACTCTGCAATAACGATGTCAAGTATGTTATGTTTTACCATGTGACACTGAAGATTCAGCTTCTGGAGGGACAAAGGTCTTTTAGCTCAAAATCTCAGCTGAAGTTTACCTGATTCACACGAGATGACTTTTTCACTGGAGAAAACAATATTATGGATAGAGATCTCGTATTTTAGCCAGATGTTAGCCAGCTGTTTATCAGCTGTTCGAACTCTCATTCTGATGGCACCCATTCACTGCAGAGGATCCATTGTTGAGCAAGTGATGTAATGCCAAAATTTATTCAAATTTGCATCAAATTTTCATTATTGTTTGAACTGTTAAATGCTTTAACATGGAACATGTTTTATGGCTGGATGATATCAAAATACATAATAATTTATAAAGGGAGCTCGACTTGACTTTACTCACATAGACATTATTTAAGTTGTTCCTATTGTAAGAACACAACAATTTGAGAATCTCACATATAAGATATGGTTGAATATATCTGACTGTGAATGTAGTCCATGATATTCTGATCTCTAGATATATCTTGGGCCCTTTTAATTTAAAATCTGTGGCTTCTACTATGCTTTACTTACCACTGATGAGTGTTTTCAAACAGATTTCTTGAATGAACATCTTGGACAAACAGACAGTCCCACAGCAAATTCAGAGCCATTGATTAAATCAATGTTGAGCGGATCCAGGGCTGGTCAAACAAACACAGCAATGTTTAAAAAGTGCCACAGAGGCACAAGGCACCAATGTTTTAGTTATAGTTGTCTCTGCAAATTAAGCTGGAATGGGAGAACATATTTTAATATTGGAAAAAATAGACACACCAGCTTTAAAGACTGTAAACATATTAATTTATAAACCACTGGACCAGGAAAAAAGCAAGAAAAAGAGAACTATAAAACACTGGATGTGTGAAAAAAAAAAAAAAAAGAAGAAGAAGAAAAAATAAAAATAGTTGTGAAACACAATTAAGTTATGAACAGGAATCAGACCATTACCAGAACAGGCACATAGGCAGATATCCTTGAAAAACGGCTACACTTCAAACGCTGTACTTGTGATGCTTAGTAAAAGGACCCCGAAAGAAATCGAAGGAACGAGAAACAAAACAAAAAAGGGGGAAAAAAATCAGGAAGGGCTGGAAATGAGTCCAACTCATGCATAACTTCAAACGCGCAGTCTTCAAAGTTGCATAACATTAAAAGGCAAGCGTTTCTCTCACTCTTTCTCTGTGCATGCTCAACATCAACATCAAAACACACACAGAGGGCGAAGCCTCGCGTCTCATCACACCAACTCACTCACACACTCTTAGTCCTTCTCAAACTTAGTCCTTCTGACACACACACACATACACACACAGCCTCTGGTTTTAGCTTCCTCTGGCCCTACAGTCTTGTAGTTTCCTCCTGGGGAGGGTGTCTTGTCTTCTCTTGTCCCTTTAGTTGGCCAGTTTCGTCCCACTCCATTGTTTTGACTGTGGAAAAGTGACTTTAGAAGCTGTGATGCTCAATTTGCTTAATCGTTGGACCAGATTCATCAAAGACTCAAATTTAAATTGTTAACACATGCCTGTTCAGTGGCATGATTGATGATGAAGCCATGACAGATGTCTCAACCAATAACGGCTGATCTTTATTATTTTGCACCCAAAAATTCTCTAAATATTCAATTGAATCTGACTGAGTGTGAGTGAATGTAGCAGACAATGAGTTCAAACGGAGTTTTGGACAAGGTCAATGTGCAACTCCAAGTCAGGCAACAGAAGAACATTTTCACATCAAGCTGAACAAATGCTGTTATCATTTACTCAAACTCATATGATTTCTTTTCTACCGTGGAAGACAAAATAAACTCCAAACTGCTCTTTTCCGTTCAACAAAAGCATACAGTGACCGAGTACTTCTAGGCTCCAAAACTGACAACTTGGCATGAGTGGATGTGTAGCTCTGGGTTTGACATCATTGATGCCAAATACCATCGCCGTGTTTGTGTCTCATAATGCAGGGGAGAAAAATAAAATAAAATAAATTATTTCAAAAATATTTATAATAAAAAATAAATGAGTGAGTGAATGAATGAATGAATGAATGAATACATGTAAACAATTAAACAATTATTTCAAGAAAAATATTTCAAGAACATTCATAATTAATTAATTTGTCATTTCAAGAATATTTCAAGAATATTTGAAAGAAAGAAATAAATAAAAGTGAGTGAGTGAGTGAGTGTGTGTGTAATAAATTAATAAGGTTGACTTTGGACCCTGCTCATAATTGATGACGCACAGAGGGCAGATTGTCAGTGAATAATGACTCAAATGTTTGTCTGTTTCCTCCCATAAAGCTTTAGAAGACCTGGAATACAATGCATATGAATCTCGTGGACTACTGTATGGTATTTGTAAAATAAATAAATAAATGTGTGTGTGTGTGTGTGTGTGTGTGTGTGTGTGTGTGTGTGTGTGGAAGTCGAAAAATTTGTACAAAGAGGTCCAAAATTTAAAGTCACAATAGGGAAGAAACGATGATTGCAATTTCCGTTTCATGCCAACTCTAAGACAAACAATAGAACACACTGATAAAATACAGACATGAATTAGTAAGCCATTTGAGTTGATATTTATCTTGTGGCAGCAATATCTATTTTTTTGCAGGGAAAAAGTGCTCCACAGAAGAAGCATGACACTTTTTTTTTCTTTCCTAATAAGAATGCTGTCGGTTCTATTTTTAATGTAATAAATGCAGTAATGACTAAATGTAGTAATGATGTAGACATGAAACATAATGAAGAAAGACACGTTTAAGCGAGGCACTTAAGGACAGGCCGCCTGATTGGTCGGCATATTGTCTTAGCGTGACCTCATGATGGATATACGGGGGTCATGCTAACTCACACTAACTGTTTCTCCCACAAAACTGCATCTCTACATACATCTGTACACGTAAGCTCACACACACACTGTCACATGCACATCAATGCTGCATTTAGTGCCTGCTCAATTAAACATAAAAACACTTCAGAAAAGCACCCCTCCACCCACACAGGTTGTCTTACAATCACACACAAACCCACATACAAACACACTCATGCTGAAATGAAAGCGAGGTGTTTAAAGACAGCCACACTTTGATGTGTGTGCGCTCATATCACACTGTCAGCGCTCCCATTAAACATGCTAACGGTCAGGACCAATTCAGTGACACACTTCGTATATGTCTGTTCATGCATGACACCTGTTATGTGTGTTTATGTATGTTTGTTATACGCTTCCTACTTTTTTTGGAAAAAGAGAATGTGGAGAAATATTGTAATGAGAATGTATCTAGTTGCAATTATACACTAGCAGTCAACGGTTTGTACGAACCTTTATTCTTTATTATTAACCAAATTGAACAGTATTGAAGGAGTTTTGACACATACTCTCATTATTCACTCCAAAACAGTTATTTCCATGCCACTGATATACTACACCTTACCCAAATGTAATATGTACATATTAAATTGGAATATATGGAATACATGTAGAAAAACCTGTATGGAACCTATTAGGAAGTGGAATGGTTTCATATTTTAAAATATATATCCAGCCCATAAAACAAAAAAAACAAAAAAAAAGTATTTTTATGTATGTGTAATACGTTTTTGGATGTATATTTCATGTATATCCAATCCATCTTAAAACCTGTCAATACATGTTGATATTAAATATAAAAAATAGGCATGTTTTTGAAAAACATGTACATATGCAGATTTTATAGGGATTTTATATACAGTATGTTATGAATGTATATTTTCATCTACCCAGAGAATGTACATATGTGAAAATTATATGTCACTTTATAGGTAACATATGGCAATATCACTCTTGCGATTTATGTCATATATTACATTTCCATGTGGGACTATAGTTTTAGTTTATGTTTTAGATGAGATTTTATTTTTATATTGTTTCATGTTTTAGTAATTTTGTTTATTTTTTATATTAGATTTTTAGTGTGTTTATATAATATTTATTCATTTTTTATAAGTAGTTTTAGTTTATTTACTTTTACTTATTTCAGTTCTTCAACTTAAATTGAAGCAAAATCTCACCATGATTCAATATATGCAACTCGAATTCCGTTGTTGTGATGTTTTTTAAATTTGAATAAAATTTCAAGATTTCAAAATGAAAAGAATTTCAAATCACATGAGCTAATATTTTATTCACAATAGAACAAAAATAACATAATAAATGTTTAAACTGAGAAATTTGTAAATTTTATGCACAAAATGAGCTCATTTCAAATTTGATGCCTGCTACAGGTCTCAAAATATTTGGGATGGGGGCATTTTACCATGGTGTAGCATCTCCTCTTCTTTTCAAAACAGTTCGAAGATGTCTGGGCATCGAGGTTATGGTTTCTGGAGTTTTGGTGTCGGAATTTGGTCTCATTCTTGCCTGATATAGGTTTCCAACTGCTGAAGAGTTTGTGGTCGTCTTTGACGTATTTTTCATTTAATGATGCGCCAAATGTTCTCTATAGGTGAAAGATCTGGACTGCAGGCAGACCAATTCAGCACCCGGACTCTTCTTATACGAAGCCATGCTGTTGTAATAGCTGCAGTATGTGGTTTTGCATTGTCCTGCTAAAATACACAAGGCCTTCCCTGAAATAGACGTTGTGTGGAGGGGAGCATATGTTGCTCTAAAACATTTATATACCTTTCAGCATTCATTGTGCCTTCCAAAACATGCAAGCTGCCCATACCGTATGCACTTATGCACCCCCATACCATCAGAGATGCTGCCTTTTGAACTGAACACTGATGACACGCTGGAAGGTCTCCCTCCTCTTTAGCCCGGAGGACACGGCGTGTCTCAAATTTGGACTTAGCTGACCATAGAACACTTTTCCACTTTGACATGAGCCTTGGCCCACAAGACACGATGGGGCTTCTGGGCCATGTTCACATATGACTTCCTTTTCGCATGATAGAGCTTTAGTTGGCATCTGCAGATGGCACGGCGGATTGTGTTTAACAACAGTGGTTTCTGGAAGTATTCCTGGGCCCATTTAGTAATGTCAATGACAGAATCATGCCGATGAGTGATGCAGTGTCGTCTGAGGGCCCGAAGACCACGGGCATTCAACAAAGGTCTTTGGCCTTGTTCCTTACGCACAGAAATTTATCCAGTTTCTCTGAATCTTTTGATGATGTTATGCACAGTAGATGATAAGATTTGCAAAGCCTTTGCAGTTTGATGTTGAGGAACATTGTTTTTAAAGTATTCCACAATCTCTTTCACAGATTGGAGAGCCTCTGCCCATCTTTACTTCTGAGAGTCTTTGCCTCTCTAAGACATCCCTATTATAGCTAATCATGTTACAGACCTGATGTCAATTAACTTAATTAGTTGCTAGATGTTCTCCCAGCTGAATCTTTTCAAAATGTATTGCTTTTTCAGCCCTTTGTTGCCTCCGTGCCAACTGTTTTGAGACCTGTAGCAGGCATCAAATTTGAAATGAGCTTATGTAGTTGATAAAAGTGTACAATTTCTCAGTTTAAACATTTGTTATGTTCTCTGTGTTCTATTGTGAATAAAATATTGGCTCATGTGATTTGAAAGTATTCATTTTATTCAAATTTTAAAAAGTCGCAACATTTCCGGAATTCGGGTTGTGTTGTGTGTGTGTGTGTATATATATATAATTTCAGAAATATTTTTCTGTGCATTTTTTAGATTGTTTTAAATTTCTCATTGTAATTTCCAATACGAACACTGAAATCAGCCTGATGCCAGTATATGCAAACACACACACACACAGCCCAGAGGATACTCTGGAATGCAGACTCTTCTCATGGTGAATAATATTAAGTGTCATATCATGAATAAATCAGCAGACGTACATCAGCAAAGTGACAAATACGCAGAATGAGAGAGAGACTTTTCAAAACCCCTTGGCAAATGTTACAGTGAGGGCAGTTAAAGCAGCATAAAGGTCGATGGGCAGAATGAGGTCAGGATGGGGGACGAGAGGAAAGGACAAAAGCAAGAAGAAAGAAAAAAAAAAAAAAAAAAGAGAGAGAGAGAGAAACAGGAAGTGTTGCAGTGAGAAAATAGTACTATGAGATGGACATTTTTCAAGGACAGTTACCAATGACTGTGAATGCATGTGAAAAGAAATGTGTTCACATTAGTGAGTGCTGGGGACGAGACTTTGAAACTGTAGCTTCTCAAGCTACTCATAATTTAAAATGAGTTCAGTCAAGCTACACTTCTGATAAAGTAGCCTAGCTATGCACACTATAAACTACTAACCTTGATGCTGCTTAAAGTGTAATCTTGTGACGTGTGTATTTTTTTTAAACACTTTTTTTTCCATCCCAGCTTTGCTAGAATAAGTTATTCCCTAAGGTATGAACAATGTGATGCTTTTTCTTGTCAGGTTGATTTGAGCATCTGACCAGACCAACACTGCAGCAATGATTGAGGCGGGAGTATCTGTTTGTCCAACCAATGGTAGATGGGGAGAGTGTTTGAGAATCCTGGTAGATTAGTCATTATTTTTGCAATTAGCTGCACAGAAATCAATTAGGCTATAAAGAGGCAATACTTTTTTTGAATGTACACATAAAATAGTGGCCAATGTGTTAATATGAAGGACTGATATTGATTTATCAGAGGTGTTTTCATTTCATTGTGTTGTATTTTAGAGTTAAAGGGAATGTGGTAAGACTTTTGTTTATGAACCAGTTCTCACTATTAACTAGTTGCTTATTAAAATGCATATTACTAGCAAATTGGCTGTTTATTAATACTTATAAAGCACATATTAATGCCTTATTCTGTATGATCATATTTTAGATCCCTTAATCTTACTCCATGTCTAAACTTAACAATTACCTTACTAACTATTAATAAGCAGCAAATTAGGAGTTTATTGACGTTTATTGTGAATTGATTTCCTTAAACTTAACTAAATAAAAAAAGAAATAAAAAAGAAAGAAAAAAGGCCTGGCAGAAAATTACCAACCTTGAGGGTTTTGAAAGAAAGAAAGAGAGAAAGAAAGAAAGAAAGAAAGAAAACACGCCTCAAAATGTTGTTAATTAGATAATAAAATATGAAAACAAATGGAACACTTCATAAAAGAAAAAGTGAGAATTTGTGAGAGTTTGAAAAAAAACTTCATACTGTACTTCCACTAAAAATCTCTGACACACTGTTGATTAAAATTCATTGGAAAACCGGCTGAGAAAAGTGAAGTTAGCTGTGAGAAAAGCTCTAGCAGCATTTGTATAAATCTGAAAGCCAACCAAAACGAACCGAGCTGAAATGAATTTGACTGAACTAAAGCATCAAAAATGATATTCAGTCGAGGGCCTGGATCAAAATGTGTAAATAAATGATAAAAACATGGGTTTGTGAACAGCAGGTGCATTCTCAATGAGGGCCACAGGGTGTAGATAGAGCTTCTGTGGATGAGCACCAAGATGGTGGTGATACGACCGGGTCGGCGTCTGTGTGTGTGTGTGTGTGTGTGTGTGTGTGTGTGTGTGTGTGTGACAGACAGACTGCAGGTTAATCCCGCCTGCAGGCAAAAGCATCAAACTTTCAGAGCCGCCAATCAATTATTCAGCCCAGAGCTCATCAGAGGCGATCAGAGCTCCAGAAGAGAGTACACACCACAGAGACAACACACACACTGTCCCACACACAGACAGATCACACACACACGACAGGATAATTAAAAGTCAGCTTCCATTCAGGTTCGGCATTCATAGACTGCCTTTAATTGAAAGTATTTGTATGCGGTGTGTGTGTGAATTCAGAGGAGGACTGAAACCTCAGCTCTCTTCACACACTCTCACACACCTCCTCGCCCACCCACTAACATACACAAACATACAAATCTCACCACACACAACTCCACATATCCTCATTCACACACCAGCAAATCACAAATTATATTTCTCCATATTCATGATGACAAGCTTGAAAGCTACTGAATGCTGACTTTTACCTAGAACTGCTACTGACACTGACTTTTATCTAGAACACACACACAAACACAACCATCCACCTAGCTAATTATCTATAGGATGAAGAATTTTATTGTTTTGCTTTTATTATTATTATTATGTTTTAACAGTAATAACTGTAACAATAAAATAGCTATAATTATACCCTTAAAAGGAAAGTGAAAGAAGAAGTGAGCCATTTTTGCATCACTAGATAGTAATGACTATTTTCAAGCAAGTTTCCTGAACACTCCCCCTGTTTGCCATTGGTCAGGCCAAAGATAGCCCTGCCCCTAACTGACAACACTGTAGGATTGTTGAGAACACTGAGATGCTTAAACATAAACTAATATATAATATATATTAAAATGTACCATTATATATATATATATATATATATATATATATATAAGCAATATCACACTCTTAGACATGAGATATGGCTGTATAGTAATCGCTATACAGTAATCACATAGCATGCCAATATACAGCCATATCTCACATCTACGAGTGTGATATTACATTTATACAGTAGTTTGATGCACGAGTGTGTAAATATGTACATTAAAAAATAACAACGGAGTGCCTTTAAAAGCCCTCTTTTGTGCAGAACTACTTCCTTTCACCACTGAGTGATTGTGATTACCTGAATTTGATCCAACATTCATTCTTCAGATCAATCTCATATTCACAATAAAACATTAGTTTGAATGTCCAATACGTTTGTACTATCCTTTCATCTGTTTAGTGCGATTTCTGATGACAGCGCTGCTCAGTGCATTTGCTGGCTGCGTACAAGCTTTTTGAGAAAAAATACTTCCTTGTTCAAAACTGTGCTTTAGTATTTTTCAATTTAAAAGTCTTTACTGCTGACTTGTAAAACAGTCTTTAGTTGTCATCTAATGACAGAACAAAGTAACTAAAATCACCATCACATACATACACACACACACACACACACACACACAACACACACTGTTCCCTAATATTAAGGACTACTATTATTTATACAAAATATAATTTATTGTATAATAATATTTAATAAACAGTCAAAAGTACAAGGCAGAGCTCCAACCTGGTCTCATAAAAATACGTACCTCTGCGCACTTTTTGTGCGACACCGTTTTATGTACCTTGCTGCACGTTTCGCCGCAGTTTCAAATAGAAATGTCTACTGAGTGGTGCTAAAACGCAGGTTCAATATGTGAACCCTGGCACGTTTTTATTAAGTAGATATTGGTACTATTGTTGTTTTTTTATTACGTTGCTTCAGATACGTATTGCGGCGGTTCAGAATTCAAATATCCGGGGACTGTCGCTAAAGGTTAATGCTCTATCGTGTTGGAAATATGCCCTACATCAAATCCAGCCCTAAACCTACCCGATAGTGTTAACAAATGCAAAACTGATATAAAAATGTATTAGCTGATGCAACTGTGCCATTTGAACTTCCTTTTCCGCAGATTTGAACTGCTTTGTTGAACCGTAGTTACACGGGATTCAAACTGGTGCTTCTCGTCTCCTAAGTCCGTCTATATTAATATATTAATATTGTTTTGAAGTCATAGCATGATATTCTTCAAGTAATTGTGCGAAAATTACGCTTTATTAACCGCAACTCTGTAAATTTGTGTGAAAGTGTTCATTTATTTTGGAAACTGCAGTGATATGTACTTATTGGTACGTATTTCATGTCACGCTAAAAAGTGCACCCAGGTACGTAATTGCCATGAGACCAGGTAGCAGAGTTCTGATATACAGCATTGAAGTTGCATAAACATGGTGAGATTTTGCCAAAACTATTTGATCTCATGTGTAACCACTACAGAGACATAAGAGCCAGCGGTAAATTCCAGAAGATCTGGCCGAGGTGACACGCTCTCGGGCGGCTTCATGAGCGCAGAGCGACCGCTGACGCCCTGGAGCTCACAGCTCCGAAAACTTTGAAGCAAATTTTTAAATAGATGTTATCTTCATTAACAAACCGCACATTTGAAGTCCAAACATGCACATTCTCACCTAAAAATCTCTTAAAACTACATTCCGTGACTCAAAACAGTATTATTCTGAAATTATAGTGGATTTGGCGTCTGCCATAACACTTGCTATAAGAAATACGGCAAGGTGGTACATGATACAAATAGTGAAATGGTTGGAGGAGCTCTGTTATAACTCTAATATCACACTCTTATCAGCCAATCAAATTTGAGGACCAGAAAGAACTGTTGTATAAATATCTACTTTTTAATGTCTTTATTATTATTATTATTATTATTATTACTATCATTGTTGTTGTTAATCTTTAGGGGGTTCCCTCAAATAAAGATTTCGATAAGTAAATCCCCATCTACATGACCTTAAGAATGTCATCATGTGTGTAGGGGCCATCGTTAAGCTGAATTTGCTGATGTTGTGGAGAAGTGGTCTTGGGACGCTGTAGACTCACAGCCTGAGTAACTGATGTAGTATGACAGATGAGTGGAGGTGTGGATACACCACCCCCCCACCGCCCCCTTTCTCTCTCTCTCTCTCTCTCTCTCTCTCAACCCTCCAGCAAGTGGGGGGACAGATTCTAGCGTCTCCTCAAACCTCCCGCAGGGCACCGCATGTGCGTGTCTGTTCACGTCTCCGTGATATCTTCCACAAGAAAGGCAGCTTTTACTTTCCAATGCATTGTGAATGGTAAGCACCTCCCCATAGGAGAGAGAAATTATAAATGATCTCTCTAATAGCTCAAACATTTCTCATAAAAATCTTTGAGATTAAAGAGAGAGCAGATTGAGACTTTTGAGTCAACATGAAATGATGGCATTTACTTCCATTCTGTGAAATATCTACAAACAAAATAGTTAATGAGAAAAATGTAGGCGGTGATTTGATTGTATCTAGTCAGAATGGATTGGATTGTGAAAGTGGGAGTTAAGAAGCCAAACAGGAATGTTGCTTCAGAGCTAGAACAAGTTATTACATTTTGATGAAAGAACACCAAGACAATTTTATTTATTTTTTTCCCCCTGTGGAATGTACAACAATGAATTGTTCACAATAAGGCCATAAATGTGTTTCAAGAAAGTAAAAAAGTAAAAAATAAATAAATAAAAATAAAAATAATAATAATAATAATAAAATTTAAAAAAAGGTATTTTTTTTATTTCATGTTTACTCCTGTTTTTATGCTTATGTGTCTCCTAAGAAAAAAAGACCTCCGTAATGTCATATATGTCTTAGAGGTTTGGATCAAATGTCAGCAATGTTCAGCAAACTTGCCTCAGAATATACCTGTCTGCAATCAAAAGTGAAAATGTTTCTTAACACACAATTATCTGTATTTTCCAATGTCACTTTACAGCTCATTTGCATGTTGCTTTGAATACAAAGTGCTTTCTAAATAAATAAATTTAAATAGCTCATCTTACTGGATGTTGACCATTGTGTGTATGTCTATTAATTTCAAGAATTTTCCAAGATCCCAAAAATTAAGCACTTGTAATTAGACTATATTACATTTTAAAATATTAATTATCAGATTAAAATTACTTGTTATGGATTATTCATATTCCTTTCTAAAAAAAAAAAATTAAAAATAATAATAATAAAATAAAATAAATTAAAAAAAGTAAATAAATAATACATCAGCTGTGTGATGGTAAGCTTTGACTATACATTGTGACTCTACAACTTAATATAGAATGGCCATGTAAATCTAATTAAATTTCCTGATCCATGCTTCTAATTTTGGGAACAAAAGCACTCTCAGTCAATTAGACCATGTATGAGATAAATAACTATACAAGTTATTAAAACACCACTGTCATACAGCTGCGAAACACTATGTCTTCATCATATCCAATGACCTTCACTAATTATTGATCTGGTCAAAAGTATTTAAAACCTTGTGGATGTGTATCTTTGGATGTGTAATTTTTTTGTCAACCAAACCACTAATCATTAACACAGATTTTAAGTTAATATTACAATATTTTAACATCACATTTGCATTTCGGTTAATGGTCACATTGACATGCAGGTAAACAAATAGAATATTTATAGTCTATGTTCAGTTGTTTTTACTTTCAAATGATTTATGCATTTTAATTTTACAATTTTGTGATTTGACAAACACCCTGCAGTTCTTTCATTAATGCAACTTTGGGAAAACTTGGCACAATGTAATATTTCATGCATTCCATGTTGTTGATAACAAAGACTGGAATATATTTCTTTTTTTTTTTTTTTTTTCCCATAGCAACATGTTGCAAAAACAAACAAAAAAAAACTCTTCATTGTGTAATTTGTAATCAATAATGGACTACAATTTGCAAATAATCTACTCAGCACTGAATGTATGTATATTCAAATATTTTGCAGAAATATGAGATGTGTCAGTGGTAACAAAGAACATTGGTTCTCATTTATCATGTGACCAATCAGGACAGCATGTTTGAAGGAAGTGAAGTTTTATACTCAACCCAGGCTCATTGGAAAACCGCACCTATTGATTGGTGGACGTTTTGTGACAAAGTTGAATGTACAGTGAGTGAATTCAATTTTATCTGAAACAGATGAACATCCAGTGATGTTTTATTACACTGGTTGTTGTATGTATTGCAGTAGTTTGAAAACAAAATATTTTATTGCGTTAGTTTGAAAATGATGTACCACATACACTAAATCTGATAGTGTTGACAAAAGCAAACAAGAGTTAAAAAACAGATTTGCTGAAACAACCAAGCCATGTTAGTTTGGTATTACAAGTCTTCAAACTGTTTTATCATGATTTCTGGGACTCCTATCCGAGCACACCACATAACATGCTGTATAACAGAATGCTACCGGGTGAGCTACCAAGCAAGTTTACTTCAGAAAAAGCCATACGTATAGAGCTGCTTATGTGATGCAAATATCAAAGTGTATTAGTTTACAAATCATATACTGTATATTGAGGTCATAACATAGTTTTGTGTAAGGAGCCATGTAAAATGAAGTCTTTATTAATTGATAACCTGTTACTTTAGTGTATATTTCAGCTGGAACCTGCAGTGAATTGTGTGTTTTTGGAGTTTTGTGAATTATTATTTTTTTTTTTTAAAGTAGGAAAACGCACGTTTTTTTTTCCCATTGTTTATGCTGCAGCTATTATCCATAAATTTGGATCTGTTCTCCAGCTGTCATCTGACTTATTGTTGTTGGTTTATTTATTGTTGGTTTTTGTCATTTTTGGAGCTTCACAGGATCAGTCTTCATATTGTGAAAAAGAGCAGCTTTGACATTCCTTTATGTTGTATGAAAGAAATAAAGTCTTGAAGTAAGTAAGTGTTCATTTTGGCTCAACTATTCATTTAGAGGAAACATAACAGTCACATTTTCGTCTGGATTATTGTGTAACATGAAAAACTCCACATGCAGTTTTTCGAAAAAAAAAAAAAAAAAACAGTAGTCATTCTATATCTAAGTATGAGCCTGTGTCTTGTTGCTCCATCAAACATATGGACTGGCCAGGGATTACTCTCTCATCTTCAGACGAGCTTCCTGAAGCCCTAACAAGGCAATTAAGAGCCTCCAGACTTTTGTTGGATCTGACTTGTCAATATAAAAGCACCCTGAAATAATCCCAGCACACAAGATGCTACCTGGAACAGAGCAGAGGAAGATGGCTGCAGGGAGGGAAGTGTGAAGTGACGAGCGGGAAATTAATTAACGTTCAGGAGCATGAGCACGGGCGTCTGCCTCTGGCAGAGCAGTTCCCTAAATCATGGATGATACTGCGCCTCTTGCCACGTGACCAGCCGCTGGATATGGGGCAGTTAGTGGCACATGAAAATGTAATGAGATGTCTATGACACCTTTTTAGACGTCTCTCTCAATCTCTCTCTCTCTCAGTCTCTCAGTGAGTTGAACCATGAATGAAATCTGGCAGTGATATGATAATGCTGAACTTGGGAATAGCAAAATACCTATAAAAAAAATAAATAAATAAAATAAGTCTTCGTGAACAGCTGATTATGGCATGATTGATTCCTTTTTATGAAAATGTCTTTCCCTCCACCACAAAACATTAGAAAGCTGCAAATTTGATGTGATAAAAACACGATGAAAGTGCTACCAGAGTCTTCTAAACTGTTAATTGTCCAAGTGAATTCAGCACATGAAAACCTCAGCTCTGTTTTGTTCATTAAGTAACACATTAGGTATGCGTCTGAATGAACAACAGTTTCTTTCAACATTTACACTGGTCAACAAAACTGCTGACAGGTGAAGTGAACAGCATTGATTATATTGTTAAACTGGCACCTGTTAAGGGATGTGATATATTAGGCAGCAAGTGAACAATCAGTTCTTGAATTAAGGGTGTTGGAATCAGGAAAAACGGGCAAACACAAAGATCTGAGTGACTTTGACAAGGGCCAAATAGCGATGGCTGGATGACTGAGTCATCTCCAAAATGCCAAATCTTTTGGTCTTTTCCCGGTATGCAGTGGTTAGTATCTACCTAAAGTCCTACAAGGAAGGACAACCAGTGAACGGACATCGGGGTCGTGGGAGCCCAAGGCTTATTAATGTGTCAGACCACACAGTTCATCATATTTTGTATTTTATTGGCACACTTTGGGCCCGTTAGTACCAACTGAGTATCATACAAATGCCACAACCCACCTGAGTACTGTAGCTGACCATGTCCATCACTTTATGATAGTGTACCCATCTAGTGATGGCTACTTCCAGGAGGATAATGTCACAAACTATATGACAATAATGCACTATTCTCAAATGGCCTCCAGATATCAATCTAATAGAGCAACTTCAGGATGTGGAGGAATGGGAGATTTACATCTTGGATGTGCAGCTGACAAATCTGCAGGAACTGTGTGATGCTATCATGTCAATATGGACCAAAATCTATGATGAATGTTTCCAGCACCTGGTTGAATCTATGCTACGAAGAACTGATGCAGTTCTCAAGGCAAAAGAGGGTCCAACCAGGTACCTATAATGTGGCTGGATATATATATATATATATATATATATATATATATATCTGATTGGCTGAGAGGTCTTTCCAGCCATACAATATTCTACATTAGAGTGACCATACGTGCCATTTTTCCCAGACGCGTCCTGGCCAGGATTTCTATATTGCCTAAAATATCTAGGTTTTGGCTTTGTTTGCGTGTGCAGACCAATCAGTGTACAACATCAGTTCCTTATGTTTTCGAAACGCTCTCGAGGTACTTTGAATCAAAGCAATTTAGAAATCCTGGCCAGGACGTGTCCAGGAAAAATGGCACGTATGGTCACCCTATTCTACATACCATATTTTTGTATCACAGAATGCAGTTTTAAGAGGTTTTTAGGTGAGAATAGGTTTAGGTTAGGTTTAGACTTCAAATGTGCAGTTTGTTAATAAAGATAATGTCTATTTCAAAATTTGCTTGCAATGTTTTTGGAGATGTGAGCTCCAGATGGTCAGCGGCTGTTCAGCGCTCATAAACCCATCGAGAGCAGCCTCACCTCACTCAGAACTTCCAGAATTTACAGCTGGCTCTGATGTCTCAATAGTGGTTAAACATGAGATATATTTTGTTTTGGGTAAACCTAATGTTTGGTTATATCAGAACGTTAAATATAGCGCTGCCTTTGTACTTTTGACTGAATTGCCTAGCAGTTTTTATGATGGTTGCTGTTGTTTGGATATATATATATATATATATATATATATATTTAACACTCTGTGGTTGTTTCTTATTTATTTACACACTTGTGCCATCAAACAGTTGTATAAATGCAATATCACACTCATAGATGTTCGGTATTGCGGTATATCAGCAAGAGCCATGTCGCATGGCTACAGGTGTGATATTGCTCATATATACATTATATGGCTTGGGAGTAATAATTTAAAAAGACATTGAAATAAAAATGTCTTTTGACCATTAATCTTAATATTAGGGGGTACATCTTCTTATGGTGGTTACAGTGCTGATTTTAAATATTAATAAAAGTGCTAATACTGTTTTATTAATCCTAAAATTGCCAGGCACAAATGTTTCCTAAGAATTACCCAAATGTAAATATTAGCAAGGTAATAAACAATGACAACGAAATGAGGCCTGCATCTACAGGGAAATTCTCTCAAGTACACCGACAGACATGCATGAAAAAACAGAGGGTGTGACTTGCAGTTTCACACATGGCTTCACACGCTGTGATTGATGGGAGTGTTAAAATGTAAATCATTAATAACACTATAAATTCAAGCAAGCTCTCACATTCACACATATAGTCAGTGTAAGACACACAATTACTGATGTGATGTGCACATGCAGACACAGTGATGGACACTAATGGGCAGTCAGTCAGTAGTCACATGATCAGTGATTGACAGATCATCTGACTCATTCCTGAGCTCGGCCTATGGCTGCTGTGTCATCTCAGTAAATGAGTCTTGAACGGCACCAGTGATCCAGTGAGCTGCAGTGGTTCCGGCATTCATTACAGCTCATTATTAGCCTCCGAGAATGGACGTGTGTCTGTTGGAGGCTGTGTTATATATCTGGAGGCACCGGCTATGTATGAGAATCAGACGGTTTTTAAAGGAATATTCTGGGTTATTTTCCCCTTAATGTTTATGGGCTGCACTACTGGCATTCTGTCCATTACCACAGACAATAATTTTGACTTGTTGCTCAATTTGTTAAAAAAAAAGAGGCATTTGTACCGCAGGGTTTAAAGGAAGAAGCTCATATTTTGTTGAAGCACTTGATACATTATGAACTATTCAGTTGCAATGTTTGTTATTTAGGCTTTAAAAAAATAACCTCTAACATTGAAGATAAACCTCTCTAATGCTATTTGTAACTCTAAGAATGAAGATACATTTTTCTCATGTTATTTGTATATTAAGTTTTTTTTTTTTTTTTTTTTCTACATGTTTGCTATGTCACACCATAGGACACAGTCCAATTTTTATTTGTCAACTACCCATGTATTCTCAGGCTGCCACAAAGAATTATGCAAAAAGTTTTGTTTTAGTAACATAGCAACAATTTCAAACCAAAAAAGAAGTTGTGACATATTTTTAAATATTTCTTTGTTATATTGTGATAAAATAATTACTGTATTATTACTGTACTAAAATAATATTTTAATGCCCCCAAAAATCTCAATGGTAATTCAGACATGTGGTGTTGTTTACACACTTATAAATTACACATACAAAGACTCTGATAAGATTTCAAACCTCTTCCTCACACGTAAAGCAGCCATGCTTACTTTATGAGCTTGAGTTAATAGACTGGATTTAAGGCACAATCAGGGTTGGTTAGTTAGTGATTCTATGACAATAAGTTCAATACTATAAGCCGAGGCCGTAATACTCTTTTAAAGTGAAGTGTGGGCCAAAAAATTGCCCTTTGTGAGAGAGTGAGTGAGTGTGTGTTGGGAGGGGCAATGTTAAGCATTAGCATTTTAACAGACTTATAATTGCAGCACGTTCTCTCCTCAGTAGGAGGCACGTGTAAATGACACTCCCCTGGGAGCTCCTGATCCACTTTCTGATCTTGCAGATCCAGCGCTGATCAAAACCAGCGCTGCGGCCGACGTGCTTCAAACAGCCGGGACCCCAGCCAGCGGGGGACCACACACCCCTCACACACAGCTATTCTGAATCGTCAAACTGATACAAAAATGCATTCGTTATAGACTAGTTAAGTCAACCGCATGATTTTTTTGATCCTGCATAGCAATATCAGTGCAGCAGGGATGACCTCCACCCACGTCCGGCATGTTACGAAACACCTCCGATGTTATCCATCATAGCACGACCCTGGAGAATTCATGCAGACAGCAGCTATTATCACCTTCAACCCATCATCATCATTATCATAGCAGACAGTCCAGCGGCCTACAGGAAGAGCAGGAGTTCAGCATTACTGTCCTCTGCAGGCCTGGGGATAGGTGTATTTGCTATGTCAGAGAAGAGTTGAGCTTTCACTGCTCTCAACTACTCATCTGGTCTATTTTATTTAAACGCTAATAGAGGCATTAGTCAGGACTTTGAAATGTTATGTTGTTTGTAAATCAGTGATCAAGAAAACAAAAGTATTGCGCAAATGCGTTTGCATTTCTGCAAAGAGCCAATGAAGTTTGTTCTTGTGTGTCACTCATGCACAGTTGTTTACCATATTTGATGTGCTCTATTTTAAGTATGTGTGTTGATCAGTGTTTATATGCAGCTGTTAGCGGGTATGAAGTGCGCAAAATGTCATGATTAAAATGCAAATATCATGATTACAGTTACATAAGATAAAAAAACACATCTAATATAACCCCATTATTGAACATCGCATCAAGCGTTTATCACTTATTTTAGAGCTTTTAAATATGAGTTTATATTATTTCAATTAATAATAAATTTATTTTTCATAAAAAAAAAATATTATGTAAACATGCATTTTACACAAACATATAGTAATTTGCACAAGTAGCCTATATTATGTCATTAGACCTTAAACTCCTCTGATATGCAGCCCTGGAGTTTCTTGTTCGACATTGCAGGTTGTTCTGAATTAACATATTTTGCCAACTGAATTCAAAATAAATAAATAAATAAAATAGTTTGAAACAATTTGAGGTCGAGTAGCCTAAACATTGATGACAAATTTTCATTTTTGGATGAACTATCCCTTTAAGCCATGATAAACTCTTGGACACTACAACCAATGGGATGTGATGTCTTCAACTAATTATATGATGTATTAAAGTAAATCTATTGCGAATATTATGAAAATTTAATTAAATGTGTCAATGTATGGCATGATATTTAGATTTGCTCCTGTTGCATCAGTTTTCTTTTCACACGTTTTTACAACATTGCACATTACAACCAATCACACAGATTCTATTGAGTTTATGAAATTCCAGAGTTAAGTTCAGTGCACGTGCTTGTTGACTGAATTCTGTACCTACTCTCGCGAATGGGGTATATGTCACCGCACGACCTGACCAAACCAGGAGACAGCAGTGTGAACTGATAGTGACATTTATGGTCTTTTAAGGTAATTATAACCTAGCTTGTTGTTTTTATTGTTTGAGTTTTATTCAATTTTATGGTGCCCAGGAGGGGCCGTCTTCGGTTCACTTAAGCCCCGTTCAGACTACACAATTTTTTTGTCGGTTACAACGGTTACTGTGTCAGATTATGTGATTTTGACTCATAAAATCTTGTCGTATCGTGAACAAGAAACATGTCAGACTATACGATGCTACCGAGCATTCATTGCATGCCATCATTAAAGACGTGTATGCTGTCATCGATACAGTGCTGGACAAGACAGAAGGTGCTATGAGCATAATCAAACAATGGCTAGCAAACAGCGTGTTTTGCCTTGTCTTGTCATCAGAAAAGCCCAAAAAAGAAAGAAAACCTGACAATGGACATAAATCTGGATGGCATGAAGAGAATGGTATGGCCTGTCAAAGAGAAATAGTTTTTATTTTACCTTTTTTTCACTGTGTCGCTGTAGTCCCTCATCATTAATGCAGGAGTATTGTTGCTGTAGCTCCACGAACATTTCCTCCATTGTAAAATTACACCTAGCAAGACCAATAGCATTGTCTCTCTTTAATTTCGGCTTGTTTGAAAGCTTGTACAAAGGCGCTTCTGTGCTCCTATTGGCCAGTGTCACAGATGTGATAGAACTTGTCGTGAACGATGGAAAATAAAATTAAACATGCTAGTCTTTCTGTGTTGACGTCGTGAAGCATCGCAGAGGTGTCATGCACTATGACACACTACACGAGATGAAACGATTGAATCGTGCATCCCGACGCCCATTGTCGTTTACGAATCCCCACGACATCATACGTCAAGCAGATAGTGGCAAAATCGTAGTCTGAACGGGCTTTAGTTTTGTCGTGGCCACAACATATTAACTCATGGGAACGTCATATTAACTCGTGGGAACATGATATTATGTCGTGGTCACAAGATCGTTTTGTCGCGGTAATGACATCCTTATGTCGTGGCCTCGGGATGCTATGTTGTATACGGTGTTTGTACATGTAGTTCTGCAGGTATAAATAGGGAAAAACTAGGAAGTCGTGGCCTAATGGTTAGAGAGTTGGACTCATAACCCAAAGGTTGTGGGTTTGAGTCTCAGATTGTAGGTGGGGGCAGTGAATATACAGTGCTCTACCACGACTGAGGTGCCATTGAACAAGGCACTGAACCCTCAACTGCTCCCTGGGTGCCACAGCATAAATGGCTGCCCGCTGCTCCGGTTGTGTGTTCACTGCTGTGTGTGCACTTTGGATGGATTAAATGCAGAGCACAAATTCCGAGTATGGGTAACTACACTGTAAAAAATGGCTGTAAAAAAACAGCCAATTTCCAACAGTTAAATACTGTTATTTCAATAGACAGTTTAATTCTGTAAATTAACAGCCAAAGTCTCATAGATTAATCACTTGCTATAAATTTGCAGCATTTAACTGTAAACCCGTTGGCGCCTTTAAAAAAACTGTTTTGCGCTGTAAAAAGCAGCATGTGAGGGGTGTGGATTTTTTTTTTTTTAACAGTCGCCTTTTTCAGCGCGGTAAACAAGATAACATCACAGCTCGCCTCTTCCCTTCACCTCCGTTGTTTTGAAGGACACGGTTCAAGGTAAGTTTGTCTTTTTGTTGTTAAATCACGTCTTTCGAAAGGTATTTGTGATTGTGCTACTTGACGCGAATCACGTTTTGCAGGCAGTTCTTAAGGTCAGCCATTCTGCTAAAGTAAGTTAGTTTTCTCCGACCTTCGATTTTTAACGAATATACTTTGCTTGGTTAAAAAGGTACTACTTCGACATAAGCTCTATTTAATTTTGTAGAAAACCTTAAATCCACATCTATTTCTGATTCATGACGCTAATTTTAGATGCCAGATGCTTAATTTACATGTAAATGTTACTCAATAAATTACACCAAGCCAATATAATCCACGCAAAAAAAAAAAAAATGTTTAATCTAATGGTGGAAGTACCTACTCGTATTTTATCGAGATTTACACAAAGGCAAGTTATATTCAAGAGGCATATACAGAAAGTCGAAGAGGGCGTGACTGAAACGCGATATTTTTCAAATCATGTGGATTACTTTAATGCTGCATTTATATGTTGTTTGGACTCTGGGTCTCAATTACTTACATTGTCCATATACATAGCTCCAATTTACTCCTGAAAATGTATTTGTGTTCTGATGGCAAAAAAGTCAGACATCTTGGATGGCGTGAATTGTCAGCAAATTTTCATTCATGCGTAAACTATTACTTTGAGCATAATTGGGAAAGAAGACATCATGAGAACTATTTTAAGATTCATTCTAATTGAGAATTTTTTTTAATATCATTTCAGGGAGGACAGAGACCTGCATTGAACGATGGATGATTACCCTTGAGGGTCGCGTCATTTGTGAAGGTGTACACCCAAGATTTCTGACTGCAGTAGCAACAATGTTCGCAATGTACTACGTCTTTAACCTTCAGTATACAGAGGAGGCATGTGGCACATTGGAATTCATTTAGAGGTATTTTATTTACCTTATACTGTAACCTGTAGATTGATTTTTTTTTTCTTTTATTACTCCCTAATTTCAGCAAGTATATATTTAATCAATTAATTAAACTAAAAAAGGTAGACTGAGTAAGTTTTTTCTTTTAAGTTTTTTCTATTAATATACATATATATTTTTTAATACCCTTAGACGATTCATTGGGATAAACCCTGAAAAAGGCACGAAGACCAGCAGAGGCAAGGTTGTTTCAAAGAAAACTGGAAAGATCGTGAACAAGACGACAGCTACTGTCAACCCCAAAGTCGCATCCCTTCTAAAGAACCTCATCGATTTCGAATGGGATTTTGTCTAGGTAACTAAACTTAATTGACCCCTACCACTTACATGTTCTAGCTTCCTGAGAGAGTTACCATCTCTAATCTACATTCATATTCAGTGGTAAGAGTGTACATTAACCCTTTGGAAATGTTTTTTTTTTTTCTTTATTATTATTACCTAAAATTGCATCCGATCACATGCATAGACAAAACACAAGGAGCTTCAACTAAACATTCACAGTGCTGTAGGAAAGTTATGTAAACTTTGGGATTACCTTGTTATCTTGATGACCCACAACTTTTTGGGATAATTTTTTAGTTCTGTTTAAAGGGATAGTTCCCCCAAAAATTTAAATTCTCTCATTAATTACACACCCTCATGTCATTACAAACCCATAAGTCCTTTGTTCATTTCAGAACACAAATTAAGATGTTTTTGATGAAATCTGAGAGCTCTCTGACCCTACATAGACAGCAAGGTTACTACCAACACTGTCAAGGTCCAGAAAGCTGCCAAGAACTTCAACAAATTAGTCCATGTGACAGCAAGTGTTTTTTTGCGCAACAAAAAGTATTCTCGTAGCTTCATAAAATTACGGTTGAACCACTGATGTCACATGGACTTGCTGTCTATGGAGGGTCTGAGAGCTCTCAGATTTCATAAAAAATATCTTAATTTGTGTTCTCAAGATATACAGATGCTAGATCAATTAATTATTCACTCCTTTCTGGCTAACTAGAAAACCCAATAACTTTTACACACAGCTGAACTGTTTGGTCATGTCTTGACCTTCAGTTGTGTTAAGATTGTGTTTTGTCAGTTTTTCCTCCTCTACTGTAACAAAAGATAAAAAAAAACAGTTCATTAACCAGAATTTTAATTTTCTGAGGAATTAAAAAGCGTTTCCAGAGTGTACGAGCACTAGCTTTTTCCATGTGCTATATTTTGTCACTAACATTTTGAAAATGTTTTCTCTCTCCAGACCCGGATGTCCTGTCAGGTCAGAGCCATCAGAAGCTGGAGTGAGACATTTTTTTCGACTACTGGTTTGGTTAAATGTTTGGTTGGCTATGTGTTCCTATCAGACTTGCACTTAGTCTCATGCCAGATTAAAACAATAACAACAACAAAAACTTGTGGCATTTTGGCAGGGTTTTTTTTTCTACTGTATTTGTAGTTTTTTTTTTTTTTTTACACAGGGGTTCCTTTAATTGCACTTTTTCTCTGTGATGCTGCTTTTATTGTTAAACATACTTTTAAATGTTTACACTTAAAATACTGTTAAAAGATTGTAATAAGAGCCAATTTAACAATGCTTTTAGTTGTTTTAATAAATGGCAAATGAAGCACTATATCAGTCTATTTCTCCTTTTATTTTCTTTACACGAGAGATGTTACGATATCAGACAGAGTAAATAGGAAGTAACTTGTATTGTATTTCACAATTATAGCTGCCATTACTGTGAAATTACAGCACAGTCATAAAATGTAAAACAGAAATTAAAGTGTAGAATTATGAGAAATCTCTGGAACCATTGCTGCCAGTACTTTACTGTAAAATTACAGCACAGCCGTAAAACAGAAAACAGTTCATAAACTGTAAAATTACGGTAAATCGCTGGAACCATTGCTGCCAGTACTTTACTGTAAAATTACAGCACAGCCGTAAAACAGAAAACAGTACTTGAACTGTAAATTAACAGTAAATGGCTGGAACCACTGCTGCCAGTATTTTACTGTAAATTTACGGGGAAATTTTTTACAGTGTATACTTGGCCACATGTCACTTCACTTTTATGTTGAGGGAACAACATATTTTTCTCGTGGCCACTAGTTTAATGCATAAGCAAACCTACGTGACAATAGCAACCTGTGATTATCAGAGATGGATAAAACATTTTTATTAACATTAAACATTTCATTTAATATTTGTATATTATTATTATTATTAGGTTAGATTAACTTGTTAGGGCTATATTTTTATTTATTTCATAAAAATATAATATTTTATTATTTCCCCTTTCAATTCACTTTACCTAATTAATATAGTATATTCTGTTAATATTCTGTATAATTATGCTATTTGCTACCTTATTTGCAAATACTGTAAACGCCTGACAATTATGCCAATACTTTATGATTGTAGGCTATTTATGCCAGTGTGTGATGATAAATGAGCGTGTTGTGTTTTCATTTACAAATGATTCGTGAATGATTCATTCCTCAACGAAACACTAGGCAGCAGGCTATAATATTAATAATTATTAATTCGCAGAAAAAAAAGAAATATATGTTAAATTCAACCTTTAAACTGCATTTCCAATAGGCTATAAATTCCAGTCAGCATAATCAAAGCTGTATTGGCATGTCGAGCATTTACAGTAGGCTTATTTACAAAACTAGTCAGTACATTATGTAAAGAGATCGAAATGAAGGGAAAAAACTAATATAAAAATATAATAATAGGTGAATAATAATAATCATAATAATGATGATGATAGCTGATAATAATATACAAATATTATGGAAAAAGACGATCAGTTAATGCACTAATTAATATCTTGTGGCCACGACATATTATCACATTCCCACGAGTTAATATGTCGTGGCCACAACAAAACTAAGTGAATCGAAGACGTCCCCTCCTGGGCACCGTACAATTTTAACATCCAAATGTTAGTGAAAAGAGGAAAAGTAAAACACTTTTAGATATCAGTCTGCATATGTGATGGACATCGGTTATGATCATCTTTGGTATCTCTTTTAAAGGCATCTAGGGCCAGTTTTACTAACAGCTTGAGCCAGCACAAACCGACATTATTGAATATGCAGTTTTAGGAGTTTCCCTTTCACGGTCAAAAGTTATGGGAGGAGAGCATTCAAATGAATCATGCACTGCATTTTACTAACGTTTGCGCTCATCAAATTACTGGCATTTGCGCCATTATTTAACGCCAAAAAAAAGCATGTCTTAAAGGGGTCATATGACGTTGCTAAAAAGAACATTATTTTGTGTATTTGGTGTAATGCAATGTGTTTATGCTGTTTAAGGTTAAAAAATTATTTTCCACATACTCTACATTATTGTTGCTCCTCTATGCCCCGCCTTTCTGAAACATGTTGATTTTTACAAAGGGCATCGTTCTGAAAAGCGAGGTGTAGGCTGATTGGCCAGCTATCCAGTGCGTTGTGATTGGCCGAATACCTCAAGCGTGAAACTGAAATGTTATGCCCCTTACCGTATTGTGATGCCGTGTCCTGGCACGACGACACAAAAACAATAAAACCCATTATAAGCTAGGCATTTGTTGCATCCGGTGGGGACATAATTACTGATTATAATGACTTATACTGTCTTTTTACGTGTCGCGTTGCATCGTGCCGCATAAACATTACCATGTCTGCATTTGTGATCGGAGAAACGACAAACAACAAGCAATCTACACAGCTCAAAACTCGCGTTTGAATTTGCATCAGTGGAAAATTATCTAAATATGAAAACATACTTACAGGCTGTGAGTCAGAAGCGTCAGACTGTCCTTGCAAAGTTGGAATTGCTCCACTTTATAGAAACAGTCTTTGTGCACAGCTGGCAGGCTACTCCCAGGTTTAGGAAATAGTCCTCCGTAAAATCCGCTGCACACACTCTAATATTTGGGTTGTAAACACAATGTAACCACTGATTTCTAGTTGTGTCCTCTTTTGGAAGCCCAAACAAAGTAGTTTTGCTTTCACAACGAAAAACAGCGTCTTCTTTGCTCATACTTTGGGAGGTGTTTTGCAAATCTTCCCACACAGTGACGTAAACATGTGGGGGTGTGTTTAAACAAGGTGTTTTAGGAGGGCGTGGTCGAGTCTTAACTTTTATAAAGAATATCTCTTTGGTTTTGAGGCTTTAGTCTTTGCAACTTCAGAGATCTTATCTATGCACAAACAGTTTGTAACACTCCAAAGAGAAAGGAAATCTTGAAATCGCATCATATGACCCCTTTAAATTATTTTGTGCTTGAAATGGCTGCAATTATTGTTGCTAGGAGGAGGCACTGCAGAGATCAGAGAGCGTGTGGTAGAAGGAAGAGGATTTTTCCACACGTATTAATTTATTTTGAATGCCAGAAGAACACATTATCTGAACATATCGTTTGCCAAGCCGTGTTATTTTTAATTTGCTTCAGGAAATAAAAGACGACTTGGAACCCTCAACAAGGAGTCACGCAATACCAGGTCTATCAAAACTTCTAGCAATCCTTCATTTTTTGGCCTCCGGTTCTTTTCAACATACTGTGGCTTCTTTATTTCTTTATTCTTTATTTGTGACTATGCTAATTTGCGCTGTGCTTGGTATATTGTATTGGTCGATATGTAAATGAGATGTTGCATCTGTGTTCTTTAATTTGTGCTTTGTTAGTAAATCACCTGCAGAAATTCCCCTCCCATCAGCGCTGTTTTGGAATTGCGCTCTTTCGCTAATTTGTCCTGCTTAATAAAACTGTCCACTAGAGTAAAACAGCATTTAACGAAGCACAGAAGCCCTGAACTGAGTGATCACATTCGTTGATAATGTAAATGTTCTTTGCTCACTTTCTATATATAGTTTATTTGCTGTTTGAATAACCGTGGAAATGAAAGAATTATAATTAGTAACTTACAATGTTTTCATTAAATTGCGATCATATTAAATACAAATTCAGTTGTATTAAAACATTTTATGACTATAACATTGTTATGTACCAGGATATCTTTCAGCTGTCAAAATACAGAGAATACATCATTTCACAAATTTAAACAGGACAAATAACTTCGGAAAACATGGGCTGTTAAAATTAGATGCAACATAGGACCATATTTTCAGCTAAGAATATTGCATTGTCTGTATAAAATCAGTTCTGGATATTAGCCTGTTGGCTAGTCACTAGTTTCTAAGCATGTTTACCTTTCTTTAAGACACTAGTACAGTACTATGAAATTTTATGACAACAACTAAGTATAAATATCTCCAGTTTGTATAGATTACAAAGAACATAAGAGTGTGTTTCACAAGTTCTTCAAGAACATTGACTGGGATCAGAAAGTTTCAAAAAGGTTCAGTAACATCAGTGTTTACTTAGACAATCTTGTGAAAGGTAAACTATGTGATCTTAAGTGGAAAATATATCTTGGTTTAATTAAGGTTGTATTGCTATTTTATGATTTATAATTAACATGATAGCTTGTATATAGACAATGCAATATCCTTACCTGAAAATGAGGTCCTATTTTAACGATTCATGTTTTGCAAAGTTGAATCTGTGACATGATGTAATTTTCTGTGTTTTGACAGCTGATTGACTGACATTGACACAACAATACGCCATAGAAGACGGAAGTGGACTTCTTCTGTCCCTTACAGCCTCGCTTTGGACTGATCATGGCAGTAGGCTCAATACCCAGCCAGCATATGACAGACCTTCAACGTTGAAATAATGTCAATTCTTGAAACAACATTGAAATAATATGTAATGTTAAATGGCTGAAAAAGGTTAACAAAGACACTTATAAATCAATGTCTTCAACAACATACAAAATAAATTTCTACCTTTTAAATTATATCGCTCATTATATCCCATTATGATCATTATTATTATTTTATTAGCATTTTACAATATTTTGATCATGAAACCTATTCTAAAATCTAAATGTATATGTTAAAATATAATCATTATCATAATTAACAACAACAAAATTAAATACATTTCGCTACGTTACCACGCTGAAACTGTCAGGGTCCTGCTGGAGCCAGGGAAATGCGGGGACCAGGAATCTCTTCAAACACAGACTTTATTGGGACAAAGGAAAGCAGGACACAAATTACACACGAATAACAATTACACATGGCTGGGGACTAATAACCTAATGATGACAAACAAGTACGGGAACAGGAAGACCAAATAAGGGCACGAGAGGAAGGGAAACATAAGACACGGGAAGACAGGACTCGGGGACTCGGGATGCCATGGTGGATCAGGGGAGACCGGCGGCCATGGTGGATCAGGGGACTCGGGATGCCATAACGGATCAGGGGAGTCCGGCGGCCATGGCGGATCTGCCTCCGAGACCTCGGCCCCAGCCCCAGCCCCCACCTCAGCCTCTCTGGCAGGAGCCCTACTACCCCCCCCAAAATTTTCCTGAGGAAATTAGAGGTGGTCTTGGGCTGGGGTTCAGGGGAAGCGGACTCTTGGGAGTGCCTTTGTGATGCAGGAAATGGGGGGCGCTCTGGCAGCGCAGAGCTGGACGGGACCAGCGGAGACTCTTGGGGGCGCCTTCGTGGCGCAGGCACTGGGGGGCGCTCTGGCAGCGCAGAGCTGGACGGGACCAGCGGAGACTGTTGGGGGCGCCTTCGTGGCGCAGGCACTGGGGGACGCTCTGGAAACAGTGCTGGACTGGACCAGCGGAGACGTAGGAGGGCTGGATGGGACCAGCGGGAACGACGGAGAGCTGGACGGGACCAGTGGAGGCACTGGAGGCCACTTGCGAGGAGCAGGCACTGGCGGGCACCTGTGAGGGGCAGGCACTGGCGGGCACTTGCGAGGGGCAGGCACTGGCGTCCACAACATCCCCTCGTACTCCACCAATAACCCTAGGGGTACCTGTGGGATATCCGTACTCTCTGCTGGCGGGCTTGCCTGGGCCGCGAACGGCGGCGTGAATTTCCCCGCTGATGGCGGGCTAGGGAGAGCCGCGGAAAGCGGCTGGCTTGTGTGAGCCACAAACGACGGCTGGTGAAAGGGAGCCGCAAACGACGGCTGGTGAAAGGGAGCCGCGGACGGCGGCGGGCGTTCGTGGGCTGCGAACAGCGGCCGGCTTGCGTGGGCCACGAATAGCGGCTGGTGAGAGGGAGCCGAGGACGGCGGCAGGCTTGCGTGGGCCGCGAACAGCGGTTGGTGACAGGGAGCCGCGGACGGCGGCGGGCTTGCGTGGGCCGCGAACGGCGTGCCTTGGTGAGCCGCAAACGGCATGCTTGGGAGAGCCGCCCATGGCTGTCATGTCTTCGCCGCGAACGGCGGCGGCCTTGGCAGCCGAACCAGCCTGAAGTCTGCCCAGCGGGCTGGGACCAGCCGCAGACGGTGGTGGCCTGGAGCTAGCGGCAGTTGGCTGGTGCGGGTGACGACTTCCATCCTTTGTTAAGGGTCGGTTGTTCTGTCAGGGTCCTGCTGGAGCCAGGGAAATGCGGGGACCAGGAATCTCTTCAAATACAGACTTTATTGGGACAAAGGAAAGCAGGACACAAATTACACACGGCTGGGGACTAATAATCTAATGATGACAAACAAGTACGGGAACAGGAAGACCAAATAAGGGCACGAGAGAAAGAGAAACACAAGACACGGGAAGACAGGACTGACAGAAACAATTTATTTTGGTTGTTTTACCTTATTGCTTCGATCATGATTGGTTAATCTGGCTGTCATCTAGGAAACGGGCCAAGGTCTACTGTGTTTAGATCTTCTTCTGGTCACGTCATATGTCATACAAGTTTGCAACTTTTGTAAGCAGGGGAATGCAAAATGTTTTGTATGCGATTGTGTTTCCAGTCTCCTCCATTCACATGCATATTTATGGGACACAAAGTTGCATTGACAGTGATCTCTGTCGTTTGTAATGTCACATAACCAACTCCCTTTGGAAAAGAATGACTTCCAGTCACTTGTTGAGGGTCTCTCAGCATAAATACATTGTTGTTCTTAATGCTTATCTACATTACTGCTCATTTACATAAAGTTTAACTGCTGGACTTCATCGGCTACGCCAGTCGTCCCAAATCACCAACTCTCATTAAAAATGAATGACTTCTGGTTGCTTTGCCACTGCAAATCGCTGCCGGTGTGAATGACGCTTCAGTATTAAAACAACCCTCCTCTCGGTCAAATGTAATTCAAGGCTTATGTGCCACGTCAAATTAAACACTATTTCAACAAGTCCATATAACTTCATGGTGTGTACATCATGAACGACAAATGAAGTCATTCAAAAGACATATCAGCCTATTCCTCGCCAAATTTACAAAGTCTCTGCAGTTATCAGAGAGTACGGGGATGGAGTTGAATGCAAATCAGAGGTGGTATATGAAATGACAATGAATATATGATCATGAATAATGCAGCCCTTTCTACACCACAATGCTAAGAAAAAGCCCTGAGAGCTGAGAAAGAATTTCAGAATAGAATGCATTATAGAATAAGAATTGAAATAGAAAAGATTGGGGGGGCTTGGCTGTCACAGCGCTGTCACTTCCTCTGTCAGAATAAATCCATCAAACACTGGGAATAAATCAGGCTGCTCTCATTTGCATTGAGCACGGTGAGAAACCCGGGTTCAATAACACATGCTGTTTTGACAAATCCTGCTCTCAGGGATGAAAAGGGCCCGTGAATCCGGAAGCTTCTATTGTCTGACGTTAATGGCTGCGCTTGATACTTAGAGAGCACGTGGAGACAGAGGTCTGTAATAGCGCCTCACATGTGAGATTGAACACAATGCTGATTTTTTTGTTTCTTACTTAATATTCAGACGTTAAATTTACCTGATATTTGGAATGGTAAAGATCATCCATCCATCCATTTTCCAGACATCTTATCCTATAGGGATACAAGTTTAAAGGATTAGTTTGTCTAAAATGACAAATTCTGTCATTTTTTACTTACCCCATATCTTGTTCCAAAACTATTTTCCCCCTTTGAACTCAAATAGAGAATTTTTAAAGAATCTTCACATTGTTTTTTTCATACTAATACTGGAACTTTGTAGGCCCTACTACAAAGATTGTTGGCTCTTTGATTACTTGCTTTATTCCTCTTTTACAACAGTAAATCTCCGTATACAACAGTTCATATTGACCAGCATCTCCAAAAAAGGTTTGTGTTGTTGTTGTTTGTTAATCATGAAGCACTGTTAAAATAGTCTATATGGATCTTATATGTAATATAATATATAATATAATAATAATAAAAATATAATAATGTAATAAACTAAAACTGAAGCAGTAAAAAAAAAAAAACTATATACACATATTTTAAAAAACAACAAAAACAAATACATATAGAATGATTTAAGAACACTTAGGATATAGTGCACAAGCCACCTTGTTTTGTTTTGTTTTTAATGGTGGTTTTATATATTTGGAGATTGATTTGGAGCTTTTGCGTGAAAAAAGTCAAACAGGTCTGGAACAACAAGAGGTTAATGATGTCAATGATGACAGAATTTTCGTTCTTGAATGAACTATTCCTTTAAAACTAAATTAAAATAATCAGTTTTTATGTTATCGTTTTCCCAAGGGAAGAGGGGCGGAGTCCTGTTCAGAGTGAGCATGTGTTTCCAGTACCGTTTCCCTCTCTTTTTTCTCTCTTTTTCTCTCACGACTCAGTTGTCCGTTTCTCGCTCACGCACAGTCGCCTGTGGAGGCGAGGCAGAGCCAGAGATGAGCGGAGTCAATTAGACGAGCAGCAGTGTGTGTGTGTGTGTGTGAATCTCAGAGAAAGATGTGGAACAGTATGGCACTGCAGATGCCGGCATTCCCTCAGTGAGAATGCTTCCATAGGGACGAGGACAGCTGTGGAACAGCATCAGGGGTGTTAACGAGCCTTATCTCACACACACACACACACATGCATAGTAAATGATGCACTTTTACATTAGTGCATAGACATTATGTTCCAAAACCTAGTGAACTGCCTACATAATAAATGTGCTTCCAATATGATGGCTGTCCAAAAAGGTAGGTAGCATAATTATTTCACTTTAGCCAAATTCTAAGGCAGCATTGCATGAATGCAATGCTAGGATGAATTACGCAATTCTGTGATGGCAGAGTTGTGAAACAATGTAAATTCTAAATAAATGTATATTATATTCAGGATTGAATGCATAATATTCTCCGCAATATTTGTTTTGCTAATTATAGAATAGTGTTGTTAGCTTAGCAACATGATAATGTCAAACTTTGCGATTTGTGTGAGGAGTTGCTGTCTATGTAAAGCATTTCAAATCAAGGCAGCAGTAAACAGCAGCTCACTAGGTCTTGGAATGCTGATTCTTAAGCTCATTGCACACTCAGTCCGAAATGTTTTTTTTCTTGTATTCCTCATCCTTTCCTATCAAAATGCATGCTGCGGATGCAAAAACACAGAAAATCGAACCTGATCCGAATGTTTTTATGACAGACGAAAGTTTCTGAGGCAGTGTGTAAACGTGATTGACACAACATGAGGTCGTAGTTATTTTTTAACGTGCGAAAATTTCGGACTCAGTGTGCAATGACCTTTAATATGAACTGCCTTTCCTGTTGAAACCATATGAAATTCTCATGACACACATGGTCACACGCATAATGAGTATTATTCTCTTTGACCTCCGTGGCATCCCAAAGGAAACATTTATTGCTCAGGGGTCATGCTTTCATAGCTCCGGAGACTAAATTGAATTCTCATTTATGGGGTTTATTTAATATTTAGTTTGTCTCAGATGTTTCTCCTGAAATTCTCTAAAATTATTTTCTAAAGTATATGTGTGTGTGTGTGTGTACATTCTTAACTACTCCCTTTCAACCGCCATACTACTGTGAGCTCGAGAAAGCAAGGATGTACGCTAAAATCCAACCATTCCCTCTCTTTTTCCTCGGTCAGTATTCCGTTTCATTCAGAAATAATTCAAAATACTGAAATAAGTGTTTTCAAATGCATTTGTTTTCTGAACCAAATCGATTGAATTTGCATCAAATATATTCCTTACACACATTGGCAGAAAAAGGCTATCAAGTGTTTCAAGTTCTCTTTTGTTTTATTTTACAGGCCACAAGATGAGCAGATACATCATTTAAAAAAAGAAATAAAACTGATATTTGCTTGTCAAAAAATATTATACAATTTTCTCAATACAGATTTTTGTACAGCATGTAACAGAAATGAGTTGTAATAGAATCATGATCTTGTAATATAGATGAATGGGATACAGGAGCTCCATACTGTCATCCACAAGCCCATCTTTATACCCAATAAATATAAACTGTGTATATTATATTATTGATAGCCAGGCATAGTAAATACCAGGGCACAATTTCAATTCATTTTCATGTCATTTCAGGTACGTCACTGTGCTACACACACACACACACGCACACATACACGCTCACACACACATGAAGCTGAGCACTGAAGCAGGCGTAGGCCAGCAATCAAAATCACAGTTGGATAACAACAGATTCCTGGCCACCTCGAAAAGAACATAAAGACGGGAATGAAAGCGGATGAAGACAGGGCTCATTGTCCTTGGCAGGAAAGAGAGACAGTGAGAAAGAGGGATGGCTATCTGATCGGGCCGTGTGAGAAACACTGTAGAGAGCCACTTGACATTTGGCCTGATTCAAACAGCTCTGCTGAGGGAAGCTACTCTGACAGACTCTCTCTCTCTCTCTCTCTCTCTCATGCACACAAACACACACCATCTCTATCTGTGAGCGCTTTTTTTCTTTCAAGCAACCTAGTGCCGTCCTTTTCAACTCACTCTCTGTCAGCTTCCTTTATCTTTTTTAACCGCACTCTCCATTTCTCTCTCAATGTACGTTTTTCCTCATCAAAATTTAAGCAGAACAAAAAGCTGCATCCAAGTCATGTATCTCTGGACAGTTTCAGCCTCTGAGAAAGCACCTGACAACATATATTTAAAAAAAATAAATAAATAAAATAAAAGAGTGTGGGGGATGGGGATGCACTTTATGGAACATCCATAATGGTAGACTAAAGCAAGTAATGATACAAAGAGTGGACAAAATAACATGAAACACCAAACAGCATATAAATATCAAGGAATTAATAAGAGTTCATTCACAACATGTTCTTGTTGGAATGCTAAAGGAACAAACCTTTCCAATTCTTTAGTAATAAAGGGGGTGGAATCTACTCTTTGTGTTCCAGAAATTTACATAAAAATTCAAAGATGTTCTGATTTAGTGATTGGCCATGGAAGGTGACTTTATCCTGGCAGCCATGAAATTACTCTTGCATTTGTTTAGTAGTGTGCATGGAGACATTATAATCCTGTAATTATGGGGCATCACAAGTGAATGGTGTTTTTGCTGTCTGATGCTTAAAAATGCCTTTTGTGAATACTTGGTAAGAGAAATACTGATTCATATAGCCTACGCTTTTTGATGCTGTACTTTATATGTTTTTGATTGTCAGAGTGCACTGAGTTGCAACTTCTGTTTGTCTTTGCCAATGCATTTTTACTGTTTGGCATGTACTATCATTATTTTTGATCCCGTCTCCCTTGACAAATAAATAATTTAGCAATTTTTGACATGGATGCACCAGCAATTTTTATACAAACTATTCGGCTTTAAAAGCCTGTTAGTCGCCTCACTTTGCTTTGAAACCTCTCATATCAAAGTGCTAACTGTCAGACCTTTTTTACACCTGACATGTTTTGTAATTGGCAATCAACCTTATAAACTCTGCTTTGTAGTTACAGTCATGTAATGGCGATTTAATTGCTTCAAAGTGAAGCTCCTTTTCCATGTGGTGTTTCCATTACTTCGTCCACCCCTATCTAGTGACCATAATAGGTTAAGACAACTGGTTTCTATGATGTGTACATAAACGTGCCTCATATGTTTCCAAACCATGTCATAATTAGAGGAGTCTTTCTATTTGAATCCTTGATGTTATGTTGCATCCAGAATGAGAAAATATACACTTGCACTTAATTACTTGAGTCTGGGAGATCACTGGATAAGGGCAACATGATAGGGGAAGTCTGCACAGAAAAGATAGCACCCATTTTTTGCTTGCTGACTGAATTAATCAGCATGCAGTTCACTAGTGTAGGACACAAACGCTCTGGAAGATGGTGGAATTCTGTAAAACCAGATATGAGACGACACCTTTCATTTTGCAACCTTGAGGTAGCACTACCATCAAATAGTTAGTCAGGTTAGTCAAGCTTTAACTCGCTCATTTTCCAAATTCCAGATCTGTATTACATTAGCACACAGTTAATAAGGGTTGACAAAACTTCAAATTTGATCAATCATCATTGATTACCTTGGGTAATGCTGCATAGACAAAAGGATAAAGAATGCTAATGTAGCCTAAATAAAGCCAGTGCACTGGTTGAAGTCAGAGGAAGGCTGCCACAGAGTAGCTAGGCCGAGGTGAACCAGGAAAGAGCCCTGCACAGGATGTGCGGTAGTGTTGGATCGTTCCTTATTTCATTACAGGGAAAGCTTTATAAATTCACAGAATGGAGAGGAAGGGGGCATAGTGATAATATTTGCATTTCTCCTTTTCCCCCTCTATCTCTCTATCTCTGCCCTCCCTACCTCCTTCTAATACCCCCTCCCCCTGCACCCCCCACTTACTGCAGAGTGACTTTAATCATCACTTTCGCCAAAACACATTAAGCCGTTGTGTGTCCGGGGGAAAAACAGCCCTGCGCTCTCCAAGCATCACATTCTATTTGCAACAGTGATGCATAGCTGGTGCATTACTTTGGAGATTAAAAAGGATATGCTGAATATCAATAGAGTGTGTCTGATGGATGACTGTCCTGGCCCACAATAAAGGGACATCCAATAGACCTACTTGGGAGGAGGTGCGTACATTTACCAAAAAGAAAAGCAGCTCCACACTCAAACACTCACACACCCGCACACACTGACGAATACACAAATGACAGCACAGACACTCAGACAGCTATAGCAACTGCTCAATCCTGTACTCATGTTTAGTAAAACAACACCAACGCTTAATTATTTATTTACTTTTTTTTGTTCAGGAAGGATAACAAAGTCGTTTGCATACATTAAACCCAGGCCAGCAGACAATGTGATTCCTCCTAGGTCGCGGGGTGGTCGTTACAGCATTGGAATGGATGGCGATGTAAAGTGCTTCAGAGCTTTTGCCCAGAAAGACATGGAGGTGATGAATTGAGCACAAACTGAAGGACATGAACCACAGAAAGGACTGTTAGGGCGCTATGACATTATTCCACAGCAGAGAAAATGGAATGGGGGGGGGGGGGGTTAAGGGGATGGGGCAAGGGATAATCATGAGTCCAGAATCTGACATCAGCAAAAGGGAATCTTGGTCAATTCGTTCATGTGAGTTCCCAACTTGACCTGCTGCCCTTCAGAAGGCTGTATGGTTGAACGCTTGCCTATATGTAGGTCCTCAATGCCCCCACGGTTCACCCAGGCACCCAACTCTGGCTGTTGTGTGATTGCTGAGGTCCTGCAAAAACCCCCATTCCCATTCCCATTCCCAAACCCATTCCCATGCCAACACCCTGTGATAGCGACCCGTCAAAGTTAAAGTCCATTCCCTCTGTTGAGTCCATGAAGTCGTTCAGGAGGATGGATTCCACATCGCAATCCAGACTGCTCTGGTGCACATCCATTTCCAGCTCGGACTGCAACCGGTTGTGAGGATCCTGGTGATGGTTAGCTTGGTGGTTGCCATGATAATTAGGATTCTGTGATGTGTGGTGGTAATACCCTTGCCAGGGTTCTGTCATGCCCTGGTGGAGGTGGGAACCTGGGTAGGACTGATGGCGAGGGTGGGGGGCTGAAGCCAGGCGACAAGGGTCTTGGGGTACATCCAAGACACTGGCAGGGTTAGGAGGCAGGGCAGTAGAAGGGAGGTGAGCACGTGAGCCATAAAGGCTGGGTGATTTGTGGTTGTAGGGTTGCAACATGTCATTGTTCACCCTGGGAGAAAGGTCTGGTTGTCTGGAGCTGTTGTGTTGCAGGTGATTGTGCATGTGGTTAGGATTGGGACTAGCATTGAGTTTGTGGTCATGAGATTGAACGTAGTCATGGCCACGGTGGTGTTTGTGATGATTGTAGTCAAGACTTGGGTGATGCTTATTATGAGCTTGATTGGGATTGTGATGATGGCTTGGGTTTTGCTCATGGGTTACTCCATGGCCGTTGTGAAGACTCTGACTGGAACTGCGATTGTGGCCATGCTCTTGGTTATGATTGTGATTCTGGCTTTGATTGTGGCCGTGAGAGTGCACGGCGCTGTTAGATTGTGACATAAGGGAATGGGATGCTGCTCCTTGCCCCACAACCATGTCCTTACCGCAGTATTGTGGCCCTCCTGCAAGCAGACTTTCAAGGGCATTGTTCTCCGAGTATGCCCTAAGAGCACGCTGGAAGCTGGTAGGCTTGTTTTCCTGAATTGTCTGCATAGGCGTATGATGCCTAAGCATGCCCATGGATGGTTGGCCATAGACTGTTCCACAGTAGGATGTCTCTCCTTTGGGTCCAGGGCCATAGTGATAGCCATTGCGCTTAAGTGGTAGAGGCTGGGAGAAGCCCTCTTCCAAGCTGATGGCTCCAGTTAGATCAGCTAGGTGTGGGAGCTCGACAGATGGACAGTGTCCCCCTGTTCCCAGGGCTGGAGATCTTGTGCTGGTGGGGCTAGGGTAGAGTCTTGGGGAGGCTGAGCAGGAAAGTCCTCCTTCCTCTGGTTCATCAGGTTCTGTCTCAGCCAGAATTGGAGACAAGCATCCACTTAACGTTGACGCAGAAGAGCTTGTTCTGGAGTGGAGGTCTGTCCAAGCATCAAACTCTTCACCCCCAACTCCCATTACTCCCTTACCAGCTGGGCTTCCATGTTCTGGTGATCCCTGTATTCCAGGTCCTCCAAGCTCTCGGCCCATTCCCACAGCTCCTGCTCTCTTCCGGCTGACTCGGCCTCGGCTCTTCAGGTATTTAGTGCCATTGTCCATGGATACAGCTCGTCTTCGAGGCCCTTTGCCCATCTTTCCACCCTCTGGGTTAAGCATCCACCAGGAACTTTTTCCTGTTCCCTCATTTTGAACACGGATGAAGCGGGTATGTAGGGAGAGGTTGTGTCTGATGGAGTTCTGTGGGAAGGAGAAAACAGGAAGAAACAAGATAGAGGCATTAGTGATTTTCAATGGAGGTTTACTAACATTGTGTGTCTTAATCTTTGGTAGAAAAATAAGATATTTAAACACCCTTTTTCACGCCAAGGCCCCCTGGTAAATGAGAGAGACTGGGCAAGGACCCCTATTAAATATTCATAAAACTGAGTGTTACATTAAGCCTGACCTATAATAATATACTTTAAAAACCATATCAATATATTTAAGTACTTTATTATGACAAATACAGTACAGTGTCCAAATTATCATTGATGATATACACATTGTACACTATCATTGTTTTACTTTTTTTTTTCAGACAGTAATTGATGGACGCCCCCTGCTGAAGACCCCTGAACTATGGTATATTACAAGGATTAATTTTCAGTGGTATACAAATATACAAAAATGTGTTTTTAGAAGTATTGTGTATCAAGTAAGTATGATTCAAATCAACAGATTTTCAAAATAAAACCACTGAGGGTGCTAATCTCACAAGAATTATGCAAGTTTCTATAAAAACTCTAAAGCAGCTCGGGTCACTCATTGTAGGAAGAGGTGAAACCCCTCTTGGCTGCTCAGGCAAATCAATACTGTAAGCAGACCAGCTCCTGCACGGCACACGCTTTCTCTGACTCACGCTGCAGCTAGCCAAGCCAAGTCCACACGCACATCAAACCGTAGTCAAGGTTACCCAAATGAATCACACGTGGCAACCTGATCACAGACGCCTCTATCGATTGCAGTCTTGGGGAAATATGAGGGAAAGCCAGAGAGTGAGACGAGAAAGCAAAAACGAGGCGTGATTTTGGCACACTAGCTATCCTGGAGGAGCACCAGACAAAGGAAACCAGAGAGAGAGAGAGAGAGAGAGAGGGAGAAAAGGATTCAGTGGTACAGATGCAGAAGAGAAATCTCTTTGGTGTACAACAACAATGGAGTCAAGAATGTTAATGATAGTTATAGTCTCGGATGTGAAGTGGTCAATACATTGTTCCAGCTGTGCACTATAGCAAGTATGACATGAAACACCTGTTCACATACAGTAGCTATTGTGTATACTACCACACAGAACTCACAGAACCTTAGTTATTTCATATTAGTATATCTTCCAGATTCAATAAATATGATTTGAATTAAATTACATTTATTTAATTTGTATTATAAAGGCTCAAGGCTGTACTATATAGAAAATAAAGTCACAGCAAAAGCTTTTTGCTAAACATTCCTCTTGCATCTTGCCTAACAATTAACTTTATATTTCACACTATAGCAAGGTCTTGCATATCTTATAACGTCATTACTTCAGTGTAAAGTTTCTCAATAGCATGTTTAAAGTATTTATTCATTACCTCCATAGAAATAATTCAAACCAACAAGATATTTATTGACTAATTTTATATATGGGACCCTGGACCACAAAACCTGTCATAAGGGTCATTTTTTTTGAAATTGAGATTTAAACATCATCTGAAAGCTAATAAAAAGCTGACAGTGAATAAATAAGCTTTCTGTTGATGTATGGTTTGTTCAGATAGGACAATATTTGGCCAAGATACAACTATTTGAAAATCTGGAATCTGAGGGTGCAAAACAATCAAAATATGAGAAAATCGCCTTTAAATTGTTCAAATGAATTTCTTAGCAATGCATATTACTAATCAACAATTAAGTTTTGATATATTTAAGGTAGGAAATTGTTTTTTTGATTGGCTAGAGCAGTGGTTTTCAAACCTTTTCCTGGGGACCCACAGAACTGCACATTTTGCATGCATCCCTGATTTACACGCCTGATTCAGATCATCAGCTCATTAGGAAAGAGCTCCATGAACTCAAATGAGTGTGTCAGATAAAGGAGACATGCAAAACTTGCAGAGCAGTGGGTCCCGAGGAACAGGATTGAAAATCACCGAGCTAGAGAATGACTACAAGTCATCGTAAGAAAGAAATACAAACAAAAAGAATGAGGCCGACTACTCTGAGACAGAACAGCATCGAAATACAAAACAGACTAGAACAGTTTGTTCCTAACCATCCCTGAACAAAGCAAAAGGGCCAAATCCCTCAATCTTCTTCTCCCTGTTGCATGCTCTTGTCACAGTATTCTGGTGCGCACACCATGGGCGTGCCTAAAATCCAGGGGACCCGGGACAAAATAGTTATGTTTGGTCCCCTCTCCCACAGACGAGAAGGGCCTGGGACAATATTCTTAGTTCTCCCTTCTTGGGCAGGTAGATGATCAGAGTTTCAACTGATCATCTTAATTGATTTATGTTTCCCTCTCTGTTTCTTTTCATCATCTGTCCGTCAAATTTTCAACATTACCAACAATGCATATAATGTGTTGACGTGTACACAGCAACAATGTAGTGAAAGCTCCACTCCCTACAAACACACACCGTCTCTCTCAAAGCTGCATAGCCTCTTCACACCCTCCTTCACTCAGATTCCCTCGTTCTCACACTCATTCATCTCTTTCCCTGTGTCCCGCATCTGTTTATCACTCCCTTTTCGCTCGCCCTCCATCCCGCCACAAATCACACTACTAATTTCATTCACCTGCTCTGACTGAAGAAAAAAATGCAAATAAGACAAAACAAATCTACTTCCTGTCCCTCAATCATCCACAATACAATTACGCTTCAAGTGCATCTATCAGCCCATCTATACTCCATAATCCCCCATCGCACCCCCTTACGGAAAGCAGTCTCTTGTTTTCTGTAGTGATTCTGAGAACCATTACCGCTCACACGAGTGGTCAGATATCAGTCACTGAAAAGAGCCAATTACCTTGGCAAAATTTACACTACAGCTGGATATCGACTGTAAAGCAGGCTAATCTTGGAGAGCGTGCTGTTTCAGTGTCACCTCACACCTGAGGGGCTAATTCTTCCCCCAACACCGGTGGCGGATTTGCTGCATTTTGCGCCGCTCCCATTCAGAGCGGTGAGAAATTGGATAAGCAAGATGTATTTACGTCCCCTCACCCCCCAGGTAGGGGGTTTTATTCTCCTTCGGTTATTCTGCCAAATTACACGAGCCCCCGTGCTGGTGAAAGAGCCAGATGCTTCCTGGGCTGACTTAATCAAAGCCAAATTGAAGCGCGGTGTCACGAGTGGGAACTGCGTGCCGAAACGACCTGCACGAGGTGATCTGAGCGCGACGCCCTGACAGCTCCGGCAAGCGCGCTCTGTTGCGGGGGTAACCATGACTACTGTGGAAACGGGAAGAGAGGAGCTACGTGCGAGAAGCGGGGGGAAGAGAGAGGCAGATGCCGTTTGATGCTGCAGGTAAACTGCAAACATCCTTTCATCTCTGACAGTCAGACGACTCGCCCAACTCGCTAGAGAGCTTCAATCATCGGCAGTCACACCGTCGCTTGAGCTGTCTCAGAGGAACAGTGATTAGCAAGTCAACTATAGGCTGCATGACTTCACAGTAGCTACCAGCACCCCGCCACTCCGCGGCTCAGCTCACCAAACAGCCGTCTGCACATGAGCTTGTTGTAGAAAGCTTGCATTTTTAAAACATGACAACTCTCAGACTTGAAAGGCCACGAGTCGTCGTTTAGTCGCTGAAAAGATCCGCTCTTTGCCCTTAGTGTCTCCATTAAGACGGGGGAAGAGGTAGAGCGCTGGGTGTTTGATGAAAGCAGATTATTCATGAAGTCACAATTGCTGTGGTGGTGTGGCCTGTTGTGAGCGTTATAAATAGCAGGTCTGTGGTTCGGAATTTGACCCAGACACCTTCAAGCTCTTCTGCCTCTGAGTCATTCGCTGGCCAGCAATGTAGCCGTCTGCTTGTGACCTGCTTTGGCTATCACAGATACTCTTCTGGTTAGATCTGCAACTACTAACTGACACTCTCTTATCAAAGCATACATAAAGTCCCAGTGTAATGCTGCGGTAATGATGACCTCTCTATGAAATATGTGGTATAAGAGTATTAAATGATTAGTGTCGACAATAACAACACAGTTATTTGGTCAGCATTATTGGTGTATTCTGACAAAGACGTTTTGGATGTTTCACCAGTAAAGGATTTTTGCCTTCTGCAAGGATGAGATGTAGAGTGATCAGGCACATGGCATTTAGACATTATAACTTCTTGATTTACGGTCTGACAATGACAATAAAGCTTGGATTCATGGTCAAAGATAGTTGGCAATATAAAGTAAGCAACATGTTGGCGATGCAAAAAAAAGTGCAACGACTACCAATGGGAAAAATGTCTGTGACTCTCACTGCCACCTGATACTGGATACAGGATACAGTTGAGTAACGTCTACTAGTGGCCAAAATTGACATCAGGTAGCATTTTAATCACAGGCATTTTAAACACCCTGCTAGTCAAACACACACATTAAGGCTGAGATTCCTAAAAGAAACAGTGTGCTCAATGGAGAAAACGTTTAAACACATACACACAATCGCTCTAACCTGATATACAGACACTTTCAAATATGCCCGGCAAACCGGAAAAATCTGGCAATCAGGTTTAATCCCACTCCAGCCTGCATAATCCAGAGAAATCTAGGGCTAATCCTGGTTAAATCTGGCGGCCCCTTAGCTGACTATAACCCCTGGAACACAACAGAGTAAGAGGGATTGAAGGGATCATATGTTGGCCAGGCAGGAGGTGTGTAGAGGAAGAGTGATGACGGCCGTAATAATCGGCATTGATGGAAAATTAGGAGAGTTTCATTGCATAACTAAATAGACTGCAGATTAGATTCAGGGTACCCATGCTTCCTTAAAGAAATGGCACATTCCACCATTGATTCATTAATAACTACATACCAACTACTACCAGGCTAAATTAGACCCTTGTTACTTGCAATGCTGTAGTCATTCTGGCATTTTCTATAACAGAAAATAATAAAACAACTGTCTACATTTTTATACTTCCAAGTCTTGTACCCTTTTTGTGGAATGGAGCAACTAAATGACACTGCTCACAATTTTACCATCTTTTGTAATTTATGCTAGTGCGTAGCTTGGTACATTTCGTCAAATTGAGGTTTATGAACCAAGATCATTACCTATGTATTTGACCGCCTGGCGCCATTGGTCGCCTCCGCCCTGTTGTTTTCGTGTTAGGAACATCTGCCCACGACAAGCCATAAAAAGGGCTGCTTTTACATGGAAAGCTCAGCCTTAACAATTGCCCTGACACACCAAAAACAAAATATCATACAGCGAGAAAGCAAGGGTTTCGACACTTACATTACCACAGTGGTTTGTTTTGAAATCAGGGACAATTTGCGATTGTATCCAGAGAGTCAAATATATTGAAGGGGTGTACAAAGATGTCACAGTATCAAACAAATATGAAAAAGACAGATGTGACCTGTGACCTGATTAGCTCCCTAGTCAGATAATCTTTTCCCAAAAGCACCTATTGATGAATACCCAGAATATGATCCATTCAGAGTGGATCCAGAAAGGAGCTTTAATCAAATGATGCTATGATACAGTGTTTCAGTCCACTATTCATTGGTGTAGGCCTTGGATTAGAGCCCTTGCATCAACTTCACTATGGGCAATGAATGGGATTTGGAAGGATCACGGCTCATTTTTCACGCAAGGTCACGTAAAGTGCCTTAGATTTCATTCAGTTTCTGAGCAGCACAAAAGGTCATAGCTATGGTCGCACTTCAGTAGAAATAAAAGACAGCATTTCAGACGCTATCTACCTGGAAGTTTTAGCGAACTATTCCAGGTAGCATTTGCCAAGCGATCTGTTTCTCATTTTAAAGAGCGTTCTAATTTACTGAGCAGACTCCTCCGAGTATTCCAGGCAGCGTTCTGTTTTACATTCTGCCCAGTGTTCCATTCGACGCGGTCCGGGACGCACGGCTCGTGTGTTGGGGGATTGTTCTGTCGAGCATTCTCGCGCGCTCGCAGGACTGGAAAAGCTGTTTTCAGCCGCGTTCACCCATTATTTATTAATCCATTTCACACAGCCAGCAGTCATTATGCATGCTACTGTCAATGGGTATCTCTCTGCCTCGCATTTATTTGATAATAAGCACAAGTGGGGTAGGAGATAAAAGCGCTGACTGCGTTCATTGTGCGAGAGGGAGAGAGCGAGAGAGGACTCCTGCAGGCGAGGAGACTTAAAATGAGAGTTCTGTGTGGGAACAGGGCGCGTCTGCTAAGCCTGTCTGGAGGCAATCGATGGAAATTAGCCAACGCTAAAGATGCACTTCCTGTGAGTGATGTCACGGGCGGTGCTCGGCTGTTTGGGGAAAAAGAAAGAACTCACAGGCGATTAATGCGAACGGTGGAGAGCAGAGAGTGGTGTGGGCAATGTGACGGATAGAGCGATATGAAATTATAGGATCGAACAGTCCTAATACATGATAATGATGCTAACGGACGTTTGCTAACAGCGTTATTTCTTGTTAATACAGAATGTGTTTTTATGTATTCATTCGTTCAGTAAAACATGTTGACTCCAAGTTTAGTCTTTATTAGGCACCCATGTTGTTCCAGCCACGTCTGTTACAAAACACCATACGACTAAAGGCTGGAATAAACTACACATTTACCTAGATTTTGTCCCTATTTACAGTCTGGAGAAGTTTTCTGCAAATTTGATTTGATAGGTTTCACAGAAAATCACAAGGTGTACGATGGACACAGAGTCCATTTTTTAGCTAGTCAGAGGATATGAAACATGTTTGCTACTTTGAGCCGATTTTATAACGCATGCTGTTTTTACTTGTCATGTGTCTCCTTACAACAAGGCATGTATATCTGCATGAGTTTGTTGTGATTGGAACGACCTGAAAGTGTGGTAGTGTGTGATCCTCAGTCGTTTAGTGTATGCCCGGTTTTTCTTCTGTAACTATTTACAAAGCCGGCGAGTGCATGATACCTAGTGTAAGCTAGTGTGTTCCAAAACATTGACAAAATTCAAATTTAGAAGATATAAGCATTCAAAACGCAGTCTATACGCCAATACGAATCAACGATTTTCATGAAATCAGTCTGCACTCAGCTTCAGATTTTCTAACCAATCAAATGCTCTCTAGAATCTAAAGCGTCCTTCCCCTTATACTATAAAATGCACTAAAGCTGCACCTGAAAATTTGTTTACACATTTAATTATATTATTCATGGTGACGGGCACATATTGCACTACATAGGGGATAGGGAGTGATTTAGAGAGTTTAAACATGCTTTCCATTGGGGTGAATAAAGTCTGGTTTCAAGTCAGTGTCACCTGAACTGCCACAGTGCACACAGTGTGCTCCGGTCCAGAGACACAATATCGCAGAGCGGATCAAGTGCATGAGTCGGGACGGACTCATGCACTCATGCAAATGGTTAGACATCCTTAGTGTTATAATCAGCAATGATAAGGACAAGCGATAACACCGGTGCCATGCATCAGCATATATTACGATTTTCAAACTGTATTACTGAAAGTATGACTGTTTCTTTCTAGTAGTAAAAGTTATATACCAAATCTCAAGGGAAGTCTAAGTGGCTGTCACACGCTGTCAAATGCTGCAATGCAAACAAAACTCTATTGGCTAACTTCCTGTTTCAGTGGAAATTACGTCAACACACTGAAAGATGTTGCGAGTTTCAAGGCACTTTTTCAAGGCAGTGTTCCTACATCACACAATAGATTTGTGTGAGGAACAGACCGAAATTTAAGTCGTTATTCATCATTGTTCATAATCTTCAGCTTAAATTGGCCTGCCACACAAAGTCTGACATAATTACTCCAAAAACCCCATCGGTTGTTGCATGTTATAACTGAATGTGATGCAGCGGTTTGAATATGGAAAATGCCATTTGAAAGCTGCAGTGTTGATTTTCCATCACTGTTTTCCATACAACATCGAGACGCCTTGACAATTCTCCTTTGGTGGTCCAGCAAAAATAAATAAAAAGAGCATTTGAGTTTAGGATGACACAAGAGTGAGTAAACAGCAGAATTTTAATTTTTGGCTGAACCTTTAATGTTTTGTCTTCAAATCGACAAATTAACTAAATTAGACATTGTTAACAATGGAAGCCCAGCATTTGTATCCTGAAAACAGAGCATCATTACAGCCAACGCTTTGACGACAGAAGGCCTCTCTCTCTGCTCGCTTCCCTGTGGAATGCCCACCCACCAGAGGGACCGGGACGGAAGGGAGGGGCCGCGTCTGGAGCTCTAGCCTAACCTGAGAGAGGTAGACTGGGCACGGAAAAGAAGCCGGGGCCCCTGGGGGCCTGTAGGTGGGAGCAGCCAGCTAGTGCGCTTCATCCCCTTGGACCGAGCTCTAATTGGAGCTGCTGGGCAAGCCGGGCCAAGTTCCCTGGGAACGGGGAGAGCCTGAGGGAGGGAGGGAGAGTGGGAGGAAGTGAAGGATGGACGGATAGAGCAAAAAGAGGGGAGGGAGGTTTAAAAATAGAGCAGGCAGATTAAGGAGCATCTGAGAGCGGTGCAGGGGATCGGAAAATCCGCCCTGCATGCCAGAGCTGACCAGACCTTCGGGGCATGAAAGCCAGCTCTTTGCCATTGCGGAGCAGGGCACGGCGTAGCACAGCCGCCCCCTGGCATACGTTTGCCCGGTCGTCGCGTGGCACGCGGCCCAGACTGGGGCAGCGCTAAGAGCAGCGTCAGCCTGAAACCATGACGATCCCTAGCTAAGCTTTCACACAACAGGTGGAGAGAACAGACACCTGTGGGAGATCGCACAGACTCAGAGGAACTGTCTTACACCTGGGTCCTATGCGCAGATGCACACCTCTTGTTGTGACACAAACTTTGCTGTGATAAAACAACATAAAATAATACTGAATAATTGTACACGGTTTTAAAAAAAATGATATATTGATTTCTTGTTTTCCATAAAAAGGATCTGAACAGCCTTAAAGCAAGATAAATTCACATGAGAAGCAAAATTGCATAAGATATGAAGACTTATTTTGCTTACCCCACTGGCAATGTTTTTCTTCTTGTGTTAAGCACAAATATAACCAAATGTATTTGATACTTAAAATATAATAAAAAATGAAAAATACATAATCTGGATTATAAATAAATTTATCTGGTCACATTTTATTTTAAGGCCCAATTCTCACTATTAAGTATAATGTTTGCCTCAGTAAACTCCTGATTTGCTTCTTATTAATAGTTAGTAAGGTAGTTGTTAAATTTAGGTAGGGTTAAGGGATTTAAAATATGGTCATGTAGAATAAGGTATTAGTATCTGTTTTATAAGTACATAATAAACAGCCAATACGCTAGTAATATGCATGCTGGTTAATAGTGATAAATAAAGTGTTATCATTTATCTTATTTTAAGATAGTTTGAATGTGTTTACTGAAACAATAAGACTAAAATACAGATTAATAGGTAACACTTTAATATAGGGACCAGTTCTCACTATTAACTAGTAGCTTATTAGCATGCATATTATTAACATATTGGCTATTTATTAGTACTTATAGAGCACATATTCTGCATTTAGTAAGGTAGTTGCATAACAACTACCTTACTAAATATTAATAAACAGCAAATCAGGAGTTTATTGAGGCAAAAGTTGTAATTAATGGTTTGTTAATAGTGAGAATTGGACCTTAAAAGAAAGTGTGACTGATTAAGAAAATTATTTTTGCAGTGTGGGTCTTGATGCACAATTAATATAACTACCTTTGAATAACTAATTAATTTGGCTTGTGACTAACTGCGAAGGTAAATAATAGTGAATAAATGTATAGACAAAATGCAAGCTACTGATTCACAACAACCAAGCAGCATTTCTTCAGTCTTTTGTGCCGCCGCTCTCTCCACGAGCAAAAACACGAGCGTGCGCAACTATGACTGACTTTATCATCGAGCACAAAGTCATCCTCTGTTCTAGGCAGAGCATGCACAATTAATTAGTAAATCATTAATTAAGTCACGCATCGATTATTCCGGTTGCAGGGCGTGGAATGAGCTGATCGCTTTAATCAAACCCCAAACAGATTGGGAAGCACCTGGTCACATGATTGTTAATTAAAACCCGCTACATTAATACGTTTAAGACGCATCCTTTAATATTCAAGTTGATGAAAAAGGACAAAAGACTCTTATATGAATTGCATACACAAAGCCTCCCTTTTAGCACTCGGTTACATACATGCACACACACACACACACACACACACACACACTCGTGCTCTGTTAGCCTGGCACATAGGGTCCGCTCATTACAACAATGCCAAGCTACCGGTTGCTAAGGAGACCTGTGGGAGAGGGAGTGATCCTGTTGCTATGGCAGCAAGCCTGCTTCCTGCCAACTGTCTTTCCCCATGAGACCTGACCATAGTAGGCAGAGAAAGACAGAAAGAAAGAAAGGAAGACAGGGAATTGAATGTAGGAGAGCCGGAGTGCGCGCGAGGGTGCGTTGGGGGTGTAAGAGGGGTTATGGGTATGATGTTGAAAGAGAAAGACTTTATAAAGAACACAGCAAGCGGGGTAGCGATGGAGGAGGGGTGGCAGACAAACCACAAAACCAGGGGAGAGAATGTGCTGGGAAAATTGATAGAGTTCGAAAGAGGGAAAATAAAAGAGGCGCTTGTAAAGAGACTGAGCGAGGGCGCCTTCCGGAGCGCCATTTTCAGCCGTTCTTTCCCATGAAACGACTCGCCGGCTTACCGCGCCGCGTCCCATTGTGCTCGTCCGCCGGCGACGGCACAAGATGGCCGCAAACTACCTCTAATTGTTCAAAGCGAACACTCGAACGCCACCTCCCAGCATGCACTTTGTTGTGAAGCGACCCGGCCCTGCTCATTAAACTACCCTCAAACTGGCCTGGCTTTTGGGAAGTTTGTGGAACCGTATCCCGTCTTTCCTCATTAAGCGCTACTGCACGTCGCGGCTCCCATTTATCAAATCTACACCTGATATAAGCAACGTGTCATCACAGGTGTGTCTGATAAAAGACTTGACAGAATACAAATTAATTATGCTGCACTGCGCAAAGGATTCATTAAACACAAATTCAGAGGAGACGCAAGAAACAACATCGCAACAAATCAACACTGCGGTGGATACAACATCCTGGAGCAAGACGAGACCATGGCCGTAACCAGGCTTTGAAAATTAGCGAGGGTTAGGATTTGTGCTATAATAATAATAATAACCCCTACAAATACAACTCATTAAATACACTAAACACTTTAAAAGAGACAGACATGTAGATGCTTGTGAAAGATGTTTTCTCTGCTTTGGAATAATGAGCATTGTTAAATTATATCATATTGCACCATTACTATCAGTTAGGGGTGGATAATTTCATCAATTGTTTATTATTCATGCAACAATACATATTACTCAGGGGCGAACTTAACATTTAAGCGAGGTAAGCAGCCGCTTAGGGCCCCGGGGAATCAGGAGGCCCCATCTGATATTGGCGAAACATATTTGCAGCATTGAGCAATGTAGCCAATCACAGACATCTGTTGATTTCTTGAATGCAATGACCAGAAGTGTTTGAGTTTTTGTCAAGTGCTGAGTTCTGCAAGCTCGCGAATCTTCTCATTATAACAAAGTGTAGATACGATGTAAATAAGAGATCCATTGTGCAGTGGAAAGTCCTGAGATCACAATGAACTGAAGTGAATGACAGCTTTTAGTGATTATAGAGGGAGCACTCTTGCGTTCTAGGCTGTGTAATATGTCACAGAGATATTCACCTCAGTAAAGAAAAGTATTGTGTTTCAAGTTATAATTTTATTTATCTTGATGTTTCAAAATTACTGTCTTGCGTGCTTTTCCTAAGTGCATATGCACCGGTTTTATTTATTTATTTTATTAATTAATTTATTTATTTTTGATAATGTCTTCTTTTGTGATCTGAAAAAAAATAAATAAATAAGGTAGCCTAATATGACTTTAGAACAGCATCAGGCTGACTAATTATTTACTGGTTGTGAAGGGGAAAATAAACTATAAACTATAAGAGTGAGCGTGCAAAAAAAAAGGGTTAGGCGGAAAAGAGCACATAGTTATTATGTTGGGGCCCCATACCTGGAATTTGCTAAGGGCCCCCAAATCACTAAGTCTGCTCCTGTTATAGTTTAATTAATAACCATCGCTATATAAATGATAACGTCTTGTGCTCTTATGAATGTTTTGGCATTACTTGAAAATTTAACTACTATACTGGATGAAACAGCATAGACTTCTTTGCGGCTTGTGTTTGCATATTTCATTTCATTCTGTAGCCTACAGATCTGTGTAATCGTGTCAAACGGTACTGTTTTTGATAGTTTTTATAAAGTTTCTGACAGATTATATTGTGATGTTTTTTGCGTTTTCCGTACCAAATGTGGTATTCTGTCAGCAATAACCTGTCCGTGGGCTTTTTTTAATTACTGTCAATTTAAGTGCTCATGATGCAGTGTTGCCAGATACTGCTAAGAAAACAAATAAAAAGCAAACAGAAATTAGTTAAAGTATTTTGTAAATAAGATACTGATATCGCTAACCCAAAACTGCAACTTCCCACTTTATTGACTTTCTAAAGTGTCAAATTAGGTGGGTTTGGACAAGTCCAAAACTGCTTATAATAGCTGGATCTGGCAACACTCGCTCACGACTCTCTCAAGCCTCGATCACTCCGTCAGCATCTCGCAGCGATCATTTTCATGACACGGACGCTAAACTTTCTTGCAAACTGTCTAAACTGAATTATACATGCAGACACTCATATGAGGAGTTTTAAACTGCAAATTAGTCATTAAGAGAACAAATTTAATTTTTGAACATGAAAAATGTACAGAGGTCTGGACCTCTGTGACCTCATAGCTGGCTACAGCCAAGGAGACGACGTCCAAAAACGTGGGAAGACAAAGAGAAAAGGAGATGATATTGATCGAGCTCAGGAGAAGAGGGTCAAATGAGGAGAGAAAGCTGGCGAATCTACTGTCTCAGATGTAAATGGGTTTTTTGGCTGCCGTTAGATCACAATTGGTTCCATACTGCCATCCTCTTCTGCCTTTGTGAGGTTTTTCGGTTTGATTACGGCTCTCATGACAGCGCTGTTTAAATGAGAGACAGAGGAGCACTGGCACATATTCTCCCACAGATAAAGTGGGAATAAAGTTGGTTTGGGAAGGAGGGGGCGCTCTGAATTCTTTCCTCGGCTGAGCACAGACGCGAATCAGGCTGTTAAAGACATCTATCTGTCTCTCTGTCCGGGTCTGTTTCTCATTCGCAGGGAATGTGGCGTCTGTCGAGAACGGGAGTCTGGCCCTCCACACGGACACACACGCACATATTCCTTCATTTGTTTATGCACACATTTGGAGCCACGGCCATTATTGACTTATTCATGCGTGTGTTTATTTCCAGAGCAAGCCGTGTCTGCCGAGCCCCTCTGTTCCCCAACCTCTTTACAGGGGTTATAGGGTTCACTTGGGATTCTCCCACATTAGCCCAATCTCTCTAATTCAGCATGAACGCCACTCTGCTCTATGTCTGCCAATGACTTCTTCCCATTGGAGTTCCGTCATTCCACCTTCATTCATTCTTCCCAATGCAATTGGAGCTTGCAAAAATAATGATTGGTTTCAAACACGTTCCCGTCTGTCACTGGATGGTCAGCAGATAGACCAGCCCCAAACTCACACCATTTTTTGAGCTGGTGTGAGGTGTCAGACTGGGCTTTATCTCCCAAAACATTTTAAGTTGATTGTTGAGACCACTGCATCTCAAACCAACGGTTTCAACAATCTACTTTGCGATGTTTTCGGGAACGCAGCCCTGGTCAGGATTCTCAAACAACAAAAACAATGTTTTGAATGCACCGCTGAGATTTTTGGGGAGAATCAACTTTGCTTGAATGTCTCTGCATATTAGGCTACATTTACACGACAACGATGTAGTCAAAAACTGAAAAGTTTTTCTCTTGTGTTTTTAAAAACTATCACGTATATAAGACAACGTTTTCAAAACGATTCGCGTTTACACATATACGCGAAAACGGCCAAAAACATTTTATTATTTAAAAATGCAACGCTTAATATGGACGCTCAATCGCAGGAAGCCCCGCCTTCTGAATGAAAGAGCCAATTGGTAATCGGTAAAGTCAGCACGTCACCGCAGCTGCCGTTAGAAGTCCTGGTTGCTATAGAAACAGTCAGCGTTCTGAGACGTGCACCTAGGACTGTGCATGCGCACTGGCTGATCTAGCCTGAAAAATAAGCTTTTTATAACGCTATTTGAGCAAAAGAAACAACATTTATGACACAGTCGTTGTCTGTTTTCACTGATGATTTCAAATATGAAATTTAATTGTAAGCTTAGTGAACAGTTTGGGAGAATTTGATGTTTCCCCATTCAAAGAGATAGGAGCTGCACTTGCATGCCCAAGAGGCGTTTCAAAGATGGCTGCCGAGTGACATGACTTGTCTTAAGGAGACTTTGCACTTCGAAACCCGTTTTCAAAAATATGCGTTTTCAATCCCCAAAACGTTGTTGTCGTGTAAACGAACAGGCAAAACACATAAAAAGTTTCCCATTTTTGGCTGAAAACGTTGTCAAGTAAATGGCCCCTTAGACTGGGATACAAGACAGATTTTACCATCAGTTCTCAGATATGCTTAATTTACAAGTTGTCTCAGACATCTGTTGACAGGCTAACGCTGTGTCCTAACTGCACACGACATATCTTTTCCATGTTAATCAGAGTTTTTGTCCTAACCAGTGAAACGCAAGATTTATTTTAGAAACGGTTTCTATTTCTGCGACGATCACATTTCTGACAGTGATAATCTCAAGTACTGATGCTGTGCTTTATTCAATGTTAAAAGTGTCTAATGTGAGTTTGAATATCATATTGCGTGACATTTATAGCCATACTGAAAGCAACGAGAGATAATTTACCTTAGATCTTGAAAATAAATTAAAGCAAATGTGTTTGTGAAATCTGCGAACTCAATGCAAACCAAACAAGCGTTTTCCATGAATGATATCAGTGACTGAGTATGTATATTTAATATTTTTAAATATTTATGCATTAGATTATAAACATGTCCATTTCGTTCCGAGTGCAGTGCGCTTCCAGAGAGAGCCCGCCCACGCACACTTTTGATTGGCTGTGATATTTGATTGATTCTGTCGCATCGCGTTATCGTGCCAAATTGTTTGTTGCTGGAAATTAGTCTCATCGCATATAGTCAGGACACGGTGTAAGATTACTTGTGAAGGGTCCAAGCCTTCGTTATCTTAATAGTCATTTAAAAGCATTTTTCATTTAAACTAGCCTTTCAAAAGTGTATAGTATACACTATAGTCTCCACTAATGGTGTACCAGACACCAATATTTTAATGATTCAGAAAAGATGAATCACTGTCTGGTCACCTGAGATTTCAGTATGTAGATAAAGGTTAGAATCGAGATTTTTCGGTAGTGTGTGTATATTAGCACAATTTTTTGATTGCTTCTGGGATCTGATAGCGCAGTCTGAGCCGTGTGACATCAGATTTAACAACTGAGCATAATGAATGGCGAGAAATGTTCATTTTAGATCTCTGATGACTTTTGATTGCAGACTTTGGTATCCTGCCAAACATTTTGAGACATTTTAGAGATCTTTTTCTGAAATGCTGGAGGAGACACATCTGAGATGACTTTCTTAGAGATATTAAAGGCATCTCATTTGTGATAATTCTTTCCTATGGGTTTTGTCTCAATCTTTGGTCTGAATCTATGGGAAAACGTAAGGTAGGTCCACATTTCTTCGAACAAAGACAGCCCAATTAAGTCAGTTTGAGTTAGGGTCTGTGCGCCGGAGAGAGGGGCGGAGAGATGGAGCGCCGAAGAAAGAGGCAGTCCATAAAAGCAGTCTAACGAAGGGGAAAAAGGAGGGAAAATAGAGGAAGAGGGGTAAAAGAGGAGAGCTCGAGCGACTTTGTAGCCGAAGCGAAGCAACTTCTCTTTTTTTTTTTAGCTCCTCAATGGGAAGACATATGAAATATTAATAACAGCTCTAGCCATCGACTTCAGAGGCCCGCGCTAAAACTTAGTGTCTAATGAGACTCAGCTCATGAATTGCTAATGAGGATGCTTGGAATGTGTGTTTTAAGTGTTTGTGAGCGTGAGCGTGTGTGTTGCGATGGGGGGAGGGGTCATTTGGTTGTGTGTGTGTGCGCTCGGGGGTGTGTATGGGGGGGGGGGGGGGTATAAGGGATGCAAAGTCTTTGGGAGACTTAACGGAGAACTTCATTAAAAAGCTGAAGTCTATACACACACACACACACAAACACACTGCGAATATTCAGCAGCCTCACATGCATACACACTTGCATATCACTTAACATACATCTATGACCGAACAGACTCCTAAAGACCTATAGACAAAATATTTCTTGTTACAAAACAGTGAATGACACTCTGGTTTTATAATCTTAGAGTTGGCATATATATGAAGGCATTTCAAATCTTTCATTCAAATACTGTGACGTTACGCATACCACCTACACTTTAGAAAACTCTTTAATGAAACATTTTTGAAATATTTTCTTCAATATTACATGTGTTCTGAATGACTGGCATATTTCTTTTGAACATGTTCCGTTAGAAAAAAAAAGTTTCATCAAATATATATATATATATATATATATATATATATATTCAACACACTACTGTGGTATCATTATTCAATGAAAACATTCAAACCTTACACAGCGTGCAAAATGTGAATATGCACAAGTGCAAAAGAGATTTGTGGGAAGATCTTTAGTGGACATTAACTTAGATGTCTGAAGTCCATGTCAGAAGACATGGAATAGCAGCTTTGTGGTACTTTTATGGTAACTTTTAGTCTTTTTTGAGGCTCAACAGTCTCAATACTCATTCACATTCATTGTGAATAATATCTGCTTTTGTTTTCCAGAGAAGAAAGCAATCATATGGGTTTGGGACGATGAAGATGGTGAGTGCATGACATTATGTTTTTGGAGGCATGAACTGTTCATTTCTAAATCTAAAACCTTATGATAATAATATGACGAACCGCTGATCTTCTCAAGCAGCCCAGTGAGAAGACATCAAGCCATGTGGACCATATTAAATCAATTCTTTGTCAATGAGCAGTAAAGCCTCAAGATACAGTGGCATCGTGTTGAGTCATAAGATACACGGTCTTTCCTCATTTTTGACCTTTTTTGACCTGAATGTACAGTACTATAATGTACACAATATGTGGCTTTTTGTGTGCATATTTTCTGGCCCAATTATGCGAGTGTGTTTGCATGGCTTGGAGAGTCTGAAGTCTACATGCACTGAAGTGCCTAGGACTGCTTTGCACATGTGATGGAGAGATTATGTGTCAGTGTGGGTTTATTCATATATTCGGGATAAACGCTGGCCTGCGATATTCCTCTCTTCTATATGTCTGTGTGTGAGTGTGTGTGTCTTTCCGCCTGAGTGGCGCTGTCGGTGGGCATCGCTCAGATTCAGCTCAGCAGGCCGAGCAGATCATTAACAGAGACGGGAAAGAGAGAGAGAGAAATCGGCTTTGTTCAGAATGGAATATGAATGCTTACTATGCAGTATACAATGAATATTATTTTTAAATAGTATCTGAAACTGTGCACAGCATGCAGTGATTTTAGAATTCTTTGTAAAAATGATTAACTTTTGTATTATGTAAAAAAGTGAAGTTAAAAATCACAGATGTTGTGTTATTTCTGGTTCATTGGAACACATCGGATGCATTGTGGGATACAGTGTACCTTGTATATTTATATACTGCACATTTCGGTAAATGAAGTAGGTCATCTGAGTATTCTGTGCATACATCATTTTGCATAATGTGCTTAGTATATATAATACAGAAAGAGTAGGAGTAGAAGTAGTATGTCATTCTGGACGCAGCCACTGGCTTTGGGCTTCTCATTAGCTGTCTTGAGAGGAGAAGAACGCAGGCCGGCCAGCTCACTGTTCACAGTCACGCAATTACAGCCGCAAACACACAGCCGTCTCTCCACATATCCGTCCAATTCGCAAACTCATTCCAATTTATGTCTTTGAGTGTCTCCCAATCACAGTTTTTAAAAGTTTAATGTTTTTTTCCTCTTTCACTGTCTATATTCAGAATGGCATACTAGCATACTACTCTTACTATTTCTGCAATATGCATATTTCATCACATCCATCAAAGAATTATGAAAAAAAATAATGTATTATGGTATCAAAAAATAGGCAGGAAAATAAATAGAAATGTTTCATGTGACACTGAAGACTGGAGTAATGATCCTGAAATTCATTTTACAATATATTACAACAGAAAATAGAATTCAGCAGTTACAATACAACAGTTCAAACTGAATTTTAAACTGTGATAATATTTCATAATATCACTGTTTCACTGTATTTTTGATCAAATAAATACAGCCTTGGTGAGCAGAAGAGACCTCTGGGCAAAATACTGTATGCACTTGACTTGACCTTCCACTTTAAAAACACAGCTTTAATTTAAATCTGTAATTTGACTCATTATTTAACCAAACTGCCTTAAGTAGACATTTTTACACAAATTTGCAAAATAACTGTTTAATTTTCATTAGAATATCTGAACACTACACACAAGCACAATTGCTTAGTATTGTATGACAACAGCAGTTAAATGTTTATTCAATATAATAAAAAAATATACATATTTATTTAAAATAGTAGGCACACATCAGAATGCTGGTATTACATATTATATTACATTTATATTATATTATATTATATTATATTATATTATATTATATTATATTATATTATATTATATTATATTATATTATATTATATTATATTATATTATATTATATTATATTATATTATATTATATTATATTAAACCACTCTGACATTTATTATAAATAATAAAAATTAAAAATAAAAAGTGTTCATAAGAGTTCATTAATTGTGAATTGGACTACACTGGTCAAATAACAAACAGAAGGAGAGGGTAAAATATTATTTATGTTGCTGTGGAGCTGTAGATTCAGAATATCTGAATATGGCACAATAATACCTATAGCTAAAGCAGTTGTTGTTTATGTTTTATGGTAATATTTGATAAGTATACTTTTATGGAGAAAAAAAAAGTCATAATGTAAGGTTATCAAACCTAGGAAATAATATGTTATGCAGAGCTGAAATGGCGTCACTCAAAAAATGAAGCTCCTAAATCTGTCTGCTTTTGACATCGATATAAATCATTTCAAACAGTAAAAAGGACTGTTTCAAGTACATGTCTGTCTCATTTCAATTCTATCACCCCTCTTCCAACAGCCTTTTCCCTCTTTTTTTTAATTCCCTCATGGTTTTCTTTTCCACCCCTCTTTCCTTGGCACTAGTTAATACGCAGATTAATGTTACTATTAACACACTGATGGAGTCCAATGGCAAGCCATCAAAGACAATAAAGATGCTTAATGGAATCCAGGATTTGATGCAGTCAAAATTTGGGGTGAGGCTATAAATCAAGAGAGACGGTAACGCAAAAAAAAAAAAAAAAAAAAGTAAATAAAAAATTGTATTGTGGGATTGTGTATGTTAGAGCAATAGAAAGAAAACTAGATTCCAAAGTCTAAAAGTCCTAAAAGAAATGGTTCACCCAAAACAGACAATTCTGTCATTATTCACCCTTGTGTTTTCCAAAACGATATTTCGTCTGTGAAACATAAAATATTTTGTCTTTTTTTTTTTTTTTTTTTTTCTGTTCACAAAATCTGCAGTTATCAACATTCTTCAAAATATCTTCTTTTGTGTTGAACAAAAGAAAAAAGAAAAATAATGATAGAACTTTCATTTTTGGGTGAACTGTCCCTTTAAGGAATATGTTCAAGATTCCTAATGGATTTTCTGTAATAATTTAAAAGGATCCTCTAGAGTCGGGTGCACACTGTCCATTTTGTATAATCATTTACAACTGTTGCTTGTCAGTATGATATGACCCCAGATGTTGGGCAAACGCCAAGGCAAACTGTGTGACTATCGTTTATGCCAGACTGTACGGATTACAAAATACTTCTGTCACAACTGACCACCAACATCCTCACTTTTGGTAGTCTGACAAAGTCAAGAAAAAACACAGTGGTTGCATTGGTCACACTGGAGATAGAAGGTCAGCTGAAGCGCACTGCATTGTGGGATACACCGCTGCACACACTGAGCTCTGTTGTGTATTACACAGTTTGGAAAAATTTAGTAGGTCATCTGGGTATTCCACGCATACAGAAATATGACGTCAGACATCAAAATCGAGCTAGTTCGAGAAAAAATAAAAAAATTAAAATTAAAATAACAAGAAATTAAAACAACAAATTGGAATTTTCAGTTTATAACACACAATGCTTATAGAATTCTGCTTTGGTCCCATTAGAATCCTTTAGGACTGGTTCCAAATATTAATATAAATTCCAAAAGAAATAATGTATACATTCCTTTAAGAGTTTTCAGAAAAAGAATGAAAAAAAATATATATCTTGCATAGATCATTACAAGTGTGTAAAAGATAAATCATAAAAAAGAGAAACCATAAAATCCAGAGAGCGGGAGACTGCGAGAACGAGAGAGGCGAGTGAGACACAGGGTTCATTCCAGGCTATGTGTCGTGTCTGAGAGTTAGCAGTAACATGGGCAGCATATTAAACGCTCGGGCCTGCATCCTGACCCATTTTCATCAAACTGACAAACAAAATCCACACACTGTCTTCTTCATAAAAATATTCCACCACACATAGACACATCAGCACACGGACACACGCTTATCTACCATTTAGCTATGCAAATAAAATATACTAGACATAAAGTGTATATTCAAATCTTTTCAGCGTGAAATATGTGGAGAGAGAAACCGTTTACATTTTGCAAGAAATACCTTGGAGAAATTGCCTCACGTAAAGAGAAAGATGACCTTGATCTCAAAACATATTGCTCTGAACACACTTTTCAATTCTGAATGAGAAATTCTGTAGGATGAAGTCAGACTGAGCATCGAGAAAGATGCAGCTAAGATTATTCAATAAACTCTGCTCATTTTTTCAATCACTTTGTCTCTTCAGCTGCCTCTGTCTTACCTCAGAAGAGTTAGTTGATGACTTGTTTGGATATCAGACACAATGTGTGGTGTGGGATATCAGATAGAACTCTGTTAACTGTTGTTTTGTTTGTATGTATAATAAAAAAAAGTTGAGCCAATTTAAAATTTTAAGGCAACCAGCTTCAGCAGATTTTTGAGTTTGCTCAACTTATTTTTGTGGGAGATTCTCAATTTTTTGTTGTATAAACTTAAAACGACAAGTTGAGAAAACTCACAAATCTGCTGAAGCTGGTTGCCTTAAAATTTTAAGTTGGCTTATTTTTTTTTTTTTTTTTTTTTTTACAGTGTGTATATATATATATATATATATATATATATATATATATAATCTTTGACAGGATCTAGTAAAGACATTGTATTTATTTATTTATTTATTTTTCTGGCAGGATCTAACATTTGCTAAAAACCATTGTTAATTGTTTTTATTTTTTTTTACAAACTCATAACCCTAGTTTATTAGATTGATTGATTGATTGATTGATTGACACGCGTGTTAAAAACATGAATAATACTACATATTGTGAAGCATATATTATGTAGAATCCCAGACTTATCATTCAAACATTTGGGTTCACCAAGGCTGCATTTTATCAGTCAAAAATACAGGAAAAACTGCGAAATTGTGGAATAGTATTACAATTTAAAATAATTATTTTATATTTGAATATATGCTAGTAGTGTAATTTATTCATGTGGTGTAAAGCTGAATTTTCAGCATCATTACTCCAGTCTTCAGTTTCACACGATCCTTCAGAAATCATTCTGATATGCTGATTTGCTGCTCAAGAAACATTTCAGGTTATTATTCAATTTTTTTTTTTTTTTTCTTGAATAGAAAGACTTTTTCTACATCTACACCTACATCTTTTGTAACATTATACATGTTTTTAGTCACATTAATTTAAAGCATCCTCACTCAATAAATCCTTACTAACCCCAAATATGTGAACCATAGAAGACCTAAGCCACATCGAATAATGTCTACATTTCTGCACATTTTGTCACTGTTTTGTAGATACCTCATAACCTTATTTTCATTTGCGTCAAATAAAACATCTGCCTGAACTTAAGTTCATTGTGATATAATCGATTCAAATGAATCCAGCACATAAAAACCAAAGCTCACTTTACATGCCACGCTCTCTTTTCCTGTCTGAGCTGGTGGTTTTAGGCCTGAGTAATCTCGATGTCAACAGTCGGAGTCTGCTCCGTGAGACGAGGGTCAGTCCTACAGCGGATGTGGAGCCGCACTGGCAGGCTTTCCTCTGCGCATGCATTAATCATGGCTGCTCTCCTCTCGCCCATTACAGCTCATCAATCTCAGTTTGCCCAGCGCTCCGGTGGGGGGGAATCTTATGAAGATCTGATTAAATATGTAAGCACCTGATAATAGCAGCACATGCCAGGCTTCAGAGTCAATTGTCTTTAATGCATACAGGCTCTAGCGAGTATCTAAGAGACTGTGGTCGGGGTCAGAGGTCACGGAGACGTCTGTCCTTTCATCCAACTTACTTGATTCTGATGCTGAACTGCTTTGGGCGACAGGTCCAGGTGAAAAATCACACCAAAGAATCTGAATATAACACATAGTCTGCTGCAACATCACTGAAAGCGATATTTCTGAAAGCACGGGAACGGAAAAGGCGCAAGCGGCCGCGTGACACTCGAGGGTGTGTGTGAGCGTGTGGAGGCTGGGAATGTGTGTTTGTGTGTGTGTGTGTGTGTGTGTGTGTGAGCAAAGCTTCATGGCTTTAATTAAGGTGGAATCAGAGCAGGATCTGTGCTGCCGTGATAACGAGCCTCATCTGAATTATTAACGAGAGCTGCACCCCCCTGGACGTGAAATCCCGTCAGACTGTCTCTCACACACGCAAGCAAACAATTCCAGCACATTCATATAATAACGCACAAATACTATCCAACCATATAAAAGCACTGAGGTGCAACACACCAATGTATATAATATCTATGGAACATCAAACTGTTACAGGTTTATCTTCTTGCCATACAATTATAAACTATAATATTTTTTTTTTTTTAATTCTTAGTTATGGTCTTAGGGGCAAAGTTAATTGGTCAGTATTGTTACACTCAGTACATCACAGCGGTCTACAGACCAAATGAAATAGCTTAACAAGTGCAACTTTTTTATTTTTTTTATTTTTTTATAAATTGGTGGATATTTCGTATGAGCAAAAAAAAAAAAATAAATAAATAAGCATGAAGTTCCATCCTTAACTCTACCTTTAAACCTAACTGTCAGTCAGATGTAAGGAGAAAATGTACAAAGGAGATTATACAAATTTATATGGATTCACCACCAGTTCACCAAAATGTAAAACAGTTAGAAACTGTATTGTGTGTATAGCATATTTCCTCATGAAACAGGAAATTTGGGCAGGAGAAAAGGTCCCATCCCTATAGCAATTCAGTGAGAAGCAGTATTAAAGTCACAATGACATGGAAGTAGCGATAGATCTTGTGACGTACTGTACATTTGAGTGTAATTGGATTATTTAATCATTGGTTGTTGATTGGATTTTGAAATGTGGCCGTTGTACTCAAAAATGAATGTGAATTTGCAGTCGATTGTGGAGGGGCGGAGTTTAAACTGACTATATTACTGGAGAGACCAGTCTGTTGTTTTACCAGAAGATCCAGGTCTAACATTTTGATTAAACATTAGGAGCTACATTTTTATGATACATATATATGCATCGTTCACAATAAGATCATAACCTGCATCTACAAAATTGATGGGTTGAATTTTAATTTCATGCAGACATTCTGATCCTATAGAGCACGTTATTGGACAGAGATCTGTATACACTCCAGAGTGCAAGATGTTTGGTCCATTTTCCTGGAAGCGAAATGTAACTTTTAAATATGTATGACCTGCTAAGAAATAGTCATTTTTAAGAGTAAACTAGCAAATAGATGATGCATCAGGTTGCCAGTTGCAGTCAAATCCTTCTAGAAGATCTTTTTATTGACTAAAAATGTTTATTTTTATTTTATTTTATTTTATTTACTTACTATTGGCATAGAGTCTGGTTTACTTCAAACTTATTCTGACAAAGAACCGCCCATCTAAGAAACCACCTGACTGACATGCAAAACATAGTTTTGACATATAACTGTGTGAATTTGATAGAATTTATGCTACCATAATAACCTAAACTACATATATGTATTGTCATTTATATGTATTGTCATTTATATCTGTAGAACTTAAATAAATATATAATGCTATCAGTAAAATTCATTAGTCTTACTTAGCTTTCATCTGTCATCTACTCCAAAATAGTTTCAAGAGGCAATATTAGTACAGTAGTGTCTATAGTTGTATCATCTTTTTTTATTTTTTTTATTTTTACATTTAATGTTGGGAAACAACCAGCAATTTGCTGCAATACTGCCACCTACTGTGTTGGAGAGTCAACCAGACACGGTACAGGCACTCAATTATTTCTGTAGCATTAACATGATATTGATATTTCATTTTTTACATATTACAGTTGTTGTAAATACTGGTATATATCAACATCCCTACAACCAATCAAAATGGATTTTGCAATTTTTGTATTCAATATGCATCAGATAGGTTTACTGAGAATAAGAATTTCTATTAATTTCTATATGTCATGTTTCAACTGTACAATATGCTTTTTTGTCATTATCAATCTAATTCTACAGAAAATGCCGAGTTTTCAGTATGGCCGACTGCGCTGTAGTCACTTCTTCTACACAGTCTTTGTGGAGTAACAATGACAGTGTTTCTCCAGTGCTGAGGGCATCCAACTAAACCACGGCTCTGGCCAAATAGCCTGGCACTGAGATCTGCCCTGCATCAATGCCAGGCTGGCCAGCGCTGCCACAGCTGGGGTGAATGAGGATCCCGGTCAACAATTACAAAATTACTGCCACTGTTGCTCATGTATCTCGGTCTGTTTCTCACTCTTTTGTTACTATGTGTGCTCATTATCTCCTCTTCAGTTTCTGTGCCTATTCCTCTCACATTAACACTCAGTTATGAAGTTATAAACAGTGGTGCACATAAGTGGTCCCCAGGTCCGCATGCGCGACCAAAATAAAAAAAATAAAAAATGTGCTGTATAAATAAGTTCTAACAGCGCATTTGCGTACTGACATGGTTGACAGCTGTTAATGCACAATTACCATTTTAGATCGGCAAACTGTACTGTATAAGATTTCTATTCAAAAGCATAAATCTAGGCTAGCCGCTGCCGTTTTCAAAGAACAATGCAAAACTGTGACATTTCATTCGCTGACGCTCTTCAATTGGCAGCGTTAAACCCGGAAGTGCATATACTTGATTGCTGGCAACCCGCAAAAATAAAAGCCTGCTGATTTTAAGGTTGAAAATGATATTAAGTAAATATTACTATAAAAGTTTACTATAAACTAATTGTATTTGTATTTAATACTCCCTTTATATTTTAAAATAGCATTATCACACTTTATTATTTTGTTTATTATTTTATAAAAATAAACTAAATAAAGTGCAATAATATTATCAATATTATTAATTTATTTTTTATAGTTATATTTAATGAGTCACACCATGTGCAGTGTGAGGGCCGAACCAAATCTCCAGGTTCTCTTATGAGAACCAGGCTGAAAAACGTATGTGCACCCTTGGTTATAAAGTTACAGCAATGAAGATAAAAGGAAAGTGTTTTAACTTTGAATTTAGCATCTGTCCCCTTTTTTCTACATTTATATCCTAGATAATTCACAGCAATCGCAAATGAGACCTTCTTAATATTTCAACTGATTAGATCAAATTCTGACTTTTGCTCAAGTCTCCTGCTTCTCAGATATTTCTCCTAACAAAAAAAGTCTCAAACAACGTCTCATCTGATAATCAAGATTCTCATCAACACCTTACCAGACTGAATGTTTTGAGCTTTGCTAGCCACATTCATTGTACAGCTCTAAATTCTTACCATATGCCAGCAATTGTATCATTTCAGTCTATTTTTTATTTCTCCTCAAGGAAAAACATCTGAGAGAAAAAAAGTGATGTTTAAACGAAACGTGACTGAGATCTCCAATAAGTTCTTTGAAAAAGCAACCTCGGAGCTATATAATTCGACTTTGGCTATAGATAAAGCTATAGACAATGTATATTCTCAGTGTCTGGAAAAACCTATAAACCGCTGCAGACACACATGCATTAACTGTGAGCCCCATCCCATTACTTATTTTTAAATCACAGATAAACGCAATAAATACTTGGAAGGCTTGAGGAAATCTGATTAGTGATTTCATACGTCTCAACAGCCAGTTACAGGATGTGACACACTCTTTGTGTACTATTATACTAGATGCCTCACATCAACGGGCACTTCTGAAAACTCACGTTATACCACAGATTCGTAGAGACACTTTAAAAGAATGTGAACATGAAAGTAAAACACTCCAACATGGCATCCCTCCATGAACCACATGCATTGGTCATTTGAATGAGTGTTCTTCATTGCTCTCCTGCCGCCGTAAAACAGCCATAATCCGAGCCGTCACACAAACCAGAACTATTAATAGCAGCTAATTGATGCCAAAGACAGAGAGGCTCAATGTCCAAGCTAGGCCAGCCGAGAGACAAGAAACCGGCTGCCACAGTTTAGACAAGCCGCTCTCGGACAGGATTACACAACAGCTATTAAAGACTGCTTTCAATGGCACTGGCTGCATGTGATCTCTGTCTGCTCCAAACCACCTTCAGATCCATCATCTATCTATCCATCCATCTATCTATCTATCTATCTATCTATCTATCTATCTATCTATCTATCTATCTATCTATCCATCTATTCATCTATCTATCTATCTATCCATCTATCTATCCATGTACCTATCTATCTATCTATCTATCTATCTATCTATCTATCTATCTATCTATCTATCTATCTATCCATCTATCTATCCATCTATCCATCTATTCATCTATCTATCTATCCATCTATCTATCCATCTATTCATCTATCTATCTATCTATCCATCTATCTATCCATGTACCTATCGTTCTATCTATCTATCTATCTATCTATCTATCTATCTATCTATCTATCTATCTATCTATCTATCTATCTATCCATCCATCTATCTATCTATCGTTCTATCGTTCTCTCTATCCATGTTGTATATGAGTGCTAAGGAGGTTCTGTATATTCCTGAGTAAATATGTTTGTGTGTTTTTTGTGTGTATTGTTTGTGTGAGCGCATGTGTCAGAATTAAATGCGCATTAAAATCCGCCGCCAAATGTTATGAGGCCAACATGTGTGAGCATGGTCTGTTTTCCACAACCTTATTTTGATTGAATCAAGTTGTTTTTCTCCATTTTTTCCTCCTGCCAGCCAATCAAATCTCTGGCCTTATGGGAACATATGAGCGACATACAGCTGCGCATGCCTGGGCAGCACAAACAAGTCGTGTAAGGAATTAAACCAGATTTAATTTCAGTTTAAAACTACAGGCTTAAGATTAGGTTAGCCCATCTCTTTGTCCTCTGTATCCAATGAGAAAACAAGGCTTTAGCGTGAGGTAAATATCCCATTTAGAAATATTAAAAACTCCTGTTGTTTTGATGATGTAATAAAAGGCCTGTGTGTATCAACTATTGCACACATGTGAAAAACAAAAAAACATTTTGTAAGATGAAATGAATCCAAACAATAGCACGCCATCCTTTTAGACCAAGAGCAAATGGAGCAATAGATTTTTTTTTTTTTAAATGAATATTGATATTATTAATACTGATGTAATAACAATATAGTTATACATTTTAAAGCTTTTATTTCTGTATTAATTATAGGATATTAATTATGTTCTCTAATACACAAACGTAATGTTCTTCTGGCTGCTTTTGTATTTTATCTATAAAAGGCTACAATAAATATCTCCAGTCGGTTGACTTTATAATTTTCTGTCATTCTGGATGTTTTGTGATGTGATCTCGGTGCTCTGAAATGCTTGCCAGAAAGCCACAAACCACAGGGAGAAACAGAATTCAAATTCAGCTGTCTGGCTATCATTTTCTAACTTAGATGTTAGTGTTGAGGGAACCGAGAGAGAGAGAGACAGACAGACAGAGGTCCCTTGGGTTCTCCATGAAGCTTGTGCAGTGAGAGCATGTGCATACAGTTCAAACTATCAAATCTGATCTAATTAAAACCTTTGAACCATGTGACACAAAAAAATGAACAGCTGAAACATTAAGCGTGTTTTTTTTCTTTTGCCAACCAATGTGGTGCAATTATGCGGTTGCATTTGCTTCACTAAATAACCCTTTTCGATTATGTAATGTTTTAATTACAATTTTACACCGCCTATTTTATTTCCCATAGTCTTTTGGATGGATGTCAGGACTGAAGAGGAGACGGCAGAGGGAGGGAGGGAGGGAGGAAGGGGTTAGGAGGAGGAGGAGTGTTGGAGATCTCAGAGCAGACAGACAGGCGTGCGTGCGTGCGTGCGCGCGAGGAAGCGGACCGGACCGTGCGTGTCCCCCAGGTGACCTGCCTACTCCAGCTCATCTCACTGCCCGCGTCATAATCAAGCTCGATGCGTCATAAACGCGATCGTTGCGTCACACGCGACCAATATTACGCTTTAAAATAGTGTAAGAGCAATGAACTCATTGAACTCTACCTCTACCCCCGACTCTCTGAAAGCGTTTCACATGCACGGTTTAGTGGCCAACCCTGAACGTGTCAAATGCATGTAGGTATCTGGCACGAGCGAAGAACTGCCTTTTGTATAATGCGAGATGCCTACAGAGCATGCAATTCTAACACACACACACACACACACACACGCGCGCGCGCGCGATCAGGTGCATGGCAACCGTACCTTCCAGCCGGCGGAGCTATTGCTGTCTCCTTTATCCTTGAAATAGGGCACAAAGCGCACCATCCAGTCGTAGATTTGCGACAGGGTGAGCCTTTTCTCGGGGGTGCTCTCAATGGCACGCGTGATCAGATCCGCGTATGACTGGTTGCCCCACGCGTTCCGGCGTGACGACTTGGATTTGCGCAGCTGGCCGGCCACATCCAGCGCGGCGCCGGACATGCACGCAGGGGCGGCCGCGATAGGAGCAGGGGCGCCGGCTGGATGCTTGAACTCCGTCGGCGCCCCTCCGCTCCGGCACGCCGGCACGTTGCGCGGCTCCACTTTGACCGGCAGCGCGCGGCTCTCCTCCTCCGGACACGGCAGCGGCCAGGTGCACGACCTCGGGCGGCAGTGCGGCTCATAGTCGGTGTCCAGTTCAACCTGATGCGCGTCTATCCCGCTGCTCTCCATCATTAACATGCTGCTTTTGAGCGTCACAAGGCAAGGTCAAGGGGAAAAGCAACAATGCGCCCTTAAATCCAGTGAGGGTGGACTGTGTGGGGTTCTCTCTGTCTGTAGTCTTTTTACAGCAAATGCAAAACGTGAATAAACGCAGAAGCACCGGGATCCGTGAATAGACTGCTCATTCTCGTGTCTCTGGTCTGCTGTGGTGTACTAAACGCGCAAAAGCATCCAATGCATCACGATGTGCAACAGTCTGTCTTCCATATTACTGAACAATTCAGTCACACGCAAGCGGGTGTCCATAGGGCTGAGGTGCTGAAATCACACACCCATCACTGAAGCGTCTCGCGCATGCAAAGTCCCTTTAATCGCGCGCTCGCACCAACTGTTGATTGCTTTGACAGACGGTCTGACAGACACGCTTGTAAATCTATCTCATCAAGAAGGGCGAAATCAATTGACTTCCTCTGGAGTCTGGCCACAGTTTCCGTTTGTCTGGAGCTCTCCCGTCCCTTTTTTTCTCTCTCTCTCCGCAGATTTGTGAGCGGTCTCTCTTCGCACGAGCGCAGTCACTGTTCCTGATAGTAGACACGGCGTGAATGGAGCCGCGCGATTCAGCCGCGTCTTTTCCCGATTGTGAATTTCCCCACGCGTTTTCCCCCCCTTTTCTTTGCGTTAGATAAAATATTCAGACGAACATTCCTTCCACATCGGTTCACGCCTGTTTGCGGATGACTAGACTGGGCTGTAGCGGCGGATAAATGCTGCTATCAGATAATTGGACGGCGCTTGAATCAAGTCACTCCCTCCAGAACAGGTTTATCCGGGGGACGCGCATCTTCTACCACACAACATGCATGCCTCTTTAGACAGATTTGCATGCGCAGAATTCCCTTGCAAGTCCATCTCTTATGGCAAGTCGTTTTAACATTTATTCCAATTAGTACACTGTAAACATGTTTTTTTTCCCCGAAGTAAATAAAACTAATTATTGGAGCATGTTTTAAAAGAAAATACTACAATACGTACACATTTTCTTTGTAATCAACTGTTAATTTACTAGCAGCTTCTGAATGGAAAAAAAAGTGTATTTATTACTTTTTCAATTCCTAAGTAATCCTACTTTAACTAGCATCTTTCAGTTTCACTATCGTTATACATTACTTGTATTGAATCCAATATAGGCCTAATATAAGTCAAGTGAGATGAACAATATGTTGCTATTTCCAAATGGAATAAACATTGGAGTCTAATAAACAGATCGTCTATATATATATATATATATATATATATACAAATAACTGTCAGAATAGTTATGAATAGGTAAGACTGTATAGGTACAAACAACTGGAATAGTTCATATTAAAACTAATAGGTACATTCGACTGATATGCATACTAGCTGTAAGTGAATACGGGGTTCTGTGGAAAATATATTAATGGAAAAAATTGTCATTTGTTGGCTGTAAAAATAGTTGATGACGTGTGGCAAAAGAATAAGTGCTAGGCCTATTTCTAAGCAATTATTAAGTACTTGTAACATATGAAATAGATGCTAGTGATAGTATTCTTAATAATTAGGTCACACTTTATTTTGAGGATCAATTCTAGCCACTAACAAACCCTTAACTGCGACTTTTGCCTTTAAAAAAAATCGAAACAAGCAAAAACAAACAAAAAACCAATGTGCTGCTTATTAATAGTTAGTAAGGTAGTTGTTAAGTTTAGGTATTGGGTAGGATTAGGGATGTAGAATATGGTCATGCAGAATATGTGCTTTATATGTACTAATAAACAGCAGATATGTAAATAATGCTAATAAGCAACTGAATTGGTCCCTATACTAAAGTGTTGCCAATAATTACTATTGAAATGTCAAAAGCTTATTTTGATTGCTATATAAGTTATATATAGCGATAACAATAACTATATATATATATATATATATATATATATATATATATATATATATATAGGCTATATGTGTATGTATGTATGCATACACTAGTGAATAATGGAAATGTCCAAGCAACTTGCCATATATTTCCAGGTTTTGCTCTGAATTTATTTCTAATATAATATGTCAGCGTTCATATTCGGAAATGCAATGCAACCTGTTGCGTTGACAGGCGGAGGGATGTGAGCGGAGTGGCCATGCATGCATTTAACACAGCTTTACTGCCCACATGATGATAGTTCCCAATGAAAAACGGTCGAGAGCGGCTATTCATGGATGCATGTCAGTAGATAATCTCCACCCCAACATCATATTATCCATGAGAGACGCCGCAGCGCCAAAAACACTCTGCCAAGCGTGCTTCGGATGAGGAGGGGTGCATTTCTTTTGGAAACGGAGGCTCTTGGCAAGCGTTTCTCTTGTCTGTGAACAAGTGTGACATTCAGTGCGCGGCTCGTGTGTGACTCGCTGATAAATTGACCGAGGGGATTCCGCCCACGCCGCGAGCCACAGCGCGCCTATCAGATTCTATCGAATCTGACAGGGGGAGGGGCCAGCGGACGCGCTCCGCCAATCACCGCCCGCCGCCAGACGCCGCTCCGCGCTCATTGGCTGTGCCGCGGCACAGGTGGGCGGTGCCAATCTGCATGTATAAAAGCCGTAACCCCCTTTATGGGTGGAAAATCCCCCAACGGTGACGTAAAGGTGGACCATTGACAGCTGGTCGTCAATGGCAACCTAATCCTCCAATGCTCTGTAGTGGAATGCTTTCATCGTGATTAAATGCTGCTTTTACAACACAAAATGTGGAAAAGAGAGGGAGAGCGAGAGGTACATGCAGAGGAAGGTAGGGATAAGAGAGAGAAATGCTGTAAATGAGAACAAACAGAGGTTTAATTCACAACACATGGGCCTGTGGTTTTGGAAAGGAGATTTTTATGCACCACAATGAAGTTGTAACAGGAATGTGGTGTGACTCCTACAGTATGGAATGAAAACACTGAGCCTGAGCCAGCTGAACAGATTTAATGGCGTATTCGTCTTCGCTGCAAGAGAGCCCAGGGCAAATACACAAGGCCGGGGCTAGTTGTCACAAGAGCTATGGAAGATTTATTGTCGACCGTCCAATTACGCGAATGTGAGTTTTCTCTAGCTGTGGTTTTGTATGTAGGTTTCAAACACTTAGTTCAAAAACACCTTAAATTATAATAATTTTGTATGAATTCTGTCCACCAAACTAAACTTTCAGTATCATATTTTTATTGCGGTTGTAACCATAAAGCAAGTAAATGCAATAAAAGTATGCCAACATATATTCAGAATGTCATATAATCAAGCTATTGTGTGAAAAAGGAGCTGATAATGGCTAATTTCATATGGTTGTGATTTTGCAGTTTCTTTAAGCCAAAACCGTGGTTTTAAATATATATAACATTTAATAATATAATAATATAACATATAAAACATTTTTTTTTTTTTTTTAATTGATTTGTTAAATCATGGAAATAAATACCACATGACATTTTTAACATTTTTTTTAATTGTTTTGTTAAATCATGGTCGCACCACATGACATGTGTCACCCTGGACCACAAAACCAGTCTTAAGTGTAAATTTATCAATATTGAGATACATCAACTGAGAGCTGAATAAATAAGCTTTCCATTGATATATGGTTTGTTAGGATCGGACAATATTTGGCCGAGATACAACTATTTGAAAATCTGGAATCTGAGGGTGCATAAAAATCTAAATATTGAGAAAATTGCCTTTAAAGTTGTCCAAATGAAGTTCTTAGCAATGCATATTACTAATCAAAAATTAAGTTTTGATACATTTACGGTAAGAAATTTACAAAATATCTTCATGGAACATGATATTTACTTAATATCCTAATGATTTTGGCATAAAAGAAAAATGGATGATTTTGACCCATACAATGTATTTTTGGCTATTGCTACAAATATACCCCAGCGACTTAAGACTGCTTTTGTGGTCCAGGGTCACATTTTTAACATTTTTTTAAATTATTGTTTTGTTAAAGGTGCCATAGGTGATTGTCTTCAGAAACATTTTTGTTATTCTGGTTGAAAGTCTATTCACATCCTGATAGCAATCATTAAGTTAAGTGGTCTAAATGTATTTATCTGTATTTATATATTCTGTGGAAGGTGTAGGACCAAGAAATGTTCGTCCAATCAAAACGTTCGGTCCGAGCGTTTTAATTGTCTCTCCTACCTGTCAGTCAACGTATGTATTTGCATACCTCTGCGCACCCTGTTTGCGCAGACAGGATACGTCATCAACATTCACTCACGGATTTGCGCTGCACATCGTCTTAACACACAGACAAAACTTACTAGAGAAGTGTGAAATGTGACATAATATACCTCTGTAAATAAATACAATTTAAATTCACGTCTCGCACACTTTAATGCCCTTTGTATGGAATATATACACTCACTTTGAACTGGAATTATGGCGGAATATCTGGTGATGTCCACTTCGCAGGGCACTCATGATTACGGTCGAACAGAACACCTGTCGGACGTGATAAAATATACATCTGAAATGTGCAGAGCGGGGAGGGCGCGAGGACTGTAATTGGGAACCGTTGATTTAGTCTATTGTAGTAATTCAATGTTGTCTCTGGTATTCTGCTCTTTGAGTGTATGTGCGTTCAGGGGGCGTGGCTTTGGACGGTGATTGCAGGGAGGGTGGGACGTTCGCTTTCAGTGCTATCAGGCTAAAATTAGCATTTTCCGAGATCTCCAACTGCACCTTTAAATTATGGTCGCACCACATGACATTTTTAACATTAAAAAAAAAATGTTTTGTTAAACCATGGTCGCAACACATGACATTTTTTAAGGCCACGGCCAATTCATCTAGATGGAAAAAACACTAAAATCACTTAATTAAAAATATGAATATGAATTTATGTGCCCATAACATTCGTAATGTCCAAACAACTACAATAGATATTATTATTTATTTATTTATTTGTTTTTTATTTATTTATTTTTTATTTTTTTTGGGGGGGGTGGTATTTAACTTTTTTTTAATCATTTTGTTACAAAAATGTTTTTACTGTTGTTTCACTAAGCGGTTCCATTGAGTTACAATGAATGCAATAGAGTTTGACAACATGCCCTGCTCTTTTGTCCCAGAATGGTAAAATAAATAAATAAATAAATGGATACTAATGAAATGTTCAATAGTTTCATGTTTTATACAGAAATACATTTTCAAAAATAAAAAAGTGAAACATTCACTGGATAAAGCTCAAATCTCCCCTAAAAAAATTCTAAATTCTATTAGAACTGTGGTCTAGTGGTTAAGTATATATAAGCCCATAAAAATGGCAAATACCCAAAAGATTTCAAGGTCCATTAATGTGTAGAGGAGTCTCCAGAAGTCCTTCTTGAAATGTGAAATTATAGACAGGTGGAATCAATCCTTAGACAAAATTGTGTAGCCTTTGACTGATGCAATCTGGCCTCTCTGAAACATTTCTGAAGCACATCAACATACCTGACTGTCAGACATTTTCCTAGCTGACGTATACTGCTAATTGGCTAATGTGGGTAATCTAATGTGACCCACCTTCGCAGCTTCATTTGTAATTGTGATTTAGTTACTTAAACGTTAAACTCCTTTTTTTGAGTGGTAAAGAAGCTTAGACTTGATCCTGCCTCACTACAATTGATCTAAGCTTATTAGCAGGCCCACACAGAATCACCACCTGCAGATTCCACAGAGAAGGAACATCATTCACAAAGTTACAAACCCCTCCTGCTTACATAATCCTTTAGCTAATTTCACAATGCTGCCAGGAAGAGTGTGTCTAGTACTCTCAGCTCGGTTAACACATTCTACTAGAGATAAAATAATGTTTATGATGTTTGGTAGAATATTTTAACATGGAAAGACAACTATTAAAAGTACACTCTTAAAAATAAAGGTTCTTTATTATTACACTCTAAAAAATACTGGGTTAAAAACAATTAGCAATATGGTTTTGACCCAGCTTTTGGGTTAATTGTTTAACCCAACCTTCTGGGTAATTTTATTTAACTCAACTACTGCTTAAAATGAACCCAAAATAGGTCAGGAATGAACATTTATTAGTATGTTCAATAAATGGCCATTTATTAATAAGTTGAATAAATAATAATTAAATAATAAACTTTTTTTTTAATTACTTTTTAATACATTTTAGTTTTGTTTTACCTTTTGATTATCACGGATGCCTCTATTAATTATGTGTCTGATTTTTTTAATTTACAACCTATTTTGGGTTGATTTTAAAGCAGCCGTATAGTAATTTTTAACAATAGTTGAGTTTAGTAAAACTACTCAGAAGGTTGGGTTAAGCTTTTCAACCAATTGCTGGGTTTGTCAATATTTCACCCTGCGCGGGGTTGAATTTAACCCAGCATTTTTTAGAGTGTGTCATCAATGGTTCCATGAAGAACCTTTAACAACATTCTATTACACAAAAAGTTCTTTATAGTGAAAAAGATTCTTCATATTTTTAAAATGTTCTACATATTAAGAAAAAAATGGTTATTTTAAGAACCTTTAAGAAGGTTTTATTTAGGAACCAAAAATGGTTCTTCTATGGCATTTTTGTCAAAAAACCCTTTTTGGAACCATTATTTTTACCAATGTAAACTATATTCAAAGCACTGTGACTCTATGGCAGTTGTTAATTTATCAGATTCATTTTGGCATGATTAGTATAGTATACACGAATTCTATTCTGCCAAAAATAATAAAAATAAAATAACTGTGTTCAACAATTTAGTGTTTGTATGTTGTTATATATATATATATATATATATATATATATGTGTATGTATATATATATATATATATATATATATACTGTATGTATGTATGTATATATATATACAGGTATATATATATATATATATATATACACACACACACACACACACACATATACTGTATAACACTTTTAAAAGTACGATAAGTTATTCCTAAGTTGTTCTTCTTGATGTGACCCTGTCAAGATTAAAGATATATGGCTGGTGAAGTATTTGAATAAATATCCAAGGGACCAAGTCAAAGCTTCTTTATTTCATCATTGTTGAAAGATATATGGCATTGGGACGGTTTGCCCTGAAGCAGAGTTCTTCAGAGCACAAACCTTTCAGGCAACGAACAGCCCCGGACTGAAAACCACTGCTGATCGTGGTGCCATGATGAATTTAGATACAGTAATACACACACACACACACACAAAAAAAAGATTCTTGAAAATGTTTTTTTTCCTTCTCATGTTAAAATCCGTCTGTCATTGTTTAAAGACTGAAACCTGTAGGTCACACATCCAGCACACAACCCTTCTGTAACCCCAGCTGAGCTTTCAAGAGCTATCACACTATCTCTGCAAAGCAGATCTTCCATCTTTAATTGCTCTTCTCTCACTAACGCTGACACTTACGCACATACTCACCGAGGTGATAGAGAATTTCTTTGACAGCAAATTAAAGGAAGTAAACATGCAATCGCTGTTGGGTTTGAAGCGGGCCTCAAGCGTTCACATCAGAGCTCTGTCAGTGAGATTACACTGCGCTCAAACCAGGGGTCCGTCACAGGCAGGCAAAACTAGGCCATCAAATAAATATGCTTAAAATGATTTACAGCGAGATGCATGATTACATTGTCCCCAACCCCACTTCCTGTTCTCTTCCTCTATTTGTGTCTCTATCACACTCCTTTTTGTACTTTTAATTAGTGGTGTTTGCTGAGGCTGTTGCTCATCTTTGGTACTTATTTTGTGCTATGGACGCCGGCTTATTGAGAGAATGTCGTCAATATCTGGTACGTTATATCTAAATCTGTGTTAGTGATGTTAAACTTGTTAACTTATGTCCATCACAGCATCTCAACGTCGTGTTGAACTCATGCGGTGTATGAGACAGTATGAGCCGCAGAGGCATTAATGTATTTTAAACATTCATGCGTATCCTGTGTCCAAATCCTCTCACTCATTCACTATTTACTAGAGTTCACTTAACAGAATAAGTCATCCACCAAACGGATATGAGTCAGATTTGCTAAAATATCAGATACCTGTTTAAACTAAGGTATAAAAAACATGTGGTCTCTTTTGATCTTAAGTCCATCTCAGGAACCGCGCTCCAGTGGTTTGAGTCTTACCTCTCAGATAGGTCCTTCAAGGTATCTTGGAGAGGTGAGGTGTCTAAGTCGCAACATCTAACTACTGGGGTGCCTCAGGGCACAGTTGTTAGACCACTTCTCTTCTCTGTCTACATGGCATCACTAGGTTCTGTCATTCAGAAACATGGCTTTTCATATCACCGCTATGCTGATGACACTCAACTCTACCTCTCATTCCATCCTGATGATCCGATGATAGCTGCTTGCATCTCAGCTTGTCTTACAGACATTTCTTGCTGGATGAAGGACCATCACCTTCAACTCAACCTTGCCAAGACAGAACTGCTTGTGGTTCCAGCAAACCCATCGTTTCATCACAATTTCACCCTCCCAGTTAGGTACATCAACCATCACTCCTTCAAAAACAGCCAAAAATTTTTTGTGTCACAAAGAGTTTTGTGATTGATGATCAGCTGACTTTCTCAGACCACATTGCTAAAACTGTCCGGTCCTGCATATTTGCTTTATTCAACATCAAGAAGATCAGGCCCTTTCTTTAGGAACATGCTTCACAACTCCTTGTTCAAGCTCTTGTTCTGTCCAGGCTGGACTATTGCAATGCTCTCTTGGCAGGTTTTCCAGCCAGTTCTATCAAACCTTTACAATTAATCCAGAACGCGGCAGCAAGATTAATTTTTAATGAGCCGAAAAGAATGAACATCACACCTCTGTTTATCAGTTTTCACTGGCAACCAATAGCTGCTTACATAAAATTCAAGACATTAATGTTTGCCTACAAAACCACCACTGGCTCTGCACCCCTTTACCTAAATTCACTACTTCAGACTTATGTGCCTCTAGAAGCTTGCGTTCTGCAACTGAATGTCGCTTTATTGTTCATCCCAAAGAGGCACAAAATCACTTTTACAGACTTTTACATTAACTGTTCCTCCCGGTGGAATAACCTGCCCAACTCAATCCGAGCAGCTGAGTCCTTAGCCATCTTCAAGAATCGGCTAAAAACACATCTCTTCCAACTTTATTTGAGCCTCTAACTCTAGCCCTCTCTTTTTTAATTCCATTCTTAAAAAATAAACAACAACAAAAAAACTAACACTAGATTTCTATTTTTTTGTATTTTATCTATTTGTTTTCTTTTTATTTATTATACAATTAACAAAAGCAAAAAAGGCCTCTAACACTAGTTTGCTCTATTCTTTTTCTATTCTGTCTGTTTTTCTTTTTATTTATTATATAATAAAAATAAAAAAAAACTTTATACGTATACTGCGTTAGGTACTATACTGCGTAGGTATAAAGCTAATTGACACTTGTTATAGCACTTGCATATCATTGCTCTTTTGTTGATTTCGATTGCTTCCATTGTCCTCATTTCTAAGTCACTTTGGATAAAAGCATCTGCTAAATGACTAAATGTAAATGTAAGTCAGTGCACCTATAGTAACATCCTAGTGATCATAATGGTACCATGCTTAAAACATGACAAAACCACATGGAAACAACCACCTGCGACACTCTAGCATCATGGCTGCAAAATACTCACATTTTCTTAAGAAATGTCTAGTTTTTCTTCTTGCATCTCTTGTCCTAATTAGCTTAATAACCTCCTCTTCACTTTTCTTTGATTTGCTGGCTGCTCTTACTCTTTAATCACCTTTCTATACCCCCTTTCCTTGAACTTCAACATGTTCTTAATTAATACATTTTGGCGCCTGTATGATTTACTGCTCCTAAATATATATGTCATTAAATTATCATTACCAGCCTATTTGAGATATTGCAAACTTTTGGTATCATCACACCATCAGGATGCCTTGGAGGGTGTTACATGATAATATTGACATAAAACACACAGTTATGTACATAACCAACCTGATCCCGTTGGGGATTTCGTATGAGTTTGTGGTCACAATTTTGTTTGGGGACCAATTCTCACTATTAACTAACTACTAACTATGACTTTTGCCTCAATAAACTCCTAATGTGATGCTTATTGATAGCTAGAAAGGTAATTGTTAAGTTTAGGTGTGGGGTGGATTAAGATATCTAAAATGTGGTCATACAGAATAAGGCATTAATATGTGCTTTATAAGTGCTAATGAACAGCCAATATGCTGGAAATATGCACAGTGATAAGCAACTAGTTTATAGTGAGAACTGGTCCCTAAACTAAAGTACAAATTTAAAACTGAAATCACACAAATCACAAAAGTGTTAACCAAGTGAAATCACACAAAATGAAAAAAAAATATATATATATATATATATATATATATATATATATATATGTAAATAATAATAATAATAATTAAGCACCCACGGTGGAGCATAGGTAGATTGTATGAAAATGTTTGTTTTAGTCAGATTGAATACGAAATCACCATCTATTTGCCAAAACATAGAGACCTTGCACTCCTCCACCTTCCGTTTGAGGATGCCCCACAGATGTTCAATAGGGTTTAGGTCTGGAGACATGCTCGGCCAGTCCATCACCTTTACCCTCAGCTTCTTTAGCAAGGTTGCGGGGTAGTTATCATGTTGGAATACTGCCCTGCAGCCAATCTCCGCAGGGAGGGGATCATGCTCTGCTTCAGTATGTCACAGTACATGTTAGCATTCATGGTTCCCTCAATGAACTGTAGCTCCCCAGTGCCAGCAGCACTCATGCAGCCCCAGACCATGACACTCCCACCACCATGCTTGACTGTAGGCAAGACACACTTGTCTTTGTACTCCTCACCTAGTTGCCACCACACACGCTTGACGCCATCTGAACCAAATAAGTTTATCTTGGTCTCATCAGACCACAGGACATGGTTCCAGTAATCCATGTCCTTAGTCTGCTTATCTTCAGCAAACTGTTTGCGGGCTTTCTTGTGCATCATCTTTAGAAGAGGCTTCCTTCTGGGACAACAGCCATGCAGACCAATTTGATGCAGTGTGCGGCATATGGTCTGAGCACTGACAGGCTGACCCCCCACCCCTTCTATCTCTGCAGCAATGCTGGCAGCACTCATAAGTCTATTTCCCAAACACAACCTCTGGATATGATGCTGAGCACGTGCACTTAACTTCTTTGGTCAACCATGGCGAGGCCTGTTCTGAGTGGAACCTGTCCTGTTAAACCGCTGTATGGTCTTGGCCACCGTGCTGCAGCTCAGTTTCAGGGTCTTGGCAATCTTCTTATAGCCTACACCATCTTTATGTAGAGCAACAATTCTTTTTTTCAGATCCTCAGAGAGTTCTTTGCCATGAGGTGCCATGTTGAACTTCCAGTGACCAGTATGAGAGAGTGAGAGCGAAAACACCAAATTTAACACACATGCTCCCCATTCACACCTGAGACCTTGTAACACTAATGAGTCACATGACACCAGGGAGAGAAAATGGCTAATTGGGCCCAATTTGGACGTACTCAATTTTGTGGCCAGCGGTTTAGACATTAATGGCTGTGTGTTGAGTTATTTTGAGGGGACAGCAAATTTATACAGTTATACAAGCTGTACACTCACTACTTTATATTGTAGCAAAGTGTCATTTCTTCAGTGTTGTCACATGAAAAGATATAATAAAATATTTACAAAAATGTGAGGGGTGTACTCCCTTCTGTGAGATACTGTAGTTATGAATTGCAAAGCAAGTGTGTTGATGACTAAAATTAGAAGAAACATAACTATTTAAAGCTTGAAGTGCCTTATTTCTGCACCTCAAGTATCACTAGTTGGGACTGCAAAAATACTAGGTGTGTACCAATTTGCGTTCTCATGTACTATTCTATGCTGTGTTTTAGAATCAGTAGTCTGATTAGTGTGTGTTCACATTGAAAATTCTAAGAAAAAAAAAGCATTTCAAATGTCTATGCACTTAATTAATTGAAAAAAATGAAGCATGGAATGTTGATCATTGCATGCATTCAACTGTTGCTAACTCCAGTTTTGATTGACAAGGTAGCCTTACATAATTAATACACTAGACGGGTAAGTACATAATGCATAGTCAGTGAAGGTTACTTTGGAAATGTAATAGGTTACAGATTACACGTTACCCTATTTAAAATGTAACAAGTAGTGTAACTATTTCAGTTACTTTATTACAGTAAACTGATTACATTTGATTACTTTTTTGTACATTTCTAACAAAGGTTTTCAACTGTTAATCATTTTGAAACATTTAAAGCAGGCAGGGTAACATTACAGTCATACTCAACACTGATTACTGTCAGACTTTCAAAATCCTTCATCACTTGAATTAAGATTATACAAATTAAATTTTTAAGCACAACCATCACAAAATCAGACTTTAACACCTCTTTTTACTTCGCTCGGAGGTAAATACAGATTTAAAATCATAAGATACTGTTTTTGAAATCAAATCGTTGCATAGCTATGAAAGGAAACAATGGAATCTAACAATGCTTTGGAAAAAAACTGTTAATTTAAAAAAAAACAAAGCATATGCATGAATCCAAATAGGAAATAAAGCAGTTATGGAATAAGCATGTTTCCTAAACTCCTGAAACATTTGTGTCTCGTATTCTAGAGCAGTCAATGCAATTTGGGAAAGAAATCAATCAAATCTGTATGTGTGTGAAAATATTCAGATGTAAAAATGCCTTTTAATTTTCATAAGTAACTGTAATTTAGTAACTCAGTAACTGTATCAGATTAGTTACATGTATTTTGTAATTAAATCACGTAATTCCATGTAACTTGTTACTCCCCAACATTGCGCATAGAATTAGTGTATAACGTGCAGTATAGTGCATAATTTGGGACACAACTGACTTTTTCTAAAGAGGTTCCAAAATATTCTCTCATTGGTCAGACAAACAAATAACGGGCCCCAAACCCGTGCCATTGGTCTGATCCACTGCTGCTATTTCTGGCTGGTCAGGATTCCCCAACAAAATCCAGTAATGTTTTAAAAAACACCACAAAGCTGCTGTGTTTAGGGAAATTTGGGCAAGTTAGCAAGTGTTAACAGTTAAAACTCATTTTTTCGTCTTTCCTGATGTGTCCTCAAGTTCCCTTCACCACTGCCTCGTTCTCTGGCATTCTTCCCCCCCTTCCTCTCTCTCTCTCTCTCTCTCTCTCTCGCTCAGCTCGTTGGTTTTGCGTTACATAAGTCATAGTTTTAGATTGTTTGTCTGAGTGGGGCGGGGAAGTGCGGGAGAGGGGGCGGTTGGGCGTTCCTGCCCCGGCAGAGCCGATGGCCATCCCAGGAATGCGTCTCCTCCTCACACCTGGGACACCGCCAACAATGTGGCCTCCCAATGTCACCGCATGTGAGGAAGAGAGGAGGGAGGCAGGGGAAAGCATTTGGCTCGAGGCTACGGGAGCCTGTCCAAAGAGAGAGCGCTGGGGCTCACTCCCTCTGGGTTGGCAACACATGATACTTTGACTAATACTTCCTGCTTGGATGCGTGAGTCGAGTCCCAGTTTCTTTTTTTCCTTCTTAAGATCTGGAAACCACACTGGAGTATGGCCTCCCGCTTTATAAGGCTCACTTGCAGGATTTAGATCTGGAAGTGCACTTGGACTAGAGGAATGATAGGATAAGACAGGGAATTGTGGGGATCTGACTGTCTAAGAGAGTGATTTAATGCGTAAAATCCAACGTGAGCAATTAATCTCACCCCTCGGCTGAGGAGGGGACTTCAAGGAGGAAGCGGGATGTAGGTGCATGTCCCCTACCATTCCTCCTCAGTGGGTGTCACCACGATAATCTTCCCTAGTTTACAGGCTTCACAAGCTCAGATGGGAATCTGAAAGAGATGTACTGAAAGTCGCAGACATCTGGGAGAAAGAGTGCTCTACGCAGATACACGCACATGGGCTACAAGCAACGCTGGTTAGATTTTCAACATTGCATTCTGAAATCTTTCACATTAGCAAAATTTCTCCACAGTTTTGCAGGGATTGTCTTTTTGTGAATACTGTTACAATGAAGCACATCTCACACAGAAGTCACTTTCAATACAAGCAGCTTTCAACAAGTTCTGCATGACGATTTTGAACCTGTTGCAAAATTTGCATGGGGAAATCTTTTGCCCTCAAACAGAATTCCCAATGGCATGAATTCCTATTGAAATGATTGGATTTCACCCGTAAGTTTGCAGAACAATGGTAGATGTGACTGCATCTTTGTTATAATGAGTTATAACATATCACAAATTCATCACAATCTCAGCACTGCTGTGTTAACAGACATAATTACATTGCACTCTAGAATACTCAATTCTGATTGGTCAGTTGTACAATTCAGCTGTATAATTCCTAATATGTGACCCTGGAGCACAGAACCAGTCTTAAGTAGCACAGGTACATTTGTAGCAATAGCCAAAAATACATTGTTTGGGTCAAAATTATAGATTTTTCTTTTATGCTAAAAATCATTAGGATATTAAGTAAAGATCATGTTCCATGAAGATATTTTGTAAATTTCCTACCGTAACTATATTAAAACTTAATTTTTAATTAGTAATATGTATTGCTAAGAACTTCATTTGGACAACTTTAAAGGAACTTTTCTCAATATTCAGATTTTTTTGCACCCTCAGATTCCAGATTTTCAAATAGTTGTATCTCAGCCAAATATTGTCCAAACATACATCACTATAAAGCTTATTTATTAAGAAAAACAAACAAACAAACAAAAAAAAAACACTTATGACTGGTTTTGTTGTCCAGGGTCACATATTTGTCTTCACCAGTGGCAACATTGTATATCAGAACATAAAAGATGCCATGTGTAATTAAATTACAGTTACTTATGAAAATGTTAACGATTACAAAGGGGGTTACATTTATATATTTACACACATCCACATACAGATTTAATTGATTTCTTTCCCAAATTGTCTACTCTAAAATATGAGACATAGGCCTATGGCCCTATGATTTCCGCGATGCGGAAAACATGGACTGGTTCTTAGAATCCAGTCATAAAAACGGAATTTCTATAACGCAGAATGTCACGGAATATGCCACATTTTGGATTAATAAATCAAAAGTAGGTCAGTACACTTGAATCAAAACGCGATATGGAATGTGAATATTAAGCCGCAAAAAGACAATATATGAATCCTGCACATTCTGTGTAAATGAATGGCGCAGACGCGTGGTTTCATTTACCACAACTACTGAAGCCGTGTGTATCGCTCATGGTGTTTTCAGCCTCTGCCGCCTCAATATATGAGTACATGAACACATAAACGTAATCTCTAGAAATTCTCTGAGTCACTTCATGAGCATTTTACTGTTTCTTTTGAGAAAAACTATCGTCATATCATATACAAACAGACACCAATGATTCAAAAAGACACCAATGTTTCAGGAGTTTAGTACACAGAAAAGGACACATGATAATTAGATAACCGTGATTGGGTTTTTCCAAAGCATTGTTAGATGCCAGTGTTTCCTGTAGTCATGCAAAGATTTGGTTTTAAAAACAGTAACAGTAAACTAATTCTTATTATTTTAAATCTGCATTGAACTTCAGATCAATCTCAAAGTAAAAGGCGGTTAAAGTATTATCATCCTAATTCAAGTGATGAATGAAGGATTTTGAAAGTCTGACAGTAATCAGTGTTGAATATTACTGTTAACCTTGCATGTTGTAAATGTTTGAAAATGATTAACAGTTGAAAACATTCATTAGAAATTTAGAAAAGTAATCAAAAATAATCAAAAGTAATTAGTTACATTACTTTAGTAAAGTAATTGAAAAAGTTACACTACTATTACATTTTAAATAGGGTAACTTGCAATCTGTAACCTATTACCTTCCCAACACTGCCAACTGGAACTCGTTGCACAGGAAAATCAAAAGTAGGTCAGTTCACTTAAATTAAAACGAAATAGACTAGCGTCTGTGGATATTAAACCACAAAAAGACTATTTAAATACTAATCCGGCATGTTCTGCATGTCTCTGTGTGAATGAATGATGTAGACGCACGGTTTCATTTTCAGCCTCTACCGCCTCAATATATGAGTGCATGAACACATAAACATAATCTCTACAACTGCTCTGAGAGTCACTTCATGAGCATCTTACTGTTTCTTTTGAGAAAAACTACTGCCATATATAAAAACAGAAACTTAAAGCTCTTCACAGCAACCCGCCAAAATAAAAGTTTGGTTTAACTTGAAGAAAATATGACAGAAATGTACTTAATATGACACTACCGCTACTGATAAAAATTATTATTAAAACATTAATTTTAAGGAATATTTACCAGTGCTGTGTTTCCCAAAAGCATCGTAAGTACATCATAGACCCACTGAAACCAATGGAGCTATGATCAACTTGGGATCAACTTACGATGCTTTTAAAAAACCTTTTAAAAAATAAAATCAGTTATTTAGAGGTGCATTTGATTATTACAATTTTATTAAACCATTAAAATGGAATCCGTAAAATTATTACAAAACAGAATTTGATAAAAACAAAACTGAATTTGAGAAAAAAATAAAAATAAAACATATTTCATGGGGCTTTAAAAATTTAATTTTTGTTAAACTTTAAATAAATTGCTGCTAAATTGTGTACGTTTCATGATTTCAAGTAATCAGACATGTTTTTATTTATTTTTTTATTAATACAATTGATTTAACTATAGTCTAGAAAAATGGGGGATGGAATCCAGAAAAAAAACTGAAAAAAAAGGTTCAGATCTGATCTATGTGTCCCATGCATGGTGCTCTTTAATTTTACAGAATATCTGCATTGGTTTATAAGAACAAAGAAGCATCTGGTTTGCACTGCAGATGTCTTACAACATGTTGGCCTTGCAACATTATTATGTTTTGCAGTGGCAGAAACATATTAAACTGAAATGCGTGACTTTATTCCGTGTTGCCGTTACATACAAAGTTGTGTAGATCAGAAATATATTGTCATTTTCTGCTTGACTTGCACTTTACAACAACACAATCTAGTTTCTACAAACAATGTCTGATATGTCTACATTTGGCATGGTGCAACATCTAATCAGAGCGGTCAGACAGAAACGGATTTCCAGCAGATTTGAATAGTATTTCAAGCCTGAAATGTAGCCTGAAATGTAGCCTGAAATGTTTTTTTGTTTTGTTTTTTTGCTGTTTACACTTGCTAAATATGAACACAAAATCGGATTTGGACTGACAGACTGAACAAGGCTAAAGTGACTGACTAACTAAAGAGCACCTTATGTTGCTCACATTAGCAACATTTCTGTGAAATTAAATGGGGAAAAGGTGGATAGTGTAGCGTTGTATGAAGCACAGCTCACAAAGTCAATTTCAAATCAAGCAGCTTTCTGTTGGTCAGTGTGGCGAATCCACGTGACTTGAACTCGTGAAATCGTGGAGAAATATTTTGCCTCACATAAAATTCTTTTGAAATGTACAGCGCTCCACACTTGACATGTGGGGCAAAATATACTATATCTTGTCCACAAATGAATAATTCACGATTGACTAATTTCTTCCCTTGTTTTCATTCAAAAGGAGGGAACAAATTAGTACAGCATGGCCACTATTTACTACAAACGAAGGAATAAATTAGTAAATTATGGTCAAGAATTAAGTTGTGGAAATAAGATCTTTTTTTTTTCTTCCTGCGAAAATCTGCTGAACAACAATAAAAGTCTTCTGCTCAATATTAGTTCTGTCAAACGATCAATTGTGATTAATCGCACACAAAACAAAAGTTTTTGTTTGCATAATATATGTGTGTGTTCTGTGTATATTTATCATGTATACATAAATGCACACACATACAGTATATATTTTGAAAATATTTACGTTTTTACATGTCTATATTTATATTCATATGATTTATATTATAAATAAATATATTTATTATATTAACATAACCTATTTTTCTGAAATATATACATGCATGTGTGTGTATTTATATATACATAATAAATGTACACAGTACACATACATATAGTATGTAAACAAAAACTTGTATTTTGGATGCGATTAATCGCGATTAATCACTTGACAGCACTACTCAATACTGATTTTTTTTTTTATTATTATTTATTGATTGATTGTTTTGCTTGAGTTGTCACAGAGACAGGTGCTCTATTTGAATACACTGATTCCAGTGATATCATTCTTTTTTTTCCTTCTTCTTCTTGGTAAAAATACGTTAAAGTTCGGTTTAATGGCTCAGACTTTGTATCATGACCCCCCCAGGCATTCAGAAAGGCTGTAGAAAGCGAAGACAGGCAAATGCATGCAAACGTATATCACAGACTGTTGGAGGCTTGATAATTGTGTTTTGAGAAGATCCTCTGAGCGGGACACGACAGAACATACAGATGGAGCGTGGCGTGCCAGCAGTGGTGTGTGTGTGTGTGTGTGTGTAACCTCGCGAGTGCATCCTGACGGCGGTGTGTATGACATGAAGGCGCGGGGCCAGCGGAGTGTCAGCAGGTGTTGTGCAGAGTTCTGCCTGGCTGCGTCAGACACTGAGTGAGTGAACAGGAGATGACAGGCCCTCACCGGCCCCTTCACTCAACCTGTCACGCGAGGTCACCTGCAGCCCCGGGCGCTCATCACTCATACACACACAGAGTTACACAGAGTCACAGAGATTCCAGATATCAGCCATCAATGGAGGAATCAAAAGAATATTAAAGAGCTGTTTCAAGATAATGTCTGTACTGTATGTGTGGATTACTGTTGATTACCACGGACAGTAATTTAGACAGCAGTTGTGCATCTCTGAGAATGAACATTTAAAAGGTTCTGCTGTTTCAGAAGTGTAACGAGTTGATTAAAGTCACATGGAAACAATATGGTATCTGATTTTACTCACCTGAGACTGTTGACTGTTGTTGGCACTGTAAAGAGGGGCCGATCCGCTACGATGGGAGTTTTCAAACTTTCTGATGCCACAGACCCCAGATTTTATGATCGCTTTAAGAGGAAGCTGAAAATGTACAGGCTGCTAGATATTTTCACATGCAATGTCTCATTAATACACTGTAAAAATTTCTACCTACTTCAGCTTGAAAAATTTAAGTTCAAATTAAATTTTGGAGTGTATATTTAAATTATTTTAACTCAAATTATATTAAAATGATAATAGGTTATGGTAACACATTATTTTTCTAATCCTAACCGTAACCATATTATGGAAGCCTGTTTCCACCACTGAATAAAAAAAATTAAAAAGGTAATTGCGACTTTTTATTTCACAATTCTGAGAAAAAAAATTCTCAGAATTGTGATACAAACTCACAATTCTGACTTTTTTTCTTCGCAATTCTGACTTTATAACATGCAATTGCGAGTTATTAAGTCCGAATTGTGAGATATAAACTCGCAATTCTGAGAACATATCAGTCTTTTTTCCCCTTCAAAATTGGACTTTATATCTCACAGTTCTGAGATATAGTTTTTCAGAATTGTGAGATATAAAAATATAAAAAGTCGCAATAACCTTTTTTATTTTTTATTCAGTGGCAGAAACGGGCTTCCATACCATATAGATAGTATAAGTAGTTAATTAATATTACTCAGTACTTAAATGTATAATTGCACTGTAACAAGGACACCTTAAAATAAAGTGTAATCTTATATTTATATTTAGTTGAATCTTCTAAAACAAACAAACAAAAAAAAGACCGCAACTTGTTAAATTAATTTGATTAGTTAAAGTAATGGTGGAGGCAATTTTCACACAGCACATTCGCTTGCAATATTTGTTTGTTTGGTTAATTCATATAAAACTGAATTTAGTTTTAGACTTTCATAAGAAATCACCAGCTTGTAAAATGAAATCAGGTTGTTTTAATTTCAGCTATTCCAGTTATTTTACTTTAGCTTTACAAAACCAGAGCTTATACTGCTATTGCAAACTGGTACTTGTTGCAATAGTATTTTAACGTATTGTCATAATCACTAATAATAAACACACTGGTTTGTAGCGCAAATTATTTTTACCATTTACTGATCTTTGTTAATCATAGTTAAGTCGTGCCATAAAGAAAACAGTTTCCAGGTCCAAGCCTCTACTTGCTTCAACTGGGAATATTTGGGAATATTATCTCAACAGATATTTATGAGTGCTGTTTATTCATACCACACATCTAAACTAAACAGGTAGGCCTACACTTCAGTACTCCTGGACACCAATATTTTAACAATTTATAAAAGATGAATGACTGTCTGGCCATCAGAGATTTTGGTATGGAGATCATGATTTTTCTGTAGCATTTATAGCACATTGTGAGGGTAAAATGTTTGCTTTTGGCATTTGATAGAGCATTTGGACCCGGAAATGGTGAATTGTGACGTCAGACCTAACCAATAGCATCTAATGAATATGCAGTCTTGCACATTCACAGAAAATAGCTTCTGCATCGAAAATAAATATATAAGGTGGAAAGTATTGTTAGAGATATCATGGAGACATTTTCATGTTCTATTTTTTTTTATTTAATTAGGGGTCTCTCCTCAACCACCACCAGTGTGCAGCATATTGTATTAAACATATTTATAAAATATTGTAACTTTTTGCAGACCCACAAATACATCCCTTCTCCCTTTTTTCCCTTCCTTCTTTGGCAGGGTTTCTCAGGGGGTTTATGATTTGATGAAAAGCTAATAATTAATTTTAAAGTGCAAAATGTTAAATTAAAAACTTAATAACTTTAAAAATAAAATAATATGGAATACTTAAATAGGTAGGCCTATTCCAATTTGTTTACCTGCATGTCATGTGACCATTAGCCTAATGATATCAGAGGTCGAGTGTTTTGCTAAATTACTGAATTTTAACTAAAAATCTCAACTTAAAGTAAATATTTTAGGTCTATATGTAGGCTGTAGGCAATTGGCTGAGAAAATATGTTAAGCAAATATGGATCCCACCTCAAAATGATGATTTAGACAAGTATGACAAGCCTAGTGATGCTTTTATATTAGCGCTGTCAAACGATTAATCGCGTTTAATCACAACCAAATTAAAAGTTTGTGTTTACATAATATATGTGTGTGTTGTATACATTTATTATAAATACACATGCATGTATATATTTAAGAAAAATATGTTGTTTATATATTAAATATAAATATTAGTGCTGTCAAACGATTAATTGCATCCAAAATAAAAGTGTTTGTTTACATAATATATGTATGTGTGCTGTGTTTATTTATTATATATATATATATATATATATAGGCCTATACACACACATACAGTATATAGTTTGTAAATATTTACATGTATATACATTTATATAGCCTATTTATATTATTATATTTTATATTATATATAAATATATTTAATATATAAACATAACATATTTTTCTTAAATATATACATGCATGTATACACGCTAATATATTATGTAAACAAAAACTTTTATTTTGGATGTTTTGGACGCACTATTTTAAATACATTTTTCATTCTTCCATAGTGATGAGTTTAAACGATTGTTGTTGTTGCTTTATGGACATCGACAGATGTATATCTGTCACAAGATTCACTAGACTTCTTCATAACACAATATGTAATTTCACAGTACAGCTGTATAGCCCACATTTGATCTTTTTAGCTGTATTTTCTCCACCTGTTGTGGCAGGTACTGCAGAAAGTCAGAGCTGGAAGTGGACTCAACTTTAACATCAATCTGTTCCTGTTTTATTCCCATAAAATGGTGGTCACGGGTTAACAGCACGAATGGAAAGAAGAAGAAAAAAAAATGGAAGAGAAAAAAAAAATCCCAGCCTGAATTATAGAGAGGGAAGAAACAGAGGGGAGTTCATAGGGTCGTATATCATTAAGCAATTGAGAAAGTTAATTAGGCAGCTCTGATAATTATTGCCATGGCAACCTGAGCGCACTCATGCACATTTGATTAATGAGGTGCCATTTATCCGCGCCAGTGAGACAGTACAGTCATAGAGGAGAGCAAGAGACCCCTAGTGGGACACAAAGACACTCAGTGAAACAATGACAGGCCAGACGAAACCGAGAGACACATTGTGAGTGAATGCAGCAATAAAATAATCACAATATCCTTGTGTACAATGCAGAGCCTAAACTCTAATTAGACTGCATAGATGTGTTTTTGCATAGATGCATGTTTCCGTTTTTTGTTCAAATTGTATTTAGATTTTAATTGATGGATTAATCTGGTCAAAATCTATAAAAGATCTTTCCATATGCAGTTATTTCCCACATCTTGGCATATGCCCATATCATGCATTAGGGTTTTATGTGAAGCCTACATAATAGACAGCTTTGTCACACACTACCCTCTAGTGGACAAACCTCATTACTCTCTCTCTCTCTCTCTGTTGAAGGCTTTTATGGGTTTTAACTGTTCATCACTCATAAATGTCATCGTGAAGAGCGTCAAGTCATTCAAAAAAACAAAATGACTCAATAATTGAAGTAAAGTTACAAGTGCGATACACTAAATTATGCTTGTTAAAGTGCTGTCACAGTTTCTAAGTGATCAGCTTTATGATTTTCAACCAGGTCAAAAATAATAAAATAAAATAAATAGAAGTACCTGCCCCTGCTGTAAAAAAAAAAAGAAATTAATAAATAAAAAGCCTAAGGCTGGTTGTTTGGTCTCGTAGCCCCCTAAAACCAGCCTGCAAACCAGATTAGGCTGGTTCCAGCAGGTATTTATTTATTTATTAGAGACCATATCTATCAACCAGAACATCACAGACATTTCTGACTTTTCAATCACCCACAAATTCATATGCATTCATGACGGTAAGTTTCACACAGACGCACTAACAATTTCTTAACAAAAACAAAACTATTAGTCATGTTAAGGGCAAGGAATAGTGTTTATTAGACAAATAATCCAACAATAATTCCTTTCACTGTGCTTTTCACTCACAAGTCCATTGCATTCAGATATAAAAAAATATATATAAAAACATTAACAAAACAGTTCACATTACAAGACAGCTTCCTGCATTCACATGACACAAACCACTGTCCTCTCTCCGTCAGTGTTTGCATTTCCCTCTACAAACCCACACAGTATTCTCAAACAATTCATAATGTCCTATACATAATACAGCCTGCCTCATGAAAACAGAGAAACAGATTAAACACGCTGCTCCAACTTACAGATTCATCTCCAATAGCATGACGCTCAGAAATGTAACATTTGGTTTGGTTTGTACTTGAAATGCGTAATACGAAAACGTCTTTTTAAAAACAAATTTGCATTAAAAGTACAGTTGAAAATCGTGTGGCCGTTTTGACTAGCAAACAAGCTCTCAGGCTTTCAAAAAAAAGCAAAATCTATGTATTAAAATACACGTTTCTGTTCAAATGCAGTTCACTGCTGAAAACAACAAGCTTGTGTGTTTGACGCGAGTGAGAACGCATTTACCCAAACCACCTACTCACATCGACTCGATACAGGCCAAGCTTTCCGTCTGGATTTGGCCGACGCTCATCTCAGAAAATCAACCTGTAACATCAGGTGCAACATTTTCAGGGGGAACATATCCAGGTTATTATATTTAGCATGAAGAAAATGAAAGATTTGGGTAACACTTCACAATAAGATCGTCTAGACAAATTGTACAAAATCATACGATTGAGGTCGCACGAATTAGCCACCTCGTAAAATACGGTCGTGAGATAGCGCTGGTCAACTAGTCGATTTGAAATAAGAATCTTAGTTAAGTTCAAAATTTGCTAAAACATTATTAAAATAAAAGTCGTATCTGTTAATATTATTTATAACGGACCTGAGCTGATAAACTAACAATGAACACTATTTTTATTCAGTAACAAAGATTAATAAATATTGTAGCAAATGTATTGCTCATTGTTAGTTAGTATTAGCTAATGCATTAACTATCAGGACCCTTTTGTTAAGTGTTACCAAGGCTTCTTTGCATTATGATGATTTCCACTACATGAGTGTGCAATCTAGTCATGAAAATAATTTTGTAATGCAAAAAAAAAAAACATTCAGAATCTGTTTTTTTTTTTCCTCCTTACGATTTTGGGGTGAAATATAAACCAAATATTCACTCGCCCCCGCAGACATAACCACAGTTCACAGTGTCAACTTCAGACGCAGCAGCTTCTCCAAATAAAAATAACCCTTAAAGCCTCAAACTGAAACAGGCAGCGTTATGAATTTAAAGTAGTGCTGTCAAACGATTAATCACATTTTGTTTACATATGATATATGTGTGTACAGTGTATATTTATGATGTGCATATAAACACACAGTATATATTTTGAAAGTATTTACATGTATATATTTATATTCATATAATTTATTTTACATATTAATATTATTATAATATATAAACATAACATTTTTCTGAAATATATGCATGTGTGTGTATCTGCCACTCAAAAGTTTGGGATCAGTAAGATTTTCAATGTTTTTTTAAGGGAGTCTCTTCTGCTCATCGAGGCTTTATGTATTTGATCAAAAATACAGAAAAAACTGTAATATTGTGAAATCGTATTGCAATTTCTAATATTGGTTTTCTATTTTAACATACTTTAAAATATAATTTATTTCTGTGATGCAGCGCTGAATTTTCAGCATCGTTACTCCAGACTTCAGTGTCACGTGATCCTTCAGAAATCATTCTAATATGCTGATTTATTATCAATGTTGAAACTGTTGAGCTGCTTCATATTGTTTTTTGGAACCTGTGATACTTTTTTCTTTGATTCTTTGATGAATAGTTAAAGTTAAAAAGAGCAGCATTTGTTCAAAATAGAAATCTTTTCTAACAATACAAGTCTTTTTTCTTTTTTCTTTTATTCAAGTGCTGAAAAAAGAAAGAAAAGATGTACAAAAAAAAAAATTATGAAGCAGCACAACGGTTTCCAACATTGATGATAAATCAGCATATTAGAATGATTTCTGAAGGATCACGTGACACTGAAGACTGGAGTAATGATGCTGAAAATTCAGCTGCACATCACAGAAATAAATTATATTTTAAAGTATATTAAAATGGAAAACTGTTATTTTAAATTGCAATAATATTTCACAAAATAAGTTTTTATTCTGCATTTTTGATCAAATAGATACAGCCTTTATGAGCAGAAGAAACTTCTTTAAAAAACATTAAAAATCTTACTGATCCCCAACTTTTGAGCGGCAGTGTATACATAATAAATACACACAATACACACACGTCATATGTAAACAAAATCTTTTATCGCGATTAATCGTTTGACAGCACTAATGAAGTATGTATCAGAAAAGTTCCGTTTGGAACCAATAACTTCAAACGAACTCCAAGATGTAATCTTCAGATCTGTCACAGTTTGTGTGTCCCATGTTAAATCAGCAGGGAGGGGGTGGGCTTTTTGCCAGGCCACGCCTCCTTGGCGTACTTCTTCTTGCGCGGCTCGTTGAGCGGCTCGGCCGAGTAGGGTCCGGGAGCGGGAGTGGGGTTCAGCACAGCGGGCGGCTGCGCCGTCGTGGGCGAGAGGTCCACCTCCGGGGCGGGGTTGGGGAAGGGCAGGGGCATCCCGCCGGTGATGGCAGACGAGCCGCCCTGTCCTGCGGCCTCGTGGCTGGCGGGCGGCAGGTCTCCGTACAGCCCGGCGCTCAGCGGGAAGCTCTGTAACCGGCGCGCTACGCTTTCCTCCAATCCCAGCGTGCCGTGACCTTCCAGCTTCTTCTTCTGTGGGACAGACGTTTCAAAGATTGAATGCATGTCCTACAGTCAAACCAAAATTTATTTATAAATGTCCTTGATTCTGATTGGTTGAGCCGCGTTCGAAGCCATTGTAAATTACTCTACAATCATACACCTTTGTTTACGTTTGTGTGTTGCTCGCAACCACTTCGTTCCAACTACAACCGTTTCAGAGGAACTACATTGTTTGGCAGAAGAATAATGTTTTTATTAATATCATTACATTTTATTTGCTTTGTTTTATTTTGTGAAACCTTGCTACATATATGGAATAACCGTTATATAAAAAGCAATAAGCCCCGTGAAGCTTCCTAACAACGGCCCTTAGCTGTTATCAACCACGGCTTCTTGGGGCTTACTGCTTTATCAGACACCTTCTCATTTCTCAGGTTATTCGCTATAGTTTAGAAAATAGTAATAAAATATGACAAGGACTGTGTCAGAACAAATTGTGACTCTGGACCACAAAACTAGTCATGAGGGTCAATTTTTTAAAAATAAATAATAAATAAGCTTTCTTTTGATGTATGGTTTGTTAGGATAGGACAATATCGAGATACAACTATTTGAAAATCTGGAATCTGAGGATGCAAAAAAATCGAATTGTGACCCTGGAGCACAAAAGCAGTCATAAGCAGCACAGGTATATTTACAGCAATATCCAACAATACATCGTGTGAGTCAAAATGATCGATTTTTCTTTTATGCCAAAAATCATTAGGATATTAAGTAAAGATCATGTTCCATGAAGATATTTTGTAAATTTCCTACCATAAATATATCAAAACTTAATTTTTGATTAGTAATATGCATTGCTAAGAACTTCATTTGGACAACTTTAAAGGCGATTTTGTTTTTTTTTTGTTTTTTGTTTTTTTCAGACTCCAGATTTTCAAATAGTTGTATCTCAGCCAAATATTGTCTGATCCTAACAGCTAAATTTATTCAGATAAATCTCAAATTTGAAAAATTGACCCTGATGACTTGATTTTTTGCTCCAGCGTCGCCATTCATCTTGATAATGTCAGATAACTTTGACAGAAAGGTATGTAATGGATTACAATCAACCAAAAATTATTCAGCTGTTAAATTTAAATACACAATTAGATTATACCAATTTAAGTCAACCAATTACCCAAGCAATGCTTAATTTTGTTCAGTCTGTGGTGTAAAAAGATCGCATTAGTAATTAAAGAAAAAACACTTAAGCAAAACATCATCAGGTCAATATGTTTACTTTATTTTGCTGTCCTTACTTACATAAATGAACCATAGTGTCCTGCACCCAATATTAAAAATGATATCTGATGTCTGAATAATGTTTGGTTTGACTGTAGGTATCAAGACTACTGCAAAAGACAGAGTACATCTAAGCTCCTTTACATCCAGATGACGAGGAGGCCTTTTAGAAGCCATTACTCACGCATTATACAATTTCCTGTTCACAAGCCATGCAACAAACAACTTAAACTGTATTGAGAGAACAGCTATTCTCAAATCCATTAAAATCAATGACGACACGCTAAAACAACCAAGCAGACAGCAGACAAGAGCAGTCCAATGATCGTACCTTAATAGGAACCACAGCCGTCTGCACCATGTTTCTGAAGCGTCCTACAGACGGGTCCACGTCCTCTGCGAGAAGAGAAAAGACGTGCAACAAAAGTCAAAACACAAACAAAGAATGAGAGAAGAGAGTGTGTGAAGGCCGAGTCGTTCCAGAGAAACTGAAAACAGTGAGAGTGGAGGATTAGTGCATCGAATACTGCACACACTTCCTAACGGAGCATGACTTCTTGTCCAGTCCCTCGTCATTTCTAAGCTGGACTACAGCAGTGCTCTTCTGGCTGGACTTCCATCATGCACAATCAAACTTTTACAATTGATTCAAAATGCAACCTCATCTCTTCCGTCACCATCTGACTTTATCTTAAAAAAAGAAAAAAAAGAAAAAAAACTTGCTTTCTCTTTCCTTAACCTCTCTCGGTCTAACTTTGTATTGCAAGCACCAATTATAAGTCGCTTTGGATAAAAGCGTCTGCTAAATGAATCAATGTCAGAAAGACTTTATTGATGCTTTTGAATAAGTCTCAGTTGCTCACCACAGCTGCATTTATTTGATTAAAAATGCACTAAAAACAGTAATATTGTGAAATATTATTGCTTTTTAAAATAAGTGTTTTCTATGTGAATGTATTTTAAAATGTAATTTATTCCTGTAACGTAAAGCTGAATTTTCAGCATCATTACTGCAGTCTTCAGTGTCACACGATCCTTCAGAAATCATTCTAATATGCTGATTATTATCAATGTTGAAAACAGCTTCACATTTTTGTGGAAATCATGATACATTATATTTTCCAGGATTCTGTGAAAGTTCGAAAGAACAGCATCTATTTGAAATAGAAATATTATGTAACACTATAAATGTCTTTACTGTCACACTTTTGATCAATTTAATGCATCCTTGCTGAATAAAAACAATCATTTCTGAGTCCAAACCTTTGAACAGTAGAGTACATATATACTGTATATGCACATCTTGTGTGTACCTGGGTTTATGATCTCCTCTTCTTCACTGAAGGAAACTCGTGAGCTTCTCCTCTTCCTCTTGGGTCTCTGGATTTCCAGGTTTCCCTCCTCAATGGTGAGTGTAGAAATGCGTTTGTTATGAGCCGTGTTGAACTCTGTCAGGTTCTGGGGAAAGAAAAAAAAAAAGGCATCAGAAAACCAGAAATGATGCACATGAAACTCTTGAGTGACAGTTATATGCATTTACATTCAGCAGACACTTTTATCCAAAGAGACTTACAAATGAGGACAATAGAAGCAATCAAAACCAACAAAAGAGCAATGATATGCAAGTGCTATGACAATCATGTAGTATTTTTTATAATAAATAAAAATAAAAGTAGATATAATAGAAAAAGAACAGAGAAAGCTAGTGATAGAGGCCTTTTTTTTAAGAAAACATGCAGTTAGAAAACGAACAGAAGTGTTAGAGGGCTTTTTTTCGATAATAATAGTAGAACAACTTGATACACAAATGGCTATATTCACAGTGATTATACTTAATTCATATTTTGATTCATAAAAATCTTCTACATACAGTGTGTAGTATGAGTTACGGCTGCTCTAACATGACAGTGCCTCTGTGTATAAGGCAAGGTTCAAAAAGAAATGATTGATTGAGTCAGAGTGGAAGAACTTGACCTCTGCTGTGATTTTAAATGCAGACCTTGAGCCAAAAACTCATCTCCAAACACTAATGCGACCCTGGACCACAAAAGCAGTCTTAAGTCGCTGGGGTATATTTGTAGCAATAGCCAACAATACATTGTATGGGTCAAAATTATCCTTTTTTTTTATGCCAAAACTCATTAGGATATTAAATAAAGACCATGTTCCATGAAGATATTTTGTAAATTTCTTACCGTAAATGTATCAAAACTTCATTTTTGATTAGTAATATGCATAGCTAGAACTTCATTTGGACAACTTTAAAGGCGACTTTCTCAATATTTTGATTTTTTTGCACCCTCAGATTCCAGATTTTCACATAGTTGTATCTCGACCAAATATTGTCCAATCCTAAAAAACCATACATCAATGGAAAGATCATTTACTCAGCTTTCAGATTATGATAATTGACACTTAAGACTAGTCTTGTCGTCCAGGGTCACTAACGACTTGTACATGCACTAAGGCCCGGTTTCACAGACGGGGCTTAGTTTAAGCCAGGACTAGGCCTTGGTTAAATTAAGATATTTAAGCAGCTTTTATAAAAATGCCTTAGAAGAAAACATTACAGGTGTGCATCTTGAGACAGATTTTAAGATATGCCAGAGCAAGATATTTTTAGTTGAGACTGCTCAAACATGCATTTTCGTCTGGGACTAGCCTTAAGCCTTGTCTGTGAAACCAGAGGTTTATGGTCCCAAACGTATTGAGACACACCCCCTTCTTTAGAACAGAAAAAGACACTTCCAAAACTGTGGCAACAAAGATGGAAACATAATTTCAAAAATTGTATTTCCATCTCTGTTGCAACAGTTTTAGAAGTGTCTAAAATGACTGTACCCATATGTCATTGTTATTTGGTGATGAGTTTTTGGCTCGAGGTCTGCATTTAAAGTCACAGCAGATGTGTTCAGCTGGGTTTCTGCAGACCAGTCAAGTTCTTCCACACTGACTCAATCAATATTTTCTTTTTGAACCTTGCCTTATACACAGAGGCATTGTCATGTTAGAATAGAAAAGGGTCCTGTCCAAACTGTTGCTATAAAATCAAAAGCACACAATTCCCGAAAATATCATTATATGCTTAAACACTAAGATTTGCACTCATGGAAATTACTAAAGTAGTCAAACCTGTTCATTGGTGTCCCAATACTTTTGGCAACAGAGTTGTATAAGGCTTGTATGCACACACACACACCTCGAGCTCGGTCTCTTCCTCCGGCAGTCCCAGCAGCCCCTTCAGTTCCTCGTCCTCCACTCCTTTACTGTCTCCTGTGCTGGAGCTGCTCTGTGTCTGCGGTTTCTCCCTCAGCGTGTAGACGCGTGTGGACGCTCCGAAAGACATGGTCGAGTCGATCGGCACCTGCTGAGGTTTGTGGGGCTCGAGCCGGATTCTGCCCAGAAATGTGCCATGGGCTAAACAAGGACAAATCAGCATGAGGTGGGAACGACTGGGATCAGCGCGTGTTGGATGTGATCTGTTGAGCACTCACTGCTGTTGAGGTCGATGAGGAACACTCTCTTGAGGTGTCTGTGGTAGACCAGCGCCGCATGCACTCGCGAGCACGACTGGTGGTCTATCGTGAAGTCACAGAGGTCAGGGTTCCTCCCGAACAGATAGAACTTCTTCTCATCGATGATCAGCTTCTGCAGGAGACAACTAGAGGCTTTATTGACTACGACACACAATACTGATCTTTTTATACTGTTATAATGGGGCTGATGTTCATTAATCATCAAGTAAGTTTTAAAACGAATAGTAAATCCAATTTCAAAGATGGCCGTTAGTTCACCCAAAAATTAAATCATGTCATCATTTATTCATCATTTACAAACCCAACTGACTGGCTTCCTTCTGTAGAACACAAACAAATAAATAAATAATCAAATCAAAACAGAAATCAAAAGTTGAGAAAACTTAAAAGTTTAAGGCAACCAGCTTCAGGAGATTTTTGAGTTTTCTCAACTTCTTGTTTTCAGTTTAAAGAACAAAAAGTTGAGGGAACTCAAAAATCTCCTGAAGCTGGTTGCCTTAAACTTATAAGTTTTCACAAGTTTTAATTTTTTACAGTGTACATACATACGTATTTTGAAGAATGTTGGCAAACAACAGTTTTGGTGCCCATGGGGAAAAATAAATAAATAAATAATATATATATATACACACAGTGCACAGCATAAATAAGTACTCCCCCTCTAAAACTTAACAAATTCAGCAATTACTCTTTACTTATATGGCATGTTATGGTTCTTTGGAGATATAATTTTCCATCAAGCCTGCTTGATCAATTACCAAAGAACAATGTCAAAATTATTCAGCAAAATAAGATCGTCTTATCAAAGTGATAAAATGTTGTGTTGCAAAAATGAGTACACCCTCCTGAAAGTTACTAAATAAAAAAAAAATTAAAAAAAAGGTGTGTAGATTTAAGGCTATTTTTGATCAACGGGTAAGTATATTGAACCAAAACTTTTAAAGACAAGTAATTTCCTGACAATTAAAAGTGTTATATAGCCCACTGAATCACACTCAGACTTAATGCTGGCAGCAGTGGAAACACTCGGGAGAGAACTGCCAGGTGACTTATTTCTTAGCATAAAAGTGGACAAGAGGAATACCAAATTATTGTTTTAAGTGTGAAAATATAGCAGAAGTAGCAGCGACATTCAAAAGCAATGGACTTGTGACAAGGCTCCTGAAATAATCAGGTCTTTCACTTTAAGTTTTCATTTAGTGACGAGTGAATTTTTGCTAGAAAACGAGCAGGAGAAATAACATGCAAGCGTCTCAGAGCCGGCAAAATCTATGAAAGAGTGACACTTTATCTCCCAGAGCATGACGCAGCCTGCAGAAGTAGCATGCATGGTTGGTGTCACCACTAGAATTAGCCAAAGCAAAATAAACTCATTTAACCTCTTCCAAGGCACATATTTACAAAACAAGAGACTTCTGGCAATCCATACTCTGCTCTCAAGATACCAAGTCAATCATTTCAGATCCAAAAGCATCCAAAATGTTGTGGTGTTGCTAGAGCAGGAGTACAGTGAGAAGTGCTTGGTTCCCACAGTGATGTTCAGTGGTAGTAAAGCTCTTATACAGGGATGAGTGAGTGCTGAAGGTGTGAGGGAGTTGTGCTTTATCAACACTGTCATGAATTCACACACCACTGTGTGATGGAATACAAAAACCCTCCCCTCATTCCCTGCATCATTGAGCATTTTTTCAGCATTACGATGAAGATATTAATTCTCCCAAGGTGAAAATAACTTCAGTGGACATGTATTTCACTCAATCTTAACACTCTTGAGCAGCTGTGGGGGATTCTGTAGAGACGAGCTGAGCAAAACTCCCCATTAAAGCCCAGAGCATTCAAGGAGGTCATCCTCCAGGAGTTAAACAGGACAGATGTGACAGTGTGTCATGAACCTGTACACTCAGTGCCAAGAGGGTCAGAGCAGTATACTTAAAGTTCTGGAGGACATACTAAGTACTAGAATATTATACATTTGCTGAATTAAATCTAGGGTGTACTCATTTCTGCAATCCTTCATTTAAACAAAATTGGCTAATTTACTTATCTTACAGAAAATATTGGCATATATTTTGTTGTTTTTATTAAGTATGTTTAAAACATTTCAATTTTGCCATCTTTCCATTAATTATATTAGTAATCATTAAGAAAATACATCTTTTATATTAATTCAGAGGGGGTGTACTCATTTATGCTGTGCACTATATATATATATATATATATATATATATATATACATTTTTCAAAATATCTTCTTTTATAGTCCACAGAAAAGAAGTCAGTTTTACTGCTGTTGAATGACATTTTCATTTTGGGTGAACGATCCCTTTAAGAAGACATTTAACCCATTTTCCACACATTTTAAACAATCAATTATCGTGACTTCCATTTTTTTTTTTTTTTTTATTATTAAAGATTGCATGTACAAATGTGATTTTTTTTTTTTGGTGATGGAATATTGTAGCGCTGATCATAAATGTTTAACGATTTCATTCGAATTAAAATCTTATAAAAATATTATTTATCAATACATTATTTCTTTCTATAACTATTACAGGCCTTGGAAATAGCACTAGTTATTAAATATTTCCATGTTTTCCTATTCTCGATGGACCCTTGTTTATTCTCCAACACTTGCAATGTCTCAGAATATATATATTTTATATAAAAGGGAACAAGTGCACCAGGTCAAAGTTCACGAATCATCATTATATTTCCATTACTGCTCATTTAGCGCAGTCTTACCTCTATTAATTTGTCTCCTTTAACCACGTCCAGATGGAGTCCAGGTGGAGGTTTTCCTGCCCTGAGATTAAATTAAATTAACAATCAATGTGACAAAATTCATTCATTCACCCTTCAGTCTCCTAAACCTTGTGTCAAGTGTAATTTCTATATACTTCATGCACAAATGCACGTGTGCATTGTTTTTTTAAAAGATTGACTAGAGCTGTATATAGATCATAATAAATGCTAATATTTAAATTGAATAAAAGCAGATTAGTCTTTATCTTTTATGAAAGCTATAACTTCATTCAACACTAACCACAGGAATCGCTTTATCACATCCCCAAATGTATATAGGGCTATAATATACATCAGACATCCAAGAGAATAATAATAAGTCAGGTTATGAATGCAGGCATGCAGAGTGGATTGATCTGCTGCTGTGTGTTGAGTTACTGTGTGCGCCTCGTACAGGACTGAGTTGCACTGTTTTTATTCATGGCACTCATAATCCACGCATCCGCTCCACACACGCGCATGCAGGGCTTTTATTTTAATTGCAATAATGATGCACTTAATTTCTCATCTCACCATGACGGGCAGTCGAAGACAGCTGTGTCTGTGCTTGCATTCGCCGCCATTTTGCACAGTCGCGGAGAATGCTGGGTAAACATTACCAGATTTCGCTGAGGATTGTGGGAATTGTAGTTCGCTCGTTTGACACCTAATGTAGCTTATGGACTTGGTGACTGATTCAGTTTTTTTTTTTTTTCGTTTTTAAAATAACGTCCTATACCAAGAGGATAATTTATAAATGCAGTGACCGCGTTATGGTATTATCTGTAAGAAATAGGTTTTAGTAAAGACACTTTTGACTCTGTCTCAACAACCTCTGTTAACTCACCTCTATATTGGCAGCCAGTCTATTCAGTTTTGTAGAACAGACCTTCCATTCCACTGATACTGACATGGCATCTTGACTGAATGCAAAAAATAAATGGCCTTTTCATTCCTCTGAGTTAATTTGTAATTATTTTAGGCATTTTATGGGCACCTTTGGGGTCCCTTTACAAGACTGCAAGGCCTACTTTCACACCACTCAACATAAAATTATGTCACTAGAGCCTAATATCTTAATATCTTCTAGTGAGTTTAAAGGTTTGGAACAACATGATGAATTTTCATTTTTGGGTGAACTGTCCCTTTAAGAAGCTTAATGTATAGAAGTTAAATATATTTTATAGCAAATTTAAAGGGAAAACTATTGGCACTTTGCACCAAAACGTAGTTGCAATATTGATTTTCTTACTGATAACTGTATGGATAGTGGCACCAATTACAGAAGTCAGAATTTGTTTAGAAATGTTTATAATAACATAAATAAATGCATTGCACGTATTAGAATGCATCACATAAATATTGATCAAAATACTTAATATTCAGGTTTTTGCTGCAGCACAGAGTTACCATACGGCAAAATTTATCCCAAATAGATTCCATTTGATAAATATAAGAATTAATATATATATATATATATATAGTATTTACAATTGAAGAACATGGTTATATCTGTGATACTGTATTTAAAGAATCTAGTGGTAAAAAATATTCAGTAATGCACACCACAGCACCTTTACTGTATTAATGGCTCTATAAAGAGACTATAATTTCTGTTCTCAAATGGCAAAAAGCTAACGGCCGACCTTCCACTTTATAAACGGCGAATTGAAACGCAACCTTGGCCAGCACAGAGACTTGCTCTGCATTTCTCAATAAATAAATACATCAATAAAACATGATTCAAGTAAAAGTTTTATTAATAAAGCCAACCCCCAACAATAAATTACACATTCACTTAGAAGATCCCCTCTCATGAAATTCTGTTCATCTCAAAATACTTTACAAGAACACAAAGCATCTGTGAAAAAAAAAAGAAGTCAAATAAAAAGCACTTTTCAAGTCACAGTGCATCACCACCAAGTTCCCAGCAGTTGATCGGAAATCAGGTCAGGCTGTCAGAGGGGGATCTGTGAGCACGGCACTGTGGGAAATATTTCATAGTGCTTCTTTGAAACCAGATTTTCTTTGTTACAAAATTCAAATACAGTTGTGCTCCCAATTTCAACACACACACACACACACACACAAGACGTTCACCTTTCATATCAGTATATCAGATCATCGTATGAGACACACTGAAACAGCACAGAAACACACAGAGGGCTGTAATCATGTCAGCACACTTACAACATCAGCCCAGCACACGACACAAACCCAGCAATCATCCAGACCACCAGAAGTCGTTCATGTACAGTATGTACAGAAGAGCAAAGACGCTTGCTGAGAGAAACCATTATTTTGGGTCAGCTTTTATTAGTCAGGAAGGGAAAACTCAAGTCAAGTTCAAGTAGGTACATCTATAAAACACATTTGGGTTGTTCGTTCTTTTAAATAAGCCCGTTCACATTGCAAGATACAGCGCCCAAACACAACTTTCTGCTGAAATCAGATGGTTGCCAGAGCTTTTTAATAAAATGTGGCATCGTATTCAATTATTTTATGAAATTACACATGAATGCATCTCTGAGGGGAACGGATTGTCTTTAGAAAAGTTTACGTGGTATTTTCTTTTCATCTTGCCTCTGAACGATGCATAATGAAGTAGTGTTCATAAGTGCTGCTTTGTTTACAGCAGTAGCCTAGGAAACACTATCATTGCTGTTCATAAGCGCCACCTGCTGGCAGAGAGTGAACCTGCGTCTCATTCAGTATCATGTAGTATTGTTTCACAAAACTAAAGTCACACCATTCTGTTTTTGCTTCAAAATGTGAAATTATTCAATCTAATTTAGATTAACTGCTCATGCTGCATCTTTGTTTGGATGACGATTAAAATGCAGTGGCTCCTGAAAGTGAACAAACAAAGCCTTAGTTTGTTTATATGAAGAGATTTATTTTATTTTGTGTAACTTGCTTATTTGATTCGGGGTTTGTTGTAAATTTTCTATTTAGTTTTGTTATATTTCAATTTCAGAGAAACGTGCAGCAATAGCCTAATAAAAGGACACCTTCTCATTTACTGTATAATGTCTTCAATCTCATTTTGTAAAAAAAAAAAAGAAAAAAATCAAATTAAAAAATGCGCGCACATACATATATATACACACACACACACACACACACACACATACATACACACAGACTTGCCTTTTGTCTCTAATACAGTAATATTAAATACATTAGCTGTGACTTGTGTCCAAACATTTTTGACTCAATGGGATTTTTGCCGTTCACACTCATCCAAAAACAGAATCGGTCTCAAATCAGGTTTGGGACACGTGCAACTGCGATGTGAACGTAGCTTTTCTCCCCACAATGTTTCCATCGGGCCACGGTCTTACATTCCAATGACATTCATCTGCATGTCGGCTTCACAATTCAGTACTCAAGTTGACAACACATAGACCCCATCCATGAAGTTCGCTTATTAATACTGACAAACAGCAACAATTATGATACAGAATCATCTCTAACCATCACAACCAAGTGCTTGTCAGGCAAACATAGCTCTGTCCTTTGAGAACTTCAGGAAACACACGGCCCGATCAAGTGCTCATGAGGGCAATAGGATTTAAAAATAAGGCATAAATTATGTTAATCTAAAAGGAAAGGAAGATTAAACAATATTTGGGCGATTAGGAAGTAGTGGCTGTTTGAAAATAATCCTTTTATCCTTTATTCTTGCGATAATGTGGATTATAGCATAATACCACAGTTGGTAGAGAAGCTTCCACAAAAGGGGGAAAAAAATCTTTGAGACGGATGATTTAAGCCATTGCTTAGAATTAAATCTTGCTGGTTCTGGCATTTACAGCATGCCCCACTTGACAAGGTGAAAAAAAGTATGGATACACACAGCATTAAATATTAATGCCTTCGCTTGTCGCTTAGGAAAAAGACGTGTGCTGCGTTTAAAGGGACAGAGGTACTGCTGCCACGAGGGCTCATGTCTGAAGTGCCTGTAAAATCGTACAAAACGTTGACCTGAATGGCCGTTTCTGTCCCAGAGAATGCTTTCTTCGCCTAATTCCTCGGGAACGTAACAGGCTTAGCGTTAGTCTGTCGAGAGAGCGTGGCGGAAGGGATTACCGGTAAGATTCGGCACTCTGGGATTCCAGGCAAAAATGATACAGTGAAGTGGAGATCAAATTCGGCTCGCTGGTATCGTGTGTCAAAGACGTGAGATCCCCGACTCACAGAGGCTTACGGTTGTGTGTGTGTGTGTGTTAGCATCAACGTTTTTATCCGTTCACACTCCCTGTACACTTTTCCCTGAAGGTGAGAGGTGTTGCATGCATTAGTACACTGGCGTTTGTTGTAGTGCGTAAGTAACTCTCTCTGTGCTAATACGTGAGGTTTCGTGTGTTTAATCGAGGCTAGTTGTTCTGAGCATTCATATGAGGATCATTAGGTGTAAAGCATCTCTATTCCATATGAATTCAAATCAATGTTTAAGTGAATTCTTCGATCAGTCAGTCAAAGTTATAAAGCTATAAAGCTAAAGATGGAGTCATTGTGCTGTCTGAAAGAGCAGCTGGTACTTTCAACAAACAGGTACAAATGATGTTACTTTGTTTCAAACAATTATTAAAACACTCTTAAATGGACAGTTCACCCAAAAATGAAAATTCCAACATTTACTCCCCACTTTGTTCCAAACCTCGATGAATTTCGTTCTTCTGCTGAACAAACAAAAAAAAAGAGATTTTGAAGAAAGTTGGTAACCAAACAGTTGTTGGTCCCCATTGACTTTGATAACATGGAAAAAAATACTATGCAAGTCAAGTCAATGGGGACCATGAATTACTTAAATACCCACATTCTTCAAAATATTTTCTTTCAAAATTCATCAAAAGAAGTTAAAGTTTGCCAGCATGGCAGAAAGTAAATCCCATTCCATTTTCTCAATTATTTACACAAATCGCAGTGTTTACTGCATTCAATTAACCATTCAAACCTGTTGATCAAGGTTTAACCTGTTTGGCATGTCCAGAATTTTGGTAAGGGGATTGCAAAAATTGCAACAATAATAAAAATGTACATTACAAAAAAAGGACCGTAATTGTTCATTCCCATTTTACCAACCCAGGCTCATTGGAAATATGTGCCTCTACATACATTTCTGCAACACCGTAATTATGTACCTTACTGCACGTTTCGCGGCAGTTTCAAAGTGAAATGTCCAGAGAGTGGCGCTTAAACACACGTTTAATACGTGACCGTGACACGTTTTTATTACGTTGGTTCAGGCACGGATTGCAGCGCTTTTATTATGCTGCTTGAGGTATGTTTTGCGTTCGTTCAGAATTCAAATATCCAGTGAGCGTCGCTAAAGATTAATACTATCATGTTGGAAATATCCCCTACACCAAACCCAAACCTACCTGATAGTGTTAAATGCGTATTCGCTGATGCAGTCATGCTATTTTAACTTCGTTATGCAGATTTGAGCTGTTTTGTTGAACGTTCAAAAATATCAGTTTTCAAATCGTGCAGGATGTCATTACATAACATTCAGCAAGTAATTGTGTGAAAATTAGCCTTTATTAATAAACTGTACCTGTAAATCATACTTTGTGTGAAAAGGAATAAAAGTTGTCTGAGTTTTACTGCCTCTAGTGTTCATTTTAACTGGAAACTGCAGTGAATCGTACATATAGGTACGTTTTTTTTTTTTTCAGTTTTGCAGAAATGTATGTAGAGGCACGCATTTCCAACGAGCCTAGGTTGCATTTTACACTCTCTTTGTTGAAAGTGCCAGCTTGCCTCTTTTTGAATCTGATAGGATTTAATTAAGCCACAATCCAGAGAGAAGAAAACTCAGCTCCTCAAATCAAGGCTTTCGTTTGTCGAATCTCTTTACACCTGGTGCTCCGAAATGGACACACATAGTTCACACATACACACACACAGCAGACTTTAGTGCCAAAATCAGTGTCCAGCAAGAGGTAAAGACAGAATATGTCTGTTTATGAGATACTGTCTGAAGTGCCTTGAAACTTAATCTGCAATGCACTCATGTTTTTTTTATTAAAACACGTACTATTCACTGATTATTCAAATTTCACCTGTTCAGCAGGATGACATTATTACAGAGTAATTGACCGAATATCTTGTCAAAATATAAACTATTGCCTTGATGGTTTTTGTAGAAAAGTATTTTTTTTTTTTAAATTGAGTGATAGAAATACAACTCCCTGAAGCCCTTTTGTGTGTGAAGCACAGAAAAAAAAAAAAAAAATGAATCCTGTTGTAAAAAGCTCCTAAATTGACTGAAAAAAAATCTAGGTGGCTGTAAAAAAAAAAAAAAAAAAAGCCATTATTTGCTGCATGTTTTCCACTTTGCATTACAAGTTGAATTAGCACCAGGAGTGTGATGAGAGTAGCTCTCATAGAGAACTAAAGAGTTCCCAAGAAAGATGAAAGCCATGAGTCTTTTTGCTGTGCTGCATTAAAACTACATCAGGGCTGGGCGTTAACTTGAATATATACAATATATTCATTATTATGTTGTTAGTGACATAAAACATGATGAATATCGAGTCTTAACGCCGTTTTTCTAGCCATTAAAGTCATGCCAGTAGATCACTTTTGCATGCTTTCTTCCAATTCATGAGCAAAGAAAGTAAATCAGACACCAAAGTAAAAACATTTTTCATTTAGCCAAAATATTTTACAAATGTATATTTTTAGCCCAGCCCTAATCTACATGCTATCTGACGTCTTGGTGCTGGAATGTTCTGGTAATTCTGTGGACCTGTGTGTTTATCTGGGTCGATGTGGTTTATGGTCAATGGAAGGTGGATACCTGATGCCCCCCCCCCCCCAATCAATGAAACCCCCTGAAGCCCATCTGGACTCTTGCTGATGAAAGTCCCAATGTGCTTGTGAACAGGTGAGACAGTAATAAGCATTTAACATGTTAAATGGCTGTTTATCATCAATGAATCAGTTGTAATAAACTGTAAGAATATCATGAAAAAAAAAACAAGGACCAGTGCAAACACCCACTAAAAACCCAATCCAAAGGCCCTGTCCCAAACGGCACCACCAGCCTATGCGGTATCCCTCAACAAAGTCTATACTTTGTAGCACAGGTAATTGTGGGATCAGCAAATGGAGCCTAAACTGAATTCCCCACTGGGAAACCCTCTGGCAAATATCTCCAACCCCAGAGCTACCGTCCTGCAGAGCTCCAACCCCAATCGAACGCACCAGAACCAGCTACTCAAAGTGTTCAGGGTTACTTAAAAATTACAGGTAGGTGTGTGGGAGCAGGCTTGGGGATGAAGTCTGCAGGATGGTATCTCTCCAGGAGCAGGGTTCGAGAACCCTCTCCTACGGTCTTATGGATTTCACAGACAATCCCAAAGGAAGACCACAAGACCATTGGGTCAATGCCATTTGGGACAAGGCCAAACAATGTGTTCTCACTTCAAGCTCCAAGCCCATTGTCCTAGAAGTTTACCCAATCTCCAAGATGTTGTCCTTTCACGTATCCCAATCGAGTTCCCTGCATGCGATCCGAACCAACCTGAGCTCCAGCTCAACAGCGTCGGGTCGCTCCTGTGGATTGGCGGACAGCATCTCTCGAATCAGCTGCTTCATGCCAGCGTTCATGCTCTTCTTCCGAGCCGGGATGTGGAGCTCCATCTTGGGGTTCTCCAGCAGAGCCTCCCCCAATGGGACTATATCCTCCCCCTGCTGTACGTAGCTCCCTAAGAGCTCCTTCTGAGTCTCTACATCCACAAATGTAATCCGTTCCACCATGGCCCATATGATGACCCCCAAAGCAAAAATATCAGCCTTTGCGGTGTAGTGGCCCTCCCAGACCTCGGGGGCCATGTAGAAGTCCGTCCCACAAGCTGTGGACAAGAAACACTTGTTGACGCTTGCCGGTTCTTCAGGGTTCAAGCCCGAACAGGAGCAGACCTTGCTGAGGCCAAAGTCGGCCACCTTCAGGGTGGGTTCGGGGGACCCGGCAGGGGTTCTGCCCTGCGAGATGAGAATGTTGTCGGGTTTGAGGTCTCGGTGGATGATCTGGTTGCGATGCAGGAAGGCAAGAGCGCTGCCCAGTTGCAGCATGAAGCTGGTGTTGGTCTTGCGGCTGGGTTTGCGGGACAAGAGATAGGCGTTCATGTCTCCACCATCGCAGAAGTCCATGACGAACCACAGGTAGTAGGCGCAGTGGGGGTCAAATGTGATCTCACCTTTCAGGGAGGTCTCCACCAACTGAGTGTATATAAATAAATACAAAAAAAAAAAAAAGTTACAAACAATTGTTTAAAACGGGACTCTTTAACTTCAGTCCTGGAGGACTAGTGTCCTGCAGACTTGTTTGGTACTTTAGTACCATTCCCAGTTTAACACACCTGTCTGTAAATTGTATGTTGTTCTCAAAATGATCTTAGATTAGCTTGTTCAGGTGTGTTTGGTTAGGGTAAGAGCTAAACTCAGCAGGACACTGGCCCTTGAGGGTTGGATTCAAAGAGCCCTGGCATAAAGACTCACATTTTGTATAGATTTACGCACTGATAATTGTGGTCAACTTCTGCAGGATTTTTAATGGCCAATTCTACTATCATCATCCAGATATTAGAGTGGCTGATGGTTGACAAATACAATTTGATTGTTTTTATTTTACAGAAGTTTCTCAATTTAAGAAATGCGTTAACATAAATTGTGCAACGTCCACTTACTTAGCTAACGTTTCATTATGGAAAAGCCACTATATGTCAGGCCCCCTTTTCTTAATCAGCTAGTAATCTAAAGTATTATGAAAACTCATTTTGAAAAAAATATATATTTTTACAGTTCAACAATGGGATAATATCACACACTGCAGGGTAATTTCACTTTGGCTACAGAACAACAGAATTAACTCGTGACTCAGAGGTGAAGTCAGAGACGTCAGTTATCGGAGCATTTCAGAAGGGCTGGGAAAAGTCCTTGCATGCTTCTCGTGAGCTCAAGAACATACTCAAGTTGACAATAAGAAAAGTAAATTAGTGAAATTTGAATGCATGCAAAGTTTTGCAAGACATTGCAGGATTCAACATTTCCTGAGTAATGAATTTACATTTACACATTTGGTCAACGCTTTTATCCAAACGCAACTTATTACTGCATTTAAGGTACACATTTGATCAGTTCAGTTCTCTGAGAATCAAACCCATGACCTTGCCATTGCTAGCACCATGCTCTACTGTTTGAGCTACAGGAAAGCCTGCCTGTGCAAAACTTGGCACCTTGATGCCAAGGTGTCGTGTGGTCTACCAAGGTGTAGCTACACAGCTGCTAAGGTGTTGTAATTGGGGGCTCAGCACAAGGTTGCTGAGTGAGAGGTTCAGGGTGGTTGTTAGGGTACTGCTTGGGATTTGGTCTCTCCTATAATTTAAGTCAATGTAATTTCATCACTTGCTTTATTGTCCCCCGGGCAAATCGTTAGATCGCTTAGAAAAGTAATGGCACACTTCTCATCAACTAACTGCATGATTTAAGGAATCATTCACACGACTGCAGCACAAAATGGAAAATCCAGTTATTTCATCATGTTCCAGTATTATTTGCTTGCTTGGGGATACTCTAGGGAAAATTTAGTAGGAGAAAACTTAGTAGAAGTTGCTCTGGGAATGAAGCCAAAATCTGTTGCTGAAATCTTAGAATGGCTCACAACAACCCACATGCCACTAAAAGACTATAATCACACATCAACCATCCATCAAAACACAATCACATAGAGAAACAACAGTTGCTGCTATTGAGTTTGATGCTGGAATGTTATGCTAACGGTATGCTAATGACAGAGAGGATCATTTACTGCGTTTTGTCTCTGTGAACAGTTACTAAATAGGTCATTTTGGAACTTGGACTCAATGATGCAAATTATTTGCTTAAAAGTAAATGTTCGTTGCAGTGCATGCATATTTTCCTTGGAGTCACCATTTCTGCCTGACATCATGCATTGCATCTTTATGTAATTAAAGTTTTAGGTTTTAGGAGGAATATGGAAATTGTGACCGGATGGAACACAGTAGTACCCACAAAAAAAGAAAAAAAAAAAAGTTACAAACAATTGTTTAAACGGGACTCTTTAACTTCAGTCCTGGAGGACTAGTGTCCTGCAGACTTGTTTGGTACTTTAGTACCATTCCCAGTTTAACACACCTGTCTGTAAATTGTATGTTGTTCTCAAATGATCTTAGATTAGCTTGTTCAGGTGTGTTTGGTTAGGTAAGAGCTAAACTCAGCAGGACACTGGCCCTTGAGGGTTGGATTCAAAGAGCCCTGGCATAAAGACTCACATTTTGTATAGATTTACGCACTGATAATTGTGGTCAACTTCTGCAGGATTTTTAATGGCCAATTCTACTATCATCATCCAGATATTAGAGTGGCTGATGGTTGACAAATACAATTTGATTGTTTTATTTTACAGAAGTTTCTCAATTTAAGAAATGCGTTAACATAAATTGTGCAACGTCCACTTACTTAGCTAACGTTTCATTATGGAAAAGCCACTATATGTCAGGCCCCCTTTTCTTAATCAGCTAGTAATCTAAAGTATTATGAAAACTCATTTTGAAAAAAATATATATTTTTACAGTTCAACAATGGGATAATATCACACACTGCAGGGTAATTTCACTTTGGCTACAGAACAACAGAATTAACTCGTGACTCAGAGGTGAAGTCAGAGACGTCAGTTATCGGAGCATTTCAGAAGGGCTGGGAAAAGTCCTTGCATGCTTCTCGTGAGCTCAAGAACATACTCAAGTTGACAATAAGAAAAGTAAATTAGTGAAATTTGAATGCATGCAAAGTTTTGCAAGACATTGCAGGATTCAACATTTCCTGAGTAATGAATTTACATTTACACATTTGGTCAACGCTTTTATCCAAACGCAACTTATTACTGCATTTAAGGTACACATTTGATCAGTTCAGTTCTCTGAGAATCAAACCCATGACCTTGCCATTGCTAGCACCATGCTCTACTGTTTGAGCTACAGGAAAGCCTGCCTGTGCAAAACTTGGCACCTTGATGCCAAGGTGTCGTGTGGTCTACCAAGGTGTAGCTACACAGCTGCTAAGGTGTTGTAATTGGGGGCTCAGCACAAGGTTGCTGAGTGAGAGGTTCAGGGTGGTTGTTAGGGTACTGCTTGGGATTTGGTCTCTCCTATAATTTAAGTCAATGTAATTTCATCACTTGCTTTATTGTCCCCCGGGCAAATCGTTAGATCGCTTAGAAAAGTAATGGCACACTTCTCATCAACTAACTGCATGATTTAAGGAATCATTCACACGACTGCAGCACAAAATGGAAAATCCAGTTATTTCATCATGTTCCAGTATTATTTGCTTGCTTGGGGATACTCTAGGGAAAATTTAGTAGGAGAAAACTTAGTAGAAGTTGCTCTGGGAATGAAGCCAAAATCTGTTGCTGAAATCTTAGAATGGCTCACAACAACCCACATGCCACTAAAAGACTATAATCACACATCAACCATCCATCAAAACACAATCACATAGAGAAACAACAGTTGCTGCTATTGAGTTTGATGCTGGAATGTTATGCTAACGGTATGCTAATGCCATAGTTGGATATAGGATATTCCTATTTGCTATATATCCACACTCTTAAGTTGATGTATGGCAAAAAAAAGCCTATGCTACTGTTGACTTTGTACATGTTTGACTGCCTCCTAGCAAGCTGTGGTGGATAAATGATGCTATGATTATCGACAGAGAGGATCATTTACTGCGTTTTGTCTCTGTGAACAGTTACTAAATAGGTCATTTTGGAACTTGGACTCAATGATGCAAATTATTTGCTTAAAAGTAAATGTTCGTTGCAGTGCATGCATATTTTCCTTGGAGTCACCATTTCTGCCTGACATCATGCATTGCATCTTTATGTAATTAAAGTTTTATGTTTTAGGAGGAATATGGAAATTGTGACCGGATGGAACACAGTAGTACCCACAAAAAAAATAAATAAAAGCACACACAGATAATGGGAAAAGCTACCAAACTGCATTAGATTGAGCCATTTTAATACTTTGCACCATTCAATTAAAGTGCAAGTGTATTTATAATTAATTTCTCACCACTATGCTATTAAGAGTAGCTTTATACATGCTATAAAGTAGAGGTGTCTTATACAAAGGATTGACTTCACAGTGTGTTTGAAAGTATCATATTGACTGAATGGTAGGGTAGTCCACACTACACCTATCAAGTTATTCAATTACACAACCAGCTTCAGGTTTGTGTTTACCTCACCATCACAGGCTATTGCAAAACACAGCACCAACCTATGAACACTGAACCATCTGTCTGCACAGGGAACCAATCAGAGTACATCTCTTAAAGTCGATCTCATCTGAAGCACAGAAACAACAGTTGCTGCTATTGAGTTTGATGCTGAATGTTATGCTAACGGTATGCTAATGCCATAGTTGGATATAGGATATTCCTATTTGCTATATATCCAGCAGTGACGCATTGCACACACTCTTAAGTTGATGTATGACAAAAAAGCCTATGCTACTGTTGACTTTGTACATGCTCCTATAATTTAAGTCAATGTAATTTCATCACTTGCTTTATTGTCAAATCGTTAGATCGCTTAGAAAAGTAATGGCACACTTCTCATCAACTAACTGCATGATTTAAGGAATCATTCACACGACTGCAGCACAAAATGGAAAATCCAGTTATTTCATCTTGTTCCAGTATTATTTGCTTGCTTGGGGATACTCTAGGAAAATTTAGTAGGAGAAAACTTAGTAGAAGTTGCTCTGGGAATGAAGCCAAAATCTGTTGCTGAAATCTTAGAATGGCTCACAACAACCCACATGCCACTAAAGACTATAATCACACATCAACCATCCATCAAAACACAATCACATAGAGAAACAACAGTTGCTGCTATTGAGTTTGATGCTGGAATGTTATGCTAACGGTATGCTAATGCCATAGTTGGATATAGGATATTCCTATTTGCTATATATCCAGCAGTGACGCATTGCACACACTCTTAAGTTGATGTATGACAAAAAAAGCCTATGCTACTGTTGACTTTGTACATGTTTGACTGCCTCCTAGCAAGCTGTGGTGGATAAATGATGCTATGATTATCGACAGAGAGGATCATTTACTGTGTTTTGTCTCTGTGAACAGTTACTAAATAGGTCATTTTGGAACTTGGACTCAATGATGCAAATTATTTGCTTAAAAGTAAATGTTCGTTGCAGTGCATGCATATTTTCCTTGGAGTCACCATTTCTGCCTGACATCATGCATTGCATCTTTATGTAATTAAAGTTTTAGGTTTTAGGAGGAATATGGAAATTGTGACCGGATGGAACACAGTAGTACCCACAAAAAAAAGAAAAAAAAAAAAAAAGAAAAGCACACACAGATAATGGGAAAAACTACCAAACTGCATTAGATTGAGCCATTTTTATATTTTGCACCATTAAATTAAAGTGCAAGTGTATTTATAATTAATTTATCACCACTATGGTATTAAGAGTAGCTTTATACATGCTATAAAGTAGAGGTGTCTTATACAAAGGATTGACTTCACAGTGTGTTTGAAAGTATCATATTGACTGAATGGTAGGGTAGTCCACACTACACCTATCAAGTTATTCAATTACACAACCAGCTTCAGGTTTGTGTTTACCTCACCATCACAGGCTATTGCAAAACACAGCACCAACCTATGAACACTGAACCATCTGTCTGCACAGGGAACCAATCAGAGTACATCTCTTAAAGTCGATCTCATCTGAAGCACAGCAACAACAGCGCTGTCCATAGAGGAGATGCGTGTTACTGCTGCACGTCATGTGTTGGCAACATATAACCACATCCTTCCCACGATACCCTCCGCATTGGATTCCAGTTTCAAGATTAGCACCGCTTTCCCAAAAAGCTCTCAAAACATAAGACTGTTTTCTTTAGATTAAGCTAAATCATTAACCAAACTGCAGACTTAACGCAGATTCCCTTAAGGTTAGTTTACCAAATGCATTATTCTATTTAAACTAACAAAACAAACAGGCTTTTTATGGTTGAAATAGTAAGAACAGGGTCATTTAATTCTGTTTAATGTACATTTGCAAACCCTGGGTTATTTGTATATTTGCAAGATTAAAAAAAAGTGATTGGAAAACCACAGCAAACAAAGAATGTGACCTGTGGCAAAACCTGCTCATCTATAAAGATCGAACAGATCCATCTAAAAAGATGCTAAGCTAAGTTTAAGCACACTGTGATTAACAAAGAACCTTTACAAGCAGTTTGGGGATTTCTGTACAAATCCGAAGCACGTTTCCTCTTTGTCATCTGTTGACAGAAGATGCTGAAGGCTTTGCACAGACACAGGTCAGCAGACAAACAGCCCTCTGCAGGCTCATAATTGTAGCAGCGAGAGTGCTAATCAACCTCATCTCAAAGGCCAGGAATAACAAGCCATTACTGTGCTGCTCTGCACTCCGGCTCACTTCCACTCAGTCGCAACATCCTCACGTCTTCATGCAACTTGACCCGACACAAAACGGCATGCAATACTATAATCACCCACTTATATTACAGAGTGCCGTCTGCCTTGTACAATAGAGTAGTTTGCATTCCTGCTGCTTTTTTATGTTCATCATCAGAATAGCCAGCCAACGCCAATCTAGTCGATTAGGAAGGTGATTTTTTGGGGCGTTTTTTCAGCAGGACACATGTGTGACAGTGTTTTTTTTACCGTGCTGTACTTCACCTTGCTAACAGTCACTATTAGACTGTCAGAAAAAGTCGAATCCGCACTGCTTGTGAAGACTATGATAGTTTTATTCAATAACCAGGTATTTACTTGTTGAATCTGTCAATTACGCTACTCAAGGGCTGTGCTTACAGTCCATATATTCTTAAGAAACATGCCTGGTCAGTGTCTGGTGGACATAATCCTAAACCCAAAATTATACAGAGATGCCGTAATGCTGCCTTTAGGTCCTCCTGGGAAGTTCCTACAGAAGTAGCAATTACAATGTAATGTGTAATTTTCAGAATAAAATGAGTGCAAGGGACAATTTCATTTTCCGTTTCCAATTACTGACAAGACGCTTGGCACTAATGCAACTTAATAAAGTGCAAAGGATGCACATTAGGGGTGCAATTGATGCTTTATGTAGTTTATGATTATGTGGGAAAGAATGATGGATAATGTAGCTGTCACATGCAAAAAAGCACAATGATAAGACAATGCTAACTGAAGCTTTATACTTCATCAACAGTATAAAAAACAGAGCTGCACAAAATACCAGAATAAAACTGGTATCACAACATGGCTTAGTGTGATTATCTAATTGCAAAAGCTGTGATTTATTTAATTAATTACATGCATGGCACAGTGTTCATTTGCATGTGTGCAGCTCAAAATATATTTATTTATTTGCTGGAAAACTGACTAAATGAAAGCCTGGTGGTTTAACGCTTGATGTACTATAAAATCATTTTTATTAAATAATTATTGTTTTTATTTTACAATATTACTACAATTTCTTGTTTATACGTAATAATCAGAATGCAAATAATTAATCATTATTATTTTGAATGAATAACAGAGCAGGAATGTATGAAAACTTGGAAAGAGATTTTCTTTTAAACGGTTCATTTTATAGTTACAGAAAGAGTTTTGATTTGGTTTTTGTCAAGTTTTTCCCCCAAATCATTCAGTTTTCCCAAAAAGTTTTCAGAGTAAATGTAATTTAGTTTCATTTTCTATGTAGACTTCCCTACAAAACTCCCAAAGTTAATCATTCAAATAGTCTCTAATAATCTGCTGGAAAAAATAATAATAATAATTATATATATATATATATATAGCAATGAAGATAAACTAAATCAGTCAGGGTTTTTTTTTAATTATTAAAAACACCTCCAAAATGGGGCTCAAGATTTAAAATCTCATCTCCTAAATCCACCAATGATTTCCTCATCTCTATTAATAAACCAAAAACTACTGTATGTGACATTTCCTACTTTAGCCACTTCCTGTTTCCTGACTGGATATTGAAGGCACAGCACTAATGTGCAGACATTAGGCTAAATGATTGATATTTAATTCACATTTCGATCAGCAACTGTTTCCAAAGTGTCCAGAAATATCTGACTCATTGATCTGAGTTCTATCAGGATTAGTATGTAGTAACTATATGAATGTAGTGATTTGCATGTCCTCTTGTTAACGATTAATCGCATTCAAAATAAATGTTTATGTTTAAATAACATGTGTAATGTATATATTTATTACATATATATAAATAAACATGTAAATGTTAAGGAAAAATAATGTTAGATCTATATATAAAATATTTATATACAAGTGTAAATATATATACACACATACAAAACTTTAAATATATACATATATGTGTGTGTTTATATATATAAATAAAATAAATAAAGTGTTGTCAAACAATTAATCGCATCCAGAATAAGTTTGTTTACATAATGTGCGTGTACTGTGTATATGTATTATGTGTATATAAACACACACATGCATATAATTTGAAAATATTTACGTGTTTACATGTCTACATTTATATTCATATAATTTATATTATAAATAAACATTTAATATATAAAAATAAAACATTTTCTGAAACGCATACATGCATGTGTATTTATATATACATAATACACATTATGTAAACAAAAACTTTATTTTGGATGCAATTAATCGTGATTGATTGTTTGACAGCACTAATATATACATAATAAACACACACAGTGCACACACAGTGTGTAAAGAAACTTTTTTTTTAATTCAGTTAATCATGATTAATCGTTTTGCAGCCCTATTTGCCCCCAAGTTCTTTGATTTCTCTGCTGTAAAGCTCCCGTAAAGCTAAACTGATGGGCTTTGTGTTGGCTGTGCTTGCAGGTTGGACACATACTTCCAGATAGAGCGAGGAGCTGGAGCCGTGGCTCATGCGCTGGGCGAGGCTGTCTCTCTGGAGAATGCATTCCTCCAGGTGGATGACGTTGGGATGCTGGCTCTGGATGCTGCTGAGGGCCCAGAACTCCCTCAAGGCCAGCTCCACGTTCTCCGGGGAGTGACAGCGGATCTTCTTCACAGCCACACGAGCACCGGTCTGCCGTACAGCCGCCTCGTAAACCACTCCGTAACTGCCCCGGCCCACCTCCTGGATCAGCTCGTACTTGGCTTGACTGCTCACCATCCTCTTCTTCCTCACCTGTGTGGCCAAAACACACAATAATCCATGACTGGAGTCGCTGTAGAATTTGTTGGGAACTCTAAAGCCACTTTCGATGAAAACCTAACTTGTGACTGAAGTATTTTTTTGTGCCACTAATCACCAAACAGAAACACCAGAACAGCTTTTTTTTTTTTTTTTTTTAAGCAAATGTAGACAACAAATGCCATTTAAAGCTTGAACTTAGTATTCACAACAATACCCTAGTATCATACTCATCGAAACTAAAGATTTTTAATATATTTCAATATAGATTTATTTTAGTATTATATAATATTTATTTTCATTACCATTTGTTATTCAAGTTTTGGTTACACTTAAGGTGTCCTTGTTTCAGTGTAATTATACATTTAAGAAGTGAGTGATATTAATTAACTGCATGTACTTACTATATGGTTAGGTTTAGGGTTGATTGCATGTAATTATGCACAATTTATTGTTATTATAATACTATGTACATGTAACGTGTAACAAGGACACCTTAAAATAAAGTGCTACCCAAGCTTTATATTTTCTATTTTCATTCAAATTTTGGATGAAGTTTTAGTACTTTTGTTGTGCGTTTTTGTCATTTGTATTAGTTCAGTTTTAATTGTTTTAGTACTTTAACTGAAATAAGGTAATTTATATTTTTTCTTACTTCAGTTGATGTTTATTTTATTTCAATTTCTGAAAATGTGCATACGAGTAATTTAAGGACACTATAATGTTTAGATTATCCATTTTTCATACTGTACATTATAATGATGTGCTTCCAAAATTCACATGGATATAATACACATTCACAATATTTCTAGTACAAAACAGTATAGAATTTGACAACTTTGCAATAATTATTGCCGTTTTTGTATCAGCCAGTATTTAATATCAGTGCACTTTTAGTCCAAAGCAGGGAAGACAATGGAAGCAGAGAATTATTAAGTTCACTAATATGGATCCATCTGACATGACACTGATATCAATATCATCTGCAATTTTGATTTCAACTGTACAGCAGAAAACAATAAACCTGCCATGGCCCATTAGAGCAGCAAGCTGTTGTATCAGGTTTCTCTTAATATCACTTGTTATACAACAATAAGTCTCAGTCTCAGACAGACCGTCCGATACATACACTACTCTTGGCAAGAGCTGCCAATTCAACTCGCATTGGCTGACCACGCAATACTTCGGTGGTTGCTTGCTTTTCACGTGGGTCAGATATCAGCTGCTTTCTGTCTAGTTGGTGATGTTTGGCCAGACGCTACATAATGAAACCAACCTGTCAATAGTCTGGCTCTTCAAGATAATACAAGAGTGGGCTTTATCTCACTTATCTGCTGCTGCATAACAGTGTGTCTAAAAGAGGTTTCCAAGAACTTGTTTTGAATAACAGAAAATATTTAAGTGTCCAAAGATATGAAAGTCATGCAATCCATAATAACATCTTTTAGAGCAACAGCAGTGTTAGGAGTTCACATTCAGATCACTTAAAAGTCAACTTTGAATCCATTTAACGTTTATAATTGGATGTTGTGTTTTGTTATTGTAATTGCCTTTGGTTTTTGAAACAGCTTGAGCAGATTTGTCTCCATGAAAATATACTTTTAAAAATTTAAAAAAATTAATAAATCTGCAAGCGTCTCGGTCTCTAACGTACTTAGTCGGTCAACTCCACATTCAACTGAAAACTCTTTCTGTAGTTCATTTGTGCACTAGGCGTTAACAATAATGAACCCATAAAAACATTTGGATTAAGGTCAGGATGACCCATCTGATCTTTTTTTTATTATTATTATTATTTTTTTTTTTTTTTACTTATTTGCTTGGAAATAGGGCGTTCTATTATTTTATTTTCAAATTTAACTAATACAAATATTTGATTACATTTGTTACTATTTGTCCTTATAAAGTGCAATACACTATCTTGTGTTGACTTGTTTCCAACTGAAACAAGAAAATAGGGAGGGACATAGAAAGACCACGCCCCTTTTAAATTGCCAATAGCCATAGTTAATCATGACTTGCTACTTAGATGACATTTTATTACAAGTTAGTGGAAAGGACATTATCATTGCCTAGATGGCAGTTGATTGGAAAAGAAGAAGAAAAAAATCCGAGTTCAAGATGATGCCAAAAACTCCACTTTTGCGTTTAGAATTGTTATTGAAAATCATTCAGTGAATGAAAGCTCCACTAAATTAGTCGCTACATACAGGAATAATGCGATAATTGTTCTAAAAGAGGTTGCTTTAGAAAAGTCACTCGCCAGAGACCAGAAACATTTTAAAACGTCGTTAGTGCAAATGGTAAACAAACGCGACAGCGCTGCCAACACGTGTGTGTGTGTGTGTGTGTGTGTGTGTGCGGAAGCAGCTTGACACGAGGAAACAGAGATCAAAGGGCAAAGCTAGCATTACACACTCACTGTTTAACTCTCTGACTGAGGACAGTGAAACAGAAATCGCAAGAACGCAATCGCGTGATGTGTTTGTAATGCAGTCATGTGCCTGTGTTGTGTAAAAGGCCTGTCGGTTTTGTCTCTTTCTGCCACAGCGCCGCTGTTTTCTCCTCTCCAGCTGTATACAAGCGTGATTTTACACGCTGCAGCAGCCCATCACACGAGAGCAGATATGATTGATGCTCATATGTTGCTGTGACAGTAACAGTTAAAGGTGTGTTTCTTGACAAAACGCTCCCAGCGGCAGCATGCACCTGCGCAGCAGCACGACACACACATGCTCGGACAAAGAGTCCTGATACACACAAGCAAGCACGCACGAGAACAGCATTTACCTGTGCACGACGTTATTCCCAATGTAGCTGATTTTCCTCTACTCTGCTTTTCCCGGCAGCCATTATAAGCGCGGGGCCGCCGCACACGCTCCTCGACTCTCTCACGCTTTCTCTTTTTCTCTCAGGCGGCGTGCCCGTGAGAGCGTGCCCGTGCGCGCACTCGCGCTCAGCGTCGAGTCCGAGTCGAAGATTCATTTTGCGCGCACCCTTTGCCTGTCTTATAAAATTGGGCAGCGTAGGGAAAGTGAGAAACACCGCCCTCTTTCTCTCCAATAACACATGAGCAGAGTTCTGCCGAGCAAAATCTACCATGGTAACTGCAGCTTCAGTAAGAGGCTACTAATCACATTTTAAGTCAGCTACATCAGTTATAGGAATTTGTATTAGCCATTACTGTTATGCAAAAAAAAAAAAGACAATGACTGAAAAATTATGAATGTTTCTTACACTGTAGATCCCATATATTGATGGTTAAGATGGTTTTACAGAAATGACAATATTGCATAAGGCTATATAGGCCAGTAATATAGGCTAAAACTAGCAAATAAAGAACACAGGGCAGGGGAAAAACTTCCGACAACAACAATTGTACACACACACACGTCACAAAGTGCTCTCAAACAAGATCAAATTGCAGCTTTTATTAAAAAGTCCAAAAACAGTAATCCACATCGGGGCAAAATGCAGAAAAAACATGCACAAGGTAATACAGGTGCTGGTCATATAATTAGAATATCATCAAAAAGTTGATTTATTTCACTAATTCCATTCAAAAAGTGAAACTTGTATATGATATTCATTCATTAAACACAGACTGATATATTTAAAATGTTTATTTCTTTTAATTTTGATGATTAGAGCTTACAGCTCATGAAAGTCAAAAATCAGTATCTCAAAATATTAGAATATTTACATTTGAGTTTCAATTAATGACCATCCCTACAGTATAAATTCTGGGTATCTCTTGTTCTTTGAAACCACAATAATGGGGAAGACTGCTGACTTGGCAATGATCCAGAAGACGAACATCGACACCCTGCACAAAGAGGGTAAGTCACAGAAGGTCATTACTGAAAGGTGTGGCTGTTTACAGAGTGCTGTATCAAAGCATATTAAATGCAAAGTTGACTGGAAGGAAGAATTTGGGTAGGAAAAGGTGCACAAGCAACAGGGATGACCACAAGCTTGAGAATACAGTCAAGCAAAGCCGATTCAAACACTTGTGAGAGCTTCACAAGGAGAGAACTGAAGCTGGAGTCAGTGCATCAAGAGTCACCACGCTCAGACGTCTTCAGGAAAAGGGCTACCAAGCCACTTCTGAACCAGAGACAACGTCAGAAGCATCTTAACTGGGCTGTGGAGAAAAAGAACTGGACTGTATTGTCAAGAGGAAGAGGAAGATGAGAGACACCAGACCCAACAATGCAGATGAGCTGAAGGCCACTATCAGAGCAACCTGGGCTCTCATAACACCTGAGCAGTGCCACAGACTGATCGACTCCATGCCACGCCGCATTGCTGCAGTAATTCAGGCAAAAGGAGCCCCAACTAAGTATTGAGTGCTGTACATGCTCATACTTTTCATTTTCATACTTTTCAGTTGGCCAAGATTTCTAAAAATCCTTTCTTTGCATTGGTCTTAAGTAATATTCTAATATTTTGAGATACTGATTTTTGACTTTCATGAGCTGTAAGCTCTAATCATCAAAATTAAAAGAAACATTTGAAATATATCAGTCTGTGTGTAATGAATGAATATAATATACAAGTTTTACTTTTTGAATGGAATTAGTGAAATAAATCAACTTTTTGATGATATTCTAATTATATGACCAGCACCTGTACACAAAAAGGAAGCCGCAGCAACAGAAAACACAAGGAAACAGAAGGCAATACTGACACAACAAAAAACAATAAGAAAGGTATATATCAGGTTGAGCTAATACGTGAATGACAAACAGCTGACAGTAATGAAACAATCAGTGCAAGAGTTATGGGAAACGAAGTCCAAAACAGACAAACAATGATCCAGAGGGAGTGCCCTCTGATGGCTGACATGGGCACTCCAGCAGCTGGCTGTGACATAGTCTCGCGTAGCCAGACCTTCAGACTGTGACGAACTTTGGCTGCTTTGAATGGCCAAGGCCCGCTCAAGAGGCCACATGACTGACAGGTAAAGCAACAAATCACGTTTCGTGTCGCGTCATGTTTACGTTGCGGGGAAATGTCGCCACAATAACAGACCGGTGTGTAAAACTCTCGAATGTATTTTAAAGATTCTATGCTGCAAACTTTAAATGTTTCACATACTTTTTAAAATCCAGCGTTTAGTTGATCCTGGCAAGCGGTCGTCGTCAGTTGTACACACGACGGCTTTCTTCTTTCGAGAGGGGGTTTGTCGCCACGGAATTTTTGTTTCCAGGTGGTACGTTAAAGAACGCGACACACACGTCTCCCAGAAATCCTATATAATCTAACCAATCCGATGACGACTTCAAAACTCCTGAAGTGTTTCCAGCCAAGTGTGCCATATGCATCAGACGTTTAGCCAATGGTCCATGGGCGTGACATCTGAGGCTGAGACTAGCTGTGACATGACACCAGCTTTAAAGGCCAAAGTATACGTCACTTTTTACGCGCATGCAAGGGACAGCGTACAGTGCACGTGACGCAAATTTCATCATCAGAATAGTATGCGCATATTGTACACGGGCTCCCAGACTGGAGCGAGCTCTGGACTGGACTCTGAATGCTCCTGGACTGGAACAGGCCCTGGAGTGGACTCTGAGGACTCCCGGACTGGAGCGGATTCTTGAGTTGACTCAGAGGGCTCCCGACTGGAGCGAGCTCTGGACTGGACTCTGAATGCTCCTGGATTGGAACAGGCTCTGGAGTAGACTCTGAGGACTCCCAGACTGGAGCGGATTCTTGAGTGGACTCTGAAGAGGCCCATGCATGCAGAACAGCCCAGAGGTTAAAGGCAAAGACGTCCTTCTTGATTATGGCTCAGCAGTGAAATCAGGCAGCTCTGTAGCGACCTCTGAGACCACCAGAGTTAGGTTCTCCAGGACCACCGGAGTTAGGTCATCCAGGACCACCAGGCTTGGGTCCACTGCAGTCAGGTCCTCCAGGACCACCGGATTTGGGACCACTGGAGTCGGGTCCTCCAGGACCACCAGGCTTGGGATCATCGCTGAGATACCAGCCACTCTGGCCGAAATCAGCCTTGCAGACCTCCCTCTGTACCACGCTGTGGCGTTGCTTTGGGTCAGCTTTGTTCCAGCTCGTTCTGGTGAAGCAACCCAGTCCAAGCCTGCCCTGAGCTACTGTCCCAATGATGTCAGCATGCTGCAGTCGATCCTCAGCCTCCGTCAGTGCTCTGCTGGCTGACCATTTACGACCTGTTCTGACCACAATCCCTGCGTGGCGCACTCTTTCGTCCTTGCTGTTTTGCAACATCATGGCCTAGCAAGTCTTCATTGCTTTATACTCCTCGAGCACTGATGTCACTTGCTGCCTGTGCCGTACAAGCCAATAGAGCAGAAGTATCTTGAGACGCCCAGCCACCTCCTTAAATAGGTGTTAATCTTCCTCTCCAATCCCTCGACGGTAGAGACAGGAACTTCATAAGCAAGCTGAGGCCAGAGCAGCCTTGGGACCCTGTACTACTCTTCACCAGTCTCTCTTGGACCGTTGGGATGATGGTATCTTTGATCCTGAAGTGGAACCGGTCCTGAATGTGCCCCTTCCTCAATACCAGGCTTCTGGACTTTTCAGGTTTAAACTCAGAGATTATCCTACTACATACTCAGGAGATCATCCATAAATGCTCTTATGGGTACCTGCTGGATGCCACTTGCCAACACTGCACCCCGCCACAACTTCTCTGCCGACTTAACGAGAAGGTTCATCACTCCCGAAAACAAGGTCACCTCTAGCCTCTGCCATTCGGTGGTCTCCACAGGTGAAACGCATGTTGAAGTTGTCATAGTAGTACTGCAAGAACTTCTAGAAAGTCTCTGAGACGTGGTAGGTTTTCAACGTCAAATCCACCAACTTAAGTGGTATCGTACCATACGCATTTGTTAAATCCAGCCACAAAACTTCCAGGTCACCACAGTTCTTCTTCACATCTTCGATGACCTTAGTGATTATGCTAATGTGGTCAAGACAGCCTGCTACCCCTGGAACCCCCCCCCCCCCTTTGGATGCATGTGTCCATGTATCCATTGTCCATCATGAAGGTGGTCAGCCTCTTTGCCAGAATCCCAAGAAAAATCTTGCCTTCGACGTTGATGAGTGAGATGGTATGAAATTGCTTGATCCCTGTAGAATTTTCTTCCTTAGCGATGAAGCATCCCTCAGTGACCAGCCAACTGTTAGCGAGGAAGTCCTTCTTCCATGCCACTCTCAGTAGCTTCCAAAGTCTTCTCCTGAGCCTTTCACAATTTTTATACACCTTGTACGAAATGACATTCAGCCCTAGGACTGATTTTGCTCTGGCCTTCCTGAGGTGTTCACCTCCTGCCAGCTCAGTTCCTCAGCTCTGAAGGGAATAGCTTGTTCTGTTGGTTTTATCAGTTTCTCCACCTCCTCCAGGCTGTCCTCCCTTCTAGGGTCACTATGGACCTGACAAAGGTGCTCCTCTACCTCCTCCTTTGTGGCTTTCAGCTGCCCTGATCTTACATCGCCCAGAAGTTTCAACAGATATTTGAAAGGATTCTTGGTGAAACCGCTCCTTCGTTCATCGCTTCCTGTCCCTGCGGTGACATTCAGCTCTTCACAAGGTCTTCATGCGCTCCCTCAGGTTGTCACAAATGTCCATGAGTGGTGGTCTCTCATCTCCTGTTGCTTCAAGAAATGCCTTCCTCATCCTCCGCAGATCTCCTCTAAGGATTGCTATCTCCTTCATGCGTGTATGTGGATGTATGTTTTGACCTTCGGCTCTTTCTTTCCAAAGCGATCAGCGCCTATACTCCATGTAATGGAAGCCATAGCCTTGAGCTTCTTTCCCACATCTCCTCGTCCACATCGTGACCAAACCTCTCCCACTCCTTCCTTGCCACTGCCGCAGGTCAGTTCACTGATTCCTTACGGACCACTCCTACACATATATCCTGTCCAGGTCATGTAATGTCTTGTGTACCCTCCACCACCGTTGTACATTATGTTCAGGTTGCAAGCACCTTCATCTTTGACTGATGTATCTTCAGACCCCTCTCATTTTTACATATCCTCCCACATCTGCAGACCCCGGGATAAATTGCTTAGCTGTTCCATGGTTGATTGTCCATCATGAGTGGTCATAACAATGGTCCGCCGCTCTCGCTCAACCCTGGGGGTGTCTTCTAATGTACCTTTCCATAGCGATTAGCAATGGCTCCTCATGGAGGTTGTGCTTTGGCCTGCCAAGCCTCTATACCCCAGTTTTGGTCTTTCCCAAATGTCAGCCGTCTTTCCTAGCTGTTTCCAGGCCAGGCCTTCCATCCGTTTTGCTGGCTCTCGAGGATATTATTGCTCTTTTGTTGGTTTTGACTGCTTCTATTGTCCTCATTTGTAATACTTAAATTCTAAAGCACAGTTTTGAACAAGGAAGTTATTTTTTTCTTTCAAAACCAGCTTGTAAGCAGCCAACAAATGCACTGACCAGTGCTGTCAACAGAAATCACCCTTAAAAAATGAAAGGATAATATAAGCCCATTGGACATTCAAACAAATTGTAAATATGAGATTGATCTGAAGAATGAACGCCGGATCAGATGCAGGTAATCATGATCGTTCAGTCAATTTCTCTCTCATAATACTCTACTATATATAATACACCACTTTTACTACAGTAATACAAGCAACTTAACATTCCTCCGTTACTACAACCCGAATTCCGGAAATGTTTTTTAAATTAGAATAAAATGAAAACTAAAATAATTTTAAATCACATGAGCCAATATTTTATGCACAATAGAACATAGATAACATAACAAATGTTTAAACTTAAATTTAAATCTTAAATTTTATGCACAAAATGAGCTCATTTCAAATTTGATGCCTGCAGCAAGGTCTCAAAATATTTGGGACGGGGGCATGTTTATCATGGTGTAGCATCTCCTCTTCTTTTCAAAACAGTTTGAAGACGTCTTGGGCTAGAGGGCTGCATTGGGTTTGGGCTCCCGCGGGACCCAACGCAAATCTCGCAGGAGCGGGCGGTTTTACCTTTGCTGCGGGCGGGAGTGGGCTGTCAGAAATTTTCGCGGGAGACCCGCAGGGAACGGTGGGATTTGGTGTGTAATAGAAATGGAGTCAACACACTAAGTTGAGAATAAAATTAAAGCTGCTGTTTACATGACAAAAGCAAAGCAAGGCGAGTCAGACATCTGGAAACAATTCTCAATTGTCACTGAAAAAAATGGGAGAGAGTTAAACTTCGTAAGTTGCATAAATGTGCACAAGACAAATAAATCTGGCACCTCTGCCCTGAGGCGACATACCTATTTTCTAAGTTCTATCTATGTGTTTATTTACTTAAGTTAAAGTTATTTCATATTTTGCTTTGGCTTATTTAGCATACTTAAACTGTTTGTTAACAGTTAAGGTCATTGCACACTGAGTCCAAAATTTTTGCGTGCGTTTTTCCGATTTTTCGTATTCCTCATCCTTTCCTATCAAAAAGCATGCTACGGATGCAAAAAAGCAGAAACTCGAACCTGATCCGATTTTTTTTGTATGAAGGACAAATACATACTGGATGTAAACAGAGAGAAAGATGAGTATTTTCAACCACGTCAGCGGGCGTTCCCCGCTTTTAGCGTCTCCTGCAACTGGATTCAAACAGAGAGAAAGAGGAGTATTTTCTCCACATCAGCGGGCGTTCACCGCTTTTGGCGTCTTCGGTTACTGGATGTAAACAGAGAGAAAGAGGAGTATTTTCAACCACGTCAGCGGGCGTTCACCGCTTTTGGCGTCTTCGGTTACTGGATGTAAACAGAGAGAAAGACGAGTGCGTTCGCTAGGACCACCGATGCCTTTCGCAATTCGATCCCATACTAGTGTTTCACTTCAACCCACACAAGTAATCACACGTGAATATATATAAAGCACTGCAAATCTCACAACTCACAGAGAAGACGCAGGCATGGGGTCTCGTCCACCACTCTTTGATGTGAAGCTAGATGGAGGGCAGCTGTGAGGCGCAAATCACTCAATGCAGTAATAAAACCTCCACTGGAAATTCCAATCCTCATACAATTCCTTCAATCTCTCACTTTCCCCTTCAACCCGTCCTTCTCCTTGTCCAGATCCAAATCTGGCCCCTACAGAAAGTGGCCCCTACAGAAACTCGGGCTCCATTTTAAGTTCCTGCCTGTACGAGATTCGTCACCCGTGACATCCTCCCACACTTTTAGGTTCTAGTCCCTAGAACCCGTATGTCTCCACCCAAAGGGCCCCCATAAAAACTGGCATGACTGGAGGTCGAACCGCTAGTACCTCGTCGTCCGCCATTTGTGAACCTACGGCCGCTCCAACTCACGGTGGTAAAGACCCTGCCGACTACGCCACTTTTCTCCTTCAGCCCGTCCTTCTCCTTGCCCAGATCCAAATCTCTCTCTTCTTCTCCCACACGAATACTCGACCGCCTCCGAGCGCCTCAAGCGCTTCCGAACTCCTCAAGCCCTTCCAAACTCCTCGCACCTCTCCCCCGTTTCTTTTAACTGAGTCGCAATGCCCTCTTATACTCCCCTACTCCAGCACACGCCCCAATCACCACTCTATTCCTCTCACTCCCGCACCTGATCGTAATTCCAGTCGTCAATCCCGTCATTTACCCATACACCCGGAACCGGCAGCCTCCTCGACCCCCCACCGAAAGTGGCCCCTACAGAAACTCGGGCTCCATTTTAAGTTCCTGCCTGTACGAGATTCGTCACCCGTGACATAATAGCTGCAGTAAGTGGTTTTGCATTGTCCTGCTGAAATACACAAGGCCTTCCCTGAAATAGATGTCGTCTGGAGGGGAGCATATGTTGCTCTAAAACCTTTATATACCTTGCAGCATTCATAGTGCCTTCCAAAACATGCAAGCTGCCCATACCGTATGCACTTATGTACCCCCATACCATCAGAGATGCTGGCTTTTGAACTGAATGCTAATTACACGCTGGAAGGTCTCCCTCCTCTTTAGCCCGGAGGACACGGCGTCCGTGATTTCCAACAAGAATCTCAAATTTGGACTCGTCTGACCATAGAACACTTTTCCACTTTGAAACAATCCATTTTAAATCAGCCTTGGCCCACAGGACACGACGGAGCTTCTGAACCATGTTCACGTATGGCTTCCTTTTTGCCTGATAGAGCTTTAGTTGGCATCTGCAGATGGCACGGCGGATTGTGTTTACTGACAGTGGTTTCTGGAAGTATTCCTGGGCCCATTTAGTAATGTCAATGACAGAATCATGCCGATGAGTGATGCAGTGTCGTCGAGTATCCAACAAATGCAAAAGTCCAAAACAAAACAAAAGTCCCTTATGCACAGAGATTTATCCAGTTTCTCTGAATCTTTTGATGATGTTATGCACTGTAGGTGATGAGATTTGCAAAGCCTTTGCAATTTGACGTTGAGGAACGTTATTTTTTTTTTACGCACTCTGCTTCCATAAATTCATAACTCTCCCTGCTTGTCCATCTTCTGTTGTCCTCTCACATCAAAGTCCACCGACAACTGTTTTGGCTTGTAAATGGTGTTTGATCTGTGCAGATTTCTCTCCTGATTCAGACAAGTTAACTTTTTCACTTGAGACTCGTTTGAATTCAAACATTAACTGATGGACTGGAGTGGTGTGGATTACGTTTTTATTAGCTGTTTGGACGCTCATTCTGACGGCACCCATTCACTGCAGAGGATCCCTTGGTGAGAAAGAGATGTAATGCTACATTTCTCCAAATCTGATGAAGAAACAAACCCATCTACACCTTAACCCCTTAACTGTCACCGTCCCACCTGTGGGATGCTTGGCGCTCTTTTTTTCGTTGTCTTTTTTCCCTATCAAATATTTGAGTAATCATTATAAATTATATATCATTTGAAAGCTTAAAACCTCAAAATTCATCCTGTGAAAACCATTTCGAAATCGGACATTGCGTTACCATGGAAATTGTACTTTAAAATCGTTTGGCGGTCTCCTCCCCCTTAGTGGGTGGTGTCAAGTGTCATATTACGGTCTTTTAGAATCAAAACTTTTTATAATCTTGACAAAATACATATTGTATCCCTCTCAGGATTCCATATTTGGTGGTCTTTTTGTGATCGGAGTAATATTGACAGAGAAATATAGACATTTGTGACAGAAAAATGCATCAAAAAAAATTCAATGGACTTGAATGGCACCCGGTGGCTGTTTGTGGTATGACGCCCTAAATAAAATCTCACAGGAACCTCAATTTTTCTCATATCAACTTCAAATTTGGAACATAACTTATAGAGACATAAGGCTTTAATTTTATGCCAATTTTAGAGTAAAACCTGTTATTTAAAATATTTATTTTATATAAAATATATAAAAAATAATATTTTGTATTTTCTTTACAGTAAATTTAAACTTCAATAACTTTTTGATACTTTCATATTTTAAAATAATTCCACTTTTGCAGTAATCTGCTGATTGTCTTCTTAAAAAAAAGTCCAACCTTATGTCTGTATTCCAAAGCATTCATGAATTATAAGAGTTTAAGTGTGGATAGTGCACTTTCATGTATATGTTCAAAAATGGGGGGTGACAGATGACTGTATTTTTAGCACATTTTCACATTTTTCCTTTAATCAATTTTCCACACCACGTGTGAAAGAAACACAATGCCAGCATAATCATAAAAAGATATTTATTCACTAGAAAGCAGTTGTCAATGTTAACACTAAAACACATTTTTGGGCACATCGTTCTTTGCATGCTTTGTCGTGATGATCTGAACATGAAAGTGTTCTCTCTGAAACCAGTCAACATGGATCACAGCAGAGGAAACTCCATAAACCGAGCTCCACGCTATTTGTTTGCCATATTAAATGTGGCTACATTCTTTGGTCATGGGAACACTAAACGTATTTGCCTTTATCAAACACACGTGGAACAAACAGTCTTGATCACACCTGAATGACAACACATGATGACTGAAGGACACACTAACTGAACATGAGCAGGGCTTCATATTTGTGCAGCAACTGGAGCCCTGAGCATCAGCGAGCAACATAAAATGAGAATATTTATAACAATAAAACAATCAAGGTCACCAACATTGATTATCCTCTTCATTAATTAAAACCAAACAAGAAATAATTAACATATTCCTGAGTTAACAATCTCAGAGTACATTACAGTAAAAAAAAAAAAAAATGTACTGGAGCAATATTACAGTTGCACTTCTCCTGCGAGTTGGTCTAAATGTAAACCACAAATTCACACACATTTGACCAAAACTGAGTTTAAACAGTGCAGTTACATTGCAAACGATCACATGTCCCAATTTAAATACATTACCTAGAAAAATAAACTAAAGCACACTCTCACTTATCTCACACACACACACACACACACTCTCTCTTAAATGGACAGTATTCTGGTTAACGATGTCCATTTAATACATTTCAACACACCCTGAGGTAGATTTGTATAGATTCAAAACAAGTTATGTATCTTGTTCTTTAAATAAAGGTAAAAAAGAAACAATACAATAAAATATTGAAATGATAAAGGAATATACAATAATGACATGAACTAAGATAGAATACAGTCTTATCAATGAGAAAGAAACCTTCACATCCTTTAAACTGAAAACTTGAAGTTTTCAACAGGTTGTTTGAGGCGAGACCCATCCACCCAACACTATATCCAACTACTCTAACACCTACTTCCATGCAATAACATACTAAAACCATTTCAGGTTATTCTGAGGGACAAATAAACAGCAAAACACTCTTGTGGAGCAGTGATGCACCGTTAGTTTTGAGGTAACATTCAACTTGTGCTCAAACACATGCAATGCTTGAAACCAAACCGGTTGTGCTTTGCTGCAAGAAATGGTATTTTTTTCTCCACTGAGTGTCTGAAAGTTTGAGGACTATGTCAAATATACAAAAAAGCTAAACACACGATTCATAATGCTTTCATTTGGCAAAGACTAGACGCTTTCCTCAAACGCAGTGAAGCCTGACAGCTCAGTTGCTCCCCGTCAAAACGAGAACAAACCTGAACTTCACGCAGTCATGCGGATAAATCATACAAAAAATGCTTTGAAATCACTGTTTTAGGCCATAAATAAAAAATTAGTGCATTCTCAGCATAGTTTAAACACTAGTCACCAGCTGCCAATCAAATCCCTACTACAGATTGAACTATTATTGAACTAATTATCAAAAGCATTCAGCTCTTGTTGTGACTGAGAGCAAACTGAGTCCATCGCAACATCACAGAGTTTGAGGTCAGTTTGTGTGGCTACAAATAAATAACTGGTTTAAAAAAAAGTTCACAATTGTTATTTACAATAAAGTGAGATCTCCTCATGGAATAAGCTTCGACAAACCTGACACCTCATTAGTGTCTCGCATGACGTTTACATAAGGAAAGAGATAAAAGATCATCATAAAAACATGTGCTATCGTCTTGGCTCTAGTGTTCAAGTACCGGTTGGGAATATGGTGGATTTCTTCTGGACTTTGCCTAGAATTTCCCAAAACGTTAAATGAGAGCGAGCCTTACAATTACACGGCATTAAATAATCTAAGAAAGCCACTGTGTCTTTCTCATAGTAACTAACTAATGTCAAAATATTTCCACTGATGATATAGAGAGGCTGAGGTAAGATATGCGCAAACACAGCATTTTAACATTCACTTGGCCTGTGTAAACCACAATCAGAAGAAGTCTCCAACAACATCAGCAAGACAAATAAAAATAAAAAGTCGGTATGATTTCTCCAGTGTACGGGTGAATAACAGCTCTGCAAGAGAGAGATGCATTTCACCAGTATCACCAACATCCAGGCTTATTGCAATATGTAAACATGATGCTTTTTGATTGTTTCAGTACAAATCTAAGACACTCTGCTAGCTAAGGCAGAAAATAAAAGTCTTTCTCTCACACACTTGCTTCACACAGGGCAGATCTCACAAAACCTGTCGAGCACAGTTATGTACTATGATATTTTACCCTAAGATTAAAAGAATAAGAATGAATATATATATATATATATATATATATATATATATATATATTTGTTTTTTTTTATTAGTGCTGTCAAATATTAATCGAGATTAATCGCATTCAAAGTATTTTTGTTTACATATTACATGTATGTGTACAGTGTATATTTATTATTTATATATAAATACACACACATTCAAGTATATATATTTCAGAAAAATGTTATTTTTATATATTAAATATATTTATTTATAATATAAATTATATGAATATAAATATAGACATGTAAATACATGCAAATATTTTCAAAATATGTACTGTATGTGTGTGTATAATATACACAGAACACACACATCGTATGACAGCACTAAAATTATATATATATGTATGCAGTATACATATATATATATATATATATATATAGGATTATCTTCCGAGCTATATTTATATATATATGCACACGTTGTGATAAGTGTTAAAAGACACTGAGGAAATGTGCTTAATTGTCATGAAAAAAGTTAAAAGCTTAATAGTCCTAAAACAGGCTTTAATTTAAGTGAAATATAATATCTGAATTTTTGACTTGGACATGTTTTTGTGAGGTCTGCCCTCTATTTCGTGATTATCCATCTGAAAAACCATTTGTGTGAATTCGCAGATCGCAAAGCTGAGGTTCAGACATTTGACTGATGGATATGATGGTGATCATATTTTTCTAAATATAACATTCAATATTAGTTTAATCTGGTTTTAATGTCCTGACTAAAGCACAAAAGTGAGCACATTCATTTCTGCTGTTTGAAAAAGAAAAACCTGAGTTAGTTCCAAAAGCAGCTTTCCATTGAAACTTTTTGATTGGTGCTTGTGTTTCCCTGACAACCTTTCCCCGACTAATCAGAGCTGTCGGGAGGGAAGGGGGTGTGGCTCAAGTCCTCTTCTTCTCCTGTGGTGGAGGCTGTTGATTTTCCCTGAGATCCCGGTGACAACTGCTGTGCTTTGATTGGACAGTTGGCCACCATGTGGGTGATGCTTTGGCAAAAATGGCACTTTTTTGGCTGAGGGGGCAGCTGGCATTCTTTGGCGTGATGATTCGGCCCTCCACAGTTGAAGCATCTGTAAATGGTGCAAGAAAACATGTGTGATTTGCAGGAAAGACCACTAGAGGGCGCACAAACCTTTAAACAGTAAGAGTCACTGAGATCAGATTATAAAATGTAATTGTTATTGTCATTATTTAAATAATGATTTAAAGGAGAATGGCAGCTTTATCTCCAGCACTATAGGATCAAACACACACTAATATGTTTTATTCACTCTTATGATGCTTAGAATTTACTAAAAAAAAAAAAAAAAAAGGTGAGTGAACAGTGATGAATGTGACTGAGCTCTAAAAATGATGTAAATAAATAAAATGAATGAGTTTAGTACAAGTTATTCACAAATTATGTACAAGTCGCCAAAAAAAACAAAAACAAATGAATTCCAGTTTAGTGTGATAACAATTTGTGCAATTCAGTATTGTATTTAAATCTACATTATATACTCGAATATACATACATTTGTATTTAGTGGCGTTATGAAATATAAGAACACAAAGTAGTTATTAACACAAAGTAGTTCACATTATGCTATTTTCCAAGCATGTGGAAATAATAATAATAATAATAATAATAATACATGCATCCTCCTCCTCAATAATAATAATAATAATAATGAGGAGGAGGATGCATGTATTATTATTATTATATTTAAATTGACACTGAAGTACCGTATTAAAATCTACTTTATATACTCAAATATACATTATATATAGTGGAGTTATGAAATAAGAATGTAATATAAATTTGAGTTTAGTATAACATTCACAACTTATTCACACTTTAATGTATTTAAGTAAATTGTGAATAAGTTGTGAATTTTATACTAATACAAACAAAGTAGTTCACATTATTTATGCTATTTTCCAAGCTGTATATGGAACCAATAATAATAATAATGTAATATTATCATTATTATTAGTGACACTATCACTTATAAATATATAAGTGAAAAATATTTATAATATTGTATTAAACTCCACTTCATATACTTGTGCACCAAGAGGAGTTTAGTACAATACTTAAAAATATAATAAATGTTACCATTTTTAGTTAGCGATTCATTTAAATGAAAGCTTCCTGTGCATTTAAGCCCCTCGGCTCTCTGTATTGTGGGGGGAGTTATTGATCGGCCAGAGGAAGGAGGTGTGGCATCTCTGTGGCTCTTTGTTTCAATATGCAGCCTGACCTTTGCACTTTGATCCCTGCTCTCTCCTGCCCACCCCCACCCCGCTCACATACATCACACCTCAGGGTTGCCATGGCAGCGTTCACCTCTGACCTTTCTCAGGCACCTACATCTGTTATTAATTAAATGGACAGGATCTGATCCTCCATCACAGATCCATGAGATGGAATATCAATGATAAACAGCAGGAGAAAGCACATGTTCTTTTATTTGTTGCAAGCACATGTCTCTCACAGAGCTGTTATTACTGCGAACATGCATCAAAAACCCATCGCGGTCATTCATGCACAGTTGTGAAAGCTGCGCTGGCTTGCGTGATTCGATGCAGCTGAGGAGGATTGTGGGAGGACGGTGTTATCGATAACCTGCGGCTGTGCTGTGGGGGGCGGGTGACTCTGAGCTTTGAGATTTTAAACAACCTATTGATCCAGCAGGTCAAGTCACCAGCGCACGGGGTGGGGGAAGGAAGCGCTCCTCGTTTGGTCACAACCTGAGATATTGTGTCAAACAATCCAGAAGCAACTTCTCAAACATTTAGAGAGAACTCCAACATTGAAAATGCGAGGGTAATTTAGTTCAGCATCGAAACCAACCCCAATAAAGCATGCAGGATTTTAGGAAAACCTCAAGAAAAGCAAAACTCTCATGAAAACAGTCGGTTACACTTTATTTTGATAGTCCACTTTAGACATTCTACTAATTATAAGTAACTACATGTCAACTAATTCTCATTCATTTGCAAATACGTATGTACTAACTCTCAGTAGGGTATGTTTAGGGTTAGTAGAGTAATACTTGCAAAGTCTCTCACAGTCAGTATGTTGTGTGTTGTGGACCCATCAAAATAAAGTGTTAGAAGATATTAAGCAGACAGTCTACTAATACTCTAATGACTGCTAGTTGACATGTAGCTGCATAGTTATTAACTGTTAATGTCTAAAGTGGACTATCGAAATAAAGTGTTACCAAACAGTCTATAATCTTCAAGAAATGAATTCAGAAAACAAACAAAAAAACATTTTGAAGTGAGGGAAATGTCCTTAACTCGCATTAAAATAATGGTTTATTTTACATGTAGAAGAGTGGGCAAACTTTGAGACGTATCATGTCATACAATTGCGTCTTTAATGGCTCGCTCTGTCGCATAGTTCTATGAACCCTCCACATTTCAATTCATTTACCTCCCTACCACACAGCGTGTTGATCTGCCAGCTGTGGATCTTTATGCAGAGAACTCTGCTCATATTTTTGCATTTAAAAGTTAAAGGCCGAACGTGCACATCTGCCACGTTTGTCGTTTTTTAATGCTTTTTATTTGTGTTTGTAGTTCTGAACTGAATCCTTCGTCAAAGCGCAATGGATTGTGGGCAATATTAGCCATTAAAGTGTGCACGGATCCAAACTTCAAAAATCTACCTGAAATAGTAGACCATCTGGAGACTTTTGGCATAATCTTTTCAACATACTATGCTTTGGGACGCACTTATTCTAATCTCATAATACTATTTAGGATGGACACTGGGATGCAGGCCACGTTAATCAGATGATGAAGCAATCATCAATAAAGTAAGAGCACAGAATGTTGTAGTTCTGAACAGCACTCACCGATCTCCTTTTGAACGGCGTTTTTGGACACCCTTGGGTTTCTTCTCGCTGCCAACGCATGGCACCCCGCCTGGCCCCGTCACCCGTAAGGACTCCAGACCCTTAGAGGACCTTTTGAAGGTGAAATCCACAGCTTCTCCTTCCTTCAGACTGCGGAAGCCCTCCATATGAAGCTTGCTCTGCAGAGATCAGGTAGAAACACTGCTTTAGACGCCTTGGTCACACTTATACTGTCATCTATGTATAATTTAGTGCTGTCAAACGATCAAGTTTTTGTTTACATAATATATGTGTGTGTCCTGTGTATATTTATTATGTATATATAAATACACACACATGCATGTATACATTTAAGAAAAATGTTATGTTTATATATTAAATATATTTATTTGAATAGAAATATATACATGTAAATACATGTAAATATTTTCAAAATATATGCTGTATGTGCCTTTATATATGCATAATAAATGTACACAGTACACACACATATATTATGTAAACAAAAACTTTTATTTTGGATGCGATTAATCGTTTGACAGCACTAACATAAACAAACACTTGCAGGAATATAAATGTTTTCATGACTACCAGCCATTTCTCTTGGCATTAGAAATGTGTAGGTTTTAATATAAAATTATAGTCATGCAAATATGCAGTTGGTGTAGATCTTTTTGCCGATAGATAGATAGATAGATAGATAGATAGATAGATAGATAGATAGATAGATAGATAGATAGATAGAACTACAAATATATACAACTATACATCTACTTATGCTTCCACAACATGTAAAACAGTACTTGAATTTTTGTGGTCACATGTTGAATTTGAGTGGCATCTCAAAATAAAATAAACAAATAATAATAATTTCATTAAAAAATAAAAATTAAAAAATTAAAAAGCCTTGAAATTTTTTGTCAGCATAGTCAAATAATCCAAAAACAAACAAACAAAAAAATGCAATGTGCTCTGTTGTATACTGCATATTTTAGCCAAATCCCCACTTTGTGCATGCCTTCTCCACAAAAATGCATTTAATTAAGAGCAATCTCTATGCGATCTGCAAAAAATGGCATCTTCCCTGCCCCCAGTTCTGTTGCTACATCGCCTTCACAACCGCCTCTTCACTTAACACTCAGATCAAAATGGCTCTCTCATCTGGGCTCTCTACCAATTAACTCTGGAGATTTGCATCCATCAATGGCTGCATCTGAAACTAAAGGCTCAAACTAGCAGCCTACAGACAAAACATTACAAGATATCATAAGCAGTGAAGGATACATCTATGCTGCTTTCAAAATCCAAACAGACAATGGCATCTTAGACATGACGTTACGCAACAATATATTCAGACGGACCTATATGCTCTAACAGCCCACCATCACATTCAGGATGCATGACTTTTTCTACATCCAGATCACAAAAGACCAGTTTAGCATCTAATACATATGCAGGGAGCCCCAAAAGTTATTTTGCCTACGTCACAATAAGAGATCAATCTGATTGCATTTGTACTTGCACTGTTTCTCAAAAAAACAAAACACACACAAAAAAAAAAAAAAAACACATGAATGGGATGGGGAGATGAGCTTCCCCAAAATAATGCCATCTGGTTAAACCTCACCCGGGCCATCAGTGCTGAGGGTCTGCAGTGGGAAAAGGTGGGGGATGCTCACATTCCTGAGATACTTGCTCTATAGGCGCATGGAAATGGGGCTTGAGAAAGGATCTACCTTTAAAAACAACCTTCTGCTTGTACTCCAAACAAACAACTACTTGGAGACCAAAAATTGGGCTTGTTGGTATATTTGTAAGATCATGCATCAAGCTGCAATCTGCTTTGGTGGTGTTGGTCTGCTACCTTAAAATCAACCCTTGTAATAAGATTGCTTATCTTCTCACCAAGACATTCCTTGGGCGAATGTTTTTAGTCTTTTACACATTAAACTCTTAATGGTCTGTAATAAATTCCACACATTCTCTCGGAGAGCAAAACACTGGAATGCTTTTCTTGTTTAATGAAGTGATGGAGATTGTACCATCTTTTACTCAGTCGTTCAAAACCTGAATGCATTTCTTTCTTCTGCATAAAACAAAATATATTTTCAAGAACACTGTGGTCCAAACAATACTGAACGCCAATGATTTTTACTGAATGGACAAAAAATAAAAAAATACACTTGTGTGCCACCGACGAAAACAAGTCATACCAGATAAAACACATTTTATAGTATTATAGCTAACTGCTTCATTAAAATAACTGCAGCTCAGGCTCATTGCAAATATGTGACCCTGGACCACAAAAGCAGTCACAAGTCGCCGGGGTATATTTGTAGCAATAGCCAAAAATACATTGTATGGGTCAAAATAATCCATTTTTCTTTTATGCCAAAAATCATTAGGATATTAAGTAAAGATCATGTTCCATGAAGATATTTTGTAAATTTCCTACCGTAAATATATCAAAACTTAATTTTTGATTAGTAATATGCATTGCTAAGGACTTCATTTGGACAACTTTAAAGGCGATTTTCTCAATATTTAGATTTTTTTTGCACCCAAAAATTGACCCTTATGACTGGTTTCGTGGTCCGGGGTCACATATATGACTGTTGTGACATATTACATTACTTCTTGCATGTTTAGTGACACTTTCATAGTAAAACTCATTAAAAAAAAAAAAAGCACAATAAAACGCATTGGGGTTCATCTGAAGCAAATTGTGTTTGAAAACAATCACCTACGTTAAACTCCACCTTAAACCCAACTTAAGTGTTAACAAAAGCAAATGTGAGTTTAAAACTCATTTTCTAAAGCAAACATGCCAATTTAGCTAGTTTCTACAAGGCTTTGAGCTCTTTCATTGTGACTTGCGTTTCACAGGATTCGCACTAGAGCACACAGCATCCTTATCACACAACAAATGCTGAAGCAAGTTTACCATGTCAGGAAATGTATATGGAGACAATTAAGCCATGTAAACCTCAAAAATGTATTAGTTTACAAATCATGCACTATGGTAAGTGTTTAGAAAATGTATGAAAATAAGTCTTCACTAACCAATAATCTGCCCTGCAATCATAATGTGTGTTTTTGGTGTTCTAGTGCCACCAGAATTAATCTGAAGTGAATTACACTGGTAGATCTTTGGAGTTTTTAAAAAATATAATCGGAGGCACAAGAGGCTGATCTTTTCAAAGTAGCTTCCCCAACATTGCTAGCGACACCAGGTGAGAAGTCCGCAGGGGGGTGGGTCGTTGGAAATCAGGCAAAAGCGCCTCCCAACCCCCGCCAAGGCTTCCTGAAACCATCCGCAGCTCCATCCTTCTCATTCTCTACCACTCGCCCTCCTCTTTTACTACAGAGGGTTTTTATGAATGAGTTCAGCTAACGACCCCCTCCCCCAAATACTCCCTCCCTTCCTCCCTGCCCCCCTTTCTCCAATCTCCTTGGTCTCCATTCCCAACATTCTCACTTAGCATGTCTTTCAAATATTTTCCCCCATTAATTATGAAATCTCTCTCCATCTGCCTCTCTTTTTTGTCATCTCCACACACAATCACCATTCATTCAGTAATTCCCTAATCTAAGGAAGGCAGGATTTCCTCCTGTGGGTTTGACAATGACAGCCATTGTCTTTTTAGGTCCCACAATTATCAATATATCCACAGAGACTCAGGTAGGCTTGAGCGCTAGTTATCAAAACCAAACTACTCAAGAACATCCAGACATCTGCCTCCTAACAAGCCAAGGTCGAATTCACTGTGCAGCATTACAAATGGGTTAACGTACATTTGAATGTTGAACAGATCTTAAAGGGATAGTTGACCCCAAAATGAAAATTCCTTCATTTACACATCAATAGCATTAAGGAGTTGTGCTGAATGCATGCATTGATTTCTAGCACTGGCAAACCAATTAACTTGATGTCTGGCCATTTTTAAATAAGCAATGAGTGATAACCTTGATGCGAGGTTTATATGAACATAAGCAGTTGAGGAAACTACACTGACGAGAAACAAACAAAAAAACACAAAGATTATACGATTTACTAGTCGCATTTGTGATCTACATAGCAAAATGATTTCTTTGCTTTCGAGTAATGCAATTCTCTACAATGTGCAGTCTACTAGATTAAATTATGTATGGTGAATGTGAACCAATCAAGTAATCGAAAATGATTTTTGATGCTGACCGAAACTTAACAGGGAGAGTAAAAATGTTGAAATTAAGTAATTTTTGGTGTTTTTGATAAAAGAAGGCAGAGACTATCCCTTATTTTTCAACGTGGACGTAAGCCGTTTTCTGTAAATGTGCATTACCCGCTGTAGGGAAATAACGAGAAGAATAGCAAAGTGCAGTAAACGGCAAAACTGTTTGCACAACAAACCAGTGAGGGTTCATAATTAAGATAATACATTAAAATAATATGATAAGACACACCAGTTAAAAATATCAAGCCACAAAACGATCATATATATTAATGCACACACACACATATATATATATATATATATATATATATATTTTTTTTTTTTTTTTTTTTTTAATAAAGTTATTTATATTTAAGCAGGTTAAAAATTGATGTTTATCATACCAATTTTTGGCACTGTGTCCCATGTGGCTTTGCTTCCTAAAAGGACGGCTCCACACCCCCAAAAAAGACCACACTCACTTTAGACCAGGTGATATTATATAGGCTATGTATTTTTTTTTTTATTATTATTAAAAAAAATGAAAGGGGCGGTGAGAGGTCCTAAAAGGTAGTTTGTTGCCTGAGGGCAGCACTATGCCATAGAGCAGGGGTGTCACACTCAATTCCTGGAGGGCTGGAGCCCTGCAGAGTTTAGTTCCAACCCTGCTCCAACACACATACAATGTAGTTTTCAAATAAGCATGAAGGACTTGATTAGCTGGATCAGGTGTGTTTAATTGGGGTTGAATCTAAACTCTGCAGGGCTCCGGCCCTCCAGGAATTGAGTTTGACACCCCTGCCATAGAGGGTTAAAGGGGTACTTCGAAATCCCTTTGAAAAATCTAAATTGTGTCAGCATTTACTCACCCTCAAGTTGTTCCAAACCTGTATAAATTCCTTTCTTCTGCTGAACACAAATTGAGATATTAAGAAAAATGTTGGTAACTAAACAGTTGTTGGTCCCAATTGACTTCTATTGTTTTCCGACACCATGAAAGTCAATGGGGACCGACAACTGTTTAGTTACCAACATTCATCAAAATATCTTAATTTGTGTTCAGCAGAAGAAACAATTAATGAAGGTTTGGAACAAATGATGACAATTTTCATTATTGTGTGAACTATCCCTTTAAGGAGCAGACTTAGCATTTAGCATGCTAATATGTGCTATTGCTCACTAACTGTTTGTTTGCTAACTAGTAATTCCTTATAATTCGGTGATATCTCAAATTTGTGACCCTCGACGACAAAACCAGTCATAAGTGTCAATTTTTCAAAATTGAGATTTATACTTCATCTGAAAGCTGAATAAATACACTTTTTTTTGCAATTTTATACACTGTCTATTGATGTATGGTTTGTTAGGATCTGACAATATTTGGCCGAGATACAACTATTTGAAAATCCGGAATCTGAGGGTGCAAAAATATCAAAATATTGAGAAAATGACCTTTAAAGTTGTCCAAATGAAGTTCTTAGCAATGCATATTACTAATCAAAAATGAAGTTTTGATACATTTACGGTAAGAAATTGACAAAATATCTTCATGGAACATGATCTTTACTTAATATCCTAATGATTTTTGGCATAAAAGAAAATAATAATTTTAATTATTATAATTCAATCGATAATTTTGACCCATACAATGTATTTTTGGCTATTGCTACAACATACCCCGCGACTTAAGACTGGTTTTGTGGTCCAGGGTCACATTTAATGAACTAAATCCTGTCAGATAACCATGCAAAATCACTTGGAGAGTACTTAAAAATAGCTTAACTTGATGTTGAAGTTGTGTGAACAACTTGTGTTTATTGATTCGTGTGAAACCAATGCACATGATTCTCTTTTTTTTTTTTTTTTGATGTGGGAAAAAAAAAGTGTCACTGAAGTAAATCAGCATTAGTTAATATATTACTTTCAGCAATTTTGTAAATGTTTAATTCATTTGTTCACCATTATTTTGTTCCAAAACCGTAAGACTTTCTGATATTTTTAGAAATGTCTTTTTCTCCATACATTGGAAGTCAATTGGCAACAAAGAAAGTCATACAGGTTTGGGACGACTAACCCTTTACCACACACAGTCATCAGTTGGATGTTGAGGAAGAAGACTAAACACGCCATGCTCTGCTGATGTTCCCATCTCGGTTTTACGCCCTAATGTGCAGTCAATGAGACTTAAAGTCAAAGCGTGCTAAGCCCTAACACCCTCCGCTCATCCTCCCAGACAGACACTCCGGAGGAAACCAAAGACCTCTTACTTAGAGAGAGACAGAGAGATCACTTGACACCGTGTGTAGGGCTGCCTGCCCGTAAGATGCTCTAATCTCTGGGTAATTTTACACAATGACCTCAAGCCATGAGGCAGCAGCTCATTTGGCTCAGGGTGATAGGCGATCCACTGTTTGTCGACTTGCTGGTTGTTCTGCGGCAATAGCTTGTTGAATTATTGCTGATTGAGAAGGTTAGTGTTCACGACTGTAAACAGGATACTGCCCAATGCGATTTTTAAAATATAGCGCTTTGTATCAATCACTACAGAACAAAGTGACATCAAATGTAATATTCTGGCCTTTACTGTTCATTTATAAGACGGTATGGCATAGACATCGAAGTCAGAATTAAAGAGTAGACAGGGAACAAGGACATGCTGAGACCGGACTGTGTACAACCCACTGAGAGACCGTTCATACATGCATGACAGAAAATATCATCTTTTCTTTGGGACAGTTTGTTCTACAGCAGTGCGCCCAACTCCACAAAAAAAAAAAAAAAATTATTAATTAAAAAGCCATTTTTTTTAAAGGCCAATCATTGCAAGGAATGTGGAAAGACAGACCTGCATGTTAGTGTATAAAAATTAAAAATCAAATCCAAAGATACATCCAAACCAAGTGAATAAAGGTAAAGTGGGACCACAGTCAAAATATTACACTGTTGCATTTAAAATATTACAGTTGTTGTATTTAATATGTTATTAATTTTCCCTATAGCTGTTTAAAAATAATGGCTAATTAAAAAGTTAATTTGGCATTATAATTTAAAATATCAGCAATTAAAATAATATACTATATATTACCATACTATATCTCGAAATTCTCAGTACCTGTATTCACCCTATTTGAGACTGAAGGGAGGGGGAGGGGGAGGGGACTTCAAAATTAAAAACCCATGAATTAACACTCCATACAATGTTCAGAACATAGAGAAGTATTAGTTCAGAAGTATTAAATAAAAATGAAAAATTTCTGGCCTCTTCAAATAAATCTAGTCAAAAACATTCTACCATGAACACCAACAGAAATGTGGAATTTTCCAAAGAACCAAACAAATATTGACATCATTCAAAAATAAAATCCACAGGACAATATATTATGTGATAAAAAAAAAATAAATAAAATAAAGGTCCCTCTTAGCTTTAGAAATAAACAAGCTTTTAAAACTCTAAAATAAATTGCCATAGACCTTTAAGAAAGAAAGAAATACCGTTCTCAATAGGCCCACAGAACCCAAGAACCAACACATGACCAAAACAAATCACCATACAGCCCAGAACCTTGAATAAAGCCTAAAAAGGGTGACTGATGGGAAAAAAAATAAATAAATAAAAGAGGTATCTTTGCTAAACGACTGAAAACCCTTTATTTTTAAGAATGCAGGTTTTGATAGCCTCACAATTAGGCGTACCACAAAATAATAGCTTCATAAATGGTAGGAGATAGGCTAATTATAAATGTGGCCTGCTGATACTGTAAATATTTAATTTAGCATAGTAACCCGTCGTCTGAGCCATGAGAAAATAAAGCAATGAGATGATAGAGACGGCCTTACACGTCCGGTCCGGTCCGTTAAAAACGACGGCAAGCTCTCTCTCTCTCACCTGATGAACGAACACATCCACGGGCGAGTCCAGACAGATGCCCTCCCGATGGGTCATGGACAGAAAGCCGAAGCCCATCCGCACATTAAACCATTTACAGACCCCACTTCCACGAAACGAGCTCGAGTCTTCCTCAGAGCTCGCGGCTTCCTCCTCCTCTGTCTTTGCACAGCCCCCTAGAAAAAAGCACACAAGAAAATCAGTCTCAATTAACTCTACAAACAAAAATATCACGCTATCGAAAGTGGACGGAAAAAAAAAAAATGTGTGGGCTCTTAAGCTGCTGTTTCTACATGCAGTGAATTCATCGCGCGTGGCTTGAAAATACAGGAGCTACGCGCAAAACACTAGCGAATGAAACGCGATACGGATTTCCCTACAAACATATACTTTGCTTTCGTTCAGCGCTTATTTTACACTGTCCAAATGTGTACTTTCATAATCTAAAATAAAATGTTTGTTTAGCCTATGTAAAAGCGCAAATAAATGCATATTCCGTCCAGAGGTTGTATATCAATTCTTCAACAGGTAACTTTTCAGTTCATTTATTTGCAGATTTTGTAGACAGCAACGAAAGGAAAAAACGCAATAATTAACCCTTTTCCCTCAGGAAATATCATTAATGTCTTAAATCACCAATATATCTGAGAAATGCAAATTCAAAAACAGAGAATATCGCAGTCAAACCATGAGAAACCATGCTATTTTCCCCCATGTGAATCTCTGGTGATCAATAGGCTATTTAGCTGTATCACGTTGAAAAAAAAAAAAAAAGACTATCAAACGATATCATTTTTTTAAAATCAATATATAATTTCGTTTCCTTAAAGTGCTATACTTTAGCATTAAATTGCACAAAATGTAAAAAAAAAATGAAAGTTGATTTATCAGTGCGCGTCCTTCTCAGTAATTAAGCACAAATGCGCACCCGCTCACCTGTGTAATATTGCTCATAAACTGAGCCCATTTCACCCATCTCGCCCATCAACCTCCGAATAAATCCCAAGTTTTGAAAAAGCTTCAGATTTCCCTCCACATCTCAAAACTCCATCCAAAACAAACAAATAAAAACTACTTTACCGACGCCAGAAGAAACGAACCAACAAAAGATTCTGGGTACATTTTAGCGGTAACGACGCGCAAATTCCAGGGCTTCTGGGAAGAGCCCTTTGTGAAGATCCCCAAATCTGAAAGACAATGCAGGAGATCCGTCCCACCCCCTCCTCTTTATCCCTCTCTCTCTCTTCACTGACCCCCCCACTGGAAGATCACCCACGACCTCACCTTCAGCCATGTCTCCAGGATGTCTTCAACCTCTTCTTGCTTCACACCACAAAGAAAGATCATTGATTGAGGCCCCAAACAGCATAAACCAGCGGTCAGTGTTTATTCCTGAGTGAATCATGGGACACGGGTCACTGTAGCATCTCCTCAGCTTTAGGTCAAGTCTAACTTTACTGAGCTGATGAATTGCACATTTCTGTGGCGATAGGGTCCAAATTCGCCAATGGGCCAATCGCAGTTGGAGAACATGAAAGCTTGGGGAATAGGAAATGCCCTCCCCTCTTAAACCCTCAGCATGCTGACACACGCACACACACACACACACACGCACACACTGTGTGTGTTTCTGTGAATTGTGGAGACTTTGCATAGACTTCTATTACGTTTATGACTGTTTTTTTACAGACCAAACGATATTTTCTATCCCCTAACCCTAAACCTACCCCTTACAGAAAAACTGTTTGTATTGTTACACTTTCAGATAAACATCCTTTACTGTTTTTATTTATTTATTTATTTTCCCTCGTCAAAAATTTCAGGTTTTACTATCCTTGTCGGGACAATGTAGCATAAACAAGTACACACACACACACACACACAGCGGATGGACACTGGGACAGCAATAAAAGCCTGACCACTTTCTCCACAACAAAGCGTTGATTTATTGCATCCGAGGCGTTTGTTTATCTATTCTCACATCATACCTCAAAAATTATTAATTTCTTTTAAAACATAACATTATATTATTTTTTAACATTGTGTTATTTTAAAATTTGGCAGTCCATTTATTCATGATAAAGTTCTCTCTACAAAACGATATCATAAAGTACTGTAAAGAATGAAAATGTGTGTGGAAAAATCTGGAAGTGGTTATCAGATATAAGACACTTCATAAAAACGTGATTTTTACTCAAATATGCATAAAACGCCATAAAAACGCCAAAAAAAAAAAAAAAAAAAAAATGTGTGCAACCCAAAGCAGATGCGTCTTAAACGAAGACTCACTATAAAAAATGTATTTCTACTAACGATATTGATAATGTTCAAAGAGGTGACAGCAGTTCTGGTTTGAGCTTCACTGCATGTCCGCAGTGTCCTATTGTTCTCACACCTCAAGCAGAGAGCAAGAAAACAATGAGACACCGAGCCGTGTAAATGTTATTTAATTGATCTCTGACGCCAGCGCGTAATGAATATGTATTGCCTGTTTCAAACACCGTTCACACTCAGCAATTTACAATGACATGAATCTGCAAAACGTCTTGAAGCATGGAGGGAAATTGATTAAAAAAAAAATAAATAAATAAAAATATATATATTTATTTATGCGCATCATTATAATATAACAAAAAGCTTTAATGGCATATTTATATCCCATATTTTTGGATGGAGGATATATTCTTTTTATTAAATTAATTGCATATATTTCACAAATTAAATTATATGGGTAGTTGATGTGACGGAAAAATGTCCAAAAAAAATAAAATAAATAATACAAATCTCTAACACTCAAGATAAACCCCTCTCGTGCTATTTGTTTCTCTAAGAATGAAGATACATTTTTCTCATGTTATTTGTATGTTAAGTTTTTTTTCTACATTGTTGCTATGTCACATCATATAGGACACAGTCCAATGTTTATTCTGAACTACTCATATGTAGATTCCTTACTTCTATTTTCTTTTATCCGTCATTTTATAACGCTATAAATGACTAATATCATAAAGTTCTCACCTGTGTGATTGAGACGCGGATTCGCTGGGGGCATCTTGACGACTTGAAATAGGCTACTTCTTAAAAAAAAATCTTTGGTTTTCTCTTTGTTGTTTAATCAGCTAATGAGGACTGGTCTCCAGCCTGCGAGAACCTAAAAGTGCCAGTCCAACTATTCCTCTCCTCGAAGGCATTTTATAGTGTGTGTGTGTGTGTGTGTGTGAGTGAATGAGGAGCAGTGAGTCAGTCGGGGCTCCTGCTGTGGCTCTGCTCTGATGACTGTATTTGGATTGTCATGCGGCCCGTCACCCGCAAACACAATTAAAGCCGCATCCACTTTCCAATTAAATATTCATGCAGGATTCTTGGATGCCGTTCATCAGCTTCCCAAACGCACTCTCAACAAGAGCACAGGTTGCTGACTCATGTCAGAGGAAACAGAACAGCACCTGTTAGTCGTGTTAGTCATAAAGCTTCATCTAATTAAATACATCGAGCAGAAGCAGAGCTCTCTTCTTGTGATAATTGGGCTTGTGCTTCTGTGGATCATATGAAGCGCTCGTTAAACGCCAATCAAAAGTGCAGCTGGAGCTCTGGCTCTGTGTGGAGTGTAGTACTAGCGAATGCTTACCGTGCGTTATTGGAGAAAATAAATAAATAATAAAATAAATATATGTGAAATAGTTGCAGTGGCCTATAAACATATCAAACAGTAGTATGTCATCACATAAATTTTTTTTATGTCACATGTTACATCCAGCAAATGGTGTCTGGTTATCTAATTTTTTTCATTTAATCATATATTGTGTAAACTGTATTAACTTTGTCAAAACATAGTGAAATAATGAGAAAAAAAAGTAGAAAAATAATTCGAAAAATAAACAAATCTGTTCTTTGGTCAGAACAAAAATGGAAGAACTGCGTGCTTTTATTGTGTGCTTCTGTTGTTTTAGCAAAATTATTAGGTCATTTGAGTATTTCTCCACTCTCAGAAAAAAAGAGGTACACAAACTGTCACTGGGAGGGTACACCCTTTCAAAAGGTAGCCTACTTGTACCGTATTTACCCCTAAAAAATACATTTTAGTATATTGTGCATATTATGCATATGTGTCTAACTTGTCCCACCCTGGTGACAGCTTTTGTACCTTTTTTTCTCGGAAGGTTGCATACAGATAATTCTATATTATAATAAATACTGAATGCTTTAGAACATTAGCAACTTTTTTGATTACCAATTGTACTGTATCCCACAATGCAATACGTTGAACATGATCTTCCAGTGATTTCTTTTCCAGTATGAACCAGAATTCCCTCCGATGTTCATTTAAGATGTTCTTAAACAAATTTCCCTTCAAAATGTCCTGGGATGCATAAACTCATGTGATAACATAATACCTGCTATAAGCATTAGGCCTATTCAAATATAATAGAAAATAGTGAAATCCTAAAGTATGAGATTGTCAGGATATTGTATAGTAGAATATCTTTCTTCTCATTAAATGATTTATGTTTATAGTATATATATATATATAATGTTTATTTAAATGTAGGGGAGAGCGGAGTGAGTTGAGCCGGTGTGTTTAAAGTGGTCTCTTGGCTCAACTTACCCCCAGTGAGGGGTAAATTGAGCCTAGGGAGAGAGTAAATTAAGCAAAATTAAGTTAAACTGTGCCACTGACTATGCTGAAGATTTATTAAAAGAATGAAAAGGCATTTTAATTATTTAAAAATTTCAGAACAAAAACAAAGTTCAAATTGAAGAATTAAAATAATAATAATAACTGCAATTGACAGAACTGGGCTGGCATCCCATAAATGTTTCAATTTCATAAAACCTTCAAAGGCCAATTTTCATATAAACAAGGCCTATTTCAAATTTCTGAACAAAATCAAGTTCAAAACAAAGAACAAAATAAAAGAAAAAGAAAAAAGGTTTGGACTAAAATGAATGATATACAGTGTAATGTAGAATTACAGTAAAATAATACTTTATAATCATAAGGAGGGGTGAGCCATTGACTTCTGACTCAAACTACCCCACTTCCACCATTTCAACAAACTTGTATCATCCAGTAGTTTAGAGCTAACATCATGCTAACAATATAGCTTCGTTATCATATTATAACTTCTTAAAGCACTAACATGAGTGTGCTATTATTTCAGATTTGTTCAGACACAAGAAGCTTGGACATACTAAAATCACTTTGAACAGCAAAAAACAGTTTTGAACATTAATGTAGTTACCAATTATTCCATGGGCCTCTCAACCACAGCGTGAGTAAAATGGACAACTCTTCAAATACATGTGATAACTTCACCAATTTTGTTTAAGGTTGTCTAGAAACAACTTCCCCGCAGGCTCAAATCTCCCCGCTCACCCCTATTTAAAAATGACAAATACCCATATTACCATGACCCAAATTACAAATATAACAACAACATACAGTGGTGGCCAAAATGATTAGGCCACTAGTATTTTAAGCAGCTAAAAACGGTTTTAAGTCAGTTATTTCTATCTTTTGCAGTAGTGTGAATATCAGTTTACATTTCCAAACATTCATAGATTTAGAGAAATTAAAATTAATTTAGAGAACACTTGCTCACCAATGATCCTCTGCAGTGAATGTGTGCCACAAGTAATTCACTCGACTCTTGCACACGACTTTGTGTGATTCAAAAAAGCTGTGTTTTGTAAGAAACGAATCCATCATCAAGGTGTTTTCAATTTAAAATGTCCAAATCTAAGAGCATAATGCATAATAACACTTCCTTCAGTGTTTCCACATGTAAACGGTGCTGGATATGTGCATACTTCTCTCCTCATTCATGCAAGCCAATATTGTCTCTGGAGAAAGCAATATTATGGATTGAGGGGTAATATTTTAGATGGAAGCAGTGGTTTGAAATTAAAAACTTCTGGAGTGGTGTGGATTATTGTGATGTTTTTATCAGCTGTTTGGACTCTCATTCTGACGGCACCCATTCACTGCAGAGCATCCATAGCAAAGGATTTAATGCTAAATTTCTCCAAATCTGTTCCCCTGAAGAAACAAACTCATCCACATCTTGGATAACCTTCAGCCGTGTTTTTACAAGATCAGACAAGATGCCCTATTTCACAGTATAAAGACCTTTTTGAAATATTTGAGAAATTACATGAGATTACATGCAAGAATATATATATTTTTCTTAAAAGCAGTCAATTTGACTAATGAGCTGCATTTGCAATTATATGCATGGAAAGCTTGGACCACTATTGAGAATTAGGGTCATATCCCAAAGGGAAAGATGTCAGTTCAGTTCTTTCTCAAAGACCTCGGGGAATCGGTGGATAATCAATACACGGAGAGCAAGTGTGAAACAGTGCAACACCAGTCAGTCACGTCTAGGATCTGATTTCAGTGATCTTGTCAGGCTGTGAGTCATGACAGTGAAGGATGAGACTCCATCAGAAACTGGAGTACTGGAGCAAGTTCAACAGTTTCTTTGGCCCTTCCTGTATTTCTCACCTTTACAAATCTGTAGCAGAACTAGGTTGAATGAAAACATTTTGTTAGTGTTTGCAGACTACCCTATGGAAACCTGTTTCCGCCACTGAATAAAAAATAAAAAAAGGTTATTGCGACTTTTTATCTCACAATTCTGACTTTTTTTCACAGAATTGCATGATATAAACTCGTGATTCTGACTTTTTTTCACAGAATTGCATGATATAAACTCGTGATTCTGACTTTTTTCACAGAATTGCATGATATAAACTCGTGATTCTGACTTTTTCTCAGAATTGCATGATATAAACTCGTGATTCTGACTTTTTTCACAGAATTGCATGATATAAACTCGTGATTCTGACTTTTTTCACAGAATTGCATGATATAAACTCGTGATTCTGACTTTTTTTCACAGAATTGCATGATATAAACTCGTGATTCTGACTTTTTTTCACAGAATTGCATGATATAAACTCGTGATTCTGACTTTTTTTCTCAGAATTGCATGATATAAACTCGTGATTCTGACTTTTTTTCACAGAATTGTGAGATATAAACTCGTGATTCTGACTTTTTTTCTCAGACAAGATGCCCTATTTCACAGTATAAAGACCTTTTTGAAATATTTGAGAAATTACATGAGATTACATGCAAGAATATATATATTTTTCTTAAAAGCAGTCAATTTGACTAATGAGCTGCATTTGCAATTATATGCATGGAAAGCTTGGACCACTATTGAGAATTAGGGTCATATCCCAAAGGGAAAGATGTCAGTTCAGTTCTTTCTCAAAGACCTCGGGGAATCGGTGGATAATCAATACACGGAGAGCAAGTGTGAAACAGTGCAACACCAGTCAGTCACGTCTAGGATCTGATTTCAGTGATCTTGTCAGGCTGTGAGTCATGACAGTGAAGGATGAGACTCCATCAGAAACTGGAGTACTGGAGCAAGTTCAACAGTTTCTTTGGCCCTTCCTGTATTTCTCACCTTTTACAAATCTGTAGCAGAACTAGGTTGAATGAAAACATTTTGTTAGTGTTTGCAGACTACCCTATGGAAACCTGTTTCCGCCACTGAATAAAAAATAAAAAAAGGTTATTGCGACTTTTTATCTCACAATTCTGACTTTTTTTCACAGAATTGCATGATATAAACTCGTGATTCTGACTTTTTTTCACAGAATTGCATGATATAAACTCGTGATTCTGACTTTTTTTCACAGAATTGCATGATATAAACTCGTGATTCTGACTTTTTTTCTCAGAATTGCATGATATAAACTCGTGATTCTGACTTTTTTTCACAGAATTGCATGATATAAACTCGTGATTCTGACTTTTTTTCACAGAATTGCATGATATAAACTCGTGATTCTGACTTTTTTTCACAGAATTGCATGATATAAACTCGTGATTCTGACTTTTTTCACAGAATTGCATGATATAAACTCGTGATTCTGACTTTTTCTCAGAATTGCATGATATAAACTCGTGATTCTGACTTTTTCTCAGAATTGCATGATATAAACTCGTGATTCTGACTTTTTCTCAGAATTGCATGATATAAACTCGTGATTCTGACTTTTTTCACAGAATTGCATGATATAAACTCGTGATTCTGACTTTTTTCACAGAATTGCATGATATAAACTCGTGATTCTGACTTTTTCTCAGAATTGCATGATATAAACTCGTGATTCTGACTTTTTTCACAGAATTGCATGATATAAACTCGTGATTCTGACTTTTTTCACAGAATTGCATGATATAAACTCGTGATTCTGACTTTTTCTCAGAATTGCATGATATAAACTCGTGATTCTGACTTTTTTCACAGAATTGTGAGATATAAACTCGTGATTCTGACTTTTTCTCAGAATTGCATGATATAAACTCGTGATTCTGACTTTTTTCACAGAATTGCATGATATAAACTCGTGATTCTGACTTTTTCTCAGAATTGCATGATATAAACTCGTGATTCTGACTTTTTTCACAGAATTGTGAGATATAAACTCGTGATTCTGACTTTTTCTCAGAATTGTGAGATATAAACTCGTGATTCTGACTTTTTCTCAGAATTGTGAGATATAAACTCGTGATTCTGACTTTTTTCACAGAATTGCATGATATAAACTCGTGATTCTGACTTTTTTCACAGAATTGCATGATATAAACTCGTGATTCTGACTTTTTTCACAGAATTGCATGATATAAACTCGTGATTCTGACTTTTTTCACAGAATTGCATGATATAAACTCGTGATTCTGACTTTTTTCACAGAATTGCATGATATAAACTCGTGATTCTGACTTTTTCTCAGAATTGCATGATATAAACTCGTGATTCTGACTTTTTCTCAGAATTGCATGATATAAACTCGTGATTCTGACTTTTTTCACAGAATTGCATGATATAAACTCGTGATTCTGACTTTTTTTCTCAGAATTGCATGATATAAACTCGTGATTCTGACTTTTTTTCACAGAATTGCATGATATAAACTCGTGATTCTGACTTTTTTTCACAGAATTGCATGATATAAACTCGTGATTCTGACTTTTTTCACAGAATTGCATGATATAAACTCGTGATTCTGACTTTTTCTCAGAATTGCATGATATAAACTCGTGATTCTGACTTTTTTCACAGAATTGCATGATATAAACTCGTGATTCTGACTTTTTTCACAGAATTGCATGATATAAACTCGTGATTCTGACTTTTTTTCTCAGAATTGCATGATATAAACTCGTGATTCTGACTTTTTTTCACAGAATTGCATGATATAAACTCGTGATTCTGACTTTTTTTCACAGAATTGCATGATATAAACTCGTGATTCTGACTTTTTTTCACAGAATTGCATGATATAAACTCGTGATTCTGACTTTTTTTCACAGAATTGTGAGATATAAACTCGTGATTCTGACTTTTTTTCTCAGAATTGTGAGATATAAACTCGCAATTGCGAGTTAAAGTCCAGTCCAGTCCAGTCCAGCTCTCAAAATTGCGAGTCTGTATCACGCAATTATGAGAAAAAAAGTCAGAATTGTGAGATAAAAAGTTGCAATAACCTTTTGTATTTTTTATTCAGTGGCGGAAACGAGCTTCCATACTACCCAGATAGCAAGAGAGCAGGTGAAAATCATTGAATCAATGTTAAAAATAGTTGATTTGTCAATGTAAATGATATTGCATTAATATGCGCCCGCAATTAATGTTGAAAAAATGTTGAAATTTCAACAAACCACCATTATTGTGATCAGCGTTTGCTTTAGTTGGGCTCTTGACTCTTGCTTCTCATTAAGTTAATTCTCTTTCAGTGCTTACAACAGTGTTTCAATATAAACACTTGTGCATTAATAAAGAAAGAGAAGTTTTAAAGTTAAGCTGGAGTAGACTACTTCATGTGATGGGTGTCAAGCTGTAATAAAGTTGAGAAATAATATTAAAAAGTGTTGAAGTTGATCTTTCATTACTGATGTAAATGTTCTGTTTCACAAAGATACTGTGGCAAAATATACAGAAACATTTAGACATCAACACTCATCATACAAACCTCAACACTGGTGACAGTCATCAAACTAATTCAGATAAACAGATCAACTGCAATGCATGCTGGGAGTCATGAATGAGTTTTGTACTGTTGATACCCAGCATGCATTTCAGCACAAACTTTTATTTTGTTAATCGTCACCATTGAGTTTCATACGCTGATTCTTGATGTCTAATTGATTCAGCAATTTAACAAGTTATTTTATTTTTTTGTATTTACTGCTAATTCATAGAAGTATGATAGCCGTGCCACTGCTTTAATCTCAGACTGTAGTATCACACATTATTCACACATAAAAAACACAACACACTTGTGAGCAATTATTTAAACAACCTCCCAATGATTACAGTCACCATCATCTGATAGCAATGGATCTTAGTTTTCATCGCCTCAATAATGAAACAATGAAAACCTACCATTAAAGTACAAAGAGTCAAGAGCCCAACTAAAGCAAGCGCGCTAATCACAATAATGGTGGTTTGTTGAAATTTCAACACTTTTTCAACATTAATTGCGGGTGCAAAAGTGACATTAATTCAATGTCATTAACACTGATAAATCAACTATTTTTAACATTGATTCAATGGTTGCTTGCTATCAGGGGAAGTATTAGTGGTTTACAGCTTCAGCACCCTGGACAGCTCTACACTGGACACTCGCTGCCTCGCTGCCTCATGAGGCAATGACTTTACAGGCAGTGTTTTTGCTCGAAGGCACCTCACGAAACTGATTTCGGACAGGCTTCTGAGGCAGCGTAACGGTTTAACGATCTACAACAAAATAGAACAGTTTTGGTGATAACTAAACGAATATTTAATTAATAAGTAATACTCATTTTTCGCTAGAAATAACATCAAAAGTGCAAAACGTTAATCAGAAATATACATTTACACACAAAGTAACCACCAAACGCAACTTCCAGCCGCCATCTTTATTTTTTAGATCGACCGTCTTTGGAATGGAACGCACAGGATTGTGGGATATCAAAGGATACATCTATGCTGCCTCAGAAATCGATCAGATGAAGGCATCTCAGGAGACAGGAAGTGATGCTAACTTTGGATTCGGACGTGCTTTGATGCCTTCCTGCCTCGGAGGCAGCATTTTTCAGTTTTTGGATGTATTACAGCTATTTAAACCCTCCAAGCGTTAACCGTTTAATGCAAATGTCACTGCATGAATATAAAGACATGCCATTTCTACTATTCCAGAGCAAAAATCAGCAAGGAGAAAATGGCAGGTCATTTTACAAAGAGTTAAATTCAATCTGTAGGTAGGTATATTCAAATCGTCAAATAACCAAAAGTCAATTTGTCAATCGATTGTTTCTATTTTCTTTAAAGATCAATATGGGAATATACTTTATGGAATATGGATGAAGAGTCTCAGATGAGTCGAGCATTTAGCTAATTTATGATCAGGCAGCAAGATTTAATGAAATTATATTAGAAATATTTCTGCGAAAATGGCAGTCAGGTTTATTTTAGCGCTGTAACTTATTTTATAGTTACATCTGGTGTGATGTCTTTTAGTTGCAGGTGTGACTGACTTGAGTGCCCTCTGATGAGTGCAGTGTGAAGATGATTAGCAAACGAGAAAAAAAAGAGAGAAAGATGACAGTGAAAAAACTCCACAGCTCTTTTTCCTGCTGCAGGAAATTAAATATAGACTCGTCAAAATAATAACACTGTAAAGCTATTTGACAGATTGTAACCCTTCTGTGATTAACCTTGTAAAGCATGACATATGAAATAATAAACAGAAAAATCTCATTTTAAAATGGAACAGTTTATTACATAAAAAAAAAAAATAAATAATAATAATAATAAAAACAATGATACACCAAGCGCTTATGGCTCATATAGGAGCTCACACTCAGTGAGGGGGGAAAAACCCTCAGTTTTATTCAGATGCCCAAACTAAGGAGAAATGCTCAATTTAATCCTGTTGCTGATATTTATATGGCCAAAAAAGTAACATGATTTTTTTTTTTTTTTTTTTTTTCCCCTCAGTTTGTTAGTCGCTGTGGGCTGGTTTGGCCTTTTTTCCTAGATTCTCCTCATATTAATTAAAAGCTGAACTGAACTATGGTGGATGATGACAATGATAATCATTAATTGACAGAAAAAGGCTGAAACGTCACACCACAGGACAAGCTCTCCTTAAGAAGCATCTTAAATAATTAAATAAGATTTGTTTAACTCCTTTTTTGATCATTTTCAGTGTTCTTAAATGCAATGATTACATTAATTAAACTATTTGCTGATGTTTTTACAGAAAACTTGTGCTGTTATAAAGTGTCATGAAAATAAGTATAAAATGTGATACTTTGTTTTCGAAACAGAAAGAATCGAGGGAGAGAAATTAGTGGAAGAGAGAGGACATGGAAATATATATAGAAAATGAACAGGGATCCACGCAGAAGGGAGGAGATCCTAAGAGAACAGTTCAGAAAGTAAATACAATAAAATGATGCCTTAAAATGAATAGCCATATGTGACCCTGGACCACAAAAGCAGTCTTAAGTCGCTGGGGTATATTTGTAGCAATAGCCAAAAATACACTGTATGGGTCAAAATTACAGATTTTTCTTTTATGCCAAAATCATTAGGATATTAAGTAAAGATCATGTTCCATGAAGATATTTTGTAAATTTCTTACCGTAAATATATCAAAACTTCATTTTTGATTAGTAATATGCATTGCTAAGAACTTCATTTGGACAACTTTAAAGGTGATTTTCTCAATATTTTGATTGTTTTGCACCCTCAGATTCCAGATTTTCAAATAGTTGTATCTCGACCAAATATCATCCGATCCTAACAAACCATACATCAATGGAAAGATCATTTATTCAGCTTTCTTCAGATGATGCATAAATCTCAATTTCGGAAAATTGACACTTTGTGGTCCAGGGTCACATATAGTTTAAAAAAAATTAATTCTCATCTTAATGAATATAGTTTGAATATCAATCATATTTAGCTGCAGGGGGCTAGAATAGTTCAGTAACATACTGTTTGACTAAGAGACTGAATTTTGTTGATGAAAATTATTTTTTTGCTTTGTTTAAAATACATGTTGATATTGTTTGTATCAAAATTAAACTTTCTTTCTCCTTTGACATTCAACATTAAATATAACTAATTTAATAACTACCATTTCTGTCCTTTAGTGTGACATAATGTCCTATGGTGTGTCACACATAAAAGAACTACAGATTTGTTTTTATCTCAAAATATCTTAAAACACAGTTGAGTATTGCAATAGCGGAGATACAACTATCACTCAACTTAAAATGGTATAATTTTCAGCAGTTTTCAAACGAATGGCAGTAAAGTTTGTCTTGTTGTCAAAGTTTGTCTTGAAATTGTCCAACAAGTCATGGGGAAAAAATGATGTTAATTATAATTTCATATTAAATAAACAGCACTACATGAAAATAAGTGTCTAACAATGATGATAAATCTCTCTCTTGCTATTTATGTATTATTAAGAGTTTTTTTTTTTTTTTTTCCTTTTCTTGATTTTTGCTATGTCACACCATAGGACAAATTTATGGTACAGTTCAGTAAAAACGTTAAAAAAAAAAAAAATAATAAAAAAAAACAATGAAAGAATTGACAAAGTTAGTGACCCTTTATACTTTCTGTGTATCGCTTTACCTAGTTAACATTTTGTGTAATTACGCTATAGTATTTGCTAGCCTACCCTATATTTTGCAAATACTGTGAACGCTTGACAATTATGCTAATAAAGTTTTGACTTTATGATTGTATTTATGCCCGTGTGTGAAGATAAATGAGCGTGTTGTGTTTTCATTTACAAATGAAGCTACGCCAATGATTAATTCCTCAACGAAACACTTAGTGTTTATAATTATGGTCTATTAATTAGCCGAAATAAAATGAAACATAGCCTATGTTAAATTTAAACTGCATTCCAGTAAAAATTACAGTCAGCTAATCAAAGCTTTATTGGCATGTCGACCATTTATTTACAATTCAGAAGGTTAAGTTAAGAGATCGAAATGAAAACTAATAGACCTATAGACGAATATCAAAATAAAACCAATAATAATAGGCTAATAATAATAATATACAAATATTACGGGGAAAAGACGACCAGTTAATGGATTCACAAGACTGTGGGATGGATAAAAATGTTTTCTTGTGGGCTTATTTTATTTTATGCACTTTATGTAACATTACGATAAACGTAATTTGAATGCTGACTATCGCACCTTATACAGTCCGGTAGCCAAGGTTAATATAATAACAATAATTTCTATATTAATTAATATAATTTCTTAATTCTAAATAAAATATGAATCAAGTAGTTCTGATCGAATCCTCGTCCACCGCGCAATGTGTTGTGGGCAATATTAGCCGTTAGAGTGTGCATCGATCCGCGCTTCGAATTCTAACCGGAAGTTGTAGACCATCCGGGAATCTTTGGCATACTTTTTTAAACATACTATGATTTGGGACATACTAATTCTATTTTCGAATACTATTTAGAACGGATGTGAATTGGAACTCAGCACATCTCTGATAATCCCGGGTTGCTATGGTCACGCAGGTTTGTTTACACATTGAACACGTGGCCACGAGAAATGGATGTCGTTCCCTCAACATAGCATCTCATAATATCACGTTCCCACGAATTAATATTAATTTTATATATTACTTATTATTCATATATAATATGCACATTGGGACGCATTTCCCACTTATTATGCACATTTCGTTCGATTTACGAAACGCGCCTGTCCTCCTGCTCGCCGTAATACGTGTTCCGCTACTAATGTTGCCAAATCCGCTGTTTTCCCGCGAAATTGGGCTACTTTAACCAGAGATTATATTCAGTTGAAGAGTAGGCTTTTCTCACTAAATGGAATCAAGCTTAATATAGTCAGCCTTCTCTAGTTATTTATTTTAGTTAAGTGTTTAAATTGTAAATATGCATTTATTAAATTATTTTATTTAGTGCATTTGTATTTCGTTGTTGTTTTTTTTAAATAGTTTATACAATAAAAGTGTATCAACCAGCTTCCAGAAACAATCACTGAGGATGCTTCTGAAATTAGAGAGTCTTAATGCACATGTTCACATATTTTGTCCCGTCTGTTGCTATGGTTATTATTACCATGTCAAACACTGCTGCTTCGAGAGCGAAAGTTCTGTTATGACATAAAATATAAATTAAAATAAAAAATATAAAATATAATTTCTCAAAACGGATGTTCAAGAAATGCAAGACTGGTGTGTGTGTGAATTGATATTTGTCCAGCAGGGGGCGGTAACGCATTGTGTATGTATGGGTTTGTGGCTGCGAAGAAGCTCCTCTGTGTTTTCTTTTGCTAGTTTCTCAAGAAAGGCTACTACACAGACTAAAAGATTAATAAAAAAAACAGAAAAATATTTTTAAATATTTATTATTGCGGTTGCAATAATTTATAAAAGTAGCTAATTACTAGAAAATATTTCAATCCTTTCACTGCACATTGCTATTTTTGTTGCGGTAAAAAAGTTAATAGTTTTGCAGCACTGCAACAGTTATTTACACAATCATTTATTATATGATTGTGTATGATAGTGTAACATTTATTATATGATTGTGTATTTTATAATAAAAACAAAGTATGACATAATGTGCAGATGTCAGACAAAACTGTCAGATAAAATATATATGGGTAGTTGTCATAGCCAGTAAAAAAATATTTATTTATTTATTTTTGTAAAAGACCATTTTTGAAGAAGAAATGCATGTATGTAGTGTGAAATCTGATTTTTGAGAAAATATAAAGAGTCACTAACTTGTTTTTTTAACGTTTTTACTGAACTGTACCATAGCGACCATAGCCCAGATAGCACACGAACGTCTGCAAGATGTCTGTTAAAGATCTCTTGATCTGGAAAACATCTGCTGTCTACAAACGTCTTTCAGATGTCAGTTTTACATACATTCTGAATCATAAACATCTTAAAGACATCTCATAGACGTCTATTTGACATCTAAAAGGAAACGTCTTATAGATTTCTTGCAGATGTAAATGCAGATGTCAAATAGACGTCTCTGAGATGTACGTGTGCTCTCAGGCAAAGCATTATTTAAATCCCTTAATGATCACACTTAAAATGACATGATGCTCAGTGTTGGGCAGTAACTAGTTACTAGTAATTTAGTTATAATATTACTTTTTGCAGTAACTAGTAGTGTAACTAATTACTAATAAGATTTCAGGTGTTTTCCATAAAACAGCTTAGTTATTTTTGATGCCTCAACCCCGCTGATTTAAAATCGAACATTTTTTTCATAATTTTCACGTATTTCATGCATGTGATGTCCCCACTAGTCCCCAGTGCAGCAGGCAAGCTTGGAATATGGAAAAGCTTACATTCAGCAGATATAAATATTGCATTATATTGATTTTGTCAGGAAAAAAAGATATTTTGTGTAAGTTGTGGCTTTACTTTACTCTGGCATTACATCCCTCTGATCAGCATGTGATACATTATATTAATATAATTAAACATATTTTTGGAAAATTAAACAGTTTCTTACAAACTCATGTGATTTGATAAAATACATAACGCAATTTAATCACATATGGGTAACGGAGAAATTACTTCAAGCTACACATGACAATTAATGAGATGAATACAACACTTGAATGTCACTATCAATCACTATTGAGTGTTTGTAATAACTTCTGACTGCGATCTAATGTGGATTTTGTTCAAATGATGAGGCAGAAATATGTTGTTAGTAACTTTCTAGAAGAATTTGATCTGGAAGATACACAGTTACAACTTCTGCTGGGCGTGAAGAAAAAGTAATGTACCTAGTGAGTGTAACTAATTACTGTTGCCAGAAAGTAATAAGTAAAGTAACAATATTACTTTTGAAAGGAGTAACTAGTAATGAGTAATATATTGCATTCTTTGAGTAACTAGCCCAACACTGGTGATGTTACACACTCTTGTACAGTAGGTGGCGGTATGCACCTAAAAGTTGTTTGTAATCCGCCATTAACCAAGAGAAGAAGAAGGAGGAGGAGACGAAGAAGAACCCTGTCCGCTACTGCGAGGTCGCGCAGCACGTGTAGATGAGCGCCGGAGTGATGTGAACGCGTTTATTATCGCTTTAACAACCGGGTTTTTTTTTGCTGTAGAGATTGTTGTAGATCTGTCGCATCAGGACGGTTAAGCATTTTACACTTAGTCTCCAAAAATCTCATTTTCTGAGAACCCGGTAAGTTGAGCTTTGTTGCGGAAAGCGTGCTTGTGAAGTATGCGTACTAGAAACAACACCGCACATGTACAGTAAGTTACTGTATAAACAAAAACGAAGCGAACTTTATTCCACGGTAATCTTTGGCTAATAGTAGCCGTATATAGATGTGTAACACACTTATGTTCCTATTGTTAGCACGTGGTAACGTTACATGTCGCAAGCGTGAATATAAAGATAACTAAATCTGAACTCCTTCCGATCAGTTATACATATTTTACCATGGTATTCAGAGTTACTACATTTATACATATTTTACCAAGGTATTCAGAGTTACTACTACAGTTACTGCTCCCTTGTGTGGTAACTTGGTATAGTAACGAACATTGTCTCTAAATAATACATCAAAAGTACATTAAAACTGATAAATTGTTAGCATTTTTTAGAGGTAAGTAGTTTGGGTATTTTGATGGAAACTGTGGTTGCCATTGTGCCATGATAAAGTATGATTAATAAACATTCAGTTTCCTCATGGAAATGATCAGCTGTAAATGTGACTCATGCATTGAGACCTAGTTATTTGCTCAGCAGCAGTATGATTTGCTGTAAACCTGTGCCTCCTATATTATGTTTGATGATTAATAAAAGTGGTGGGGACAAAATGTTCTCTCAGGCGTTAATAGAGAACAAAGAAACCCATAGATCATTGATTTGATTGATTTCTTCAGGGAGCTGATATTGTCTCATCAAAGTGTTTGCTCATGACATGGAGTTTGGCCAAATGAGATTGCATTTAGGAATTGATCTTTCTTAAATTATGATGAAATTAGCTTTTTAACAAGAAGCGATAAAATCAGTGTTCACTTTAATTGTGTAACCTTGTTTTATGGACCTGTCATGTATAAGTGAATCCTGTCTTCTCATTTGTCCAGGGTATGATTGGCAGTATGAAGTATATTCTGGTGACGGGCGGCGTGATCTCAGGCATCGGGAAAGGCATTATAGCCAGCAGCGTGGGAACCATCCTCAAGTCCTGCGGCCTGCATGTCACAGCCATCAAGATCGACCCCTACATCAACATAGATGCAGGAACCTTCTCGCCGTACGAGCACGGTAATCTCACGCGACTCGTCGTAGAAGCTCCGTCAACTTCTAATATTAATTATTGCAATTAAATGTTACAGTACATATAAAACATATCGCTTGATTATAAATCTCCGCTACACATCATTATAACATGCCATAAACGAAGCAATCTGCTTGCTAAATGCAAGCATCACTATGTAATAGGGCTGGGTATCAATTTCGTTTCGATTTTATTTTTGGTTACATTCAGTAAATATAGTTTTAATACAAATGATATTGATATTTCTAAAACAATTTACAGTAAACATCAGTTTACAAATGGTGAATTAATAAAAATAAATTAAGAGCCACAGGCCTGTATTTTAAACCTATTTTTAATTTTTTTTTTTTGTATAGGGTCCTTTTTTTAAACAAAAATAGGGCCCTATAAAATGTTATTATTAATTTTTCTGGTAAACCGATGAAAGCATAAAACATTAATTTAATTTATCCTAATCAAATTTATCCTAAAAATTAAACCCCTTTATTTTTGACCAACAAAGTGCTGCACAACAGAGATTTACTGTTAAAATTTAAAAGAAAACAAATGTGATTATTCCTTTAAAAATAAAGATTTATTAATATTTATTAGTTGTTGTAGCAGTAGCATTGTTGAGTCTTAAGACTGCTAAATACTAATATTTCTGACACAGTTTCTTCAAGTTAAACTAAACTTTTATTTTGACGGGTTGCTGTGAGGAACTTGCAGCTGCTGTGTATGTGATATGATGGTAGATTTCTCAAATTAAACGGTACAATGCTAATGAAGTGACTCTCAGAGCAGCTGGAGATGATATTCTTGTTTTATCGTCAAATAGTGAAACGGCAGAAGCTGAAAACACCGCGAGTGTCATCCGCACTTTAGTAAGTGTGTAGTAAACAAAACAGTGCGTCTGCTCCATCCTCCCTTCATTCATTGCAGAAATCATGGCGCCTTTACGTGTGATGTCAAATGCTTCCGCAGATTTGTAGTATTACTAAAGCATTTCACCTGAGCATTGCATATCACACACATTGCTGTGTGCTTGGTTCTTGTCAACAGTATCTCCGCCCCATGATAAGCACTGAATGAATGACAAAACAACAAAACTCGATGACTCATCTGAACATCTCTGATTGGTCATTGCATTCATAAGCTTAACAGAATCGTGTGTGATTGCTTAAAAACACACAACACTGTAAAAACGCATAAAAAGAAATATGACGGAACAAATAAGCCCTAATATTAATTATATAATACTAGCCTAATAATAATAGTTATTATTGTCTTTCTATCATCAAAGGCATCAGCCACAGGCGATCTAACTTTATCTCTGAATATCGTTGATACACAATACTGTCGGCACAACCCTAATATGTGGGTCAGATTGTAGACAGAATCTGAAATGCAAGTAAACATGGCTATTATGGGACCTGGGGGCTTATTTCACTTAGTCTGGCTTATTTTGAACCAAATCAAGTGACAAGAAGTCAGACTAACTGAAATAAACCTGTCTAATTTGGTAAACTTGTTTTATGAAACAGCCCCCTGATATATCTAGAGACCTGTATAACCTAGAGAGCCACTTAAAACAAATCTTAGCAATGGCCAATACACCCTAATAGCATGGCAACATGCTAAAACCCTCTCAAAACATCTTAGCAACCCCATTGCAAAAAAAACAAACAAAACATTAGCATCACAACCACTCAATGTATAACAGTTATAAAATGTCTATTATATTTCTATGGGTGATAGTTGGCCTGTTTATGAATGTGATGTATTTTGTCTTGTGTAGGTGAGGTGTTTGTTTTGGATGATGGGGGAGAGGTGGATTTGGATCTGGGCAACTATGAGCGTTTTCTGGACATCAGACTCACTAAAGACAACAACCTGACCACCGGAAAAATCTACCAATCTGTCATCAACAAAGAGCGCAGGGGAGATTACCTGGGCAAAACCGTACAGGGTGAGAAAGAGGTCTCCTATTAATGTGTTTATAACGCTCTTACTTTCAAAACGGATGAGTTTTTAGGATGAGTTCACACTTGATATTGGTTCTTTTGGTTTGGACCAAAAACAAAAATGATACATTTAATCCTGGTTTGCTTAGCATTCATACTGTCATTTTTAACACTGAATATACAAATACAGAACAAAACGCATAAGTACAAGGTCACAACCTGATTGGACTGCTTTTATGGCATGTATATTTTGCACAGAAGTAACTTGCAGAACTGACATCCCAAACGATGCTGTATGCTGGGCTACCTGCATTTTTAAACGGTAAAGAACTTAAAACAGCACCAGGAAGTCCTCTGTTGCACACACAAACCAACTTGAAACCAAACTTGATTTGTTTGATTAAAAGTGGACCAAAGCACCCTGTAAAGATGGGTCTCGGTTCGGATGGCAGCATGCATGTATTTTAAGATGAATCACACTAACACAGCAACTGCACCAGAGTTTTAACCTGCCAAGTGTGAACACAGCATTAGTGATGAAGTTCCTGTCCATGTCTGCCCCATAGATGTTCACTGTAAGTACAGTTTTACAAACGGTGTTGGAAAGAGAAGCTGGCACGTCTATGTTCTCCACATGTTTCACAGTGTGTTCATTTGTTCCAGTGGTGCCGCACATAACTGATGCGATTCAGGAGTGGGTGATGCGTCAAGCTAAAGTTTCTGTAGACGATGACGATGTTGAGCCCCAGGTTTGCGTCATTGAGGTGAGAAGAAGAGCTGTGCTGCATTTCTCGAAGCATCGTTAGTTGATCGTAGAGACCACTGGTAGATAGGGATGGGCGATATACCGGTAAAAATTATCTCCAAGTCCCACGATAAGAATTAGGCCCTGTTTACACTAGCGTGTTTTTGTTTTAAAACAGCGTTTTAGAATGAAAACTATCTTCGTCTACACTACACAACCCGAAAACGCATGTCACGAGACCATTCATGCAGGTACAACCATAGATATGTGTAGGTAGATTCCTATTATTTAGACTACAAACGTATCTACATGTCTTGGAGCGGTCGAATGGGGAATCTACCCACACATATCTATGGGTACGAACAATGTGCATGATATTATTGTTTACACAGTCGTCAAGGATACACAGAGAGAATGTGGGCAGCCACGCCATCGTTTTAAAAAGTCTCTGATTTGGTCCGTTTACACTGAAACGCAACTCTGGAGTTTTCAAACTAAAAATTTTTGGGTAAAAATAGGAATGAGAATACTTTTCTCTAAAGAAACAGGATTCCCTGAATTATCGTCATTGATATCGTTATCGCAGTAAATACCAGAATTTATCGTGATATATTTTTAAGCCTGTATCGCCCATCCCTATTGTTAGATCTACTTAGGCTTACGATGCTTTTGGGAAACGCAGCCCTGGACACTTTATTTGATAAAATAAATGTTTTAGCAGGTTTCTGATGTCTGAGGTTTTGATGTGTTTTTGCAGTTGGGCGGTACGGTCGGAGATATAGAGAGCATGCCTTTCATCGAGGCCTTCAGACAGTTCCAGTTTAAAGTGAAGAGAGAGAATTTCTGCAATATTCACGTCAGTCTGGTACCACAGGTCAGGAGTTGTTTTCACATTTCCACACACAGAGCAGTGCATTAGACTATATTTCATAGATCATATCATACATGAGTGACACACTGTCTCGTCCGTGACGTCCAGCCCAGCGCTACAGGAGAGCAGAAGACCAAACCCACGCAGAACAGTGTGAGGGAGCTCAGAGGACTGGGACTGTCACCTGACCTGGTGAGCCAAGCTGCATAGAGCATTTTTATTTATTTATTTTTTAGTCCACAGTGGATTAATTTAGAGATGACTTTGTGGAGAGGGCTATTTTATGTTTTTCATTAACTGTCAACTCATTAAAACCCTGTATTCTACTTTGAATTTGTGACAGAATGTCTGTTTTTGTGTGACTCCGCCCCCATGGCCAGTTTACCCAATAGGATTTTAACACCCTGGGTTGCCAGTTGGTGGAAAACACAGCGTATTGAAGCCAGCAAACGAACTGGGTCAGAGACTGCAGATTCTACCCGACCTAAAAAGCCTCAGCATCCACCTAAAAAAAACTCTATGACTAGAGGAATTTTAAAGGGGTCATGATGTGGATTTTTTAAAATTATTTTAGTATGTTCTTTGAGGTTTACTTAAGTTTTTTGCCCCAAAAACTGGAAAAATGATTATTTTCAACCCTCGTTCTGACCCTCTGTCTAAAATCGACCTGTTTTAAGGGGCGGGTCCTTTAAGGCTAGTCAGTAACCGGCCACTGTTATGATTGCTAACGTCACTGCATTGTAAACAGTATCAATGCCCCCTCGCTATGTATTGCATGTTTTGAGTGTTTTGACAACATAATCAAAATTGTAAAACTGTAATTTCCAGACAAAGCATTATGAAATAATTTACTTATTTTTTGACTGACTGCAGCTGCATCACAAACAGTGTTTCTTTGTGAACGCTCCATGACGCTGTGCCTCGTTTACAAAACAAAATACTCCGAACAATCCTCACACGATCCGGGATGCAATTAAAAATAAACTATCCACTTGTTCCTTACACTGTGATGACCTACTATAAATGACATACTGCAGCTTTAAATGTTTTTATCCATGTTACCTTTAAAAGTAGCACATCTACAGCTATCAAAGGAACATTTTTGTAATAAAACTACCACGTTTTTTTAAATTGATTTCTTTTCTTTTTTTGCGTAAGGACTGTTAGTTTTGTGCATGTGAAAGTTACAGATGTTTAGCCTATTTAAATCTTAAAATATTGTGTCATTAAAAACTAATCAAACCAAGCCATATTCAACTGTATTTAGATTCAAATGATGGATGCATAAAATATTCAAAATTAAGAAAAAGTATGTTGATATTTTTGTTTATAAAATGTTAGTTGGTCATGTCCACAACATTGACAATGTCACACAGAATTTTAAGTGTTGTTTTGTTCTTGCTCTTGCAGGTAATGTGTCGTTGCTCCACTCCACTTGATAACTCGGTGAAAGAGAAGATATCCATGTTCTGTCATGTGGAACCTGAACAGGTTAGTCTGGCTCTTTAAGTGGTTTTTAGTCACGCGGGATCCAATGTAACTAACATAACTTTTGAGTTAATGTGAACAATTTGTCTCATAACAGCTGAACATTCAGTATAGCATAATTATCAAGAACATGTTGGAAAAGCAGCTGAAACTGAGCCAAAATGTGTAATCTAATGATATTGGATGCAATCTTTATCTTTAACTTTTAGCATGAAATGTGCATTATGTGCATGCACAATTATTAAATTAAAAGTTTGTCTTCTCTGCAGGTGATCTGCGTACACGATGTGTCGTCCATCTACAGAGTGCCGCTGCTCTTAGAAGACCAGGGCGTTGTGGGATATTTCTGTCGCAGACTGAACCTGCCCATTGAAACCAGACCCAGGAAAATGCTCGCAAAGTGGAAAGAGATGTCAGACAGGCTAGTACAAACTCCAAACATAAAAACCGTTTCAGCATCAGGTCTTACGTTAATACTGAGCTATCATAGATCATGTAGCGCAAGATTTGTTTCATGTTGTGATAAGGACAAAAAAGGCTCTTTTTTTAATGTTATCTGCACTGTGTTTGTATGGTAGGTCAGACAGGCTGTTGGAGCAATGCTCCATTGCTCTGGTAGGGAAATACACCAAGTTTTCAGACTCGTATGCCTCTGTGATCAAAGCCCTGGAGCACTCCGCTCTCGCCATCAGCCACAAACTAGAGGTTAAGGTGAGTGAAACCTTTAACACGGCCAGATAAGATTGATTTAGCAGATGTACTCTAAAGAATACTTCATCTTTAAGTTCTCAATATGCATTTGTATTAGTGCTGTCAAAAATTAGCGCGTTAATGCATGTGATTTAATTTTTCCAGTTTTACAGCGTTAAAAATATTTAATGCAGTTAACGCAGGGTTAGGGTTGGCCACCCACTCACAACTGCTGCTCCTGTCTCTTTTCTCGACAAGAATTGCATTTATTTAGACATGGAGCAGCATCTTTACGACATCAAACAGGAGACTTTTCAGATACACACTACTTTGCCTCAGCGACAGGCGCTAGTCAAACAAGCGCGGAAAAGGTACAACATCAGTGAACTGTGGTCAGATGAGATGTTGTCAGGCCATATGTCACTAAAAACAAGTTTTCCTCTCCTGTCAGCTGTTATACTGTGCTGGTAGCATATGCTCTTCTTACGCGCTGTAGCCTCTATCATTTCATATTAAAGCTGGAATTAAACTATGAGCGTGTGTCAGATCTGTGTCACGTTCAGCAGCGGCAGCTCTTAAAGTTATAGCAGCCAAATAACACAACCCAGCTGCTGTGATGTCGGTTTATCAAAGAACGAAAGAAAAAAAAAAAAGAGGAAATCAATAACTTTTTTTTTTGTAGATTTAACAATTCGTCTAGCCTATATTTAATATAAGTTTGGTAACTTAATTCAATTTCTGTATATTTCCTATATGCTGAAGGGCACAGGTAAATTTACATTTGTTATAATGGGTTTGTGTGAAGATTGTTTCAAGTTCATTTAAATTAGTTATTTTTTAGAGACATCAGTAGTATTAGGTGCTTTTGCGCCGGAGGAACTTTTCCATAGTTTCTAGAAATAGCAGTGACGTAAGTGTACACTGATTGGCCAAACTCGCCTTCAGTCATAAAAAAAACGATTGAATGTGAAATTTTTATATATATATATAGCAATAAGTATGTTTAAAAGCTTTAATGTTAGGTGGGACTAATTGCGATTTATATTAAAAAGAAAAAAAAGTGATTGATTAACTTATGGATTAACAGCACTAATTTGTATCAATGAATCTTTATCTAATTCTTTCTTCTTTCTCTAGTACGTTGACTCTGCAGATTTGGAGGCCGGTACGTTACAGGAGGAACCTGTGAAGTACCACGAGGCCTGGCAGAAACTCTGCAGTGCGGAGTGAGTTATGACAAATATACATGGCTGATTTCATGCATTTCAAATCTATTCTGCTTAGTAAAATGCCTTAATGGTGTTCTTTCATTGAGGAGAATTCAGATGAATGAATGATGCATTTATATAGCGCTTTATTGTGTATTGCTGTACACCCAAAGCGCTTTATAATCATGGGGGGGTCTCTCCTCAACCACCACCAGTGTGCAGCATCCACTTGGATGATGTGACGGCAGCCACAGGACAACGGCACCAGTGCGCTCACCACACACCAGCTACAGGTGGAGAGGAGAGAGAGATAGAGCCAATCAAGTGGATGGGGATTATTAGGAGGCCATGATTGATAAGGGCCAGAGGAGGGAATCTGGCCAGGACACCGGGGTTACACCCCTACTCTTTACCATGAGTGTCATGGGATTTTTAATGACCACAGAGAGTCAGGACCTCGGTTTAACGTCTCATCCGAAAGATGCAATCAGTGTTCAGTTTTCGCCTGCTATCCTGATGTAGTTTTGCTAATATTACTGCTTGCGGTCTCTCGTGTCGTCAGTGGTATTTTAGTACCTGGAGGTTTTGGAGTACGAGGGACGGAGGGCAAGATTCAAGCCATCAGCTGGGCCAGGAAACAGAAGAAGCCTTTCCTCGGTAGGACCTCATTAAAATGCATGAAAACTGAATGTCCTGCAGCAGCTGTGAATGTAACCCGTGCCGTTCATCTTTCAGGTGTGTGTTTGGGGATGCAGCTCGCTGTGTGTGAATTTGCTAGGAACATGTTGGATTGGAAAGGTACGTTTTTCCTACGTCCACAAAAAAAAAAAAAATTGTACTGAATGTTTAACCAGCAATACTGAACAAATTGTGACTCTTGTTTTTCCTAGATGCCAACTCCACAGAATTTGACCCAGAAACTAAATATCCAGTGGTGAGTTTCAGATTTGGTTCAAATGTGTATTTCTGGTCTGTTTTGCCTCCGAAGCAAATGGAGCAGATGTAGTGATTGGCCTGTGTTTGATTGGTCGCCTCGCAGGTGATTGACATGCCAGAGCACAATCCAGGGCAGATGGGTGGCACCATGCGGCTGGGGAAAAGGAGAACCATTTTCAAAACCGAAAACAGCATACTTCGTAATTGCATTTCACTAACTGAAATACTACACCAGTAGTACAACAGAGAACTTATTTAAACACATTCTCTCTCTCTCTCACAGGAAAACTGTATGGAGATGTAGATTATGTTGAGGAAAGACACAGACATCGCTTCGAGGTGCATCATCTCTGCTTTTTTTTATAGATGCATTTATATGACAGTATGTGTATAATGTGATTGTAAAAAATTGGACTGTGGGATGTATTGAATATGCTGAATTTATGATTTTGGTGGTTATATAAATTAATCATCTTAAAATGTATATGTATCTTATAAATGTATTTTTCTAAAGTGCATGTCATTATCAGACACATTCTTCCTTGTCTCTTGAAAATGAAAAGATTGATATTTTTATGTTGTCAGCTTAAAATATGTTGTTAGATTTGGTAAACCCATTCATTTCTTAGAATGAGTTCAAAATGACGTTCTCAGTTGCTGAGGCATTTTGCTTGCTATAGTTGAACACATTTCTTTGTGAACAGCTATGCTTTCATATAAGCACCCAAATAATTCAGTTATAGTTGGATTGGTGGCCGAATCGGGGTGAAAGGCCTTTGTGTAAACAATTAAATTTACATGCATATATGCTTGACTATTCATCAGTTGAACTGCTAAATATTATGCACACAGGCACAGTGCTGAGGTGTATGCTTTTTCTATGTTTGTGTTCACGTCTGATGAACTGGTCAGTGGAGGAGACTGCCCTTGAATATGTACTAAATGTTGAAAATGTCAATTATGCTCACTGAAGTTTTGCTTGGAATACATGTATTACTTGTGTAAGCTGATATATGAACTAGATTGCAGAATTTGAAAATTGGATTAAACTGATTAAAATCAGCCGATGTAAACATGCATGGTACAAAGTATTTATTTGTTCTGTTTGCACAGGTGAACCCAGAGCTGAAGCTGCATTTTGAGAAGAAGGGCTTTCGTTTTGTGGGTCAGGACGTGGAGGGCGAGAGAATGGAGGTCATAGAGCTGGACGGTACGTCAGAGGAAACTCACACACAAGATTAATTGAAATACTATTTTGAAAGCATATTTGCCACCCTTCAACATTTATATGTGCAATCGCTTATTAACATTGTTATAGTGAATATTGTAACCCCTTGTCATAAGCAGTCAGGTTTTGTTGTTGTTTTGCAGATCACCCGTATTTTGTTGGTGTCCAGTATCACCCAGAATTCACATCCAGACCCATTAAACCGTCTCCGCCGTACCTGGGCCTCCTGCTGGCCGCTGCCGGGAGGCTTCCAGGTTATCTTCAGAAAGGCTGTCGGCTCTCACCACGGTATGGACTGATGTTCCCCGAGCGGCTAAATCCCTCACCCGGTGTCATCCAGAGATTTCACATAATAAAACCTGATTCTTGAACATAGACCTCTGACAAAATGTCTTTTATCATTTTGCATGATGGTGACGGCCGTCAGAACCTTGTTTGATGAGTTTTGCATTGTACCAGACGAGTTGTTTTCTGTTGACAGAGAAACATACAGCGACCGGAGCAGCAGCAGTTCTCCAGACTTAGAGATGGCAGACTTCAAACTATGCTCACTCGCTCAGGAATGAGTCGGTTCATGGTACGCTGCAGCATGAGTGCATTTGCTTACAGTATGATTTCCAGAGAAGCTTTAGATTATACTTGTTCTTGTTTTTTTCAGTGCTTTCTGATAAGGATGTGCTACTGGAATGCAGTTATAGATTATCCAGTTGCAAGGGAACAGGATTTGACGAGACTGGCAGCGCCATTTGTTTTGAACCTGTTGTACATGCATGTGATGTTGCCGTTTAAACTTGCTCTGGACAACTAGTGGACCTAGTAGTCATTTGTTCACTAAAAACTCAGAACACGTTTAACCATTAACTTTGATACTGTAATATTAACAGTATTTCACTTTTGTAATGTTTAAGTTTACATTTTACTAAAACTGTAAATAAAAGCATGAATATTTCATACCCTACTCATTTAGTGTCACCTCAAGTAGTAACAGTATATAAGTTTATTCAAAAACTGAAATCACTTTCATGGAATAGATAAGGGTTTAAAGAAAAAAAACTTCAAACTCTGGTAGGATGTGGTTAACAAGCATCTTTATTTTATGAATCCAAAGAAACAATGCAACACAAATCCACAAGCCGTTAATATTAGGCTTGACTTCCACTTGCTGTTCAGGAGCTGTAGCAGACCTAAAAAAAAAAAAAATTAAAAACTACCTTAAGTCACAATAAAAAAAAGTACAGACAACTCCAATTAACAAGCACTGATCTCAGTCCCATATCCGCAAGTTTCATCCAGCAGTCACCAATAAAATAGCTGTCATCCTCGATCAGGAATCATTGTACTTCATTAAAAGCTGACAGCAACATACCTGCACTAGCTCCACCGGTCCTACAGGCCACCTGTAAGACAGAAAGAAGAGGAAAGTGAATAAAACGACACCAATCACCATGCATGACCACTTCAGCGGCCAGAGTGAGTGTTGGACAGTAGAGTGACCGACACAGACACCGGCAGACGGGCCAGTCAAAGTCTGCCCGTTGATTTAGCACGTTGTTGGAGAATCTGGAGCACACGGACAGCACAGATTCTCAGGAAACGTGCAACACCACACTACAGATGCTGAACTTACATGGACCCACGTGCCAGACATCTTCTCACGGACGGCGCTGCAACATCTGAGAAGACAAAACACAACATTAAAGCCAAAGAGATACCAACAGAACACCATAAACTATAAGAGAAGTTAAGTTGGGCTCAGGAGCGTTTGAGTGTCATAAGAGAGCGGTGCTCTCAGAGAGGGCAAGTTTGTCATCACAGCCGGCATTAAAACAAAAACCTTAAAGGGATACCAACCTCTCAGAGAAGGCTCACTCGGACCATCTCAAGGAGCATCTTGATTCAGTTTCATTTGCATCATCCGACCTGCAAGAAAGAAACAGCTAACATTAGGCAGGGCTACTTCAAGACAGATATCGGTGAAGACAAGTTTCAGTTGTCCTTTTCCTTAATGTTGCTGGGACAGCTACAGGTGAACTGTACAGCGACCGTCGGTAAAAGTGTTGCTTTTGGCTCCTGTTTGACCGCATCCGTTACAGAGGAACGGGAACGGCTTCGATCAGGGCCACGGCTTCAGTCTCGCCATCAACTTCACATATATTTTTTTATTTTTATTTATTATTATTTAAAGTGGGCACGGGCCAAACGTTCATTAGTCGCTAAAAAGCTCCCGTGAAGATGCACGTTCACTGTAAAGGTAACGTTACATCGTTAAAATTCAATCAATACCTCTGCAGTAGAAACTGCGGCGGAACCACGTGGTGATCCGATATTCATTCCGACAAACATCTGGAAAGCAGAAAAAATAAAGTCAGGGAGACATCCACGGATTCACAATTGAAATAACGTTACAGATATAAGCCTAATTATAGAGCAATAGCGTATTAAAATAAGGACGCGCACACAAGTGACTACATAATGTACTTAAGGCTATAGACTTGGCATTTTGATACAGTTTTGAGCAATGCAAACGTTCATTAATTCACAAAACCAAAAGATCGCTTTCAGAAGTCTTATAAGAGTCCGCAAGTCATTTAATATTTTAAACTGGAAGACCGTTTTATTCGAGGCCAGACGCCGTTACACGCTGCATCGCGGTTACTACTAAACTCCTCAAACACTCTGCACGCCTGCAATTCACAACCGAACTAGTGGCGTAACATCCAAACAAACTACTCATGAACACTAGCTACTAAAACACAGCATACAATCCTCGATGTTTCAGGATCGCGTAACACTCACCTCCATTCTCTGAGGAAGCGGGATGAAGGAGGAAGAGGAGGGTGTGACGCGTGCTTTTATACAGCGAAACGTAACGCTGATTGGTCAACGGGCTCATCGCTGATTGGTTGAATGAGATGGCTGGGTCGCAACGCTTGATAGGATATGTAGTTCTGATTTGTAGCATGTAGTTCTGGGATTTTTCTGACGTCTCTCGGAGATATATTTGATGGTATCTGATGACTTTCTTTTATTTATTCAACTGAAAATTATTATTTTTTCAATGTGAAATATATTTGTAATAAAAAACATGCATATATGTTGAAATTATAAAGTTATTATCATGCTGTTGTCGTTAACTGACTTGCTTTTACACATTGGCTGGGAATTATAACCTTTAGCTCCAATAAAAAAAAAATTAAAAAACACAAAACCCCATGATTATGTAATGGCTAATTCCATCTGTCCACAGATTATGCCATGCATGAACTCATAGCGGGGTAATTCTGTGATCAGGATTAGTGGGATACTGGTCAGCTGATTAAGATAACCCCATTAAGCGCTTTATCTCTTTTTTAACATTACATGGTATTTACAAGCATATTCCGGATTTTGGGATTGTTAATTCATATGCTGAATCCCCGACAGCCTCAATAATGTCACGAGTATTTCAGCACCACGGACAGGGCCAGTTACTCCGCTTGGACCGAGCCGAGATAATCAAGATAATGTGTGTATATATATATATATACACACATACCAAAATGTATTAATGCATTTGGATTGTAGGATTGCAACCCTTTAAATGCCAGTTTGTTTACATAATATAATGCCACTGTTTTTATTTATTTATTTATTTATTTTGAAAACACTAAACAAGTGTTTTGTGCTCCAACACTTTGGATTATTATTATTATTATCAGTCTTGGGTAGCTGTTAATAATTAGTACACACACAAACCAGGTTCTGATATCCATACCATCACACCCACACAATTATAATAACATAATTGCAATTCAATTTGCCTTTTTTTTTTTTTTGCCCAGCAGAAGCAGGATAACAACAACAACAATAATAATAATAATAATAATAATAATAATAAAGTAAGGCTTAATAATGTTTTAATGAAAAATATATTATTAAAGGCTACTGATTTTTGGAGGATTAATTGCTCACTCCAGCCCGATTATTATTGAACACACATGTTATTAATTATTAAACACTTTGTTTTTTAGCAATGGTGTTTTACACGAGCAATAAACCAAGAGGTGTTGCTTTACAGGGACTTTACCCCATTACTCCGCTTCACGCACTGTTTACCAGTAGCTACCAAAACCCTCGCAGTTCACCGTCTCTCGGGCTCATTGCTTTATAAATATTACATAAGCACACTAAATAAACGCTTGTGTAGGCCTGCTCGTGTAACATAGAATGGGAACAGCATTATATAACGCATGTAAGGAAATACGCTTATTCTGCAAAACAGGTTCCGCTTCCTCCAGATCTCACATGAAAGCAGTTCACTCCATTTACTGTAGTTACACATTATTGAGAAGCGAGATGTGAGAATGAGTGTCACATGACTGCAGCACCTCCAGCTCAGCCCCCACCTTCATCCTCCGCTCCACACGCTCGATGTAAACACCGCTTTGTCTCTGAGCCCGTGGCTGGAGCTCTGCACTCGCCATGCCATGGATACTTTATGGCAATACCAGTTCAGGATCATTTTATTGGGGGACTCGACGGTGGGCAAATCATCTTTGCTCAAGAGGTTCACGGATGGCGTATACAGCGATGTAGCGGACCCTACGGTCGGGGTGGATTTCTACGCCCGTTCACTAGACATCGAGCCCGGCGTTAAAATCAAGCTACAGCTGTGGGACACCGCCGGACAAGAGAGATTCAGGTTAGTCTTGTGTTTTATTGCTATTATGTTGGCTATGTGTACATGCATAGTGCTATTTGTGTGTGCATTACTGTATGATTTAATCACATTTTGTGATGCCGTTGGTTGTGTAATATATCGTGCAGAGCATGCATATTTATCCCTTTGGATCAGTATTTTATAAATCATTTACTTGCTGGGTGTCGTGTAATGCATGCAATTCACGCAGGCGTTCACAGGCCTAGAGCTGTTTATGAATGAGTTAAATATGGGCTCATCTCATTGATTTGTTCCAGCATCATATGCCTCACCTGTTTGGACTCTGTGCTGATGAGCATGTGTTTGGTTTAGTACTGTGACTGGGCTCAGATCCTGCTGTCTCTGATCTGCTTGCCCTATATTTCAAAGCACTGCCTGCCTTCAGGGAAGCACAAACATCCATCCTCATTGCTTTAAAGAACTGTTCATGAAATACAAATCAACCAGCGGAAAAGCCTTTCTTGTTTTCATATTCTGAATGATCAGACACACACTGTACTAATTTCCACATGATATGTGTGTCTGATCATATTATGATAGAATGGACATACACATTCTCAGCTTAACATTTTCATTTTTCAAGATGATCTATTATAGGATTAAATGTGTAATTAAAATGAATTTCAGTAAAGATGGATTATGAAATAGGCCAATGGTGCTTCTGACTGTGCATGTGACAAAACACGCCACTGCAGATGCAACATTTATATAGCATAGATGGACACATTGCTTGAAAATGTGCCAGTGCTATTGTCACGCAGTGAAATAAACAAAGAAATAAGGAATGCATTCATTTCTGGCCGCAGTGGCCTCCTGAACACTCTTTTGTAGGTTTAATGTTGTCCTCCTGAAACATCTTTATTATGCATTTTTCCAAGGTTGTTTATTCTTTTAAATGCAACTTTGCAGCTTAATCTTATAACTGATTAGATTTTTCATACTTGAAATGTAATTTTTTGATCTTGCAAAATCCATCTATCAGTTTGAATTATACTGAAATGTCCACAAGGTATCCAGAAGTTTTATATATTATACAATGAATACAATTGGAGGCTCAGTGGTTTCTGGTTTCAAGCGAATCATCAGGTATTTCTTGTTTCAGGTTACATGAGTAAAGTAACAAAATGGTTCAATAACAACTGAAATAATAATAATAATATTAATAATAATAATAATAATAATTTAAACAGCGTTACAGCTGGAACAAGACATAGTTTTAACAGAAAGATAATGTAAGGGATTTTATCAAATTCTTCAAGAGATTTACATTGTCAGCACTATCTAATGGCAATTTATTACTATTTTGCATTTTGGCAAATTCATATGAATTTGTACGTTCTCAGTCATACATTTCGTAGATTGTACAAATTCACCACCTTGTAAAATTATATTTTCACATGAGATCGGGTTGCACATTTCTGCTTCTAAATCCTCCAAAAATCGGTCTCATTTACTCTTATCTCAAGTGCTTCACTGCAACCTTGAATTTTGTTGCTTTTTTTCAAGAAAACAAGGGAAGAGTTGAAATAATTGAAACATTATGCCACAAATGCTGTCAAACTAGGGTTGCAAAAAGGCTGGAAAATTCCAGAACATTGCCCAAACTTTCCAAGTCAAGTCAAGTCACTATTATTTGTATAGCGCTTTTAATAATGCAAATTGTGTCAAAGCAGCTTTACATCAGCTTGATATAAAGCTGGGTGGCTTTATATCAGCTTTACAGTATTTAGACGGGGAAATAGTGTGTCGAAATAGTGCCATTCTCCTCTGGCCAGACAAAATCAGCAGTTTAAATCTAGGCTAAAGCAGAGTCAGATTGTGCAAAGGACTCATCTGGTTCCTCTGGTCTTGTCCTGATGGCCGTCTAGGAGACAGGGTCTTCTCTGGGGATCAGTCTCTGGGGCTCATCTAGTTGTCCTCGTCTCCGCTGATGTTCAGGGCTGTAAAATTCTGGAAAGTTTACAGGAGTTTTCAGAACTTTTGGAAATTGTCCGCCCCTTTGCAACCCTATATGGAACCCAAAATATTCCTTTACAATGATCTGCTTTTAAAGGGGTCATCGGATGCCCATTTTACAAGTTGGTATGATTCTATAGGGTCTTGATGAAAAGTCTATAATATACTTTGATTAAAATTTCTCAATGGTGGTGTAAAACGGCACCCTTTTTACCCTGTCAAAAACAGCTCTGTTCACAGTGAGCCGTTTTGGTGCATGTCGCTTTAAATGCTAATGAGCTCTGCTCACCCCACCCCTCTCTTCTGTGTGGTGACCAGCCGTTCTCTGAGAGACTCTGAACTTTAGCCGCATTCATCGTGAAACTTGCTAACTAGCACATTATTAGGAAAGGGCGATTTGCAAATATTCACACACAAAAAAAACCTTATACTCTCTTCTTCTGTAGATGAAGCTGGATCACGAATGATTCACACGAATATAGACGCATTTAGGTAGATGGGGGGGTGCATTCCCTTCAAAAACAAGTGAAATCCACTGCGTCTCCATCGGCTCAGATGTTGGGAGTAAAAGACGACTGCTATGTTCATTATTATATCCAACAACAAAACACCTCAATCGCTATGAAGACATTCTCGCTCCGGAGTCGAAACAACGGGAGATTGTTTCTAGCTCACTCAGGGCAGGTCTGTGCTAAAACACCAGTGTCAATCAACAGTCGTGGGAGGGGCCTGGGTCCGGATGACGTCACACAGCCAAGCATCTGAGAACGGCTTGATCTAAGAAAGGGGATATTATTTTTGGGGATTAAAAAAAAAAGCACTGGCTGTATTTTTATTAACATAGGGTGGTTGTGTACACACACTGCCAACACACATTTATGTTCAAACAACATGTAAAAGTGAATTTTGCATCCGATGACCCTTTAAAATTCTCTAGCCATGATTTGGTGCACTTAACCTGTTTAATCCCAATTTTTTTTCCAGACATGAAAATATCCAGATGATTAGTAACCCTTTGAGATAATCGGAAATTGGAAAAGTGTAAAAAATTATGTTTTAAGGTCGGTCACAATTGTGACTAGTGGGATAATGTGAATACTGAATTACCATATTTCTGCAGTCATGAAAACGGTTATATATCTCAGCCCAGCTATTTTAAACTCTGTTTCATCACACTCTAGGGTAACTATTATGCATAAAAAACCCTTATACAACACTGATAGGAATACTGAGATAAAAGACAAAAAAATACAACCATCAACGTATTTCAAAATTATTACTTTATTGTAACATATATTATACAATTGTTATATTAGTGCTACCAGTATTACTGTCACAGTCGGTCATTGTAGAGAGAACGCAGGAGGCACGAGTAATCACAAACCGTCTTTACTGACGAAACACAGGGGAGAATCCAACATGGGAACAGGAGCAAAAGCACAAACTCAACGAGTAGACCCGACAGGGGAGAAACACACAGACAGGAACTTAAATACACAGGATAATTACTTAAACGCAGGTGCAGGGAATGAACTAATTAGACAGGGAAGAAACTGGGTCATGGAGCACAAGGGGAGGGAAAACACAACAAAAACAGTCCAGGGGCGTGACAATTACAACATTGTAACTTATTTGTAACATTTGAACTTTTAATATAGTGCAATATTTTGTCATTGCAACATTTTAGTGCAGCCTTCACTAACAACTGCAATTGGATTTATATTGTAGACCTAAGTTCACTGTTATCCCACCGGTCACTATTGTGACCATCAAGATGTTTACTCATTCTATGACCACACTCAACAAAACTGAATATATGTGAACTCATATATTAATACTAGACACCTTAAAGATAATGTGGACCAGAAATCTTTGTCATATCTTTATGTTAACATACTTCACTAGCCTTTTCTTTTGGAGCTTGAATGCAGTTATCATCTTCTCAAGGTGCAAACAGGAAATAAACTGCTCTGGTCATGTGACAATTTGCACTAGTGCCGTCAAACGATTAATCGCGATTAATCGCATCCAAAATAAAAGTTTTTGTTTACATAGTATATGTGTGTACTGTGTGTATTTATTATGTATATATAAAGACACACACATATAGCATTTTTTTAAAATATGTACATGTATATATTTATATTCATATAAATTATATCATATGTAAATATATTAAATATATAAACATGGCATATTTTTCATGCATGTGTGTGTATTTATATATACATAATAAATACACACAGTACACATATATACTATGTAAACAAAAACTTTTATTTTGGATGCGATTAATCGCGATTAATCGTTTGACGGCACTAATCATGTGAAACTGCACATATTTCATTGAGACCCTTTATTTTTTCCATATTTGCAGGAAATCAGTCAGTAAGGTTTTTAAAGCTTTATAAATGAAACACAGTTGTGACTGGTGATATTAAATGGGTTAATTATAAGAGTCTTTAAAATATATCATCTGCTTCATCCCGTCAGGTCCATCACTACTTCCTACTATCGCAACTCTGTGGGCGGGCTCTTGGTCTTCGACCTGACGAACAGGAAGACCTTCGATCACGTGCGGGAATGGCACCGAGAGGTCAGCGAGCACATCCTGCCTCATCACATGGTCTACATCCTAATCGGCCACAAGAGCGACCTGAGCCGCGACCGCAAGGTGACGCGGGACGAGGCGGAGCAGCTGGCGGCCGAAATCGGCATCCGCTACGTGGAGACCTCGGCAAAGTGCAACAGCAACGTGGAGCGTGCTTTCGAGCTACTCACACGGGACATCTATGAGCTGATGAAGATGGGTGAGATCTCCACGCGCGACGGCTGGGACGGGGTCAAGAGCGGCCTCACCGCTAAAGTTCTCTATCCCGCAGAGGAGGAGGCGGAGCGAGAAAAGAGCTGCAACTGCTGACTCCCACAAGCCACCTGTAATCGCTCACATGTGTATCAGTCGGTCATCGCTTTCACTAACGTGTTGCATCATGGTCACTGCCTCAGGCCTGGACCGCTGCACTTACCTTGTTGTCGCTGTCTGAGGTACAAGCCACTCGAAGGTGTAGTATATTTGGGCTTGAATGGACAGGCCCTGCTTCATATTGTTGGAGATCACATCATGTTCTGAAGTTTGCAGCAATCTTGTGGATAACATGCGGATAAAGGATTTTAGAGTCTAGTTGTACTTCACATCCTCTGGAGCTAATATGGTTTATTTGGCTTGCTCCTTTCCCTTTAACCATTATTACTATAGTGCAGTTAACATTTAGAGAGAACATATCGTGATTGCAATCTTATCTACACTTAAATACTTTAAAGACCCCATTAAATGGCTTGACTACATGGTTTTCTTCCCTGTGTTGACATTCCTTATTGAAAATGGAAGTTGGAGACGGACAAATGGCGTGTCCTTAAAAAAACTACATCCAATAGCCATTAGTTTATGTCAGTGCCATGAGCCGTGCTACTTCCTATTGCTAGTCAGTGGCGGGTGGTATTAGGAAAAGGGCATTTGAGAGCATAATATTTTCCCAGTAGCAAAACACTGAATGTGTGTTTTTAATAGTTTTTAGGACTACACATAGCACATAAATGCCATCTATATTCATAAGAGTCATGGGCTGAAAGCCACAAAACTCCAATTTTGATTTTCTGGAGTCTTTAAATAAGAAGAACACGTAAAAGTGAAAACTGGCTGGTAGACATAATTTGTAGGTAAAAAGGTAAGATTAAGGGACCGTTCACACAGAATGCATTTTACCATTCCAATGTGCTACTTTTTTATTGTGTTTCGATGTAAACACACGCTAGACGGATTTGTATGACCATTGCGCTCGCTTCTTTTACAGCACCTCGCACGAGCGCTGCGTTTTAAGACTCTGTGTCAATTTAAAAGAATTTCAATTTTTACTCACTGCGCCGCTCATCAATGTCAGTTCCAAAACCAATCAGAAGACCCCGGAAGCAGAGCAGGTTACAAGCTTTTGTGTACAGTAGCAAGTTGGAATGGCATTTTCTTATCACAACCTGCTTCTTTAAAAAAAAAAAAAATCTATTCTGATGTTTGGCTTTTTTGTTATTTCCGTTATTGCACCACATCTCAAAAGCACGTCCCCAAACCATTGCGTTCTGTGCTTAAAAACATTCCTGTGATTTTAAATGCGAAGACGCAGTCTATGTGAATGCCCCCTAAGATTTTTACACAACACTGTTATCAACTAAAAATGGAAAATTTTTATGCCTTTTTTGGTCATTGCATTTGGGCTTGAAAACACATTTGAAAAAGGGTTTCAAAGTGTAAGTTTTTTGGAAACAATACCATTGTTGTCTCCATGTAAACTATAAAAATGCTAATTTGTGAAAATGGTAACATCATGAGCATGTGTATTATGCGTTCAGTCTATAAGCATGCACACGTTTCTTTACAAAGTGGCATCGCTACTACTGGCCTGGCATGCATAATACAGCAATTTTAGTAATTTTTACGGAGCCATGTGAACGGCGCTCATTTTGTTGATGTCTGTACACAAAACTTTTTGTAGTAGATTGTTGTCGTGTAAACCTCCCCTCAAACTGATCGCTGGGTCTGCAAACGTAATTTCGCACATTCAACAATACATTACTCCTTAAAGGGTTAGTTCACCCAAAAATGAAAATTCTGTCATTGATTACTTACCCTCATGTCGTCATGGTACTGTCATGAATGTGCGTCAAAGACTGGCACAGAAGAGGAGAAATTGTTGAATAAAGTTTTTTTTTTTTTTTTGCACACAAAAAGTATTCTAGTAGCTTTGTAACATTACGTTTGAATCACATGGACTATTTTAATGATGTACTTACTACCTTTCTGGGCCTTGAACGTAGCAGTTGCATTGCTGTCTATGGAGGGTCAGAAAGCTCTCGGATTTCATCAGAAATATCTTAATTTGTGTTCCGAAGATGAACAAAGGTCTTACGGGTTTGGAACGACATGAGGGTGAGTTATTAATGACAGAATTTTCATTTTTGGGTGAACTATACCTTTAATACCACTTTGTTTTTTACAGCCCAAATTTAGCAGACATTATTATGAGCACGGAGCCAAAATGCTGTAATAATTCAGGAAATAATCATGAATGCAACCTATTGTAAATGGTCACCTTGCCCATGGATGCGTGAGTAATATTTTGTATCTTTTAACGTAGTATTCATTCTCTAAAACAATTCAGTGTAATCACGTCTCATATGCTCTGTTCAGGAATCTAGTGATCTGCAGACCTCGACAGCATGATATATGCCTGACACAAAGCCTGTTCCAAAAGATAGTCAGCAACATTATGCCGGCTGCAGCACATGTAAATAACCACATCTCATTCAATACTGGAAAATATCAATTGAAATAAATTGACTATTTTACCCAGTATTTGTGGTGCTATTTATTGTCTGTGCTTATTAGAGTATCACAGCATGCAAACAAGTCTACAACAAATTTCCACCTATGTGTACCATTACAAATGAGTCACTTATGAAGTTCCATTGGTTCGGATGTCGCCTTACACCCAAAGTATGGAGAACATTGGAGCATTGCCATCTGAGCAATCTGGCTATGTTTGTACCATGCTGAAGATATGCATACTCTAGTGTACACTTAAAGGCCGGAGTATACTTTGAGCTCACTAGAGATTGGAACAGAGCTGTAGAGAAAAAACAAAACATGCTCGATACACACAGTACTCCATATTAGCAAGATTTATGTACGTCACCCAGCTGAACTAAACTAGTGGATCACAGCACCACCTGCTGTAGTTTCCACTTAGCAGCAATAAAACAAGTGAAAAAAAAAGATGTGCTGGAAGTTCACACCAAGAACAATATCTATAACAACAACTAAAGTTTTACTAATCATTCTAATTCGAACTTCAAATCCAATCAGAAAACACTTGACTTTAAAGAGCGTGAGCATTTAAAGTGGCAGACGAAGATCTGCAGTGCATGCTTATAATAGACAAAATGTTATCAGGCATTGGTGTGGACGCTAATATAGCGATCATTTTAGTTATAGTTATCATTCTTGGTGTGTAAGCGGGACCCATATCGACACACCAGAGACTTGCAAGTGAGCATAGCAATGCCAAACGTCCACATATAGTATAGCATTGCTCAGGCAACTGCCCACAAGCACCACTAACTATCTGTATATGACGAGTAACCCAGACCATGTGCTGCTTCAGATCACAGCAGAGGATATAACAGATATAAGGGCACTCCTCATCTCACCAGCACGTCAGTAAGACTTCAGTCATGCTTGCTGTACAGAGGTTTTGCAGGCAGCATTGCTGAGAGTCGGCATTACTGGGTGTGTTTGTACATACATTTCTGTACGGCTAAATGCATTGTAAATAGCAGCAGGGCAAAGTCTTTGTGCCAGAGGAACATCTGAATTGTATACAATTAGTTACACATATTTTGGTTTTACAGACCAAGTGTGCAATTTTCCCAAACTGCCAAATTATCTTCTGTGATATGTGACCCTGGACCACAAAACCAGTCATAAGGGTCAATGTTTTTAAATTGAGATTCATACACCATCTGAAAGCTGAATAAATAAGCTTTCCATTGATGTATGGTTTGTTATGAGGATAATATTTGGCTGAGATACAACTATTTGAAAATCTGGAATCTGAGGGTGCAAAAAAAAAAAAATTAAATATTGAGAAAGTCGCCTTTAAAGTTGTCCAAATGAAGTTCTTAGCAATGCATATTACTAATCAAAAATTAAGTTTTGATATGTTTACGGTAGGACATTTACAAAATATCTTCATGGAACATGATCTTTACTTAATATCCTAATGATTTTTGGCATCAATATCCTAATCGATAATTTTGACCCATTCAATGTATTGTTGGCTATTGCTACAAATATATCCGTGCTGCTTATGACTGCTTTTGTGCTCCAGGGTCACACATATAGGTAAACAAAGCTGATCATATGCAGACTTCTCATAGAAAATGAGAAAAAAATGGCAGATTCTGTTGCTTTGGATCCATGTGCTTTAGGACAATCAGGTTCCTTTGCTCATTTTCACTGCTTTATTGTGCAGATGAAAAACATCAGATAAATGTGAGTGAGGTTGCAGAAAACTGGCTGTGTGTAAACTTTAACAATGAAATGAGTAAATAAGTCCAACTTTTCATCCAACACTTGAACACAGGGTTTATTTGTACAGATTTTTTTTTTTTTTTTTTTTTTTAAACACATGCTGTAACATAACTGTTTTGGTTGAGACATGGCAATAACTGAAGGAAAATCAGACTAAAATCTGACTTAAATGTGCTAAATGTTAGCAATTTTATACAGGTTGGAAGCTGTGGATACAAAGTTTACAGGGATGGGAAATAGATAAGAATGCGAGAAGTTAATATGTTGGATTAAGGCTAAATTTACCAATGCAATTGACACATGTAAAAATACAGTGTGAATGCAATGCGAAAAAAGCCTCATGGAAACATTTTCTGAACATGACATTAAAAATTCTGATGGGTTGATTCAATTAGATTCTTTTACCTTTGTAATATTTAAAGGAGTGTGTTTACATGTATAAATATTCAAATGAAGACCTGAAGGACTGAAATATGTGACCACACTGCTGTTGTGTTGCGGTCACTGAACGGTTTTGCACAATTTGAGTAGTTTCTATGGCAACTGCATTCATTAAGTACTTACTCATGGCATATTTAGCTGCACAAATTGCTTCTCAAGTACTAGTTCACATATGAATGCATTATAACAATGATCAAATCATTCATGGTGGTGCCAAATACATTGTACACGCCCCCTGGTGGTCAACAGAGAACAGCTCTATGACTCCATTTTAATAAAATCGGGTTGCAGTGAAATAAATCAAATGGCTAGTGTAAATGGAATAAGTTTATAGTGTATTATAGATAGAGAATAGAACACTTCAGTATAACAGCAGGGCTTTCATTAGTCACCCACTGTCCATTCTAACCACATAAACACATCTATACAGGCCTTTATAGGGGTTCATCACTGATGTGGATGAGCAGAGTGAAATGTATTGCACATTTTAAATGTTAAATCAGCTGTAATGATTGCTAATAGTAATGATGTACATCAAGCTCTGGGCATTGTAAACTGTCAATATATTTGCATTGTGATTTGGTAAATGTCATATAAGATTCATTATGTTTAAATAAAATTAGAATTAAGACCGGTAATCTCTTGCAGTATTTGTGTGTGTGTGTGTGTGTGTGTATGTAAAAGATAAGCAGTTCAATATGATTTCACCATTGTGCAAATGTCATTTGTTCATTTTTTGTGATTTATTCTTCAGGTTACATTGTTACAACTATATCGTCCGCTATTCAGTAATTCACAATTCTGTATATTAATAATGGTTTCAGACACCACTACAAATGGCTGTCCCCTCAAATAGTGCACTATATAAGGCTATAGGGGGCGTTTTTGGGCTCATCCATTTGTTCAACTGATTTATTCAAAAACACTAAATCATTCAGGAATCAATCTCTGTGTTGCTCGGAGAGGCACAACGGTTGAAGCAACATTACACAAACTGGAAATGATGACAACATATTTTGTGGAAAACTGCATACTTTCATCATTCCTTCGTTTGAATTTTCATCCATGAATAAAGTGAAGTTACAACTATGCAGTGGTAATAACTTGAAGCCACAGCAGCTGTCCTTCGAACCAAAAAGAGTTTGCAAGCAAAAATGGAAAGCGAGAAAATGTAATAAAACATGAATCAACATAGCATAGCATCACATTTGCTAGGTTTACAAAGCAATGTTTATGTTGGTAAGAATGCCAGTCTCTCAACCAGTTACTGCATTGGTCTATTTGCCTATAGCCTAGACAAAGTTATAGCCTAGTTATGATCGTTAGGACTATTGGCCCTTTTCCACTGTGTGGTACAACTCTGCTCGGCACGGCTCGGCTCGGTTCGCATTTCCACTGCAGTTTAGTACCACTTTAGAGTGGGCGGGATTATCTACTGCCGTGACTCCTGAAAACCTTTTTCATTCCGCGTCGCTCCATCAAGCTCTCGCTGGATCCGCTCCTCGGCTATGAACGAGAGGAACGTCAGTACTTCCTCAACAGAAAACAAAACAGCCATTTTTGGTTGTTAAAAAAAGGTGCGTTCATTCAAAACGTTCGATCCTTCGCTGGCTGTGCTGATTTAAATCTAGCGTGTCTGTTGTGTCTCGTGACGCAGGCAGTGATCATTTTCTCCAGCCAATCAGTGATCAGCAGAGTTTATACGTCACGTTTTGGTAATAGTACGGTTCGCTTGGAACCTCAGCTGAGGTGGTACTGAAAAAGTACCAGGTACCAGGTACCCAGTGGAAAACCCCCCAAAAGTGAACCGTACCGAACCGTACCATGCATTGGAAAAGCGCCATATGTGATATTATGGCTGCCCTCGACTAAGAGTGCACAAGTTTTTGGATATGGCTTATTTTAGTGAATAAAGTACCGCATTTCATCTATTGTTTTGTTAGGATTGTACACAAAATGTCGGTAAATGTGGTGTTTACATGGAATAATCGTATGAGTTTACCTTATGGTCTGAACCCAGAGTCTCCGCATCAGTAGGAAAGCGATAAAACAAGCTTCTTCCTCCCGAAAACTTGTGTTGCATTTCATGGGGAAGGCAAAAAAAACATTGTTGAACAACAATATAAAATGCGGGAAACTATTCATTGGTTCTTCTACAATTAATTGTATTACAAATTATACTACAATTGGAAAATACTATAAATTGATAAACTGTTCGGCGTGATGGCGCTGAATGTCTCCGACAGCGCCTGTAGTCCCATTTAGCAACATTAGCACCTGTCTTTTTTAAGAAACGTAACAGCTTAAAAAAATCATGCGTGGGGTGTAACTGGTGTGTTTTATGTCGTAGAATAAAACGTGAAAGTACGTTATCTTGTGCCTGCGTGAACCACAGATCTTATTTAAGGGATTTAACCAAAATCCCATAAAAAAAAAAAACTGATTCATCTGCGCAGAATAGCGGAGCCGCAGAACTACCAAAACATGTTCATCCGCAAATAATGCGTACGTTTATGCTTCAGCCGCTAGAGGGCCAAAGGTTTATTTATTTATTTTACAGTCTGTGATTTATTTATTTATTTTTAACATACACACAGATTGTTTGATTAAAATAAAATCTATAACATTTTTTTTTTTCTCAAATATATTAAGGGTGATTCTTCATTTAATGCTGACTCGAAATGTCTGTAGAAAGAAAGCGTTTCTATTAATCGAACTCGATGAAAAGGATCGAGGCTGAAGAAGGCATTGTTTAGCATATTGTAATAAATAGTGCTTCTTAATGCTGTATTGTATAGTTTTACTTAGTAAATCTACCATATGTTCAGAGCTTTTTAAATCCCTTAGTCGGAAATAGATACTTTTTTTCCATGTCTACTTTATAACCATATGCATTCCCTCTCACAGACGAATGCAATATGAAAGACACTTACAGTAGATTAAATGTGTAATAGTAAAACATTTTTACCTCTGAGATATTCTAGCACGTTGTTTATCTTTTGTAATTTTACTATTTTCTCCTTCAAACATAGTTTCTAGTCACTAGCCATTCAGACGTCGCCGGCGCAGCACCAGAGCTATATGATTGGCCGAGGTGCTTGTCAATCATGACCGTCACCGCCCCCATCCCATGATGCTTCACTCTAGAATATCTTCCTACACATCTGTTTTAAGATAATTTAGCATATCAAACAGCAAATACATATATAATCTTGTACAAATGATCCTACAGTTTGAAATGATTTGGGAGATTGTGCAGCGCACTAAATCTGATCGTTGTGCTGCTGCGCACGCGGATGAGTGCGGTTACCCTCGCCGAGACGCGCGGCTCCTTCGATGTAAACTTCAGGCAGAAAACACCTTTCCTTAAAAAGGGCATCTGCTATGACTGGCATAGCTGTGGAAGGGATTCTCTGACACAGTTACGGAATCGCAATCAAGAGATTTCGGATGCACAATTTTTAAAACTCGGGGCTGCTAATGATCTTTGTACTTGGCGCCCCACAATATGTTATTAACGAAAGAGATAAGGAATTTAATTACAGAGCACACAATTTATTAATATCATGAGCGGTTTAAAGCTTTAACATGCAAGAAGCTGTGTAAGTCGTGCTAGTGCGGATGAATACTTTCATTGTGTGTGTTAAAACAAAAATATAATCTTTATAAAAAGCACTGTAATTATATGTGATATGATATATGTGACCCTGGACCCACAAAACCAGTCATAAGGGTCAGTTTTTCCGAAATTGAGATTTATAATGAATAAGCAATATATTGATATGTCAATAATTGGCTGAGATACAACTATTTGAAAATCTGGAATCTGAGGGTGCAAAAAAATCTAAATATTGAGAAAATCGCCTTTAAAGTTGTCCAAATGAAGTTCTTAGCAATGCATATTACTAATCAAAATTTAAGTTTTGATATATTAATGGTAGTAAATTTACAAAATATCTTCATAATGATTTTTGGCATAAAAGAAAAATAGATAATTTTGACCCATGCAATGTATTTTTTGGCTATTGCTACAAATATACCTGTGCTACTTGTGACTGCTTTTGTGCTCCAGGGTCACATATAATGAAAGATTGCTCTTCTATCAATGCATTTCCATGACTTTTTCATAACCTATACAGACATTCACGATTATTGCCATTTATTTGATTATTCATGAGTAGTAATAATAATCCATAAATTCAATAAACCCATAATTGTGATAATGATGATGATTATGGATTTGTTGCAACTGCTTGCCATTAGCAGGTTAGTTTGAACAATTTTATCTAATATTAGCAGCAGTGTTGGGAAGGTTACTTTGGAAATGTAATAGAAGTAACTCTATTTCAAATGTAATAAGTAGCGTAACTATTTTAATTACTTCATTAAAGTAACTGATTGCATTTGATTACTTTTTGAGTACTTTTCTACATTTCTAATGAATGTTAATCATGTTGAAACATTTAAAGCAGGCAGGGTTAACCTTACAGGACTCAACACTGATTACTGCCAGACTTCTCAAAATACAGTTTAATACAGATTTAAAACCATAACAAGATATAGTTTCATAGCTATGATGCTGTTTTTGAAATCAAATCTTTGCATAGCTATGACAGAAATATTTCTCATATTTTAGAGCACTCAGTGCAGTTTGGGAAAGAAATCAATCAAATCCGTATGTGTGAAAATATTCAGATGTAACGTTTTTGTAATCGTTAACATTTTCATAAGTAACTATAATTTAATTACACTTTTTTTTTCTTTTCTTCTCAGTAACTGTCACAGATTAGTTACAAATATTTTAGCTAACATTATTTTAAGGTGTCCTTGCTACACGTTACATTTCCTTACTATTATAATAACAATAAATTATGCATAATTCAGTAACCCCAAAACAAACCCTAATCATAACCCTAACCATATAGTAAATTGTACATGTAGTTAATTAATATTACTCAATACTTAAATGTACACTACGTTGCCAAAAGTATTGGGACACCCCTTCTAATGAACAGGTTTGACTAATAATTATTTAATAAAATATCATTATATGCTTAAACATTAAGATTTGTACTCATGGAAATTACTAAAGTAGTCAAACCTGTTCATTAGAAGGGGGTGTTCCAATACTTTTGGCAATATAGTGAATACACCTTAAAATAAAGTGTAACCTTATTTTGTAATTACATGTAACTAGTTACCCCCCAACACTGAATATTAGTGTAGAAATTTACAAAAAAAATCATTTTCAAAAATCATGTCCCGCAGTTGGGTTGCTTTGATTAAATAACAGGCCTAATAACTTAATAATAATAATACAGCTAACTAACAGAATAAAAACATGATAACACAATAAAAAAACATGATTTAAGAAAAGTAATAAAAACGGAGTTATCTGTTTTTGCAAATAAACTCTTCAAATATCCGAAGCAGACCCCTTCAAAGATCAGCTGATGTTGTGAAGTTGTTGTACTTCACACAAACAGCCGCAAAGAACAGTACGAACCGCGGAAGAGCAGACTTATTACAAAAAAAAGCGACCTTTTAAAACCGCACCGTAACTTTTCACTTATTTAAAGACATAAAACGTCCCATAACCCGGTTTATTTCAGTAGGAACAGTGCTGTGTGTGTAGTACAGTCTCTCATGGCTCTGGCTGGAACAGGGACGAGCTTGAGCAGGAAGTGTAGCTCAAACAAACTGCGCATGTTCACGCAAAGCCTCTCGCAATGTAAGGATGACACCGAGCGCGATCTAAACGGTAAGGCCAGTCCAGCGCACTTCTCTCTCTCAAACGTAGCGGATAAACGCCTCGAGCGCGGCGGAGGACTTCGGCGGCCCGTCGACGAGAAGCGTCCACGGAAGCTCCGTCGAATGGCGGAGGAGCGTCGCGTCGTTTGTGTGTGTGCGTCCCGCCGCACGGGAGACGTCATGAGAACAGAGCACCGCGGCGCGACGCCAGCGCGTCATTAAGATACAGTACGGCTCGCGAACGCTGCGTGAATTAGCTGCGCTCGAGGTGTTTGTGAATGTGCTGTTTGTTTGTAAACACACGTTCACTCCCAGACGAGCGAACGAACAAACAGCGAAATGAAGCTGTGGGTTAGCATAGCGCGTTAGCATCACGTCCAGCAGACGAGGGAGAATGAAATGGCGCAACGTGAAGGGCTAACATGCTAACTGAATTAGCCTCCGAAGAGCCCAACACTCCTAAAAAGTGCAGTCGCTTAGAAACATTCACCATGGCAACCATCATAGTTTCCGCTAAAATACTACAGATACTTTTACTGCTGTTAAATCATAATACATGCACACCAGATCTCATTCAAACGCTGCAGCAGTGTTATAGTTCGGCTAATAGCTGATATGGTATTTTAGTAGAATTGATTGTTACCATGGTAAAATGTAAATGTTAGGGATGTCACGGTACAGTGATCATATCACAGTTATTATACAACAGAACTCAGACGCACCGTGGTAACGTTACTGTGTTTATTTACTCCAACGTAATTCAAAGTATAGCATGGTATTACCATGGTACCATGTCTATAAATCACGCTAAGTCCATGGTGCACGTATCTTGTAGAAAGACAGCTGTTTAGTAATCTTCATTAGACAGATGAGCAAAAAAAAAAAAATGACCAAAGAATATGTATTTATTTATTTAGATACATACATGTCTACATATAATATCTACTAGTGCCTGGCAGTAAGGATTTTTCTTTTAGTTGTGGATATAAAACTAGTAGGTTATGTAGTTAATATAAACCATACCTTATGTTATTGTAATTTAATATATTAATTAATTAATTTAATAGTGAAATACTTGTTGCAACTTGAAGTGACTGTTTGAAGTAATTTTTCAGGCAGTTTTAATCAGGTTTGGGTAACTCTTTTTTTTCTTTCTTTTTTTATTTACTATTTTTTTTTATTTTTATGAATGCACATTTTCCTGATGTGAATGTTATGTGTTAGACACTAGCTTGTAGATTGGCCTGACCACACATTGCATTTTCACTTGTTCATACTGAATTAATGGTATACAGTCTGATGTTTAGTACTGTCTGTGATCAACCGTCTCTGAGAGACTCGGACACTCACAGTGGCTCTTCCAGTCAGGGACTGTCAAGATTAAAAAGGGCATCTGCTATGACTGGCATAGCTGTGGATGAGATTTTCTGATACAGTTACGGAATCGCTATCAAGAGATTTCGGATGTGCAATTTTTAAAACCCGAGGCTGCCAATGATCATTATTCTTGGTGCCTCAATTTATTTCTGTAAAAAAAAAAAAAAAAAAAGAAAATATAAAGCATTGAAGTCTACAATGGTGTTTTAAGTTGAACACCATTTCCACGTCGACTCATGTTACCATTGTTTAATTGTGAAGTTTTATGTGTTTATGTTGCTTAAGAGGTGGAGCATGTTACAAGGTTTATAAATGATTAATTTCAAAAATGTTTTTGGAATAACATGAACACATGAATTGTGCCCAGTGAGACCAGGATTGTCTATTAAGAAAATTAAACACGTTCAATGTTAAATTTAAATGTCTTCTACTTATAATCTACTAATGGAATAAAAAAAAATTAAAACATTTAAATGCATATTATTATTATTATTATTATTATGTAGACTACTAGCCAAAAGTTTGAAATAATCAAGTTTTTTTTTTTTTTTTTTTTAAGTCCGGTTAAAAATACAGTAAAAAGTGATATTATTACAATTCAAAAGAGAGTTTTCTATTGTAATATATTTTATTTCAAATTCAGTGTCACTTGATCTTTTAGAAATCATTCTCTTTAAAAAAAAAAATTAAAAATGTAATACTTTTATTCAAGGACACATTAAATTGAACAAAGTGACAGTAAAGACATTTATAATGTTACAAAAGATTTTAAAATGCTTTTTCAAATGCTGTTCATCTGAATTTTGTATTTGTCAAAAAATCATGAAAAAAGTATCATAGCTTCCACAAAAATAATAAGCATCACAAACTGTTTTGAACACTGATAATAATCATGACGAGCAGCAAATATTAGACTGATTTCTGAAGGATCATGTGACACTGAAGACTGGAGTAATGATGCTCAGCTTTGATCACAGAAATAAATGACATTTTGCAATATATACAAATAGAAAGCAGGGATTTCAAATTCTTAATTTCTAAACATTTATTCCAAAGTTTGACTAAAATCCAAAATATAAACCAGGACTGTCATACTCCTCGGTGTTGAAGGAGAGCGTGGGCTATGGCAGAGACAGAAGTCACTGTGTCCATGGAGGACATGGTGGTGGTGAAGAGCGCTGAGGAAGAGGATGCAGATCCAGACAACCAAAGCAAGACTCAGATGATCCTGCAGCTGCAGCCCATCACAGCTGGGTGACCAAAACACAAACATAATAACAATGCATCAAATCTGTCATATTAAACTAAAACTATTCTGGGAGTAAACGGGTGCAGCTTGATGTTATAGATGGTGTTTTATGTTTGATAGGCTTGGAGATGAAAGCAGCGAGACAGATGCTGCAGTTGTGGCTGTGGAGACACAAGGTAACCATGTCCTAAAACTTAATAGTGGTGGTTTTTCTTCGGATCATGGCAGCAGGTTTTGCACAGCTCATGTGTTCTTGATAAAATGCAGCCATGTAGTTCAAACCGTCTTTAATTCACATCATAATTATTAGCAGTAATCATTCTGTAGTTTCCTGCAAGCTAAATGCTGTCTGCTCAAACTTATCAGCTCTCTCCAAGCAGCGGATTACGCTGTCACTAAATACACCTCATGCAATTTTGCCACAATAAACTCTTGTTGGCGTGTGTGTATGTTCAGATGAGGCGTCTGCTGAAGGAGAGGATTTGGAGCTTGGTTATCCCATTACATGCGGCGAGAGTAAAGCCATCCTCCTATTCAAGAAGTTTGTCTGCCCAGGAATCAATGTCAAATGTGTGAAGGTTGGTGTCGAGTAGAGCTTAATGCTGCAGATAACCGCTGGTAAGGTGTTTAATGGCTTTCTCTGTTTCTCCGCAGTATGAGGATCAGTTGATTAGTCCAAAGCAGTTTGTGCACTTGTCGGGTAAAGCCACCTTGAAGGACTGGAAGCGAGCGATCCGGATGGGTGGGATTATGCTCAGGTCTGCTCAGCATTTACGCATATGTGACCCTGGACCACAAATCCAGTCATAAGGGTCAATTTTTTGAAATTGAGATTTATACATCAGCTTTCCATTGATGTATGGTTTGTTAGGATCGGATGATATTTGGCGGAGATACAACTATGTGAAAATCTGGAATCTGAGGGTGCACAAAAATCAAAATATTGAGAAAATCACCTTTAAAGTTGTCCAAATGAAGTTCTTAGCAATGCATATTACTAATCAGAATTTAAGTTTTGATATATTTATGGTAGTAAATTTATAAAATATCTTCATGGAACATGATCTTTACTTAATACCCTAATGATTTTTGGCATAACATTTTTTTATAATTTTGACCCATACAATGTAATGTTGGCTATTGCTACAAATATACCCCAGCGACTTAAGACTGGTTTTGTGCTCCAGGGTCACATGTTGTATTTTCTTTTAATGCACTTCATTCAAAATTGTGTTTTTAAAAAGTGGAATTAGTAATTGTGTTGCACTTTTTTTACAAGCTGTTAGGGGCCGTTCACACAGAACGCGTCTTTGTGTCTAAAAACACGAGATGCAGTGCTGAGGAATGGTTTTATAAAAAATGCAGCGCAGAATGCCTCCTCTGCCATGTTGGCGTCAAATTAAACAGTTGCCATGCCAATTTGCTACTGTAAACAAAAGCTTGCAACGCTTGCCCCGCCTCTGGGGGCTTCTGATTGGTCCACTGTTTTGTAACTGTAACTAGTAAAGTAATGCGTTACTTTTTAATTTGGAAGGAAATATCTGAGTTACTTTTTCAAATAAGTAACTCCAGTTACTTTTTCCCCCATGTACTGACTGACAGCTCTTGTGTTGCCATGTTGAGAGAAATCGGGAGTAAGTGCGCTGTGTGAACATCATGTTACTGTAATTCTAGACTAAATATGAACATGTATTTTCTCATCTCACCTGCACAAAAACAGATTCAGTATTCCTCAAAATGAATAAAAAGTCAAATGCAAACTCGGAATATTATAAAAACTTGCAATAATTAAATATGTTAAATAAAACAAATATAAGGTAGGTATTTAATCCCATTTTATTAACCAGTGTCTTTGCTACTGACCTTTGATGATTCAATTCAACCTTACTAAGCAAAAATGTTTCATTTTTGTTATTGCTGAAGAGTATTGAACTTTTTTCTCCTGCGTCATATTCTTCATGCAATTTGTTTGAGCGGCGCCGTCTACTGTACAGATAAGAATTTACATTTCCTTCAGCCTGAGGCGTTTTTATTTCACTTTATTTGTAAAAGAAGAACTTTTTATATTAAAAACAAACAATTAAGCCCAGCCCAGATTTAAAAAGGAATGCAAAAGTAACGTAACACATTACTTTCCATAAAAAGTAACTAAGTAACATAATTAGTTCCTTTTTCAGGGAGTAACGCAATATTGTAATGCATTACTTTTAAAAGTAACTTTTCCCCAACACTGTTTATAAGTGGCGCTGTGTGTTAAAGTTGAAATACTCTTAACTTAACAAGGCGTCTTAAAAACAAGGCACTCATGTGCGAGGCGCTGTAAAAGACATGAGATGCGAGCGCAATGGTCACAGACATCCATGTAGCGCATTTGCAAAGAAAAACAATGGGAAAGTAGCACATTGGAATGGAAAAACACATTCTGTGTGAACGGCCCTTTACTCTGTTGAGTCCAATATACAGTCTCATCCTTCAACAACAAACTCTTTGCAAAGCTGTATTGCGATATTGCTCGCTGAGCAATGGTTAACGTCTGTCTGGCAAGAAACAGAACAAACGGAGACTAAATCCAGAAGAACTGTGGAGAACAACGTCTCCAAGACGCTTCAAGAAACCTACCTGCAAAGCTACAGTACTGTTAAAAGTTTCAGGCACTTGTGTAAAAATGCTGTAAAATAAGGATGCTGTCAAAAATAATGTCATAAATAGATTTTCTTTATCAAATAACTTCTATTAACTAAATTAAAATCAACATTTGGTGTGAGCATACTTTGTGTTTAAAGCAGCTTTTGCCCTCGGTGCACTTCAGCAGAGTTTCTCAGGAGCTTTGCAGGAAGGTTTCTTGAAGCGTCTTGGAGACGCAGTTCTTCTGGATTTAGTCTGTCTCTGTTTGTTCGGTTTCTTCATGTCATTGCAGACAGACTGATGATGATCGGATCAGATCTCAAAATCTCACTGGATTATTACAATCAATGGAAAAGTGAATGTTTGGAATGTAAACTGATATTTCCTACTGACACATTACAGCAAAGATAGAAATAACGGACTTATAACCATTTTTTTAGCTGCTGAAAATACTAGTGGCCTAATAATTTTGGCCACCACTGTATATCAAGCTCATTTGTTACACAAGCTCAAGGAAAAGTCCCCACTTTGACCCCTTTTGGATTTTCAATGAAAACGTATATTCTTCAGTGAGTGGTAGTCATAACCTCTGACAGCTGTGTGTGTGTGTGTCATGAAGGAAGATGATGGACTCGGGTCAGCTGGATTTCTATCAGCACAGCACTCTCTGCACAAACACCTGCCGCAGCACCAAGTTCGACCTGCTGATCAACAACACGCGCTTCCCACCGGACGGCAGTGGGCTCAGCACACCCACCACAGCTCAGGGTCAGAACACACACACAGACACACACATGTTCGTTTTTGTGAAAAGTGGGAACATCCCATAGGCGTAATGGTTTTTATAGTGTACTTACTGTATGTGCTATTGTCCTACACCAACCCTACACCTAAACCTACCCCTTACAGGAGACTGTGCATGTCAACTTTCCCCCAAAAAACCTCACTCTGTATGATTTATAAGCGTTTTGAAAAGTGGGGACATGGGTCAATGTCCTGAAAAGTCACCTTCACCTTGTAATACCTGTCATACCTTTGTCATTATACACATCTATGTCCTGACTTTTCACAAAAACGCACACACACACACACACACACACACACACACACACACCGTGAACACAAACCCGGAGCAGTGGGCAGCCCGGGGAGCAGTCGGGGGTTCGGTGTCTTGCTCAAGGGCACCTCAGTCGTGGTATTGAGGGTGGAGAGAGCGCTGTGCATTCACTCCCCCCACCTACAATCCCTGCCGGACCTGAGACTTGAACTCGCAATCTTCACGAGTCCAACTCTCTAACCATTAGGCCACGACTTATACTTTAAACTGACACAAAAGGGCTTATTTACCCTAGTAAAAAAGTGATATATTTAAAATACATTTATTTTAAACTAAGTGTAGTTAAAATCTATCAACATATTTACTGACAGACAACTCGAGACTTACTGATATAAAATTTTTAACTAAACTGTACTTGGCATATTACTTGTGCACAATGCACTTTTCTTAATATTGAGTCTAAAATGTGTTTTAATGTCACTTTTGATGAGGATTGTGTGATCTTTGAATAATATCGGACTTTAAATGCAAAATATTTAAAGTGTACCTGAAGTATACTTGCAATAGTTCCACTTTAGCACAATCAAGCATATCTTTAATTGGACTTCAGCACTACTTCTGCACAATTAAAGTGCATTAAGTACAAAATTAGTTGTTCCAATTTAGCAGACTGTATACCAGTTTAGTATACTAAAAGTACAATTTCAGGAGATTTTATTAAGTGTATAAATATTAAAACTTTATTTGTAATATACTTAGCATGAAATAAATGTATTTCAAATGCATTTAAGTATATTTATTTTTCACTTGGGTAGTCAGTAGCTGTGTTTCCATCACCCTATTTTTATGCGCATTTGAAGTATCACATCAGAAAGGAGAGATGGAAACATCACGTAATTCGCAAAAAAGTTTTTTACGCTAGCTTGAGGTGCTTTTGACTTAAGCGTTAATGTGAATAATGGGAGATGGAAACGCATTTGACGAATAAACTCCTCCATGCACATCAAAAAAAGTCATGCGACTTTGTGCTATGGGACGACAAAACCTGATTAACCAGCGGACAGATCTCGCTCCACAGCGTCTGAAATATTATGTTCATTCTGAAACGCCTGAACAAAGTCTGTCGTCAAAGTATTTACGTATAATTGCTTATATAAAATATAAAATGCTTTCTCAATAAAACAGCTATTGGTTTCACTTGATATATTTTATCAGTGTAACTTATCTGCTAGTCACCAAGCTTTATCATTAAACACCGTTTTGATATTACAGATAAAAGATGCTTTCCCTGTTGGTGAGTTTGTTAACTGCGTTACAGACAAACTGTATAGATCGACGGGTAACATAGTTGACAATTTGGCCATTTTGACTCATAATTTTAATGGTAGGCCTTGTCTGGCCAACCCAATGTTAATTTCTTGACCAGGTTAACCTCAGATTTTAATATTTATTTGAATTAAAATGATACAGATATTGCAAACCATAACAATGCCCCCAACATTGTTGACATGCAATTAATATACTCCTTAACAATAGGTCACATTGGAGATGAAATATATTAAAAAAAATTAAAGAACATTTAACATAATGTGTTCAAAATGTCAGCTGCAGAAGAAAATGACATGATCACATGGTGCTGGTCATATAGTTTTATGATAAACCATTTTTAGTTTTCAGGGGGATGTTTGGTTTGTAATGTAGTTGACAGAATTAGTTTTTGTGGACGTGAGTAAAAATCTATTTTTCTAAGGTGTTTAGATTGCAGAAATAAATTGAGGATATATATATATATATATATATATATATATATTAGTGCTGTCAAATGATTGATCGTGATTAATCGCATCCAAAATAAAAGTTTTTGTTTACATTATATATATATATATATATATGTATGTGTACTGTGTATATTTATTATGTGTATATATAAATATACACGCATACAGTATATATTTTGAAAATATTTTGTTTATACATTTATATATTCATATTCTTATATTGTATATTATATATAAATATAGTTAATATATAAACACATTTTTCTTTAATATATACGTGGATGTGTTTATGTGTATTTATATTTACATAATAAATATACACAGTATGCACACATAAGTTATGTAAACAAAAACTTGGATGGATGCGATTAATCGTTTGACAGCACTAATATATATTTTTTATTCATTATTTTGAACTCAAGACTCTTTCATTCAAAAAGCAGACATCGCAAAAATAAAACTGTGATATAAGGGTCAAACTGAAAAACAGGGTGCGCAAAATATATGTGTGCAATTATAGTATGTATTCTCTCAATTAATAAAATATGTTAGGAAAGTTATGTAATCATCAATGGACATAAAATGTACCCTAAATTATATCACGACCCTAATACACAGTGTCTGTATGTGTGTCCTGCAGGGCATGTTTCTGTGGGTAACGGAGGTCAGACGGCCACAGCAGAGGAGAAGAAAGAAGACGTGATCGGTACGGTGGAGTGGAGCACAGCCATGGTAGAAACCCCAGAGAAAAGAGACTCACCTGATATCTCAGGTAAGCGTTCAGACCTCACTCAGGACTCTCATGCGTTAATGAAGATGGCATCCACAGACGTCACGAGTGCTGTACTGTGTGTGTGACCCCAGACGAGACGCTGAGTTTCTGGAGGGGCATCGCTGAGGTGGGGCTGATGGGGGAGGTGGTGACCAATATCCGCTCAGAGCTGCTGAGTCTGCTGAGAGGAGTTCAGCTGCGCACGGATCAGAGCTCTCTACAGGACGCAGGTCAGTGCTTCATCTGTGACAGGTTTGTCCCGTGAAGTTCAGCTCCAACCCTAATCAAAAACATCTGAACCAGATGCTAGTTACAGATTCACAAGATGCCAAATAGAGTTTCATAGTATTTTGCAACATTTATACCATTACATTTTTTCACAACCTTAAGAGACTTCATTAAAATAACAAGTCTGTTACAGAAAACCTTGCTAACCAATCACATTATAGCTGTGACATAATTGAATTACTCTCAGAATTGTACAACTGTCAGTCACTCTTTGCGGATACCACAAAAATGATCAAAGTACCATAAAATGAATCCTTCCTGCTGCAAAACTGTCAGTGATTTTTCACAGAAAACTCCAAAAATAATAAATAAATCCAAATAAATATTGGCAGGCAGGCTGTCGGTTCAATAAATGAAAAAAACCCCACTTAATTCAGCAGTTAATTTAATATAAATAGGACCATCAATACTATTTGTAAATAATGTACAAAATAATATATATATATATATATATATATATATATGTATATGAAAAATTCGAATATCGTGAAAAAGTTATTTTTTGTAAATTATATCAAAATGAGTTTTTGAGATGCACCTATATATATATATATATATATATATATATATATATATATATATATATATATATATATATATATATATATATATATATATATACACACATACAGGTGCAATACAATTTTTATATATATATATATATATATATATATAACTTTTATGCTAGAGCTGTCAATCATTTAAAAATGCTGAATTAATTGAATTTATTCATTTAACCAGTTCAATTCATTTTAAGACTTGATGAGATTCACCTGTAGGTGTGTTTTGTTTTTGGAGCATCTTGTGGCCTGTAGTTCAAGTAGAGGATTGGAGATCCATGAAAAACACATTTAGTGTGTCATTTTGTTGTCAGTTTATGTTGTAGTGTTGTAATTCAGGTGTAGTTGTGGTAGCAGAATGTGGCTATTAATGTTGAGTTGGTGTTTAGTGTGTGTGCGTGAGATGTGATCAAGTGATCTGTGAATCTTGCAGAGATTGCGGTTCTGAGTAACCTGGCACAAGTCTTTGACCTGCTGGACTCCATCAAACAAATTCTGAATGTTCGACGGCAAATGACGGACCCGGAGCAGACGCAGGTCCTCAGAGCACTGACAAGTGAGTGAAGAGACAGTAGAGATGGTTTCAGACTAGGGATGCAATGATACCATTTTTTTTCAGAACCGATCCATTCCAATCGGATACCAGCACAGTGTTATAAACTAGGTTAGTGGTGATTCATCAGCAAGAGATAGCCTAATCTAGGAAAATCATGAGTGCACAATAATTTTTATAAAATCTAAACATTTAGAGAAAAAGGCTATGGCTCCAATACAGAGCGGCACAAAGCACTTATGTGCATCCGGTGCACAGAATGATGCGCTTGAAGCAACACGGAGTCACAGTGCTCCGCATAGAAGAGTTCAAAGTACAAAGAGAAGAGATACTGATGTGTAGTGTATTATATTTGTGCAATAGTTTGAGCCTTTTCTTCTAACAGTTTTAAATCTCAGTTATTGTGCACTTTTGAAGAGAGTTTCATCATTTTGACTGTAGTAACCGGACACGCAGTTTGATTGCTGAATGGAGGATGACAGACAGTGGAGAGAAGAGTTTACTTGAACTTGAATTTAATTACTTAAATATTCATCTGTACCTCGGACTATGGAACAGCTTCAGAACACTTGAAATATAGCGCATGAAAACTTTATGCTGCTTTATAATGATTTTGAGCCTTTCGTGGGGCTTAACAATAACACAGAATAGTATACTCACAATATTTGTATCCGATCCAGTAGAAATTGCCAGTATCGGAGCCGATACCGATACTGAGTATCGGATGGATGCATCTCTATTTCAGACTAGAACTTTTCAAGAAGGCTGGAGCAATGGACGTGCCGAAAGGTAGGGGCATGGAGAATAGTCTTCATGATTGGTCGACAAAGCTGTGTGTCAGGGTGTGGGGGTGGGGTTAGGGGTAGTTTCTGTTGTGCTGATTCACCTTTCAGAACGCCTCCTTTCAGCACGCCCATTGCTCCAGGCTGCACCACCTCCATCTCAAACTTTTGGACAAGCTGAAACATTTTCTGAACTCAGTCTGTCTATGAATTCAGTTAAAGTGCCCCTATTATGGGTTATGAAAGGTTCATATTTTGGTTTTGGGAGTCCCCAACAACAGGTTGACATGCATGCAAGGTCAAAAAACACATTCATTTTCTTATAATATGCATTTATTTTTACCTTATTTGCTCAACGACTCCCAAACGATTCGCTCAACGATTCATTTTTCCAAACCCCTCCTTTGCGTGACGCTAATCTGCGGTGATTGGTCCGATTTGTCGAGTTAATTTCCATTTCATAAAGCAGCTTTTGTGAGCTCAGTGCTGCTTTGTGTACAGCGTTACCGGGGAAACAGCTATTTTTAACGCTCCAAAAGCGGCACCTAGTGGCAAAGAATGAATTTGCATTTTCATTCAGACCAACGCGAAAATCGACTGATGGTTTCACGCAGCAAACACGCAGAGCTGTAAATGTGAACCGATATATGTATCATGGGGGAAGCCCCGCCACACATAGAGTGTAAGTCTGTGGGAAACACTGTAGCAGTCTTCAATAAAATTACGGGGACACAACACAAAGTTGGGGCTATACTGCTGTGGTATTGCTGTAAAAATTAACTTTAACCATTGATTCTTCACAGCCTCGTCCTTTGGCAGTAAAAACAACCAAATAAAACGGAGTTACCCTCAGTGCAGAGCACAGTGTCAGTATGCTAATGTTGATGTCAACATGAAACGACTTGGGATTCGTTTTAAAAATGACTCGTTTCAATGATTCAGAGTCGACTCTTAAATAACTTTATACACGGTGCACTTTCAGATTTAAAACTTTGCAGGATGTCTTCATTCACTTACAGCTGTGTTACACACTGCATGAAAGGTAATTTTCTAAATTTTTCCACTTCATTTTCTGAAGTGATCTCCTATCAGTCAAGTATACTTCTATCTTTGTCTGTCAGCGGAAAAACACGAGTGTCATCTTGTGCGAGTTACATTTTTGTATGGTAACATGCCTTTCTGAGCCCAGCCGCCCTTTAGATTATTTCACAAATTCCCATCATTCGTATTCACAGGTTTTCTAAAAGTGTTTCTAAAACATATTAAATTAAATAATTTTGTGAAAGATTCTCCTATAGTTTCTACTATAAATTCTAATTGGATGAGCTGCATATAGACATTTGGAATAGCGGCATAACACTTTATTTTGATAGTTCACTTTAGACACTATACTAACTAAAGTAACTTTGCAACTACATGTCAACTAGCAGTCATTAGAGTATTAGTAGACTGTCTACTTAATATCCTCTAGCACTTTATTTTGATGCTCCCCAACAGACATTCTTCTAACTTAAGCCCTATTCGGACAGGAATAGTTTTACAGGGGGTTGTTAGAGAAATTTGTGTTTCACAGACGTACTTTGCGATTTTAATCCTGTCCGAATCTGCCACGGCTGTGTTTTTCTCACACATCCTTTGTAATAACTACTGTAGATGCTCTTACTACTGCGCGCATTTTTGATATGTTTCATATAAGACTGGCTACTTTAATATCAGAGTCAGGTAAGATTACTCACCTTCACTCTATTACATAATATTTTTATTTACATATGTACCTTTACGAAAATTGCACATGGTTTTACTACAAATAAATAAAAAATAAAATAGTTAAGCTAAAGTAACCACAAATTAACCATGGTTTTGTTATACTAGCCATAGCTTAACCATGGCATTTGTAGTAAACCTGTGGTTATTCTAATGGCAAACAGTCCATATGATTATACGCAATGCACGCATACAGAGCATGTGATCTCTGCAACAGCGAGATGTACAAAACAGACCCTCCCACCTCTAATAAACACAGAGATTTTAGTCCTGTCTGAATCGGGACATAAATCGCAGACGTCGGGCGATAGGAATCAAAACTCAAACGTAGTTTAGAAAACTAGTCCCATCCGAATAGGGCTTTAGACTCATTGGAAAAACATACCTATGGTGACATTTCTGCAAAATGACATTACGTTGCTTCTTGCACGCTTTGCGCCACTTTCAAAGTTCAGTTTATCCCACACAGGTGAAAGTGAATGTGGCAATGTTTTTTTTTTTACGATGGTTGTTGTTTGTATCGTGGCAGTTTGGAAAGGAAGTTTAATGCTCAATAACATACCACCTAAATCTAACAAGTAGTGTTGACAAAATCAAACATGGGATGAAAACGTGTTTGCTAAAGCTAAAATTTTAGCTTGATACAAGTCTGAGCTTTTTTATTGAGTGTCGTGACTTGTGTTTTGACAGGATTTGTTCCCGAGTGCTCAATATTACAAGTGCAATGCTGTTCCAGCTGAGCTACTGATCAGGTTTAGTGTGTTAGATCAAGCTTCCACGCTAGAAATATTAGATCCAGCCACAGACGCCAGATCCTGTCAGAAAATATCTGCTTTGTCTGGAAACAGAACAATTAGTCAGCAACGTTGTCTAATACCCAAATCCTGTTAACAGCAAGTCGTGTCTCATACCTAAAACCAGTGTTTAGTCTGGTACCCAAAACTCTATTAACCAAGAGTTGACTGAGGCAAGCCCGAGAAGAGCAGAAGCAGGAGACGAAGTGATGATGATAAAAAAGAAGCAGAGTTTATTGAAACTTAGTTATTAAGATTATGATACTACAATCAGTAGCAATGAAAAATGACTGCTTCACAGCATTGTCCCATAAACTTTGAAATGGAGACATTCTTTTATCTCTTACTCGTGAACACAAATATCCCTTGAAACTATGGGATTAGATCTCTGCCACAATCTTGCGCGCAAAAGATCATATTTTGAGTGTGTTTTGCACGTGCGCGAACTGAGTTTTGTGGAGAAAATATTTGTTTCGCAAAGAAGAAAGTATTTCGAGCGCACAAAATTCACTTTTGCATTTAAAATATGTTTTTGGATGTGTGCAGACCTTCTCTTTTGCGCGTGCAATGCTTCACTAGCTTGCTCCCCTGATGCCTGCCCTCAGTGCTGCTCTAAACGCTCAACACAACCCAGCGTTACAATATGCCATAATTTCAGCCAATCAGAGACAAGGCTACTAAATTCTGATTGGCTGCCTTGACAATCAATCACAACATTCCTTGCATTACCGACGACAGCAGAAAATGAAAAATACAGTGCATGCATAATTATTATGCAAGTTGATATTCTGATTATATTTTTTTCCAAGCACATTTTACCAATTCCAAACAACATCAATCTTAATAACTACTATTAATCTTGTATTTAATCATTTATAACTGATATACAATTATTCATGAAGGCTGGAAGTGAAAAATGTCTTATATTCAGGTGGGCAGAATTATTAAGCAGGTTTTCTTTTACAGATAAAATGGTCCAAAATAGGGATTTAACTCAGACTGAAAGTCAAAAATTATTAAATGCCCATGAGAAATATTCAAAACTAATGCAATACTAGAAATTGCAAAGTTAATAATGCATGACCATTGGACAGCAAAATGCTCAGTGGGTCAGCAGGGTCAGTCAAAAACATGTGGAGAAGAAAAGATGCATGTTAACTGCAAAAGAATTAGGAATTAAGGTGAAGAATTAGGTGTGAAATCACCAGGAACCATTTAGTCTCCAGCGCCACCATTATCCAGAACTGCAATGAGTCTCCAGAAGTACAAGGTGTCAGGTTCTCAGAGACTTAGGTTAAGTATAGAATCCTAATAAAATGACCCCTACATTATAAGAATCGCATACTGAAGTGAAGACTGATTTTTTAAATATTTTTATAGGCTTTATAGACAGATAAGTTGAGAGTGACTCTTGAAGGACCAGCACCACATCCTCTTGTACTACTCTTTATCTTCTATTAATTTATCTTTATATTCTATTTATCTTCCAGAATCTGGCAGTAAGTTTTGGGAGTTCATTTTTAGTCTTGAGATTTTATCTGTAGAAGATAACCTGCTTAATAATTCTGCACACCTAAATATAAGGCATTTTTCACTTCCAGCGTTCATGAACAATTATATATTGGTTATAAGTGATTAAATACAAGATTAATAGTAGTATTAAGATTGATGTTGTTTGGAATTGGTAAAATGTGCTTGGAAAAAAATATGATCAGAATATCAACTTGCATAATAATTATGCATGCACTGTATTTTTCATCTTCTGCTGTCGTCGGTAATGCAAGGAATGTTGTGACTGGTTGTCAAGGCAGTCAATCAGAATTTAGCAGCCTGGTCTCTGATTGGATATTGTAATGCTGGGTTTTGCCCTCTTTTTTTTCTAATTCGAGAAGTCGTTTCACTCAGACATACATCACAGTTGGGAAGAAAACTCAATCGCAATTTCCGTTTCATGCCATCTTTAAGTGGGGTTTAGACATAAGCATTGTGCTTATAAGAGCACTCATTACCGTGGTAAAGTCACAGAGTACCACTTTATTTTAAGGACCAATTCTCACTATTAACTAGTTCCTTATTAGCATGCATATTTCTACAATATTGGCAGTTTATTAGTACTTATTAGCACATATTAATGTCTTAAGGCCCGTTCACACCAAGAACGATAACTGTAAAGATAACTATATTAGCGTCCACACCAGCGGACCATATCATCTGTTTATTCTCGCTCATCTACCGCTTTAAATTCTCGAGCTCGTTACAGCATTTATTCTGATTGGCTGTCAATGATTTATCGTTCATCAGCTGGAAAAAACTGTCCTGAAAGTTATTCCAACAATATCGTTTCTCTGTGCCTTTATCGTTATAGCTGTGGTGTGGACTCTGCTATTCTTTAAAGGTAGGGTAGGCGATTTCGGAAAAGCTAGCAATAGCAAGCTAGCTTTGAAAGCAAGATCCCCACCCTCCCTTCACTTTGCAAAGCCACACCTCCCCCAAAACACATGAACGCGCTCAGGCAGACCAGAGGCTTAACCAGCGACACGATGAGAGACGGCGTTGGTGAAGGATTGAATGCAATGCTGTCAGATTACCTCATGTCTCATTCACCTGTGAGAAAATATATCACGTATCATATAGCATGTCTGCGCAAACCGGGTGCACAGAGGTATGCAAATACATATTTGACAGGCAGGCAGGACAGCCTATCATAATGTTCGGACCGAACATTTTGTTTGGACGAACATTTTATGGTCCTATGCCTTCCACAGTCAATATAAATACATATAAATAAATGTAGACCACTTAACTTAGTGATTGCTATCGAGATGTGAAGAGACTTTCAACCAGCATAACAAAAAATGTTTTTGAACCAAATCACCATATGATGTTTTAGAACTATATCTTTATCGTTATCTTTATAGTTATCGTTTTTGGTGAGAATGGGCCTTTAGTCTGTATGACCATATTCTAGATCCCTTAATCAAACCCCATACCTAAACTTAACAACTACCTTACGTAAACACCAAGGTTCTCGAGGCTGTGCTGTATTGTGAATAAATCATAGATGAAGGGGGTTTTTAGGCACGATGCAAAGCAGAAGGGCGTGATCTCAAAATTAAAGATGAAAGATGCAACATAATGCCAGCAGGGGTCACTCATACTTCATTAAATAAATAACAAACAGTTAATTTTGCCGAAATGCATAATATACAACACCGTTTTAATGCTATATTATTGATCATTTATATTGCTAAGGGTGGTTGCTAAGGTTGTTGCGCAGTGATACACAGAACCGCTGGGTGAAACGGTCATAGCTGTGCTTTATCTTGAATAAAACACAGCTGCTGACCAATCAGAATTGAGGACTGGAACTAACCGTTTTATAATAACTATTAATAAGTAGCAAATCAGCAGTTTAATGATGCAAAACAGACTTTGAACCAGCATAACAAAAAAATGTTTTTGAACCAAATCACCTACCCTGCCTTTAATATTGAGAACAATTTTTAGAACTATATCTTTAATGTTATCTTTATAGTTATCATTCTTGGTGTGAACGAGCCTTTAGTCTGCATGACCATAATCTAGATCCCTAAAGGCCCATTCACACCATGAATGATAACTGTAAAGAAAACGATAAAAGTATAGTTGTGAAAGTCGTTCTCGATATTAAAGAATAGCGGAGTCCACACCTCAACTATAATGATAAAGGCACAGAGAAACAATATTATTGAAATCACTTTCAGAAAGATTTTTTTCCAGCTGATGAACAATAAAAATATTGACAGCCAATCAGAATCAATCCTGCAGTCACAAGCCCGAGAATTTAAAGCGGAAGACGAGCCTGCACTTAGAATAAACAGACAATATCGTTCGCTGGTGTGGATGCTAATATAGTTATCTTTATAGTTATCGTTATTGGTGGTAAATACCTAAACTTAAATGGATAGTTCACCCAAAAATGAAAATTACCAAAGATTTACTCACCCTCAGGGCATCCTAGGCGTGTCTGACTTTCCTCTTTCAGATGAACACATTCAGAGTTATATTCCACATTGTCCTGTCTGTTCCAATCTGTATAATTGCAGTGAATGGTGCCCTTGTTTCTGAATCAGAGAAAAAAGTATGCATCCATCATAAAACTACTCCACACGGCTCCGAGGTGTTAATAAAGGCCTTCTGAAGAGAAACGATGCGTTAGTTTAAGAAAAATGTTGATTTTTAAAACTTTATAAACTATAATGTGCAGCTTCCGGTCTCTCAAGCAGGCGCGTTCACAACAAGGCGGTCGAGCGTATGATGTAGGCGTAATGAAAGGCGCAACGTAAGATCCAGAAAGAAGACTGTAGTCTCGTGAGAGTAAGCTCCGGGGAGAAGCGTGTAATCTCGCGAGAACAAAGTTTTGTGTACAGCACAGGAAAACCATGTGAACAAGTAAATTGTACCCGGATCTTACGTTGCGCCTATCATATGAAACAAGGGCACCATTCACTGCAATTATACAGATTGGATCCCTTTAACAACTACCTTACTAACTATTAATAAGCAGCAAATTAAGAGTTTAATGATGCAAATTCAAAGTTAATAATAAATAGTGAGAACTGGTCAGTCTCATAGATTGTTTCAGTTCTCTGAAAACAATACCATCTCTTGTATCTCTTGTGTGTCTGTTTAGCATTGGAACAGCAGGTGGAGGAGCAGAAACGGCAACAGTCGCTCAGCTGGTTGTCTCAATCCCAGGCCCTCAGCAGTCTGGTTCTCCCCTCTACGCCTCCATCCAAACGTGCTCCCAAACGCCCCCGCCTCCAGCGGCCCGCCTCCACCACCGTGCTCGGCACGTCCGTCGCCCAGCCGCTTACCCTTCAGCCCCAGCAGTTCACTGTGCTCTCCCCCATCACCCTCTCCTCCATCGGCCAGTCGTTCGCGGTGGCCGGCCTCAACCAAGCCTCCAACACGGTCACCCTACACGCTCTCCCCGCCGGCTCACAGCTCTTCACCAGAATCGCTGCGGGTTCGGACGGAAAAACCGAAGCCATCACGCTCCATCCGGCTTCTGGGCTCACGCTGCTGGGCACCACAGCCATGCAGGACCACGGGCAGCTTATGAGCCCCGTCGAGCTCGTCCAGTTCACGCAGAAGACGACCTCCGGCGTAGCCCAGGAGGGTCAGATGGTGGCAGGTACGGTAGTGATGCAAGAGAGCGTCGTCAGTGTCGTGCAGGAGGAGGAGAACCAAGACAACACCACCCTCATCGAGATAGACCCAGCCGCCGGCGACCACAGCGTGAGCGTCATGGAGCTGCAGCTCGAGGGCGAGGAAGCCGAGGGCGGAGCGACTGTGGTGGAAGGAGGTGAGGAGGTGGTGCAAGGCGAGACGGAGGAGATACAGCTGGAGGCCAACGGTCAGTTCCACAATTTGCCCGTTGTAGTGGTAGAGGAAGAGACGCAGGGCGCCGACAAAGCCAAATGAGACACCGACACGCTCACACAAACCGCCCTCAGAGACTGACGGACCCGAATCAGACAGGGACGGGGATTGTGTCGCCCCAGGTGGAGTTTGTGTTTGCCCTTCCAGCTGTCTCGTTTTTTCATTACTCTCTTCCTGCACAGCCAAGCTCAGCTCTTCAAGCCTGACGTGTCACGTATTTGTAAAAGCAAGTTCAGTATTCCTTTTTTTTTTACGTGCGAAAAGCAACAATTTGTGATGTTTCGTTGGAACACATTCAGTATTTGCTTTTGTTTTTGAGTGTGGAAGTTTAGACCAGGCACTTATTTTTCAGTTTCCCTTTATTTTGGTGCCAAAATGTCTTGTTGTAGCCAGATTATCCACTTTGTGAATCTCCAATCTGAAGGTGAAGACTCACAATTCAAGTGATATTTAAGACACTCCCATAATGAGAAATTACACTGTCTGTGGTCTCTTTGTACTTACTGACATCAGGGTATAAATGGCACTAATGTTGGTGATATTTTAGCACAGTGGTTTTTAACTCCGGACCTGGAGACCCGCAGCACTTCAGTTCATGCAGCGCTCTGCTAGTGATATTATAGTCTGAATTGTGTGTAAATAAAGGAGGTAAAAGTGCAATGCTTGGGTTCCCAGGATCAGAGTTGAGATCCACACCGTTAGCACACATAATGAAAGATGTGTTATGAATGTTTGTGAATGGATCCTGTGTGTCCTTCACTGAAATAAAACGGATCTTCCTTTCCCCCGTGAGTTATATATTGTAAATGATGGTAGATCGCGGGATTGTGCATTTCAAAGTCTGTTACAGTTTCTGAGTTTATGTTTTGGAAAGTAATTGCAAAAATACTTGATTTGGAGGTTTATAAATACACTGTTGTTAATTTTGCAAAACAAGTTAATTTATTCCATTTAAAGAAATCGTTCGTGCAAAATCTATAATTCTGTAATGATTTACTCACCCTCATGTCGTTCTAAACCTGCTGTGGACCATAAATGGAGATGTTTAGCATAATGTTCACACTTACACAGTTCACACAAAACATTATTTTGCTGCTTGTTTGAATGAATTAAAATGAGCTAATGCATTAAGTCTTGAACATTTTTTCCTAACATAAATATATTACATGCTATTGACTTAAATTTGTAAGACAGAAGTATATTTAACTGTTTTGTGTGAAATTAAACTTTCTAGTTCCCAGCATGCTTTGCATGGGACTAGATGAGGAGAGTGAATGTTGAAATGAAGTGGGGTTTTTTTATTTATTTTTTTATGGTTTTTGATGAGATGAGGTGAGAAAGTGGGACTTGTTAGTTTTTAATGAATTGAATCAAAATTGCAGAGGATGATGCATTACCACCAGCCAGCATGCTTTTTATGGGTCTACAAAAAGATTAAGGGCAGGTTTTTTATTTGTTATTATTAAAATGATCAAGAATGACAGTAAAAACATTTACAATGTTACAAAAGATTTGTTCAAATAGATGCAGTTCTTTTGCACTTTCTGTTCATCAAACACTCCTGAAATGTATGACAGTTTGTACAAAAATATTAATCAGCAAAAACTCTTTTTGACATTGATAATAATCAGAAATGTTTCTTGAGCAGCTAATCAGCACATTACAATGATTTCTGAAGGATCATGTGACACTGAAGATTGGAGTAATGATGCAAAAAAATCAGCTTTGCATTACAGGAATAAATTACATTTTACAATGCATTTAAATGGAAAACAATCAAATAAATACAGACCAGGGGCCTCATTTATAAAGCGTGCATACGCTTAAATCCACGCCAGCGCTCATATTTGTAAAAACTGTCTTTGATGTGGAAAAGTGCTTAGCGTCACGTCAGGGTCTGAGCAGATGTACACACTTTTTCTTGTCGGAGTATTGCAGGTTTTTGAAATGTAAAAAAAAATTATTTTCAAAATTATGATGAATGGTGATCTTTTATATGTTAATTACATTAATTATGAGTCCTTTACCAGGCAGAGAGCTGAAACCATTCAATGCGCGCAAGTTCAAGATCATTTGCGATTCATAGATTTCACATCTGAAAGAGAGGCATACGCACATTTTCTGTTCGTACGTTCATTCTATGAATCACACGTATGCATATTTGAGAGATGATCGTAAGATCAAATTTAGGATGGTTTCTGCGCAACATTTTATAAATGAGGCCCCAGGAGACTACTTTCAAAAACATTCAAAAATCTTAATGATCCCAAACTTGCTTAAGTGTGGAACCAGCATTTGCCACCCTCACCTGTTTGTACACTGTGACAGACTGTGACGTGTTCAGATTTGGATAATACCCTCATGAGAAATATATCAGTGTCAAAGCATCCATTGCTTGGTTAACTCACACAAGTTTGCCTTGTCACTACATCAGCCAGTGTGGGTGCGAACGAACGTGACTGCAGTCTGAACAGACAGAAGTAGTTCTGACTACATGCAACTAACAGTGAACAATCATATTTCCTCATGGTCATGATAACATTTGTGTTAGTTAACAAGCTACTGATAGATAGGAGTAAAAAGAAAGAGATTCATTTACTTTAGCATGTGTTAGTTTACTCAGTTCTATAAAGTTCTACACGTATTTGAGTTGAAATTCCATGGTGATTTGGTAAATGAATGTTAAGAAAACATGTAGAACCACCAGAGCTGGGTAGTAATTGTTTACATGTAATTATATTTTATAATGCTCATAATCAGATTACAGTTACTTTTTTATGGATTACATGATTACATATTATTCACGCAATGGCAGTAACTTATTAATAATTTATTGATTCTCTCTCAGGGGCTTCTCTTTTAATTTTTTCTCTCTAAAAATCCAATTGTCATTTAGCTTTGACTATATTCACATATGGTCATGTAACTGTCATGCAAATAAATTTGCAATGCAAGCTTCTGAATTTGGGAGTAAAAAACACTTCTCAAGCAATTAGACCATGTATGAAACAAATAATTATGCAAGTTATTAAACACACTGTAAAAAAAAATAATAATAAAATAAAGTTGAGCGAACTTAAAAAAATTTTTTTTTACCAGCTTCAGCAGATTTTTGATTTTGCTCAACTTATTTTTGTGGGAGATTCTCAAATTTTTGTTGTATAAACTTAAAACGACAAGTTGAGAAAACTCAAAAATCTGCTGAAGCTGGTTGCCTTATTTTTATTTTTTATTTTATTTTTTACAGTGCACTGGTGATCTATAGCTGTGAAACACGTCATAATATCCAGAGTGACATCCAGTAACTGGTGATTCTGGAAGACTTGAAGAATGTAATGTCATTGTTGGTTTAATATTTATCACTGTTTGTTCATACAATGCAGGGAATACCAAATGTTTTAGTCAGCCAAACAAAATACTTACTTGAAATATCTCTAAGGCAGTTATTATTTCAAATAATTTAACAAGGCATTGGCATGTTTACAGTTCTCTGATGTTGGTTAATGGTGACATTAACATGCAGGCAAACAACTTGTCTTCAAGTGTTCAAGCGTTTAAATATTTTTTAATGATTTAATTAATTAGTATCTTTGTATCAATTCAATCAAACCCACTGCAGTTCTTACATTAAGCCCAGTTTGGAAACCCTGGTGTAATGTAATGGTTAATGCATTTTATGATGTTGATATCAAAAAATAGAATATGTTTTTTTTCTCTTTGCTTTTTCATATCAATATGGTACGTTTAATGGTAAGTTTGAAACAAGTTAGATAAAAAAGTAATATAAAGTAATCTAAAAAGTAGTCAGAATACATAACCTAACTACAGTTTTCTTCATCTACCCAACTCTGTGAACTACTATCAACAAGTGATTTCAAATTCAGCCCCAAGTTTATAGTTAGCATCATTTTTTAAACTGTATTATTTATTTAATATTATATAATTCTGTTTTTGAGCAGAGGCGCCTCAGCCAGGTGGGGACCAGAACGTCTGTCAGGGGTTTGCAATAGCTGCAGGTTTGTTGATTCTCAGTGGATCATTGCCAGGCAAAATGTTTATTGCCAGAACACTCAACACTGTAACGTATAATTTAACAAATTATACACTGTAGCTCTCAAAACTCCCTGGTTACAGCATGTGTTATCGAGTGAGGTTCAGCATCAACAACCTCCTGCTGCGAAACTAAATCATTGTTAAACAAACTATCCCAACACCTTACATCCATACAAAACAGTGACTAATATACAGTAAATAATATCATATATTACTATATATATGTATATAATGTATGATTCGATTGGTACGAAGACATATAATTTTGAGAAAAAAAGCACGATCCACCTCTAAACCTAACCATCAGTGGGATGTACTGTAGACAGATCACACTAATATAATACAAATCTGCCACCGATTCACAAAACGTAAAATCGTTCTGAATTGCCATTAGAGTGCACATTTGTTGTTGGAAAAATATATTTCTCTCAGACACAGATCGATTGTCGGAAGTTAAATTACTTCTAAAACAGAAATTATTGCTAATTAGTAAACCAATAAAGAACAGATGACATCTTTTTTTGGCTTTGAGGTATAAATGATCAAATCTTTAAAGAACCGATGAAATTAACATTTCAAGTCATTTTTTTTTCGCTCTGAGATGTTTCTTGTTGCAACAGAAAGTTTAGCTTGTCACTATTTGTAATAGCTTTTAGTTTATGTTAAAACTGAACCATGAAAATTCTAAAGACACACACACACACACACACACTCAAGACACAATCCAGGCACAAGAAATTGAACAGTACTTTTGGTCCATGCTATCAGAAGTTTGGATAAAAGCATCTGCTAAATGTTTAAATGAGAATGTAAATGTAAGAAAGAAAAAAAAAAAAGATTTAAAAGTCTACTAAAACATTAAACACTTAAGTCATAAGTTCAGAAGAAAAAAAAAAAAAAAAATATATATATATATATATATATATATATATATATTATGTTTTTGAAAGAAGTCTGTTATGCTCACCAAGGCTGCATTTGATAAAGTGCATGAAAAATAGTTTTTGATGCTCGATGTTTGTTTTGTGGAAACTGTGATACACTATCATTCAAAAGTATTATGTAAGATTTAAAAAATAAAAAATGATACGACTTTTTTTTCAAGGACACATTAAATTGATCAAAAGTGACAGTAAAGACATTTATAATGGTATAAAAGATTTCTATTTCAAACAAATGCTGTTATTTTGAATGTATCATGCTCTCCACAAAAATATTGAGCAGAAAAAAAAAAATCAATGTTTTCAACATTAATAATAACAAGAACCATTATTAATATTTCTGAAGGATCGTGTGACACTGAAGACTGAGTAATGATGTTGAGAATTCATCAATGGAAAACAGTCCATTTAAAATGTAGTTTTAAAAGTTTTTGTTTTTCTTTACTATATTTTGATCAAATAAATTCCCCTTGATGAGCGATGACAGATAAGAAAAAGCTAAATAAATAAATAATAATAATTCCAAACATTTGACTTTTCTCAACACTGCACATTTGAGGGTCTCGCTTTTCTGGCAAACCTGTTTCTGGACCTGGAGTTTCTGCTAATGATCAGGTGTGCTTGATTAGAGAAACACACAAAATGTTCAGCGCTGGGGCTTCAGCTGAGAAACACTGATCTTAAAGCTAACAGACACGATCTAGCCACAAACCTCCAATACTGACAGCGCCATGCCTTCAGTCAAACAAACATGTTGGTCACTAGGGGGCACTTGAGCTCCACTGGGACCGCTGAGAGAGAAGTTCAGTAAATATGCAGTAATCCTGTATGTAAGTGCGTATGGTCTTTCTGTGAGTGTGATTATGAAAATCTGCACTATGTGTGGGTGTATCTGCTTTAATAAAGAGCAGAAATAAGTCGAGTAGACTGCTGTAATCGGCATGTCGCCGTCTCTCTCTTGGTGATATGGCGGCTGCTAAATCAGGGCTGTCAGCTCGCGTATCTCTGATGGGCGGCTGCTGTTTGAACCACCCTCCAGATCTAAACACCTCGAGACAGCTGAAGCTGCACTCTGAGGACGCTCGGGACTCCAAGACACGAGTGTCTGTCCTCTAGGTGAAATCTTTCTGTTCTTAGTTGTTTCTTTGTGAGGCGATTAAGCAAAGTCGGGTCAGACTGATGGTATTTATGAGCTCAGTGCACATGAACGCCACTGAAAAGTTGTAATTACCGACAGGAAGCTCCAGACTTTCTTCAAGCCTGTGGCAGAACGAGAATGATAAAAAGAATTGATTACTCACCTAATGCATGTCTTTTGCTTTTCACATTTGTGGTAGCGCTAAAAGGCTTCATGTCTTTGTTGGGGAATGAAAAAGAGAGAAAGAAGCATGACATTGGCCATCACGTCCACTTTATTCAGACCAAACGCACATCACGCAATAACCATTTCTAAGCTCATAAGTAGAAACTTCCCAGGAGGACTTCAAGGCTGCATTACTTGCATTGCATGGTAATTGCTATACTTTTTTTGTGTGGTCATGGCAACCAGACCATGCACTTATGTAATCGATGAGTAAACGGGATGTTTTCTGAATATAGCATGTGCCCTTTAACCTCATGTTTCAAAAGACTGGGCGTGATGACATAATTTGCCTCTGGCCAAAACAACACTGACACGTTTAAGTTTTCTTCACAAAAGCCTTTGTGTGAGCTGAATGGTTGTGTGATTCTTTACAGCAGGTATCTTTACTTAATTATGCTGACTTTTGTGAATGCAGCATTCTATAACTTTCTCTAATGAGCCTCATTTACATGAAGTTTGCACCAAGAAGAGGGGCATGAGTTAATCTGATTACTTTTTTCAAGTAACTAGTAAATTAATGCATTACTTTTAAATTTAGAAGGAAATATCGGAGTTACTTTTTCCCCTCATGTATTGACTGACAGCTCTCGTGTTGCCATGTTGAGAGAAATCAGGATTAAGTGCAGAGGAGTTGTGTGCGCGGTGTGAACATGATATTACTGTAGATCTAGACTAAATATGAACATGTATTTATTCATCTCACTTATACAAAAACAGATACAGTGTACCTCAAATGAAATGCAAACTCAGAACATGATGCAAACCTGCAATAATTAAATATGTTAAATAAGACAAATATAACTTATGCATTTAATCCTATTTTATTGCTGACATTCAATAATACAATTCAACCATGCTAATAAGCAAAAATGACTTTAGATAAACATAACATTTGTGTTTTTTATTGCTGAAGAGTGTTGAACTTTCTTCTCCTGTGTCTTTTTCTTCATGCAATGCAGAATGGCATCACGGCTGAAAGGTTTGTTTGAGCTGTGGCCTCTATTGTAAATACATGAATTCTCATTTCCTTCAGACTGAGGCTTATTGATTTCACTTTTGGTGTGAAGGGGCTTTTACATTTGCCAAAAATATAACTTTTTTTTTTTTGTATTAAAAACAAAGAAGCAAGCCCAGATGAGGAAAAGTTATGGAAAAGTAAAGTAAGGCATTACTTCCCATGCAAGTAACTAAGTAACGCAATATAGTAATGCATTACTTTTAAAAATAATTATCCCCAACACATACAGCTGGTTAAGTTGGACATGAGGTTAAACATGACAGGCTTTTCACTGAAATAATGTGCGCTGAAGTGCCAATTGTTAAGTGAACGTGCTCCAGAATAAATGAAATGCATTTGATAAATACGTTTTTAAGATTCTTCCTCTGTAGCCGCTAGACAGGCCTATATCAGCCAGAGCTGGAGTCAAGACCAGAAACCAAAACCAGACCCCCTAGTGAAGACTAGATCCCTCCTGTCCCACCATTCACTGTGAACACTGAGCCTGATCTGTTTAAACGTGGCCATTCACAGCCATGATGGGCGTCTTCAGTTGATTCTCGGTAACAGTGAAGATACTGCGTCCACCTGTACTTTAGGTAATTATCAGAAATAGACTATATGGTCTTGTCTGAGAATGACAGCCATGACCAAGATTTACCAAAAATTAACTGTGATAATTCAGATAGCATGAACTGTATCAGCCTGTTCAAAAAAACAAACGATCAGTTAACAAATTTGACAACACTTCTCTCGTTAATGTGGGAAGAACCACTGAATTGTAGCTCACCCATACTATGCGTTTAAGTGTGCGTGAGGAAATTGATTGGCGCTGTTTTAGAGGAAGAAAAAAAAATGAATGTGGGAAGTAAATTTTGTTGTCACTGCATATCATTCCACACATAAATCATTTCAAACCTGTCTGCGACTTGTGACGCATGAAATGTTTTGTATGGGCTAAACTTAACCAGCTGTGAAAGTAAAACCATTATCAGACATCAACATTGTGTTGTAACACACTGTAGATCATTTGTACACTAAGAATTTTACATAATTATGATTTATATTACCTGACATTGGAAAACCAGGGAAGCAAGTTCTTTAGGTTGGTTTATTCAGCAGCCATTTTGGTACTGGAATGGGGAAAGATGGATAAATCAAAAAGTGTTTGTCATGTTTATTTAATATGTCAAATCCCTAATAAATCTCCAACTGCTCTTAAGCTTAAAACATGCTAAAAATGTTTTAGTCTGGCTAAGCTAATACTCAGTGATTAAATAGTTAATTACAACCTTCAGTCCATTTCAAACCACCTGGAAATCTGTCACCACCTACTAGAATATCATTAAATATCTGCAATATAAATTTTGATTGTAAAAGATGTTAATTTGGCAAAATACACGAGTCGGGCAACAGAATGGTGAACAATGATAAATATAGGAAATGTTTGTCTTTCAGCAAATCGGCATATTAGAATGATTTCTGAAGGATTATGTGAGACTGAAGACTGGAGTAATGATACTGAAAATTCAGCTTTGATCACAGAAATAAATTGTATAGTTTTTAAATATATTAAAATAGAAACCAGGTTTTTTAAACTGTAATAAAAGAATCATGTTTTTACTATATTTTTAGCCAATAAATGCAGCCTTGGTGGAAATTAAGAAATCTTATCAACCTCGAACCTTTAAATGATAGTGTATACTGACACCTAGTGGTGTGGATGTATCAAGCAAATGTTTTCAGTAACAAGTCAAGTCAAGTCAAGTTGAGCTTTATTGTCATTCCGCTACATGCGGGGGCATACAGTGGAACGAAATGTCGTGCCTCACAGGACCACGGTGCAGATTTCCAACAAGAACCATTGTAGAAATATGTTCTTCACATTTATCAACGATTACTTTACGTCAAAAGTGAAAATGTCAGATCTGAATGATTTCAACATGTCAGTCCCCATAAAGCGACTCACTCCATGAAATATAAATGACCTTCTCTTAGGCCACTAATATGACTGGAACCTTCATCTTATGTTAGTGTACATCAGATTTGTTAAAAAGTACTTCAATTGTTTCGAGTGAAACAGGTACACAATACAGATTGTACTTATAAGAAGTTATGTGTGACCCTGGACCACAAAACCAGTCTTAAGTGTCTTTTTTTTTTTTTTTAAATTGAGATTTATACAACATCTGAAAGCTGAATAAATAAGCTTTCCATTGATGTATGGTTTGTTAGGACAATATTTGGCCAAGATATAACTATTTGAATATCTGCAATCTGAGGTTGCAAAAAAAATCTAAATATTGAGAAAATCACCTTTAAAGTTGTCCAAATGAAGTTCTTAGCAATGCATATTACTAATCAAAAATGAAGTTTTGATATATTTGCGGTAAGAAATTTCCAAAATATCTTCATGGAACATGATCTTTACTTAATATCCTAATGATTTTTGGCATAAAAGAAAAATGGATAATTTTTGGCTATTGCTACAAAATATACCCCAGCGACTTGAGACTGGTTTTGTGGTCCAGGGTCACATATGATTAATAGCAATTCATTATTAGTCAGTCCAGACTGTAACATACGGTTTGGCTCCTTCAGTGACAAGTTATATATTGCACTCCATACTCCTCATAAATTTGATCTTGCTGGAAAATGTCTCACAGCAATTTAAACAGTGAATTCATTATATGTCTTGCTGTAGTGAGATGGGCGAGACAGCAGCACAAGCCTTTGTTGTGAAGGTCTCTGGAAGGTCTTTGGCACACTAGAGATGAAGGCTTGAAAAGAGACTGTTGGATCAGTGCTCCACAAATACATGAGCTGGAGCCCAGAGTCAGCGTGACATTACAGCTGATGCGCTGTCACAACGGCAATGCGGTCGACGCCGCGCTGGCAGTCACTGTGGGCCGCTTTCAATGGGCTCCGACAGCAGGTGTGACTTCACATTCGCTGCTTTAGGAGGATGAAAAGAGAAAATGAGAAAAATGGAAAAAGATGGACAAAGGTGTGAGCCCCATCACTCAGGTGTGAAGATAGGAGTTCACTTTAGTGGCAGAACAGAGAGAGGAAGCGGAGGGAGGGACGCAGATCATCACCTTGTCTGTGACGGGCCTTATCTTGCCCACTCACGACAGGACATGCTGTGTGAGCTCGCTCAGAACTGTCGCCTCCTAATCATCATTTCATACTTCATTAATCTCTCTTTGTTGCTCAAGTTTTCTTGGCGTAATCCTCAGATATATGACACGAGGTGGGAGTGTTTAGATACATTCCCAATAGTCATTTTTAGAAGCGCCTCTCGTGCTTCAACCACCTCCGTAAAACAGGCGTAATCCACACAAAATAGCAGTGACTGGAAAAACTGAGAACCGATTCATGCCTCACAAACGTGTATTTGCATATACACTCTTAAAAATAAAGGTGCTTCATGATGCCATAGAAGAACATTTTTTGTCAAAATGGTTCAATAAAGAACCTTTAACATCTAAAGAAACTCTGTTTCACAGAAGGTTCTTCAGAAGGTTCTTCAGATTATAAAAAGGTAAGAAAGAGATCATTCTTTAAAGAACCTTGGACTGAATGGTTCTTTGTGGAACCAAAAATGGTTCTTCTATGGCATCGCTTGAAGAACCTTTTAAGCACCTTTATTTTTAAGAGTAGAGTTTCTAAGACAAGAACAGTATAATTCTTATCGTGGCATTTGGGCTTACATGACACATGCAACATTATTTGCATGTAAATGACATGCAGCTATGAGTCATGTAACCATGCATATATCTTGTATGCATGTTTTTGCATTATCATGTATTCTGTATAGCATGCCGGCTTTGGTGTGTGGCTGGAAAATATGGCAACAATGGAAAATAAATAGTTAGTGTGATTGCATCACTTTCTGGGAAACTGGCTTAAAGTATCAATAATGAAATTTGTAGTCGCTGCAACCGGTGAAGACTGTGGCTCTTTTTTCCTACATAATAAATGATTTGTGCCAGATGAAACGCAGTAACAAACTCTGTCATGTTATCTTGTGTTTGAATGCCTGATGTTCGGGAATGCAATCGTGCGAGACAGTTATGAGAGGTGATTAAATCTTTTTGATGAAGAACTTTGGCTCAGTCATTTCCAAATTAATAGAATAACATTCGAGATGATGTGCGATGAGAATGGCCCACTGGTTAGTCCAGTTATCCAATCACATGATCCGTTGAGACAACATGCACATCAAGAAATGTATTAAGTAATTGTGTTTCCATTGTAGTTTTTGCTAATTTTTAGAATTTATGCACGTTTTGACATTTCCATTCAGCTTTTTTTTTTTTTTTTTTACCCAGAAGGGTCACATTCCTATCTTGATATAGCTACTCCCAAATTCACAAACATGCTGTGCAACACAGGCACCTCCCCCATCATGCCCTCGCTAGTGATTGGCTAGAAGTATGCTTTGGTGCTCGGGTCGATCCACTTTCAGTGGTGTTTCTCAGAAATTGCTTTAAGGATGTGGCACTCAAAGACATGACTTCAATTACAGTAGAATGTAAAACATGAACAAAACTCTAGATGGAGGTGACAATTATCAACAGCATAGCAATGCCCTGGAACCCTCAGGTGAGTTTCAATCACATTTGCCCAGAGAATGTAAAAATAAATATTAAGGTAAAAATGTCATACATATTAAAGGGGTCATGAACTGCTTTTTTAAATGATTATTTTGTACTGTTCTCTAAGGTCCACTTATAATGTTATCAAGATTTTTACATCAAAAAACATAATTTAGAAGTAAGGAACCGATCAGACAGAACACATTTTTTTGCAGTGAGAGGCGCCTTTTTGAATTGTTTTCTATCGGCAGTGAGCGCTTTGCGCCCCGGGCACCTCGCATTTTTGCAGGAGCGCTGTGAGCGCCTGAAGTTGAAAAAAAAAAGCAACTCTCAGCAGAAAAGCGCCCATGTCATTCGCGTTTTTTTCCATTGTCCAATCGAATGAATGGAGAGGCAGGCCTTCCGTTGTGGTGATGAAAGTTTAAATTCAAAAAACCTTTCATTTTCACCACATATTGGTGGGCGGAGCTAAACAGGTAGCGACATAGAATTGGTGAGCAGAGCTAAACAGGCAGTGACGTTGAATTGGTGGGCGGGGCTAAACAGGCTGTGATGTAGAATCGGTGGGCAGGGCTAAACAGGCAGTGATGTAGAAGCAGGCGTTGATCTTCGGTGGAGGCGGTGCTTATCCACACTATTACATCATAGAGTAGAACATTCCACAAGTCATTTTGGCAGATTGGCTTCAATATAAGCTGTTTTTAGACTAACAGCAAAGTTTTGAGTTCTGAAATCAAGGGATTTTGATTTCTCAGTTCATGACCCCTTTAAAGTTTACATTTAATCATTTAGCAGATGCTTTTATCCAAAGTGATGAGGACAATAGAAGCAATCAAAACAACAAAAGAGCAACAATATGTAAGTGCTGTGACAAGTCCCGGTTAGTCTAATGCAGTACATGTAGCAAGGCTTTTTTTTTTTTTTAATAATAAATAAACAATAAAAGATAGAAAAGAGATTGAATAGATATAGCTAGTGTTAGAGGGTTATTATTATTCTTTCATTATAATTAAAATATAATTTTAAAAGAATTTCACTTACTCATATTGGTGTTGTATACATTTAATTCAATTATTTTATTTATTGCTAGTATAACAGTGGAATGGAAGCAAACAGGATGAAATAGGATCATAAAGGATCTAGAACCAGGTTTTGTTTGAAGTCCAACTGTGCTGACTGTCAGAGTACTCTGACTTTTTTTTTTTTTTTTCTCATTTCAGAAATATGGTTAAAGTCTACATCAGAGTTCCTCAAATCTTTCCCTGGAGGGCCAATCTGCTGCAGAGTTTAGCTCCAACCCTGATCAAACTCACCTACCTGTGATTTTCTAATAATCTTGAAGACACTGATTAGCATGTTCAGGTGTGTTTGATTAGGGTTAGAGCTAAACTCTGCAGGAAAGTGGATCTCGTGGGCCAGATTTGAGGATCCCTGGTCTACATGATTCAAAGTAATTTCTCTATATGAAAAGCCTGAGATTTTCAGGCTAGCAACACAGGTCAATTTCCCATCCATTACTGGCATTAATAATCCTTTAAACAACAAGTATCAAAACATACTGGGGTGGTACAATGATCTATGTATAGCATAGTTATATAAGATACTAACGTGCTGTTTTTGTATGACCATGCAGAAAAACAAAAAAACAACAACAAAAAACATCTTTCTTACACATGTAAAATTAAGTCCATGAAGTTCATGCTTCAAGAAATGAGATGAGGAACTTCAGTAAGAAGAACAAATTACCAAACGATGCAGTACAATCAATAAGGAAAGACATGTTGTAGTATCCAAACCAAAGACTGCTGAATCGATCTATGTGTTAGACATATTCATAACAAACTGGTGAAGTAAAGTGTGACCCATTGATCAGTCATATACTGTATGACTCAAAGCTGTTTTTTTATTTTATGTTATTTTTTAACTAGAAGGACTAACAGTTTTGCGTCTGATTTGATGCTTTGGAATCTTTGTTCTCATTTGAATGGCTCCTCAATTCTGCACTCACCAGCATGTGTCTGTCAGCTCACTGTCCGCAGGGTGGATATATTCCCTTTATAGTCATCCTCTTATGCACCATACAATTTTTTTCATGTTTCTTTCTTTTGATGTCCTGGAAGTGGAAGCAAAATGGACCCCTGAGGGCCATGAGACCACACATTTTTATTGATCAGTATTTGTGTTCTGCTACCCTGAGATAGCATCTATCAAATAAATGGGTGTCTCATTTTATTAAAAAATTAAAATAGTAAAATATTAAAATAAAAATAACCTAAAATAGTAAATAAAATGTTGATTTTTAATATTTTGTTGAGAATCCTTTGTAGGCAATGGTTGCCTTCAGTCTGGAACTCATAGACATCACCAGAGACTGGGTTTCCTCCTTTGTGATGCTTTGCCAGGCCTTTACTGCAGCTGACTTCAGTCATGGTTTGTTTTGTCTTCAGCGAGTGAAATGCTGCTCAATCGGGTTGAGATCAGGAGATTGACTTGGCCGTTGTAGAATAATCCACTTCTTTGCCTTCAAAAACTCCTGGGTTGCTTTTGCTGTATGTTTTGGGTCATCATCTGTTTGTACTATGAAGCATCGCCCAATCAACTTTGCTGCATTTGTCTGAATCTGGGCAGAGAGTATATCTCTATACACTTCAGAATTCTTCCAGCTGCTTCTGTCTTCTGTCACGTCATCACTAAATAAACCAGTGCTACTGGAAGCCACGCAGCTCATGCATCACACTGCTCCATGTTTCACAGATGATGTTGTATGCTTTGGATCATTCCAAGTTCCAAGTCTTCTCCATACTTTTTTCTTCCTGTCATTCTGGTACAGGTTGATCTTAGTTTCAGCCGTCCAAAGAATGCTTTTCCAGAAGTGCTCTGGCTTTTTTAGATGTTTTTTATTTTTTATTTTTTGTGGCAAAGTCTAATCAGGCCTTCTTTGCACCTTGTGGTGAAGCCTCTGTATTTGCTCTGGTGAAGTCTTCTCTTGATTGTAGACTTTGACAGTGACACACACCTCCTGGAGAGTGTTCTTCTCTTGGCTGGATGTTGTAAAAGGGTTTTTCTTTACCATAAAGAGGATTCTCCGATCATCCACCACTGTTGTCCTCCGTGGACATCCAGGCCTTTTTATGTTGCTGAGCTCACCAGTGTTTTTTTTTTCTCAGAATGTACCAAACTGTTGATTTGGCCGCTCCTAATGTTCCTGCTATCTCTCTGATGGATTTGTTTTGTTTTTGAAGCCTTTCACTTGTATGGAGAGCTCATTTGACTGCATGATGTGGGTTCAAAGCAACAGCTTCCAAATGCAAATGTCACACTTAGAATCAATTAGAATCAACAGTTAGCCCATATTCTAACAGTAACTTGAATATGTTTGTCACATGTGTTCCTGTTTAGTTCTGTTTTGCCCTTATCTGGTTTTGTTCCTGTCCTCATTATCAGTTAGTCACCTGTTCCTTGTTAATTTAGTCGTTAGTCCCTCGTTTGGTTGAATATTTATAGCCCTGCCTCTCCACAGTTTCTTTGTCCTGTCTTACATTGTTTGAAGAGGTTGTGTTTGCTCGTACTGTTGATTCATTAAAAGACCCGTGACAGAAGACAAGACCATTAAATATGAACTGGGCTGAGGATTTTCTCCTGGACTTTCAGCAGGAGGGACGGCCGTTGGAGCAGTATGTGGAGGAATTTCTGAGCGTGATACATCTGGTGAGTTGGTGATTCCATGATTAATGCGTGCTTCCGGATGGGACTAAAAGATGAAAATTTCTTTAAATTCTTGACTCCTGACGATTGCCGCAGACCCCTAGCGGATTTGATTAATTATGTTCTAGATTTAAATTGTTCCAAGTTCCTTGTCGATGTGGAGGATCATCCTCCTCCCATCCGGAAAGACGTGGACACTCCACCTCACCACAAGCCAATTCCCTCCACATACGGTTCCAATGAGCCTGCTCCCTCCGTTCCTCCCATGCTTCACCCGAGTTCACCTAAGCCCCACCATTATCCTCAGCCCAGAAAGACCGTCTGCAGCTCACTCAAGCCCGCCGGTCATCTCCCTCTTCCAAGCCCCAGAGCTCGCTCCAGTGTCGGCTCCAGCCCCAGAGCTCATGGATATAGCGCTACCCCCGGAGTTCTTGGCTCCTGTCCTCTTCCCAGAGTCCGCTCCAGGATGCTCTCCTTCATCTCCTGTGGCCGTCAGCTCTGCTCCTCACGAGCGCCCTCTAGAATTCCTAATTCAGGGGGCATATATCCATGGGGGGGCATATATCCATGGCCATAGTGGCCAGGCCAAGGGCCATGGCCTCCTGTGTCTCCTGATCCGCCATGGCTCCCGGATCTGCCTGAGCCACCCCCACCCCCCCGGTGGTACTGTTACAGCACGGGACGCGCCGGTCCGGGAGGGGGCGATCTGTCACGTGTGTTCCTGTTTAGTTCCGTTTTGCCCTTATTTGGTTTTGTTCCTTCATTATCAGTTAGTCACCTGTTCCTTGTTAATTTACTCGTTAGTCCCTTGTTTGGTTGAATATTTATAGCCCTGCCTTTCCACAGTTTCTTTGTCCTGTCTTACATTGTTTGAAGAGGTTGTGTTTGCTCGTTCTGTTGATTTATTAAAAGACTCTGTTCATTTGAATACCTGACTCCTTTGTGCTCTATTGAGCTTCTAGCCCCAACAACCCATGACAATGTTTTGGTCAGCAGATAAAAGTATAAAAAATGTGCCTGTGTCCAAATATATATGAACCTATATATAGTTGTCTGCATTTATTTGATCAATAATAAAGTAAAAGGAGTAATATTGTGAAATATTACTACAAATTTCAGCATCATTACTCCAGTCTTCAGTGTCACATGATCCTTCAGAAATCATAGTAATATGCTGATTTGCTGCTCAATAAATATTATTGTCATTTTTGATCAAGAAAAAATTTTTGGTGAAGAAAAAAAAAATATAAATTTCCTAACCTCAAATGTTTAAACAATAGTGTAATTTAACAAACCAAAAATTAAAATTAGCTAAAAATCAAAGTCTGATTTGAGTCTGTAGGTGAAAAGCATGGAACAGCAGTTTGTAATTTCATATAAGTAAGTAATTGGACTGTGTACATTCTTGTGGTAACATCAGCCAATGAGTTTTGTTCAGCTTTTGTGTGTGATTAGTTACATGGCATTTATGACTCAGATGATTGCTTTAAAAACAAATGTGTGCAGAACTGAGCACCTATGAGCAAAAACAGAAGATATCAAATTATGTATTTCCAACAACTGCTATTGAGATACTCTCTAGTACTCTGAGCTTCTTTAACAAATTGTATTGAATCCATTCTAGAGAATTTCAAAAACGTTCCCCTCAAATCAGAGCAGAAAATGCATAAAGTTCTCAGTTTGTGTCTCCGCCTAATTGTTCTGTGCTCTCTAATTGTTCAGTTACTTTTGAAAGTAATGCATTACAATATTGTGTTACTCCCTGAAAAAGTAACTAATTACATTACTTAGTTCCTTTTTATGGAAAGTAATGTTATGTTACTTTTGTGTTACTTTTTCTCATATGGTCTGGGCTTGCTTGTTTGTTTTTAATAAAAAGTTATATTTTTGACAAATGCACAAGCCTTTTCACACCAGAAGTGACATGAATAAGCCTCAGGCTAAAGAAAATGTAAATTCACATCTGTACAGTAGAGAAAGCAGCTCAGACAAACCCTTCTGGGCTGCCATTCAGGATTACATGAGGAATAAGATGCAAGAGAAGAAAGTTCAACACTCTTCAGCAATTTTTTATTTTTGTTTTTTGCTTATTAGCATGGTTGAATTGAATCAGTGAAGGTCAGCAGCACACACATCGGTTAATAAAATAGGATTAAATACATAAAAGGATATTTGTATTATTTAACATTTAATTATTGCAGGTTTGCATCACATTCTGAGTTTGCATTTCACAGTTTGTAATTATTTTGAGGAATACTGAATCTGTTTTTGTGTAAGTGAGATGAGTAAATGCATGTTCAGCTACAGTGTCATCATGTTCACACAGCGCACACAACGCCTCTGCACTTACTGATTTCTCTCAACATGGCAACACAAGAGCTGTCAGTCAATACATATTAAAACAAAGTAACTGGTGTTACTTGAAAACATAAAATCATCCCTAGTGAACCAGTGTAACATGTATAAATGATTACCACCCTGTGGTGCAGCACAGGAAGACGCAGGTGGTTAAGATGGGAAATGTAACTTTGTCGACAAAACTAATCAACAGCGACGCTCCACAGGGCTGCTGGATCTACTCTAGATTATCCTCACTACCCTCCTACGCACAACAACAGCCATATATCATCAGTAATACTCATTCATGCACAAACATAAATGAGCTGACTGTCCTTAAAGGGATAGTTCACCCAAAAATGAAAATGTTATGTTTACCTGCTTAAAGGGCATCCAAGATGTAGGTGACTTTGTTTCTTCAGTAGTACACAAACAAAGATTTTTAACTCAAACCGTTGCAGTCTGTCAGTCAATGGGACTCACGGCTTTGAGAGAAAAAAAAAACATACACAGACAAAACCAAATTAAACCCTGCTGCTCGTGACGATACATTGAGGTCTAAAGACACTAAATGATTGGTCTGCGCAAGAAACTGAACAGTATTTATATAGTTTTTTTTACCTCTGATCCACTGCCATGTCTAACTGTCCTGAGCACATCCACAACAGGTAGCGCGTGACGCGTCTTCTTCTTCTTGCTTTACGGCGGATCGCAGATTTATAAGTGCATTACCGCCACCTATCTCTCAAATGAACCATTGACACTCCTAATTGAGATTGTAGATAGAATGTCAATGGTCCATTTGAGAGATAGGTGGCGGTAATGCAGATACATATCAAATTTTCATTTTTGGGTGAACTATCCCTTTAAGGTTCTAACTTAAAGTATTCAACTAAAATATCTGCTTTAATATAATGAAGTATTTGCAGTTTATATTTTGCTTGCAAAAATGTATTTTCTAAGAATACACAACTACTTTTGAATAGCTATCAACTGAGAAACATGCTTTTTGCTCCCTTCTGGCAAGTTCTCTCTATTATCTTCTTGATGTTCACAAAGTGTCGTGTGCTATATTAAGAACTGGTTTGCATTTACACTACATTAATGAGAGTTACAAATAAGGCCTGATAACTATATTTGGTGCACAGTTGCCTTACTTGCAGGGTGTTGAAGTGAGGCAAACTAACGATGGCTGAGATAATTTAGTAATAGTACCTTGAGTGACAATTATAGAAGAGATACACATATATGTGCATCTAGCAAGCCTGCCCGAGGGGACAGAATAATAAATAAATGTTGATTACAGAGCGCCAGACTGGTTGAGAGCAGTGGAGGTTGAGGGAACATCCTGACAGCACTTAATTCAACAGGTTTATAATTGCAGGGACACATTTTACAAGCGTAATGAAGGCTTGTAAAAATGTTTCCAAATTCTGGACTGGATGATTTGGTTTATTGCTGCCTTCAAGTCATGTGCAATGATCGTGTTTACAAGATGAGCGCACATGAACGCCGCCACAAAGTCGTAATTACCAGAAACTCTGGATTTCAAGTGGAATCTGAAATACTGTGATATCCAGTTTCTTGCATGAATGAAGCAAAGTTGTGTTTACCCGTGGGAAAAGCATGTTGTGATGTTGTGACATTGGTATCTACTTTTCCCTGTCTGTCACTGGAATCATCACAACCAATATTTAGTTTGTTCTGATAAACTGTTTGCACAGGATTTTTTTCCCTCGTTTTTTCATATAATTCAACTCCCCCTTTGCTTTTGGGCATCTAACAAGTGCGTTTTGTCCATTCAACATATTCTTAATGTTAAAGTCACAATGCAATGAAAGTAGCAACATATATTTTCTTCCTTATTGTGATGTATTAGGAAAAAAAGAAAAGAAAAAAAATGAAATATGCATAGATGAATTGCTCACAATAAGAACTAACATGTATTTAGAAAATAGATGTTCATTGCTGACTTTATCATCAAGCTTGCTGTATTTTGAGGTGATGGGAGAGCGAGTTCACGCTCACTGCTTTCTATAATTTACAGATTTTAATTTTATTTTGCTACAGTCTTAATGGTTAAAGTGTGTTTGTGTATTTAAGTTTTAAAATATAATATACAATTAGCAAATTGTATTATATTATTTAAATATAATACAATTAACAAATGAAATGTCTGTTCAGAAAGAGACATGATGGCCAACACTTTGTTTTCTTTGGAACTGTTGCTAAGAAAAGTTGATTTAGAAAAGTTTATGAAACAAAATGGCTGTGCGTTGATATTTGTTATTTATTATAAGTTGATTGTTATTTATTACATGTTCAGTTTTGCTTATTGCTTTAGCTTAGTCCCAGTGGGCCCATATGCCTGGCATATTTTACACCCCGTTGAACAATGGAACGATTTATGCAAATTAATTTGTCAATAACATTTATAATTAATCATATATCTTGTATTGCAGATGTATTCAGTTATTCTCACAAAGATACAGCCATATAAAGAGTATATGTCAGGTTGTCCTTAATTTGTTTTGTTTTAGATGCTTCAATCCGTGATATTTTAGAGTCATTATACAGATAGTCAAACTCAAAACAGACACTTGCTGGTGCAACATCTTGAAGGCAGCATCTCTTTGAGCTCTGACTTTCTGAGTTAAGGGAATGTCAGTAAATAATAATGGTGAAGCTGACTGCTTTTGGTCATAATCAAGGTTTAATTCATTCGTTCTTATCCTCATACTGGAATACTGCAACAGAGATGAGAGAAGCTGCTTGGGGCAAACACAGACAGCCAAGAAATGCTTGGGAAGTTTGTTTAAACAGAGAGGAGCTGCAGCAGAGAGCGGTTCCTCTTGACTTAGACCCTTAAGGATGCTGTGGAAGAAGAATTAAAACAACTAACTTCCAGAGACAAACAGCAAGATCCACTTGCATGGTAGAAAACAGTGAAAGTCTTGCCAAGCTTGCCCGCAAGTATCTGTCCATTCCTGCTAGTTCCCCCACAGAGAGGCTTTTCAGTGAAAGTGTCAACATCGTCACTAGCCAACTTTCTTGTCTCAAACCTTTGGTGGATAGACTAGTATTCCTGACCAAAACCTTGAAGCTTGAGTGAGAAATGCTTACAGATGCATAAAAAAATAGAATTTTTAGAAGATTATGCAACAGTTTTAAGAGATACACTGATTAAGCACTGTTTAGGCAGGACCCAGATTTGATTAAAAAAAAAAATTAAATAAAAAAAAAGTTTCATCTTAGTTTCATCTTGATTTGTAGTCATGATGATCAACACTTTGTTTTACTTTGACGATGTTGCTAAGGAAAGTTGATTTTTAACTTGCAGTTAAAATTATTCATTATTCGAATGATTCATAATTACAAACTAACCCTAAACCAAACTATAATCATAACCCTATTGTCACACCCCTGGACTTTTTGTTGTGTTTTCTTCCCTCATTGCTCCGTGACCTAGTTTCCCCCCCGTGTTTGATTGTCATTATGTTCAGGTGTGTCTTGTTTAGTATCTTCATTTGCCAGTGTACTTAAGTCCTAGTCTGTTCAGTTAGTCTTTGTCCAGTGTTAACGTTGTTTTGTGTGTGTGTATCCTGCCTGCCTTCTGTGGATTACCTCTGTGTGGATTAATCAAAGACTGTTTACCATCATTCATCTTCTTTGTGCGTTTATTCACTGCACCATGACAGAACACTGGACCAAAAATGTGAAAGTACGTGGCGTGTTTTCTCCGTGTTTTGTTTTTGTTTTGAGAGTTTTTCTTTTGGTTTGTCGTTATGTTCGACCCAGAGCCCAGCCTAACACCATCCTACTACACGAGTTATGATGCTTTTCACTTTAGAATACTGATCCAAGTAATTAGTAGTTCCTTTAGAAGAATTTGGTCATTCTTGAGTCATTACTAGTGGGTTACCATGATCTTCATTTTAGAATGAATTATGAATTATGAACCTGTATACAGTAGTTCTCCAGGATATTTATGAAAAATAGTAGTTATTAATTAGCTAATAGTGAACTACCAGTTTCAACTGAGCGCTATTACTTACTAAATCATTAATCAGAGTTTCTTGTTATGTAATGGTAGTTACTACAATGTTAATAGTCCATTAATCACTTATTCCTGTGTAGTTATTCATTAACGAAGGAACAGTATTCTAAAGTGTTACCGTATTTTTATTCAGATTGTGTTTAAAAGATGTTTACTTCTATGCTATTTCCCAAAAACACAATTTGTTGTATTTTGTTGTAATGTTGAATACAATTTTAAAATACCTATTTTGTCACTGATGTTAATTTCAGGCCTCACTTTACTTTGGGAATCAATTCTCACCATTTTGACTCAATAAACTCCTAATTTGCTGCTTATTAATAGTTAGTAGGGTAAATGTTAAGTTTAGGTACGGGGTGGATTAAGGGATCTAAAATATAGTCATGCAGAATAAAACAAACAGCCAATATGCTAGTAATATGCATGATAATAAGCATCTAGTTAAAAGTAAGAACTGGTCCTTAAAATAAAGTGTTACCTAATTTCCTAATAAAGCCTCCTTCTTAGTGTAGAGCTCTGTTTTAACCTGGCATATGTAGATACAGCCTCCTGTAATCTCCTGAATCCCTATTTTAGGTTACGTGACATGCATTATTAATACCATGTTAGATAATTGATTCTAGCCTGGATTGATAGAAGAGTATAGAATGACTAATTCTTTTCTAATAGAGCCATTCAAGCCATCTGGTGAAAATATCGCAAAAACAGTTGCCAGGTGCTGTCCCTGATTCTCACATGATGTTGAACAGGTATGTCAGTCAAGACAATCCGACTGCATGCAGGGCCTTCAGTGTGTCAGAGTGAAGCTCGTCTGCCCCTGACTACCTGACTACTAATGGACAATGACTCCCTTAATGTGCTGTGTGGGTCTTGTTTATTTTATTTTATTTATTTATTTTTCACGTACTGTCACAGTTCTAGTTCTTTGTCATACTGTTTGCCTGAGTTCTCGTTTGCTGTCATGGTTTCTGATTAATGCACACCTGTTTTCTGTTTCATTAATGGTCCTTCTCTGTGTATTTAAGCCCTTTGTTTCCTCAGTTCATGGTTCAAAAAGATAGAAAATCTGTCACTGGGGTGGTATCCTTTCAAAAGTTACAAGTATGTACCATTTAGCCACTGATGTGTATTTTTTAGGCTTTTATATCTATCTATCTAGGTACTAATATGCATCTTTTAGGGATTAATACAGTACAAAAGTGTTCTCATTGAAAAGATATCACCCCAGTGACAGGTTTGGTCTGAGTGTGTTCTATGTCATTAATGTGTAGTGTATTTTTGTAATTCTTGGTGTTTATTAAAAGTATAATTCATGCTGCATCACACACAGTGCTTGGTAGTAACTGATTACATGTAATCAGGATTACGTAATCAGATTCCAAAACCCGTAATATGAGTATATTACATTTTATTATGCTAATAATCAGATTAGGTTTCTCCTGATTACACTATTCACACAATGGCAGTGAAATTATTCATAATTTATTGTTTCTCTCTAATTCTTTTTTCTCTTTAAAATTTTCCTTTCTAAAAAATCCTACTGTGTGCGATGCCATTTAGCTTGGACTATATTCTCAATATAGAATGGTTGTGTAAATTCTGAATTTGGGTGATAAAAGCACGTCTCAAGCAATTAGATCATGTCTGAAGCAAATAATTATGCAAGTTGTAATGTTTAATGCATTTTAGCATGTTGATATAAAAAAAAAAGGAATTTATTTTCATTCTTTTTATATCAGTTTGTTTAATGGTAAATTTAAAACATGTTACATAAAAAGTAATTTAAAAGTAATCTAAAAAGTAGTCAGAATACATTACCTAAAATGAGTAACCTAGATTATGTTCCTAAGCAGTCTACCCATCTGGTCACACACCTTTCTTTGGATAAGTCCTTCAACCTTGCTTCATCCTGCACTCTTTGAAAAGAAGGTATAAAAGCTGTCACTGGGGTGGGTAAATAAAGTACAAAGTTGTAACTTTTGAAAAACTCCATTGGCTTGCCTACTCGGGATTTGTGAGATACTATTCTATTTGTAATCTTTTTTTTTTTAATAGTATTTCATAATAAGCAGATATTAGCAGTCTTAGCAGATATTAAGCAAACAGCATTAGTAGACTGTCTGCTTAAATTTGTATCTTATAGCATTTATATTTATTAGTTGTGCTTTCAAGCAAAGGATCACTATTGCTATTCATCAAACTTATTCTTAGTGGTGCTTGCAAAGCAACCCACGTGAAAAAATACTATAGTAATTTATAGTAAACACTATAGTGTTTTTGAACCATACTATAGTAAAGTACTTGAATTAATTTGTTGTGGTAATTCTATAGTTGCTGTGATAATAAAACAATTATTGTAATGTAAACAAATTACTTTACCCAATACTGTACTAAGTTTTCTACAATTATAGGGTATATTATACTACAGTACACTACACTACAGTTTGCTGTAGTAAAAACTACAGTACGCAGTACCATTCATTAACAAAGTGTTGTAAATACTATAATATATACAGTAATACACTTTCTTATAGTGGTTCAAATACACTATAGTATTTACTATAAATTACTATAGTATTTTATCACCATTACTATCTCACATGCTTATGATTTTTTTATACTTCCATACAAATTTTGCCACATAACTCGTTCCACAATGTTTGTCATAGACCCACGAATGAGGTGTCAAATGGTTAAATGAGGCGTTCGTGCAATGGGTCGTGCCTTGTGCTAATCATGTTAATATCTTGTTAAAAACATGGTAGCATCATAACCGTGCCAGCCTCATGCTAATCGTTAATATATTGCCAAAATCTTCCTGGCGTTATGTTAGCCACATGCTAAAAATGTTAAAGGTCCCATGACATGCTGCTTTTTGGATGCTTTTACATAGGCCTAAGTGGTACCTAGTACTGTATCTGAAGTCTCTTTCCCGAAATTCAGCCTAAACTATTTATTCTCAATGATCCCAACACAACCCACCCTCGCCTGGTTTAAATCTTTAGACTCAATTATTATCAAATTTTACTGGAAAAATAAGACCCCAAGAATTAAACTATCTACTCTACAGAAACCAAAAGCACAAGGAGGATTGGAAGCACCACATTTCTACCACTACTCTCTGGCTAATCAGCTTCAACAGATATACAAATGGATTCACCCAAACTCATCAGAAAACATATGGCTAGATATTGAGCAAACAATTTGTAAGGATATTCTAATTTCAGATTTACCATTCTACAGTCAGATAATAATAAAACACTCCTGTTTTAAAGCACCAACTATAGCAGCAGCTCTGACAGCCTGGTGGAAATTTCACCAAATAACAAACACTCCTCTTGCTCCATCTAAATACACCTCCATTTGGAATAATCCAGATTATACAGTTAATAAAAAAACACTTAATTTACACACATGGGCAGAAAAGGGCATCACACAACTCCAACATTTCTTTCATAGAAATAATCTGGCCTCATTTTCATACTTGGTCCAGAAATATGGCATCGGGAGTAATCGTTTTTTGGAATATCTACAAATCAAATCATCTATCCAATCAAAAATTAACATTCGAACCGTTAATCTAGAACTCTCACCTTTAATCTCAGAGTTAATTAATATATCGTCCTCAAAAAAACTACTCTCCAAAATATATAGAATAATATTAAAATCAGACAACACATTAAGTTTACCACATGCTAAGTGGGAATCAGACCTGTCTATTGCTCCTGATGCTGATTTCTGGACACAAATCTGCAAACATATCTACTTCATGACAAAAAATGCCAACTTGCAACTTGTACAATATAAAGTACTTCACAGATTTCACTTAACCGGACAGAAATTGTTTAAAATGGGATTCACTTCAGAAACATGTTCACATTGCACCCAAAATGAAACAGATACATATGTTCACGCCCTTTGGTATTGCACCCCAATTAAAAAATTTTGGGAAAAGGTCATTGAATCACTATTGGTCACTATGGGATGTCACATCCCAAATTCGCCATCAGTTTGTTTACTAGGCGATATATCCATAATCAGTTTAGACAATATAAACAGTCAGTTACTCCTGGTGGCGCTAGCTATCGCCAAGAAAACTATCCTCATGAATTGGAAATCAAGAAATTCCATACATATTGCATCCTGGAAAAATCTACTAATTGATTATATCTCAATGGAAAATCTATCCTGTTCATCTCATAATACAGTAGAATTACACCCCTTCTGGTCATCTCTCATTACCCTCCAGCAGTCATAAATCTGCTGACCTTCTTTGTCTGAGACCAATCACAACAACACATCTTCACCTACACTACTATTTGAACTTAATTTGAATATTATCCTTTGAGTTTTGGGAAGGGGTGGAGGACAACATCAATGAGGAAACACTGTGGGGTGGGGGGGGCTAGTGACTCCCCGCCGTCTCCCTGAGCTATCGCTTCCACTGCCACTTGCCCTGGCTGGTTCTGACTTGCATACCACACTTTTTTTAATGCACGACATATCAGCTGAAACACACACACACACACACACACACACACACACACACACAAATAAATAAATAAACATAAACATATACAGGGTAAGTGTGCCGTATGGGTAGGCTGGGTCTCTGGCCTAGGCTGCACCATACGTCTCACTGTTTTAATGCATTACAAAATAGCTGAGACATATACATGATTAAAAAAAGGAAAAGGAAAGGAAGATTAAGAAAAAAAAAAAACATACAGGGCAAGTGGGCTGTGTGGGTGGGCCGGGTCCCTGACCTGGGCTGCACTACACATCTCACTTTTTTAATGCATCTCAAACTAGCTGAGACATATACACATCCACACATTTAAACCATAATTAATTAGAAAATAAATAAATAGACGGCTAATGGCTGATGTTTGGGGAGATGGGGGCGGGGCGGGGGGAATTAAGTTCTGATATGTCGTAGCCACGGTGAGATCGGAGGCACCCCCCAATTATTAAACATTTATTAATTTATAATCCAATATTAATATTATTATTTATACCTGCCCTCTTCGTTGTACTCCACCCCTCCCCAATTTTGATGAAATCATTATTTTTATTATTATTATTATCATTATGATTAACATTATTATAGTTATCATTGTTGCTAATAACATTTGTTGTCTCTATTATTATTAGTCTTTATTTATATATTCATTTGTTTTGGTTATTTTTGTTTTTTATTACTCTACTCATACCTGTTATCAATCAATTATGATGCAATCTCAGTTGTATGCTTCCATCCCCAACCCTAGATACAATGACACACACGCAGGCACGGGCGCACGCACTCACACATACATGCTCACAGACATATGAATGCAAATACAGGAGTTAATCAGAACGGACTCGTAATGTTGGCCATCAGTATGTTTGTTTGTCCAATTGGTTCTACATTTTGGCACATGCAAATATTGTCACCTTATAAACTCTGTGTTTTTTTTTTTTCCTCAGTTTTGTTTTGTTTATTTTTTCTTCTCTTTGTCTTATATGTTATATGTTTGGTATATTATGTATTTGGTACATGTAAACATTGTCACATTCTTTACTTGCATAATAAAAAAAAAAAAAAAAGAAATTCAGCCTTGGTGCAGAATTTCAGCCACTACGAGCCAGTCCCACATTGAGCTTTCCTTAGGACGTGCCATTTCTGTGTCTGTAGCTTTAAATGCTAATGAGGAGGAGAGAGGCAGGGCAAGGTGGAGGGTGGGTGTGTGGCCTTAACCAGCTTGCGCTACCATGCGCTAATGTTGACAGTGGATGTATCGCAATGGCTCGTAGACACGCAGTCGTTCAAGCTTTTCAGTTTGACCCAGAATCTGGCACCAGATGAAGAAGCTGCAACTCAGCGGCTACAGCAGGACGTCTCCGAATGGTTAGTTTAAAATATTGTGTCTGGATACGGTACTTTAGTTGGTTACATTTACATTTACATTTATGCATTTAGCAGACGCTTTTATCCAAAGCGACTTACATTGCATTCAAGTTACAGTTTTTACATTTTATCAGCTCTTGCTTTCCCTGGGAATCAAACCCATGATCTTGGCGTTGCTAGCGCCATGCTCTACTATTTGAGCTACAGGAAAGCTGTTTGTTTATGTATGCTGTTACAGTTATTATCATGTAGCTTCAGTGTTCATTTGTACATCCAAACACTGAGCAACTGCCATGCTTCGCTCGTTCGCAAGCCATGATGTCTCTCGAGGAAAAAATAAATATTGCTCTCGCCTCGCACGGTAGTCACTCATTTTCTCATGGGCGGGCAAAGCAGAGAAAGGGGAGGTAACCTTTCCCCGTATGACGACATAAAGGGAAGATTCCAGATTGGTCCTTCTGAGCTTTCATTTTCTCAAAGGCGAAGCAGGATACCCAGGGCTCGGTTTACACCTATCGCCATTTCTAGCCACTGGGGGACCATAGGCAGGCTAGGGGAACTCATATTAATGTTAAAAAACCTCATAAAGTGAAATTTTCATGCCATGGGACCTTTAACATCAAGCTAGTCCTTGCATGCTAACATCATGGCCGTTTCTCAAAGTTCGGACTTGCGTCCTCGGTAGTTCGGACTTCGCAAGTTCGACTCGGGAGTGCGGACTCCCGAGGACGAGAGAACACAAGTCCAGTAATTCTGCAAATGGAACAGCAGCGTACCTACTTGATGACATCAGTTAGCTCGCCTAAGTTATCTACACTGTTTTACAATACGACGAAACACGATATTAAACACCATTGCCTCTTTTTGTTTTCATGTAATCATGTTAATAGCCGCAAAAATGTAGTTCAGGGAACGCACATATTACAGTGAAACGAAATATTATATCAAACAGTGTTGCCTCTTTTCTGTTTCATTTAAAATATTAATAGCCACAAAGATGTGCTTCATGCAACGCATACACGCATTATAATAAAACAAAATGATATCAGACACTGCCTTTTTGTTTTCTTCAAAATATAAAACACAACCCTCATTTCGTTTTCATTTGAAAATATAAAACATATATATTTGGTTTAGGTAATATGTGCACATATACTCTGATTCACTATGTATAATAAAATGAAATATAACAAGCACAAATCTGCCTTTTTTGTTAAATGTCAGTTTTAATGAACAATAATAGCCATAATAAAAGTGTGAAGTATAAGAGACTTATGTAATAGGAAATAAAGACAAAAGCAAACAATTCAGTCACGTTAACAAAGTAAGCGCTGTATTACGATTAATAAATACATTATGAAACATAACTTTGTGCTCAGCCAAAACTATATGACCTGGAAGAAATAATAGATTCATGAGACCAAAGATTGTCTGTTAGATATACCCAAAACCAATTTTACCTCATGTTTTACCACTACAGAGACATCAGAGCCAGCGGGAAATGTTAGAAGGACTAGCTCTCGGCGGATACATGAGCACTGAGCGCCCGGTGATTGAATGGAGCTCACATCTCTGAAATCGGCAAAACAAATTTTCAAATAGGCTCTGTCTTTATAAATAAACTGCAGATTTGAGTTTTAAACAACTACATTCTCGCCTGAAATACTCTTAGAACGGCATTTCATGACACAAAAACAGTAATATTTTGAAAATGTTGCAGTTTTACCCTCCGCCATTAACGCTGATTGGTGCGAAATGCATTCTGGGATACCTGGCTGCCTCAAGTTCGCACAAGTCACCTCTGGATGCATCTTTGATAAAGGGGGCAGAGCAAGAACACATCTGGGGATTTGAACTGTACTTGGCTAGATGTGAACTTTGAATTAGAACAGTACTTGGACACAAGAACACAAGTACAGACAAGAACGCATACTGAGAAACGTTTCATGACAACAACAAGCTAATTGTTAGCAAAACTTGATGAAGTCAAAATAAAGTATTACCCTGGTAATATCTCTGACCTAGAAAGAAAGGATGGCAAGGACATAAATACATTTAGTGTAAAGTGTGTGAGTTAAATGTGTTAGAAAGGTGGGATCTTGTTAACATACCTCAAACAGTTCACTACACTTCCATGGAGGTGATGTGCACATTTTTAGAAAGGTTTGACTGAAAGAGAAGGACATTTATGTGTGGGAGAAAATGGATAATGATGCCTGGCATTTGTGAATGTTTAATATATTCTAATTTCATAGCACACTTAGTCATTTTCCTTATTAGTGCTGCAAAAGAAATGAAAATATGTATTCATGGGCAGAAAACCACAATTATACATTGCACAGTAATAATTACAGTTTGGTTCTCACCTAATTATTAATACATATTCAGCTTGAAATCATATAATTACATACAGATGACTTTTAAGCGAGGGAACCCAGCCATGTGTGAACATTAATAAAGTTCGATCAGATCTTTCTGGCTGTGACGACCTGTTCTTTGAGGAAATCTTTCTCACACTGGTTGTCAAATTTAGATTATGACCCTTTTGAAACTTAATCAGCTCCAAAGACTCACCAGGTTATTGAGTAAGTAGCTGTCATCTCTTGCTCTGAAAGTTGTTTAGTTACACTTTTATCCCAGTCCCAGTGGTCATTGCCATGACAACCCAGCTCGCTAGCATTCTTGTTACTATTAGGTTGATGTAGGAGGAACCGAGCAGAATGTGAAAAAGTAGAGAAAACAATCTGTACGCTGTGTGCTGAAATCTTTGCTTAAGAAATGTTTGTCAGTCCCTACCACCTCCTTAGCATGAAATTAGCAAGTTTTTTTAATATCTGGACCCCTGAGAGCAGGTTTAATTGTGGCGTGCTGATGTGAATGCAATAGCTTAAAATACAATCTCCACAGCAATTACTATGATGTGACAGAAAGAGAGAGAGCGATTTCTGTTGCGGAACAAGGGCTTGCCAAGTCTCTGCTTGTTGTGCATCTAACAAGTGACTAAAGTTGTGGGAGCTATTTTAGTAGTTTATTAAAAACAGAGGGAGGTTAAACATCCTTTAATTTTTTTTGTAAAATTCATAAGCTCTGTTCTAAATCCTAGCGAGTGAGTCCAAAACCAACCTTGACAGGATTCAAAACATTTTAAATGTGTCCTCAATTCAAAGTCTGTTCTAAACAGTATAGGTTGCAAAATTATGCTAAGATACCTCGGCCAAAAAACAACATCACATTAATCATTCAGTGCATAACATAATCCCAGTAATATGGAAACCTGTTTCCGCCACTGAATGCAAAATAAAAAGGTTGCAAATTTACATTTTGCAATTCTGACTTTTTCTCAGAATTGCATGATGTAAACCTGCAACTGCAAGTTATAAAGTCAGAATTGTGGGATATAAACTTGCAACTGTGAGAAATGAAGTCAGAAGTAGTCAGAATTGTGAGTTTATATCTCGTAATTCTGACTTCATAACACACAACTGCAACTTTATATCATGCAATTCTGACTTTATAACTAGCAAATTTATACTTTTTTTTTTCTCTCAGAACTGTGAGATGTAAACTTGCAATTGCAAAAAAGTCTGAATTGTGAAATAAAAAGTTGCAATTACATTTTGTTTTTTTTATCTAGTGGCAGAAATGGGTTTCCATACAGTAACACAATCCCAGAATGCTTTGCAAATAGCTCCTTACCAGTGGGAGCCTATAACCTGTGGGGATGTGGAGGTTGATATACCCACCTCAGAAAATCTCTGGATGAAAACAAAGGGTGAAAACTATGACAATATTACATTTAATATGAAAAATGCCTCTAGCTTAATTTTTTTCTGGTCTTAAGAAATACTTAAAATACTAAAATGCAATTCACAGCAGTTTCCAGCTGAAATGAGCACTGCTGAAAATAAGACACTAACAACTTTCCATACAAATTATGATTACAGAGGCAGATTGTTGAGTAATAAAGTCTAATTTACAAGCTTATTTTTAATGACATTTGCATTACATAACCATCTCATATGTAGAGCTTTTCTGATGTAGTAAACTTTCTCAGTAGCACACCCTGATGCTGAGTGCTCTGGTATGAGTCCTGTAAAACCCCAGTCAAACACAAAAATCTTGTAGAAGAAAGCTAAAATGACATCGTTGTTTCAGCAAAGGAGTTTTAATTTTACTTTTGCTTTTGTTAACACTATCGCTTAAGTTTAGGTTCAGGTTTAGTGTGCTGTATAGGTGGTATGTTTCTTTTCCAGAATGATAACGGCATTCACTGGACAATTCAACTTAGTGCAATATGTACAACAACCAGTTAGAAAAAATTATTCTACATTCAAGTGTCTGCTTTAGAGAAAATTGAATGCACATTTAGCACAAAATCTAAGAAGTCACATAATAATCTTTTACAGAAATGTTGCCACAGGCACTTTTTCCAATAAGCCTGGCTTAAATAAAATTAAAAATATTGATTAAAAGCATTATTTAACACAACATTTGTGTGTGTGGTGTAGGGAAGTGCAGGGCACAACCTAACAGTTTTTGACTTTCTCAGTTTATGTAAATCCACATGGGGTTCATAGTATAATTTTTTTTTATCCACATTCATTTCACACTTGTCTAGCACAAATATGTCACTTTGTTTAATAATTGTCACACTTCTAAGGAGAGGAGCGAGGAGACGAGGAGACGCAGGGAGAAATTAGGTCATGGGGAGCACATGGGGAGCAAAACAACAACAAAACAGGTCCATAACCCTGACATTACACCCCCCTCCCGGAAGGCACGTCTCGCGCCGTAACAGTTCCACCGGGCAGGGGGGGCAGGCGCCCTGGAGGCTGGTGCAAGACGGACACAAGGAAGGCCTCAAGGGTGGAGCAGGCAGCCCAGAGAGCCATGGCGGAGCAGGGAACTCAGGGGGCCATGGCGGAACAGGGTGCTCAGGGGCTCATGGTGGGATATCCTCCGTGGCCTTGGCCTCGGCACTCGACCCAGCTCCTACGGCCGGAGTCATATAGTCCCCCCCCAAAAAAAATTCCTTGGGGAAAATCTCGGGTTCCCTGGCTGGAACCGGCTCTGGGCTTGACTCGGGATCTGAGGCCTTCTGTGGGCCAGACTTGGAAACAACAGCCCTCCCTGGGTTTGACTCGGGATCTGAGGCTCTCTGTAGGCCTGACGTAGGAGCAGTGGCCCTCTTGGTAACTGGAGCCCTCTCTGGGCTGGACCTGGGAACTGGAGCCTTCTCTGGGCTGGACGTAGGAGCAGGAACCCTCTCTGGGCTGGACCTGGGAACAGGAGCCCTCTCTGGGCTGGACGTAGGAGCAGGAGCCCTCTCTGGGCTGAACTGGGGAACAGGAGCCCTCTCTGGGCTGGACATAGGAACAGAGTCTCTCTCCGAGCTGGACGCTGGACTTGGGAACAGGAACCCTCTCTGTAGGCTGGACGTGGGAACAGTAGCTCTCTCTCGACTCTGGTCAGGGGCTAGAGCCATTTCTCGACTCTGGTTGGCTGGCGGGCCAATGGAATGGCTGGCAGGCTTGAATTCAGAGTGGCTGGTGGGCTTGACAATGGAGCGGCCAGCGATCCTGGGCTGAGGACTACGGAGGAGCTTCGGAGAACTCGGGGAAGTGCGGGTGGCACTGAGGGAGCGGGCTCATTGGAACCGTATGTGGAGGGTGCTGGCTTGTGGTGAGCTGGAGTGTCCACTACGGGTCTGCGGAAATCGTAAAGGAGTCAGGAATTTAAACAAATGATCAACTTTTAGTCCCATCCGGAAGCACGCATTAATCATAGAATCGCTCTATGTCACCAGGTGTATCACGCTCAGGAACCCCTCCACATACTGTTCCAAAGGCCGTCCCTCCTGCTGGAAATCGAGGAGAAAGTCATCAGCCCAGTTCATCTTGTTAGCAGGTGCGGTGTACTGTCACAATTCTAAGGAGAGGAGTGAGGAGACGCAGGAGTAAACTCAAAGTAAACTGTCTTTGGGAATACAAACTGAAACAGGGAATGACGTAAGACACCGCACGAGGAAACCAGGAACAGAACACTCTTTAAATACACAACTAAAAGAGGGGATAACAAGACATACCTGAGACAAATGAAACACACTAGGAGCAGGAACAGGAAGAACCAAATATGGATGCAATGAAACACGAGGGAGAAACTAGGACATGGGGAGCACATGGGGAGCAAAACAACAACAAAACAGGTCCATAACCATGACAATAATTACAGTGTATAAGTTTTTCTTTATTTACCCCCAAAAAATGGTAGTGAAATGTGACAACATGCCCCGTAGGTGGGGTACACTGTAACATCTGAGGGGCACATTACATGACCATATGACAGCTTAAAATGTTATCTGATCTCTAATGAAAAAAAATATATATACATACAAGGCAAAAAAATAAAAATAAATAAATGAATTGCTAATACATTTCTTGAAATAATAATTTCTGAATATTAAACATTGACTATGAGTCTTTATTCACCAGTTTATCGCGGTTTCTCATTAAAAAATAATAAAAGTAAATAGTGTAAATTACATTGCTAATGTCTTAGAATAGCATAGTTTAATAATAGCGGAGCATTACTTAAGCTATTTGTGTAGTGCATATGAGTCAAGTCAAGTCACCTTTATTTATATAGCGCTTTTAACAATACAGATTGTGTCAAAGCACTTAACAGTATCAAATTGGAGGATAGAGTGTCAGTAATGTACAAGATTAAACACTCAAATTTCAGTTAAAGGCATTTCATTATTGAATTCAGAGATGTCATTGTCTAGCTCAGTTTAGTTTAAATAGTATCTGAGCAATCAAATCGGCGATAATCGCTAGAAATTAAGTGTCCCCAACTGAGCAAGCCAGAGGTGACAGTGGCAAGGAACCAAAACTCCCTCTGTGACAGAATGGAGAAACAAAAACCTTGGGAGAAACCAGGCTCAGTCGGGGGGCCAGTTCTCCTCTGGCCAGACGAAACCCGCAGTTCAAAAGTTTATATTTCTATTTTAATTTTGTTGCAATTTCTAACAATAGTAGTATTATGTAGTTAGGTATTTTATTATATTTTTAGTTTTATTGTATTTTAATCGAGGTCTTCACTGGGGATATGTCTCTGGGTCTCATCTGGGTGTCCTGGTCTCTGCTGACGATCAGGGCTGTAGACATCGTCTCTTGGTGCTGATCACCATCTGATCGGATACGGACTGAGAAACAGAATATTAGGAAAGAAACAGACAAATATTAGCGTAGATGCCATTCTACTTACGATGTAACGAGTACATCGTGTGTTATGGGGAGTGTTCCTGGTTCCGGTTGATCTAATTAATGCAGCCTAACAATCCTTTAACGGATTTGAATATTAGAAGCATATTAGTGTGTTATGTGTAAGCCAGGCTAAAGAGATGGGTCTTTAATCTAGATTTAAACTGACAGAGTGTGTCTGCCTCCCGAACAGTGTTAGGTAGATTGTTCCAGAGTTTGGGTGCTAAATAGGAATAGGATCTGCCGCCCGCAGTCGATTTAGATATTCTAGGTATTATCAAACGGCCGGAGTTCTGAGAACGCAGCGGACGTGGAGGACTATAATGTGATAAGAGCTGGCTCAAGTACTGAGGAGCTAAACCATTCAGGGCTTTATAAGTAATTAACAAGATTTTAAAATCTATCCGATGTTTGATAGGGAGTCAGAATGTTGACAGCAGTGTTGACAGAACCGAGCTAATATGGTCATATTTCCTGGTTCTAGTAAGGACTCTAGCTGCTGCATTTTGGACCAACTGTAGTTTGTTGATCCAGCGCGCAGAACAACCACCCAATAAAGCATTACAATAGTCTAACCTTGAGGTCATAAACGCATGAATTAACATTTCTGCATTTGACGTTGAGAGCATAGGTCGCAATTTAGATATGCTTTTGAGATGAAAAAACGCAGTTTTACAGATGCTAGAAACATGGCTTTCAAATGAAATATTGCTATCACACAGCACACCTAGGTTCCTGACTGATGAAGAAGAATTGACAGAGCAGCCATCAAGTGTTAGATAATGTTCTAGGTTATTACATGTGGGGTTTTTAGGTCCGATAATTAACACCTCTGTTTTTTCAGAATTTAGCAGTAAAAAATTACTCGTCATCCAGTTTTTTATATCGACTATGCATTCCGTTAGTTTCTCAATTTGGTGTGTTTCACCGGGCCGCGAAGAAATATAGAGCTGAGTATCATCAGCATAACAGTGAAAGCTAACACCATGTCTCCTGATAATATCTCCCAAGGGTAACATGTAAAGCGTGAAAAGTAACGGCCCTAGTACTGAGCCTTGCGGTACTCCATACTGCACTTGTGATCGATATGATACCTCTTCATTCATATGAGTGACTAAAGTAAGTTTCTGCCTATAGTGCATTTTAAATCAGTGAAATCAGCTTCTGTTTTTGTTAGTTTGGTCTGTTTTCTTCTGTTTGCCTTTAAATGCACATGCTTGTGAAGACAGCAGATAGCAGGAGCTTGCTTTAGGGTTTGAGTATATATGTGTGCATGTGTCTTGTGGAGGCTGGAGCCATTCCTTCACTCATGAAAATAAATGATGCTGATGAGAAAGAGAGGCTAGAGGGGGGTGGTAGGACCTGGTGGGCTCCAGTATTTGTCTCCTTCCTGTCAGCTTCCTGTGAAGAATGCTGCTCTGTGCTGTCAGTACGACACGCCTGGTTTGCATTAAGATGCATGATACCAACCACACACACACACACACACACACAAACTGTCCCCCTTAGCTGAGCTGACAGACCGGGATGTTGAGCATCAGACCCACGGCTCACGCTCTCCATCAGTATTCAGAGGGTATCGCTGCTACCAAACACCTTCCCTATCCTCTGTGTTTTCAGCACAATATATGAATTCTCTTTCTGTCCGTGTCTCCCTCTCCCTCTGCTACTTAGCAGCTCTGCTAAGCAACATGTGCTCTGTGTTGAACTTGACACTCACCACAGTGCATCCCAAAACAGAGAGAACCAGAGACAACATCTCCTCAATCAAACTTTAATCCACCATCCAACAAGAGAGGATAAATAAGAGAGGCAATTCCCTCTATTACAGACAGACAGACAGACAGACAGAAGGATAGATAGATAGATAGATAAAGCATTACTCATTGCATTTGATTCTATCCATAAACTTCTTATAACACGTGTGGGCTACTTCTCTAGAGATGTCATTAGTCGATAATAAAAGGCACAGACGACTCATCTGAAGTGGCATAAATATCATGTAGATTTTATAATAATGTGGCACAGGGAGGTATAAATGTATTTACACAGAATCCACACTAAGTGTTTAGAGAACATATTAGCTTCTGGGATGATTATCATGACAGCGGTGAAGTTCTGAAACTCAGAATTCAGTGGAATCTGAAATATATAGTATAATATAATATATAGTATAATTATTAATCAATTGAATAATTCAAGGGCTAAGGATATATTTGGAATGGATACCGCGTTCGTAAAAAAAATATAGTATTTAGCTTGTTTGCTAAAGCCCTTGGTAAATTTGATAAATGTATCTATTAGAGTAAGTAAATTCCCCTCAAATTGGAAAACTTATATTATAACCCCGATTTTTAAGGCAGGATCAGTTGATGAGCTTTAGATAATGGCAATGTAGTAGGCGCAGTGTTTTTAGATCTCAAAAAGGCATTTGATACTGTGAATCATGAAAATAAATTACATTTGTTTAGCTTTTCTCAGCAGGCAATAAATTGGTTTAGATCATATTTAGAATCTTGAGATCAGTGTGTTAAAATAAATAATTCAAGATCAGCTTTACGAAACAATGAGACGGGTCAATTTTGGGTCCATTGTTGTTTTCCTTATATGTCAATGATTTACCAAATTGTTGCAAGCAAACTAAATGTCAGTTATATGCAGATGACACAGTCATTTATGTATCGGCACAGACTCCACGCTTATCTGCAGATATATTAACAAATGAAATGACTGATGTGTCACATTGGCTGCAAAACAACTGCTTGACCTTGAACTGTTCAAAAACTGTCTCAATGTGTTTTTCAATTAGAAGGAAGGAAATTAGTGGTTTTATCATTAAGATCAATCAAATGGCAATAGAGACAGTTAACAATTTTAAATATTTAGGTGTTATTTTAGATTCTCATTTGAAATTTGATATGCATGTAAAGAGGCTGTGTACAACAATCAGAGCAAATTTGAATTGTTTTTACATGATTAGACCCTATATTTCTCTAAAAGCAGCAAAGTTATACATGCATGGAATGGTCTTTTCGCATTTATCTTATTGCGTGACTGTCTGGAGTCAGGTTTCTCAACTGACTATCAAACCTGTTAGATCTCTGTATAAACAAACACAAAAAATTTGGGATAAGAAACCAAATAGATGGCATCATTGAAATATTTTACAAAAATATAGTTTGCTTAGCTTTGAAAAAGTTATAAATTTGTCTCTTATTAAAATGGTTTTTAATGTGTAAATAATCTTGCTCCAGAAATTATATGCCAATTAATATCAAAACAGAGTAGTAAGGGGATCACTACAAGAGATGCAACTAATCAGAACTGTACAGTACCAAAGAGAAAAACTAAATTGTCACAATCCCCATTTTCAGTTCAAGGTACACTGCTTTGGAACAGCCTGCCAGCTGAACTGAAAATGCAAACAGAGTTGAACATTTTTCAAAGAAATTTGAAAAAGTGGTTCAAACAAAAGCAGGTTTGTGAACAGCGTACACTGTCTCAGCTTTTTATTTTTATTTATTTTTTCTCTTTTACTTTTGCTTGGTTTTTTGTGTGATTATTGTGTGATATTAACAGCAATGATTATATGTTGCGATTAAACTTATAGCAAAATTTGGTAGTTTTGTATGTCTGAGGGTTGACATCATCTGAGGTCCTCTGGGGGGGTTGGCATCATCTCTTCTCAGGTGTTCGGTCATCTCAGATCTTTGTAAGGGCTGGATCCAGACTGAAGCTTGTGTAATTCCTAGTTACCTCAGGATGCCAATCCCGTGGCAGAAACAGAGAAGGTAATAGAGAGAAATTAGCGTAGCTGCTGTTCCAACTAAGAAAAAAATTATGTGTTCAACCCAAGCAAAAGAATGAAAATGTACATTTGATCAGATGTAACTGAAGTACAAGGTTATGAGATACATTATGTGAATGCTTGGCTAAAGAGATGTGTCTTCAATCTAGATTTAAACAGAGAGAGTGTCTGAACCCTGAACGTTATCAGGAAGGCTATTCCAGAGTTTGGGAGCCAAATGCGAAAAAGCTCTACCTCCTTTAGTGGATTTTGCTATCCTAGGTGCTACCAAAAGTCCAGAGTTTTGCGACCTTAGGGAGTGTGATAGAAGACTAGTCAGGTACGCAGGAGCTAAACCATTTAGGGCCTTAAAAGTAAGTAGTAATATTTTGTAACTGATATGGAACTTAATAGGTAGCCAGTGCAGGGAATGTAAAATTGGAGTAATATGATCATATTTTCTTGACCCGGTAAGGACTCTAGCTGCTGCATTTTGGACTATCTGTAGCTTGTTTATTGAAGATGCAGGACAACCAACTAGCAGTGCATTACAGTAGTCCAGTCTAGAGGTAATGAATGCATGAACTAGCTTTTCTGCATAAGAAACAGGTAACGTTTCGTAGCTTGGCAATGTTTCTAAGATGGAAGAATGCTGTTTCTGTAACATGGGAAACATGATTTTCAAAAGACAAGTTGCTGTCTAATATAACACCCAAATTTTTGACTGCACTCTACTGTGAATCTCAGCGGGCATTAACAGCATGCAATTTCACTATTTTTAAAATTAATTTCTCCCTTTAGTAGTTTTAGCTTTTTTTCATCCAGAGTAATGTAATGACTTTTTTTCAGAAGCAGTGTTGCAATATACCTTTGTTTAATAACTTTGAAAAGGATTAAAAAGAGTAAAAGTGTCCTTGAAAGGCACAGAAAGGCCAGTGATCAGCATGCTTCAGGTGTTAATGCTGTGAGAAGTGACCGTCAGTGCAGGATATCAGAGCTGGCACCGCTTCATAAACCCGGAGAGATGCTGAACATATGCTGGAGAAGCACACATAGCTGACTGGCACTCGTCTTCAGCACCCTGCACTTCTGAGGGGTCTCAGAGGAGGGCGAGGAGGTAAATGACATGTTTCCCACTGCATCTAACAAGGTTTCGCTCTGTCTTTGTCAATGTTTCTCTGTTTATTATCCTCTCAGCTGTAATCATACGGCCTTCTGCATCCTCCATCTTCAGTTTGTTTTTGTAATTCCTTCCTTAATGTCCTCAAGCTGTCTCTTATTGTCTCACGGAAAATCTTCTTCAGTTCTTGAAGAAAAAGTCCCCAATCAACAGTATTTTCTAGCAGTCACATTGAATCACCATCATGGAAACACCAACACACTGCTGTGACTCTGCACAGCTTCATAGTCCTGCAGGTTTGTGGGTTGTATATTTTCATTTCTTTCTTTTTACAACTCAAAGATGAATTCAAAATTACATTTACTGATACTATTTTAGTATTGTTATTTTTATATTTTAATTTTTTATGAAAAAATGTCATTAGGCAATTTTTTTATGCTTTTAGTCATTTTTCTTTTTTATTATTTATTACTTTTTAGGATTACTTCATTATTTTAGTTTCAGTGTAAATGTATCTATTTATTTACATATGTATGTATTTATTTATTTATTTAAGCTTTTGTTTTAATTAACCAAAAAAAAAAAAAAAATCTAATACTTATATTTTAGAAACAGCATAAATGTAGTTCATTTCACCTTGTGTGTTGCATATATATATATATATATATATATATATATATATATAAAATTTAGTTTTACTGTTTTAGTATTATATACTGTATATATATATATATATATATCAGTGGCGAGCGGTAACTTTTTTAACAGGGTATGCTGAGTGTTAATCACCCCCAAATTCATTTCCAATCCTTCGTCTATAGTTTCAGGTTTATCCATAGTTATTCGTATGCTAGAAAATAGCTGCTTTTCCCAAGTAACTGCCAAATACCGTTTACACATATATGATACGTAATATTCAGAGGGTGGGGAGAAGGGGGATTCCCCCGCTCTATATGTCTCTGCATAGACTGAATGATATATATATATATACAGTGGGGCAAAAAAGTATTTAGTCAGCCACCAATTGTGCAAGTTCTCCCACTTAAAAAGATGAGAGAGGCCTGTAATTTTCATAATAGGTATACCTCAACTATGAGAGACAAAATGAGAAAAAAAAATCCAGAAAAACACATTGTAGAATTTTTTAAGAATTTATTTGCAAATTATGGTGAAAAATAAGTATTTGGTCAATAACAAAATTGAATCTCAATACTTTGTTATATACCCTTTGTTGGCAATGACAGAGGTCAAACGTTTTCTGTAAGTCTTCACAAGGTTTTCACACACTGTTGCTGGTATTTTGGCCCATTCCTCCATGCAGATCTCCTCTAGAGCAGTAATGTTTTGGGGCTGTCTCTGGGCAACACGGACTTTCAACTCCCTCCAAAGATTTTCGATGGGGTTGAGATCTGGAGACTGGCTGGGCCACTCCAGGACCTTGAAATGCTTCTTCTGAAGCCACTCCTTCGTTGCCAGGCGGTGTGTTTGGGATCATTGTCATGCTGAAAGACCCAGCCACGTTTCATCTTCAATGCCCTTGCTGATGGAAGGAGGTTTTCACTCAAAATCTCACGATACATGGCCCCATTCATTCTTTCGTTTACACGGATCAGTCGTCCTGGTCCCTTTGCAGAAAAACAGCCCCAAAGCATGATGTTTCCACCACCATACTTCACAGTAGGTATGGTGTTCTTTGGATGCAACTCAGCATTCTTTGAGTTTTTACCAAAAAGTTCTATTTTGGTTTCATCTGACCAAATGACATTCTCCCAATCCTCTTCTGGATCATCCAAATGCTCTCTAGCAAACTTCAGATGGGCCCGGACATGTACTGGCTTAAGCAGGGGGACACCTCTGGCACTGCAGGATTTGAGTCCCTGGCGGCGCAGTGTGTTACTGATGGTAGCCTTTTGGCGCTTTTCCACTGCATGGTACGGCACGGTACGGTTCAGTACGGCTCACTTTTGGGGGGTATTCCACTGGGTACGGTACCTGGTACCTGGTACTTTTTTTAGTACCACCTCGGCCGAGGTTCCAAGCGAACCGTACCGTTACCAAAACGTGACGTGTAAACTCTGCTGATCACTGATTGGCCGGAGAAAATCGTCATTACTGCGTCACTGAACTTGCGACACGAGACACAACAGACCCGCTAGATTTAAATCAGCACAGCCAGCAAAGGATCGGTCGCAACTTTTGTTTGTATCAACCAAAAAATGGCTGTTTCGTGGTCTGCTGAGGAAGTACAGACGTTCCTCTCGTTGATAGCCGAGGAGCGGATCCAGCGAGAGCTTGATGGGGCGACGTCTTGCTGTTAAAAACATCCACATGCCGAGAATGAAGAACACCATTCCGTCGATATGCTCCATTGTTGTGTGTTTGTTTTTTGCCCGATTACGATGATGTCACGGCAGTAGAGGCGGCGCAACTATAACGACACGTGAATAATCCCGCCCACTCTAAAGCGGTACTAAACTGCAGTGGAAGCGCAAACCGAGCTGAACTGAGCCGTGCCGAGCCGTGCCTTACCGTGCCGAGCCGAGTCGTACCATGCAGTGGAAAAGTTACTTTGTTACTTTGGTCCCAGCTCTCTGCAGGTCATTCACTAGGTCCCCCCGTGTGGTACTGGGATTTTTGCTCACAGTTCTTGTGATCATTTTGACCCCATGGGGTGAGATCTTGTGTGGAGCCCCAGATTGAGGGAGATTATCAGTGGTCTTGTATGTCTTCCATTTTCTAATAATTGCTCCCACAGTTGATTTCTTCACACCAAGCTGCTTACCTATTGCAGATTCAGTCTTCCCAGCCTGGTGCAGGTCTACAATTTTGTTTCTGGTGTCCTTTGACAGCTCTTTGGTCTTGGCCATGGTGGAGTTTGGAGTTGGACTGTTTGAGGTTGTGGACAGGTGTCTTTTATACTGATAACGAGTTCAAACAGATGCCATTAATACAGGTAACGAGTGGAGGACAGAGGAGCCTCTTAAAGAAGAAGTTACAGGTCTGTGAGAGCCAGAAATCTTGCTTGTTTGTAGGTGACCAAATACTTATTTTACCGAGGAATTTACCAATTAATTCTTTAAAAATCCTACAATGTGATTTTCTGGATTTTTTTTCTCATTTTGTCTCTCATAGTTGAGGTATACCTATGATGAATATTACAGGCCTCTCTCATCTTTTTAAGTGGGAAAACTTGCACAATTGGTGGCTGACTAAATACTTTTTTGCCCCACTGTATATATATATATATATATATATATATATATTTTTTTTTTTTTTTTTTTTTTTATTTTTTATTTTTTTTTTTTTTTTTTTTTTTTTTTAATTTAGGCTATTTATTTATTCATTTATTTTTTTTATTCCCAGTGAATAGGAGAACTCCCACCCGGGTGACACTACTCCAATAATAGACCATGAAAATACAAAAAAAAAAAAAAAAATATTATTATTAATAATAATAATAAAATATAAAATATTGCCAAGTAACATTGCAAACAACAATAAAATCAGAGAAGGAATGCAAGCAATTGCGTCGACGATCCAGTGTGACAGCCTTTGCTTGGACACAGACAATCCTTTTGTACATCCACCAAAACATACAAATAGCTGCTCCGAGAGTCTGAACTGTCTAGAGCGCTCGATATAAGTACGCACTGCGCGTACAGGGCAGGAGTGTATTAAGCGGCTCCGTCCCAGCCGGTGTTTCGGGCGGAAAGCAGATAGTGTTATGACCAGTTCGTAGCAGTGAATGAAGAGGTATCATATCGATCACAAGTGCAGTATGGAGTACCTCAAGGCTCAGTACTAGGGCCGTTACTTTTCACGCTCTATATGTTACCCTTGGGAGATATTATCAGGAGACATGGTGTTAGCTTTCACTGTTATGCTGATGATACTCAGCTCTATATTTCTTCGCGCCCGGTGAAACACACCAAATTGAGAAACTAACGGAATGCATAGTCGATATAAAAACTGGATGACGAGTAATTTTTACTGCTAAATTCTGAAAAACAGAGGTGTTAATTATCGGACCTAAAACCCCACATGTAACCTAGAACATTATCTAACACTTGACGGCTGCTCTGTCAATTCTTCTTCATCAGTCAGGAACCTAGGTGTGCTGTTCGATAGCAATCTGTCATTTGAAAGCCATGTTTCTAGCATCTGTAAAACTGCATTTTTCATCTCAAAAGCATATCTAAATTGCGACCAATGCTCTCAACGCCAAATGCAGAAATGTTAATTCATGCGTTTATGACCTCAAGGTTAGACTATTGTAATGCTTTATTGGGTGGTTGTTCTGCACGCTTGATCAACAAACTACAGTTGGTCCAAAATGCAGCAGCTAGAGTCCTTACTAGAACCAGGAAATATGACCATATTAGCCCGGTTCTGTCAACACTGCACTGGCTCCCTATCAAGCATCGGATAGATTTTAAAATCTTGTTAATTACTTATAAAGCCCTGAATGGTTTAGCTCCTCAGTACTTGAGCGAGCTCTTATCGCATTATAGTCCTCCACGTCCGCTGCGTTCTCAAAACTCTGGCGTTTGATAATACCTAGAATATCAAAATCGACTGCGGGCGGCAGATCCTTTTCCTATTTAGCACCCAAACTCTGGAACAGTCTACCTAACACTGTTCGGGAGGCAGACACACTCTGTCAGTTTAAATCTAGATTAAAGACCCATCTCTTTAGCCTGGCTTACACATAACACATTAATACGCTTCTATTATTCAAATCCGTTAAAGGATTGTTAGGCTGCATTAATTAGATCAACCGGAACCGGGAACACTCCCCATAACACACGATGTACTCGTTACATCGTAAGTTGAATGTCATCTGCGCTAATGTTTGTCTGTTTTTCCTAGTCTGTTTCTCGGTCCGTGTCCGATCAGATGGTGGGTCGGCGCCGGAGGTGACGTCTGCGGCCCTGATCGTCGGCGGAGACCAGGACGCCGGATGACCCCAGAGATATATCCCCAGATATATCAACCAAAAATAACAAAATAACTAAAATATAATAAAATACCTAACTACATAATACTACTATTGTTAGAAATTGCAACAAAATTAAAATAGAAATAGAAACTTTTGAACTGCGGGTTTCGTCTGGTCAGAGGAGAACTGGCCCCGACTGAGCCTGGTTTCTCCCAAGGTTTTTCTCCATTATGTCTCAGAGGAGTTTTGGTTCCTTGCCGCTGTCGCCTCTGGCTTGCTCAGTTGGGGACACTTAATTTCTAGCGATTATCGCCGATTTGATTGCACAGATACTATTTAAACTAAACTGAGCTAGACAATGACATCTCTGAATTCAATAATGAAATGCCTTTAACTGAAAATTGAGTGTTTAATCTTATCATTATACATTACTGACACTCTATCCTCCAATTTGATACTGTTAAGTGCTTTGACACAATCTGTATTGTAAAAGCGCTATATAAATAAAGGTGACTTGACTTGACTTGACCTGCGCTTTAAATGGAGTTGAAAGCACTTTAGGCACATAACCTTTTCTAGGCTTCAAGGTGAGTCTGCAATCACCTGGTCCGAATTCAATACATGAGTCGTCAATTGAAAGCGCCTGTAGGTCTTCAACTCACTTAACAGATGCCAGCGCGAGCAGGATCGCTGTCTTGAGAGAGAGCGCTCGCAAGCTCGCTGATTGTATGGGCTCGAACGGGGGTCCCGTGAGAACGTCAAGCACAAGCACCAAGTCCCAAGTAGGTAGAGTAGAAGGGCGAGGAGGGTTCAGCCTTCTTGCTCCTTTTAAAAATCATATGATCAGGTCATTTCTGGCGATCGCGCGATTTTCGACGTGCGTGTGAAAGGCTGTTATAGCGGCCACATACACTTTCAATGTGGATGGCATACGACTACTATCAAATCGCTCTTGAAGGAAGGCAAGGATTATTGGTATTGGGCAGCAGAAAAAACTCTCCATTTATGTGCGTAAAGACGCCTCGTGGAAGGAGCCCTAGCCTCAGAGATAGTGTTCAACACCCGCTGAGGAAGTGCGTCTGTTACTGGCAAGCCCCGTCGAGAGGCCAGACATGAAGGCTCCATGCCTCTGGATTTGGGTGCCAAATCGTTCCTTGTGCTTGAGAGAGGAGATCTCTCTTCAGTGGGATAGTCCACGGGGGGGCTACTAGCATCTCCACCAGTTCTGGGAACCACGGCTGATTGGGCCATTTCGGTGCCACTAACAGAACAGATTCCTTTTCCTCTCTGATTTTGCAAATCACGCGAGGCAGAAGCTTCACTGGAGGAAAGGCATACTTGCGTACTTTCGGCCAGCTGTGAGCTAGTGCATCCATTCCCAGGGGAGAGTGTGTCAGTGAATAAAACAGCGGGCAGTGAGTGTTCTCTGCTGATGCGAAGAGATCCACCTCCGCCCTGCCGAATATACTCCAAATCATATTGACTGTCAGAGGGTGTAATCTCCACTCCCCGTGGATTACCCCGCCCCTTGACAGTAAATCCGCCACGTAGTTCAGGCGTCTGGGGACATGTACTGCCCGGATAGAGAGGAGGTGTTGATCTGCCCACAGAAGGAGGTCTGTCGCCAGTTGCAGCAGTGGTCGCGAGTTCACACCGCCTTGGTGATTTATAAATGCTACCACTGTCATGCTGTCCGTCCTGATGAGAACGTGACGTTGAAGAATGTCTGGGAGAAAGCACTCGAGCGCTAGGTGTACAGCACGGAGCTCCAGACAGTTTATGTGCCATGACTTCTCCGTTTCTGACCACGTCCCGAAGGCTGGTCTGCCATCGCATACGGCTTCCCAGCCCGTACTCGATGCATCTGTCATAACAGTCTTTCTCCTGATCACTTGGCCAATACGAACACCCCGGCGATACAGAGTCATATCGCGCCAAGGGTTCAGTGTATGCAAACAGTCGCGCATCACTTTGATGCGCAAGGTGCCAGTGCGCCATGCGTTCTTTGGCACCCGGCTCTTTAACCAGAGCTGAAGCGAATGCATATGTAGGAGCCCTAGATTGCACACTGTCGAGGCAGCAACCATCTGGCCGAGCGCCCTCTGAAAGCATTTCAGCGGGGGAGAACACCCTAATTTGAAGACTGCGAGAGAACTGACCAGTTTTTGTGAGCGCTCCTCCGACAGATGCACTCGCATTTTGATTGAGTTCAGCTCCACTCCTAAAAAGGAGATGTTCTGGCTCGGTACCAGCATGCTCTTTTGCCTATTTACAGTCAGTCCTAAGCTCTGAACATGAGTAAGGAGTCTGAGCTTGCCGCTGAGCAGGGCGCTTTCTGATTGGGCTAACACTAGCCAGTCGTCGAGATAGTTCAGCATGCGCATTCCACTCTGCTTCAGAGGAGAGAGAGCAGCATTCATGCATTTTGTAAATGTACGAAGGGGCCAGGGATAAGCCGAAGGGCAGGACCGTGAATTGGTACGCTATCCCTTCGAATGCAAATCTCAGGAAGCGCCTGTGGCGGGGGGCTACCTGAATGTGAAAATAAGCATCCTTTAAATCCACGGAAATAAACCAATCCCCCGTTCTGATATGTGAGAGGATTTGTCTCAGCATAATCATTTTGAACGAGTACTTTGAAAGCGCGCGATTCAGCGGCCTCAGGTCCAAGATTGGGCGGAGTCTGCCGTCTTTCTTTGGCACCAGAAAATAACGACTGTAGAAGCCGTTCTCGCAGTCTGTGAGGGGCACTGTCTCTACAGCGCGCTTTGCGAGAAGGTTGTGTATTTCCTCTTGCAGAACTGAGACATTCTGCTCCCGCACAGTGGACATTAACACACTGTTGAAATGGGGCGGTCTTGGAAGAACTGAAGCATGTATTGATTTCATAACCCACTCTGATACCCCTGGCAGCGCCTGCCATGCTTCTGTGAACTGTGACAGCGGGCAAGGCGGACTGCACACCGTGAGGGGTAACTCGCCGTTGGGGGGCGGGGAGTTTAATACCACACAAGTGTGAGAGTGAGTGATGTGGGAGAGGGGAGTGAGAGGAGGAAAATTGCCCTGATATTGAGGTGATTTTTTTATTTTTTTTTACTTTATTGCACTGCACTGTGGAACAATCAAAACACAAACATGACAATCGTTCTTGCCGCCCACAACAGGCAGGGGGCGTGGTGAACACACACAGCGGAGCGAGCAGACTTTCTCAGTGGCTCGTCTTCGGCACTGAGTGCAGCTTTCCTCCTCCGAGAGACAGCATCAGGAACGCGGCTTTGATCCCAGAGCCGGTGACCTGCTGTCTCTGTCAGGGCGGGGTCTCTGGCCCTTCGAGCCCTGGGGGTGCTTCGGCCAAGGCTGTCTTGGTCTCACAGCCGGCTCATGTTCGCGCCGAACAGCAGTAGGAGGGGCGAACGGTCTTCCCGCGCGCTGCGCTGAGGAGGAGCGGGAACGTGCAGGAGGGTTCGCGCCGCGCGCTTTGGTAGGAAGTGGCTAATGGCCTTCGATTGCTTCTGCGCTTCAACAAAGCGCCCCGTGAATGTCTCTACCGCCACTCCAAAGAGACCTGAGGGATTCACGGGAGTGTCCAGAAGGGCCGTCTTCTCCAAGTCCTTCAACTCGGTCAGAGTCAGCCAAAGGCCAAAGACAATCTAGCACCACCAGATTCCCCATATTGCGGCCGATCGCTCGAGCTGTCACCTTCGTCGGTCTGAGGGCCAGATCTGTGGCACGTCGGAGCTCTTTGAATACTTCAGGGTCCGGGCTACCTTCATCCAGAGACTGGAGAAGTTTGGCCTGATACACCTGAAGTATCGCCATCACATACAGTGTTGAAGCTGCCTGGCCCGCCGCTGAGAAAGCCTTGCCAGCGAAGTTTGCGGTGGCGCGGCAAGGTTTAGATGGGAGAGACGCGTTGTTTCCTCCATGGGGGGGAGTTTAACATACCCCGCTCGGTCAGCGCCGTCCACAGACGACAGAAGGGAGGATCCCGGATTGTGCACCTGACTGGTGAGCGGCGCGTTCCACGACTTCGCTATCTCGTCGTGCACCTCCGAGAAAAAGGGGCCGAGCCTCCGTGGGGTGTCCTTTCGGCCGCGATCCGACTGGAGGAACCACTCGTCCAGATGGCTTCTGGCCGGCTCGGTAGGAGGCGCCCACTCCAGACCGAGCTCATCAACCGCCTTGGTCAGGACGCGTAGGAGCTCAACATCACTGTGATGGAGGTCCCCAGCATCACTGATGGGCGCAGTGTAATCCAGTGGGCTGTTGGACCACTCCTCTCTCGCAGACGCTGCCACAGAGATGGCATCATCCTCATCCTCCTCCATGGCTCCGAAAGATACCACATCTTGCGTGCTGGGGGAGGGGCGGAGATCAGCGGTCATGAAGCGCACTGGAAGGGGACCTGCAGCAGGGGGGTGAGGAGCGCGTGGGCACTGAGCCGGCGCGGTCTCGTCACCCGACCCGGACAGATCCGCATCAGAAGCTCACGGCACTTTACTCCTTGGCTCAAAAGAGGCTGCAGAGGAAGAGCGCGGCAGAGCTAGTTGGGCGAGTTCATCGCCTTGGACAATGGACACACGGAGCCTGAGAGTCCGGAGACTTATATCTCCGCAGTGGGGGCAGTCCGACCCCCCAAGCGCCACCTCTGCGTGGACGCTACCCAGGCAGAAGACACACGATTCGTGGCCATCGGAGGGTTCGATTGGCTCAACGCAGGAGAGGCAATCATGAGAGGTCATCTTTGTCCGTCCGAAGCTCACCGGAACACAGCAGGGGAAAAGAAGGCATGTCCGCTGCAGCATGTAGATCACTGTGATGTCTTTAGATGTCAGTAGATGTCTTTGATAGGGTTCTTGCTGAAGGAAAAAATTCTGAATGGATGACGTACAAACACTGCCTTATATAGAGTGGGATTCCCGCTCATATTTCGCACGCTTGAACGCCATTGGCCAGTTTCACTGGCGTGATTCAATAAGGCTTCAGTAGTATTCGAGGAAAAGGTATTTCCCATAGCAATGTAGAGTGACCAAATTGAAAGGAATTTTCAGCAATCGAATTCTGGCAGAAACAGCGCGTTTTTCCACTTGGGTGAGCGCTTTGCGGACAACTTACCTCGCCCATGAAATCAGCCGCATACCAGCAAAACACTGAGAACGCGCTCCAATCCTGACGAGTCATAGCAACAGAGCGGAGGCGCCAAAGCTGCGGAGAATCCGCTTACCCGGAAGCTTCCATCACTGATGTAGATTTACAGAAAATTACCATTGTTTTCAAATAAATAATTTTACATACTTATTCCCAACACTTCATTAAGCTGTAAGTCACATCTCAAATGACAAGGGATCAACTTATAATTATGTTTATATTAATTAGCCCGTGAACTCATTCTCTCAGATGGCCTGGGTATGCGGCACATTCGCAGCTTATATGGGCGGAACGTCACTGATATATATATATATATATATATATATATATATATATTCAGTTTTCAATACAATTTTAATTTTTAGTAATTTTATTATGTGCATTTGTCATTTTTATTCTTTTTGTGTTTCAGTTTTATTTTTATTTTTATTTCCAGTTAGTAATTTTAGTGCTTCCATGTAAATGCATGTATGTATGTATGTTTGTATTTATTTATTTTAGCTTTTGTTTAAGTAACAATACAAATGTTTTAATACTTTTTGTTAACGATTTTAACAATGATAACAATCTCAAAAAAAAGAATGAAATTAAACATAAAAACACCACAAAAACAGCATAAATGTAGTCCATGTAACTGTGCACTGTATGTTCCTTGTGTGATTTGTAACTGAATATAATGCACTATATATAATGTTGTAATTACATTGTTATTACCATTTAATTACAGTTATGGTCACTGTGAACTGTTGTTAAAGAGCTGTGTAAAGATTCTCTGGTCTCTCAGAAAAAAAGTAAAGTCATACAGGTTTGGGACAACAGGAGTGTGAATAAATGATGACAGACTTTTCATTTTTGGGGAAACCATCCCTTCAAATAATCTTCATAACTTGATTGTGCTGAACCCATACAGCAAACTGCTGATTCCTGAAGTGTCATGTCTATTCTTAGTGCTGCTGGTTTTCAGTCTTGAGGATCTTAAACTGTTCTGACATTGTTTCTACCACTCTAAATGCAATTGTTACGGCTGTAAGGAGAGCCGTGCTCTGGGGACGGAAGAAAACACAACTGTAATTAAACATCTGAATAGCATTTACTCACCCGCGCTCAGTGGATTTAGATTCTTTTGTTCCATCAAGCAGAACTAGAAGTGATTGAAAAAAATGATATTGCCAAAACAAATTTTTTGCAATGTGATGCCTCTTATGGGAGAAAAAGCTGTGACCACGTACTGCACTATAGAAAATTCAAATCCTACATAACTCATTAACCTATTTCACCTTCAGTATGTATTGTGTTATTGTGCAAATCTATTCATTGTCAGTGAGTGCTCTAACTTCCTCCAGATGGCCCGACCGCAATTGATGCAGGTTGATTATTCCCATAACTTGCTGGTCCTGATTTGAAATATGCATGAATTCATATTTATGTTAATGCCTGTCGAGCCCATAAGCTCTGTAGTTAAATATGTGCAGGATTCCATGGAAAAGTTCAGTATATTTTACTGAGCATTTAACCCAGCATTCACTCCGTTCATTACTGATTCTGACATGCTTCGGTCAAGGTAATATTCAACATAGCGGCTCATGGTGCATTCAGACCACAAAATGGTGGTGGGATTGAGCTCAGCATTTGAAGTGATCAGGATGGGGTCATCTGATGGACTTAAAGAGTCTCATTGACTGTTGCTGAGTGATTAATGCTTCTCTTCTATTTAAATGAAGCCTCTCAGAATGTGAGCTGATAAGAGCCAAGTCAAGGTTAAGATTCAATCTAGACGTGCACTTCAGTCTTCAACATGTGCATCTACCTACAGACTATCAGCAATGCTCAGATAGTCTGTCGCAGAAACACATAGGATCTTGGAATAAGGAAGCAGAATAATGACAATAGTTTTTGAAACATAAAGCATGCTGAATTCCACAAATAAAATAAATGAATTAAAAAAAAAAATAATAAAAAAAAAAAAAGATGCATTGCAATTAACAGTGCTTGCATTTTAATGCCTTGTATTTCCAGGGCTTGCATTTTTAGGTCCTGAAATTTAACATAGTTGTTTATTTAAGCTGTGAATATTTAAATTCCAAAATATTTCACACACATTTTCATAATTACAAATTCAGTACTTCATATTCACCTTCCAGAATTCACTTCCAAAATATTCAATCTGTTTAAAAATTTATAATATGTATAATATTCGACAGGCAGATTTCATTTTATTTCACTTTCCAAATTCACTGGCACAAATTCAGTGGTTAAAATTCGGCAGAAAATTCAGTGTTGCACATCCGGGAACCGCAGGAATAGCAGTAGAGCACCGATGCATGATCTCCAGCTGCTGTCAGCCGCTCACCAGCAGGTGCCGCAAGAGGCTGTTGATGAAGGCCATATGTGGAACAAGTCATTCATTTACAAAAACCGATTTGCAGAAATGGAGCAAGCGCTAAGTAGAAGTTTAGATTATCGGGGCCAGAATAAACATGTGGAAACGCTGATTGTGTGTATGTTTAATTCAACATGTTTCCCCCTTACATTGCCTACATGTAAGCAGCTTTCTCTATCACAAAGGAGATTATAATGCTCTTTTACTCAACGCTGAAGTACAGAACTAACATTACATCTGAGGAAGACATATATTGCTTTCGGTTGCTTAGTTTCTGTAACTTTGTATCATGGCTTGTGTGATGCTGTGCTGTAATACTGGGGTTCCCCTCATACCTCACACTCCAGGATTCCCCAACCACGAGTAACGCGCCTCAGTGAACAGTGAAATAAGACCTCAGATCTCAGAATACACTTTAGGCTATTGATGATTATGCAAACTATATACAGGCAAGCAAATGAGGTCAGAAGAACGCAACACACTGCATTTTCGTTGCTTTCACTTACCACTGATCTATAGAGTCGACAGTCCTACAAACAGAGATGGGCACAAATACATCAAAATGTATTTAAAATAAAAATACAAAATAATGTGTGGAAAAGTGTATTTAAATACAAAATACTGTGTAAGAAAATGTATTTAAATACAAATACAGTATTTTGAAAATACACAAAATACATTTGCAATTGGCCAGTAAAGTAACACTATTAAGGCCTGTTTACACAAAAAACGATAATTATAAAGATAACTATATTAGTATATTCGGTAACACTTTAGAATACTGTTCCATCGTTAATGAATAACTACACAGGAACAAATGACTAATGCACTATTAACATTGTAGTAACTACTATTAACTAACAAGAAACTCTGATTAACGATTTATTAATCGGCAAGGCAAAGAGTCATCCAAAACGGGCATGGGTCAGTAGACAGCGAACAGTATCCAAAGGGGCTTGACAAGAGAGGTAATCCGAGAAACGTAAGCAAAAGTCCAGGCAGGGGAAAACACAATCCGAAACAGGCAAGGCAAGGCAAGGCAAGACTAGGGAAACTACAAAAGGCTCTAGGGTAGCTTAAGCTAGAACAGCGATAAATGCATACGATACTCGGTAGTGAAAGAGAGGAAGTTCATGGCTTATGTAAGGTGTGTGATTGGCTGCACCTGAGTGCGTGTAACGAGTGCAATGGATTGTGGGAACTGAAGTTCGGAGTGACATGTAAAAGTCTGTGTGGTGTGAGAGTCAATGTAAAATGAAGACGACATCTGGTGGTGAGTAACTGGAAGTGCGTGGCCAGGATTCGTGACAGTAAATGACTCAAGTGTTACTACATCCTTCTGAAGAAACTACTAATTATTTGGATCAGTATTCTGAAGATCACGGTAACCCACTAGTAAAGATTTAAGTGTTACCAAATCTAGCTAAATGAATTACTAACCAGAACCTTACAAAAACCTTAAAAGTGTACACTGACTTCAGTAATTACTAGAGCGTTATCACGATCTTCACTTTAGAATACTGATCCAAAAAAAAAAAAAAAACTAATTCCTTTAGAAGGATGTAGTAACATCTGAATAATTACTATTCAATACTTTACAAAAACCTCAAAAGTTTACAATGATTTCAGTCATTACTAGGGAGTTATCATGATCTTCACTTTAGGATACTGATCTAAATAATTAGTAATTCCTTCTGAAGAATTTGGTAATACTTGAGTCATTACTAGTGGGTTACCATGACCTTTACTTTAGAATGAATTATACATTATTCATATTAATTATCAACCTGTATACAGTAGTTATTAGTAGTTCTTGGGGAGGTATAGAAGAAATAATAGTTACTGATTAGGTAATAGTGAACTACTATATTTGACTAAGCACTATTACTTACTAATTCATTAATCAGAGTTGCTTGTTAGTTACTAGTAGTTACTAGAGTGCTAATATTGCATTACTCATGCTCTTGTTTAGTTATTCATTAAAGGTGCTGTATGTAGGATTTTGACTCTACTAAAGCATAAAAATACCATAATATGTTTGCAGATATTTAAGAAACATGCTAAGTTAACATACTTGTTTATCTGAAAAACAATGCTACAGTCAATTATTCTCCTTTGAAAATGTGCATTCTGGCCCGGAATGTCTGTGTTTGTTATGGTTTGTGAAACCTGCCCACTGCCAGTTTACCCAATTGTATTTCTGCACCGCGGGTTGCCAGTTGGTGGAAAACACAGCATATTTAATTGTATTTATCGTCATGTGCGCTCGTTCCTGTTGATGTCGTTAATCTGGCAACCTGCGTGTGCGTCAAGTCTGAGGAGGAGGGGCCGGGTGAAAAAAACCGTCTCCAATATTTTGAATTTGGACTGCAATACCTAGTTCAACCACTCGGTGTCAATCCTACATACAGCACCTTTAATGATGGATGATGGAACAGTATTCTAAAGTGTTACCGTGTATTCTAAGTATACAATGCAGTTGTGTCATCTGTCACTTTAAATGCACAAACTCTTTTAAGCAGAAATGATTCTGATTGGCTGTCAATGTTTTTATCATTCATCATTTTTTGTGCTGTTATGGTTAGTTGTGGTGTGCTATCGGCTATTCACTTAGATTTAGGCAGAGCTGGGTAGATTACTTACAAATTGTAATCCGTTACTGATTCCAGATTACATGACAAAAATTGTAGTCAGTAATGTAATCCGTTACATTACACATTTTAGGTAATATAATCAGATTACTTTTAGATTAATTTAACTAGTTTATCACATTGATTTAAATAGCATTATCTTGTACCATAATGATGTAAAAAAATGCAAAAAGTAAGAAAACTTGTTCCATTTATTGTAATTTACAACATGTTTCCCAAACTAGGGTTCCTAAAGGAACTGCAGGGGGGTTGTGAGTTTAATGAAAAGCTGACAATTAATGAAATCATAAAAAATTTAAATGAAAATAAATCATTTTAAAACAAAGTCTCTTCACTCAGCGGCCATATTTGCAATGCCTCCAGGCAGCTCATCCAAGACCAATCTTAATGAATGGGGGAATCCTGAAATCTCAAAACTGCTCGCTGAACTCACAATTACATTCCATATGTCACATCAGCAACAAAAATCTGCGTTCAGCCCTGTAGGGTTTGATACATAAATATAATTTTAATTTAGCTCAAAGGGAATCATTTATGATTTTATAGGGAATTTGAACAGAATCACTGTTCTGCGGCTGATCACTGAGTCGGCAGCGATTCACTGAACGAGCCGTATAACATCAACTCTGCACTGGATATTAAAATCCAAAATATAGTGAAAACACTATTAATAAGCACAGTAACAAGATTGGCAGATTAAGACATTAACTTGTAAGCACAAAACACAAGATACTTCTCTTTTGAATATAAATAAGACTTTATTTATATAAACCTAAGACATAAACTAATCTAACATGAACACACGCATTCACACATTCACACGTTGCAGATAGAGAGAAAGGATGAGTTTAGAGAATGAGAATGTGAAATCCCAAGTTTATAGCAATATGTGCTATTGCATAGACCTGAACAACCATCAATCACTTAATTAACCCTCGCATTGAGTTTCTCAATGAGGCTAAAATTTATATTAAATGCACCAGTTCAGTTAGAATCTGGAGTTGTTTTACTTGCGTTGCCTTGTGTTACAGGGATTCCCTTCTGTCTTCGTCGTCGTTGCAGGAAAGGGGTTTTCCGAGTTGGTGATTGGCTGGAAGTTCAGTAGTCTTTGAAGTGATGTCTTGGGAAGCCAATGGTTGGCGTTGGCTGAGGATGGTCTTGGAGTCAGTTGCTGGTTGAAGTTTGAAGCGGGTGCAGTCGGAGCTGGACTTTGCGGCAAACTTAACTTTTGAACACGAGACTCAACGGAAAGAAAAGAAACTAAAGTAAAAGAATAAAATGAGTAACGAGACTAGGTGGTTTTCTTCTCATCGTGGTGTTAAGTAGCAACTGGCCTGTAGGCCAGAGCACGCTCAAGAGCGCTAAAACAGCGTCAAAACGCAGTGGCGAGAAGAAGAGAGGAGAAGGGAAGAAGGCGATTTGATGGTGTCCTGAGGTTTTAAACTCGGCTTTTGGACACATCCCATCTGGTGTCTTGACCAATTAGATAGGCTATTATCTTAGCTAGGGTTGTTCCTTCCATCATAAATCAGCATGTTATCTGGTCACATGGTCTGACTTTTCACACTCTTGCAAAGTATAATTTCGGATGTGATTTCTATAACCAGAATATGATACATTTGACAAAGAATCAGTTGGAAGAAACGTTTCAAGCTAGAATTGTCAAGCTCATACATACCAAACATGAATAAACCTTAAAGTCATTCAATAGTTATTAAAAAGACATACATAATATGTGCTTAAAACATGATAGTCTAATGTGTGGTTACATACATAATATAGTGTTATGTCTAGCAATGTCCTTTTAGGATGGTTTTATGTGCATATGAAAAGAAAGTCTCTGTATAGTTCTGTGGAGACCAAAAGACATGTTCTTTGGACAGAGGAATTTCAGTCTGGTTCTTTTGTCTTCTATGTGTGGGGAAAAGTCAATCTAAAGAAGCTTGTGATTTCTCTTGTGGAACACATGTGATGGCCATCTCTTTGACCATTAATCTTGATTATTTACCCCAAATTTGACGATCTCCTTCCTACGTTGGACTTATCAATAAGTGTTCTTTTGTCTTAAATGTTGCAAGCTGTTCTGGAAGAGGCTTGTTGGTTAGGCTTGCTCCAGAAATCGGAGATAGGAATCTTTACGATGTTGTCCTGTTCTCCTGGAATTTCAGCTCCTCATGTTTCGATGTTCTGAATGAATCTTAGTTTTGTCTGACTCGTTCTGGCGCTACATACCCCCTTGATTGGCGATGTGTCGAGTTGGAGACATCGGCAAGCACTGGATAAACAGAGGCAGAAGAAGCAGACACAAACACAGCAAACAACAAGACAACACCTCCATGACAGTTACTGTACTGGTGCAGGGCATCAGGTTATTCGGGTACAGGCGGTTATATTTAATTGGTCAATCTAGTTCGGTAAACTGAATAGTTTAGTTCAATTTTGGAAATTGTTGTTCTAATTTAGTTTAGTACGTTGATTCTTCAATCAAATTTTGTGATTAGATTTGTTTGTTTCTTCTAAGTTGTCTTAACTTAAGAGTGTTCACCTTTAGTTTCTGGTGACATCATTTGTAGTAAAATGACTTGACCTATCGTGCATGGATATTAGGTGTAGTGAGTCAATCCTAATATCAGACCTTTGACCCTTGAAGGGTGTCTAGGTTTTCACCTACTAAAGGAAGAGGGGAAGGAAAAGGATAGGTAAAGAAGAACAAAACAAAACAAAGCTGCTGTGGGTTTTCCTAGCATGGTTTGCAACTACTGTTGAGCTAGGATGTCATGTGCAGCTAGGAAGTCATGTACCTTAACTTAGTGTCAGATGTTCTAACTATGGTGAGGGTAGCTGCATGTTCCTTCATGGTGGTGTATGTAACTTTATGTTACGCTAAAATTTGGATATTCTACTTGTGGGAAGAATATGTTTGTTAAATGTGTTATCAGTGGATGTGGTACCTCTGGGTGTAGGTAATGTTGTGTGTGTTACTGGTATAGTGTAGGTGTGGTCAGATCTGTTTCAGTCTGTGTTGTCTCCCCTTTTCGGGTATGTCAGTGAAGACGGGCTCTCTGCATCCTTGGCTTGGATGAGGCGTGTCCATGATCTAATGGGGTCAGTCCAGAAAGGCAGGAAGTTCTTTAGCAGACAGTCGGAGGTAGTTTGGCATGGCTGTGTGAAGCTGGGATGCAAACTTCTTCTCCTATGTTGCATTCCTCTTGTGCTGCCTTCTGGATGTGACAGACTTTCTGACCTTCTGTGCTTTGGTGGTTGCTGTTGCACAGACAGGAATGTGGTTCTTGGAGTTGGAGTTCATTTACCAGTTTGTTAGTGAGTGATGGGTGACTGAGGTGATGTTCTCTGGTACCTCAGTTTTCATCAACAGTTGGCCGTGAGAGACGTGCTCGTTCGGGGTGGTTGTTGAACAGGTGCTTGTCATCTCTGATATGGTGGTGTACCATGTGATCACCGGCCTTCCGTTCTGTCGCTGGTCACAGCGAGCATGACTCAATTTTGTAGTCATCTGTGTTCAGCTTATCTTGAAGGAACTCTTTCAGTCGTCTCATGACTTGTTCCATGTCTTCTGATGGTAAGCTGTCTTGTTCTTGTGCATACTCAGCGCTGTGCACGTCTGAGTGGTGCTGAGGTGGGTTTCGTTGTTGCTTACCCACGAGTTGCTCTTGGATGAGTCAGGCGATTACTTTTGGATGTCTGATCTTTTGGGTTTCTTGAAGCGTGGCTTGTCCCATGGATTTTTCCAGCGGTTGGGCTGATAGCTGTCGTGGACATAGGGGTCACGTTCTCCGTGCTCTTGATGGAAAACTCTGGCATTGTGATGCAACTGGGTGTCGTCAGTGCAAGGCTAGAGTCTTTGGTGACAGAGTTCAAGAGTGTGGAGGTTTTGTTACCTTTCTTTGAGGCCATCTTCTGCTTGTTGTAGGCCTTCTGTGTTAGGTCACGCAACTGTTGGATGGTCATGGAGCGTGGACAGGCCATGACGCCTAGATGGTGACTGACTCCAGGGTGCAGATTTTTTAGGAAGAGGCTTTTGAAGTTCACATCCTCTTCAAGGTCAGGTTCGTTGTGTGCACCAAAGTAAGCTTGTCGGAGTCGGTTGTAGTAAGCTTGTGGAGTCTCTTGTCGACCTTGTTTGGTTTCCAAGGCAGTTAACAGTCCATGTTCGGACTCTGGGTCTGTAAATTCTTTAATCAGGACCTCACAAAGTAGCTGGTAGTCTGACTTTGTTCGACTGGGCTGTCGATCTAGGAAGTTTCGTACCTCGGGACTGGACGTTGCTCTAAGGAGGTACAACCTGTCTCTGTCAGTCACATGAGGTCTCATTTCTAGATAAAAGTCGATATCTTGCAGATGAGCCTCGATGGTGTGGCCCTCTGTGGAGTTCGGGTTGAACTTGCTGATGTTTTTAGACAGCTTGTCGAGGTCTTTGACGGTCATCCCAAGTGCAGCTCAAGGTCTGCTTGGAAGGAGGTTTATCTTTGTTGACAGGAAAGAGTTCTGTGGCGAAGGCAGGTGAGGTTTTGGGTTGTGGCCCTTCGCTTCTTCGTTGCGTATCAGTTCTTGGGCGTGGGACTCGGCTCTGCTCAGCAGTGGTGAGGCTGAGAAATGTTTCTCTTGCCTTGGCTCTTGTTTCTGCTCATAAGCATGTTTGAGTTCTTTTCTGACCATATGGAGCTCATGGTTGGTATCGTCTAGTTGTTGGGTCAGATTGTCCATTTCAGTTTTGTACCTTTCAAGGTGGTCTTTCAAGCTACTGATTTCAGCATTCTTGTTACTGATGTCATTCTTGGCTTTCTCTAGTAGCTGTTCAGAATACTGGAGTCTGTTTACCAGGTCTTTCTGGGCAGCTTTTGCATGTTGTTGGTCAAGCTTAGCTGCTGTCAGGGCTGCTTGGAGCTCCTTAACTTGTTCCGTTGTTTCCTGCTCCCTCTCGTTGGGTGCTTTGGGTTGATCTTGAACTTTCACTTCCAGCTTGTCTATGCGGCGTTGAGCACATGTCAGCTCCTCTTGAAGATGGGTGATGTGCTTGTCGTTGAGCTTCAGCTGGGTCGTGAAGGCATAGCTTAGGAGCTGGTGATTTTGACTAGCTCCTCGTGGTTGGTGTTCTGGCTCGAATCTTGTGTCAGAAATCTTCTCAGAATTAGGATTATTATTAAAAATAATAACAGTTCAAGGGTCTTGGGGTGAGGCTGTCTGTCGTGCCTCTCAGCCAAGTGTTCCCATCTTCCCTTGGGCAAGGGGCTGCAGTCTGCGGCATGTTAGCACGCTGGGGAGAAGAGAGACTGACACAGATCTGTGTGGAGTAGAAACCTATGTGTGGTGGGACAACTAAGTGTTGTGTCAGTGATTTTGAACCACTAGTGTAGTGTGGTGATGACTGTGTTGGTCTCAGGGTATCTAGGTAGACTAGAGATGTGAAGACTTCGTCACTTCTAATGAGGAAGAGGAAAAGAGAGAAAAGGTGAAAAACAAATTCAATTAAAGAATCAATTCCTTTTTTTTTCAAATGAGGAAAATTCTTTTTTTTTTCAATTAAATGTTATCAAGGAGGCAAACAATATTATTAAATCTCTGTTTTAGACAAACGAATATAATAATAATTATGATATCTCTTTCTTAGTCTGACAGGATTGACAACATACACCTTACAGTTGGACCGCTCACCAGGGAGGCTGCGAGGCAACGGTTGCCCAAAACTTCTCTCTATTAAATTGATCTCAGCGTTAGATGAGATGTTAAAATTTGGATTGCGTTTTCAAATGTGGGGAGGCTAGGAAGAACGAAAGAGTGTTTGATTACAATCAAATTCTTAAAGATGATTCGCCTTTTGCCAGGATTGTGTATTTCATTCACTTAGAATCGATTGATGGTTCTTACAGGTCCCTACAAATGTGAAAAGTGAAGAGGAAAGAAAGCAGAAGGGAAGGAGACAGTAGATTAAGTGGATCGGGTCCACTAGCAAGTTGTTATGCCCGACTACGAGTGGAGCGTTATTTTCAGTTGCTGCACAACTAATAACAAATAAATAAATTTCGGGTGAAAGAGATTTGTCTCTCTAATTTATTTGAACTCGTAGTGAGGGATAACAATGTCTCCTATTAAGGCTCAGGTTTGTCGTTCCCAAGCTAGGATACACAGAGGAAAGAAAATGGTAAGACAAAGTAAACTTGAAAAGTAATAAATGGGTAAAATAAGCAAAAAATGAAATTAAATAAAGGATGAACTCTTTAGTTTTAGTAACTAAAAATAGTGGCTAAGTCTATAACCAAAACAGGAAGAAAGAGGGTAAAACGCAATAAAGTAATGAGTATAAGTCTAAATAGAATCTATTGATATGGGTAATAAATCAATTAGGTAGAATAAGTTTAAAACTTTCAAAGTTCAAGGCTTATTTGTACCTAAAATGATTAGGCCCAAACGAGAATACTAGGAGTAATGATCATATGAAATGATCTGAAGAGAAATTTGAATGATTCCAAATAAATTTAATGTTTTAATCAAATTTGAATTTGACACAATTAATAATTGTGAACTAGTATTTCCCTCTCTAGTAAAATGCAAATAAGTGGTAAGAAGTGAGAAATTAGATAAATAAGAAAGAGAAAGACCAACAAGTGTATTAGTTTAGATGTTTAAAGGGTTAAACCACTTTAGCTTTTCAAACACACACACACTGTATTCAACCACTGGATACTAATGCTAACTTCTAACCTTTGAGGCTAATGGCTTTAGCATAGGCTTCAATGTAAACACAACCGTTTCGTTAGCTTAGCAACAGTATGGAGTTTGTTTACAATAGCTTCGATGTGCTGCGCGTGCGCAGTTCAGAGTTGCTCGGAAGTAGGTTAAGACTTCCGTGTCACGATCGTAACTGTGGCAACCAAAACAAACTCTAGTGGACTAGCACGTGAATGTTGCACTGCAATTACAGTTAAGCATGTTACATGAAATGTCGGCGCATTTCAACACTGTACAAATAACAACACCGCTTTTAGTTGGTTCTGCGATGTGGCGCTTAAACTCAGTTCGTTCAGAGTTTGATTAAACTTTATTCGAATCGCCGCTTCGTGCTGCATTCGAGGAAAACAGGGATCAGATCATAAAAGCCTGTGCCAGTTTCTCTGGACACATAAACAACAGGTTTGCTTCGCTGTTGGCACAAAGTTAACTTTAACTTTATCAAGCTTATAGCATAGATGATCTGACAATGGAACACGCACTGAAAATCAAACTATGAATAATAAGGCTTTGATCAAATAGAATTGAGGAACACGCTCAAAACTAATTTTATCCACCGATTTATTTCCTTTTAATTATTGCAGTTTCGCTCCGTTCTACTAACAGTAACTGAGATTCAGGAGTATAGCTATTGAATGACCTGGAACTCGCAAGACATCAATTCAGCTATAAAACAAGGCATTACAGAAAAGAGGAACACGCTCAATTTCAACCTTATTGTACAATCTCAGATAACTTTAAGTTCACTTACTGCAGTTGAACAATGGAGAGACGGACTCAGGTTACAGCCTTCTCTGCGTTCATTCATTCATTCAAGCAGGCGCGCGCTGCTGACGTCACACACACACACACCCTAGTCTCGCTCAGAAGCGTCTCATCTTTCATCCACAGCAATGGAAAAGATTAAATAACTTGGTTTATGCTTACAATTTAGATTAATCTGCCCGCATTCTCCACCATTATTATGTAGGGTTTGATACATAAATATAATTTTAATTTAGCTCAAAGGGAATCATTTATGATTTTATAGGTAATTTGAACAGAATCACTGTTCTGCGGCTGATCACTGAGTCGGCAGCGATTCACTGAACGAGCCGTATAACATCAACTCTGCACTGGATATTAAAATCCAAAATATAGTGAAAACACTATTAATAAGCACAGTAACAAGATCGGCAGATTAAGACATTAACTTGTAAGCACAAAACACAAGATACTTCTCTTTTGAATATAAATAAGACTTTATTTATATAAACCTAAGACATAAACTAATCTAACATGAACACACGCATTCACACATTCACACGTTGCAGATAGAGAGAAAGGATGAGTTTAGAGAATGAGAATGTGAAATCCCAAGTTTATAGCAATATGTGCTATTGCATAGACCTGAACAAACCATCAATCACTTAATTAACCCTCGCATTGAGTTTCTCAATGAGGCTAAAATTTATATTAAATGCACCAGTTCAGTTAGAATCTGGAGTTGTTTTACTTGCGTTGCCTTGTGTTACAGGGATTCCTTCTGTCTTCGTCGTCGTTGCAGGAAAGGGTTTTCCCGAGTTGGTGATTGGCTGGAAGTTCAGTAGTCTTTGAAGTGATGTCTTGGGAAGCCAATGGTTGGCGTTGGCTGAGGATGGTCTTGGAGTCAGTTGCTGGTTGAAGTTTGAAGCGGGTGCAGTCGGAGCTGGACTTTGCGGCAAACTTAACTTTTGAACACGAGACTCAACGGAAAGAAAAGAAACTAAAGTAAAAGAATAAAATGAGTAACGAGACTAGGTGGTTTTCTTCTCATCGTGGTGTTAAGTAGCAACTGGCCTGTAGGCCAGAGCACGCTCAAAGAGCGCTAAAACAGCGTCAAAACGCAGTGGCGAGAAGAAGAGAGGAGAAGGGAAGAAGGGGCGATTTGATGGTGTCCTGAGGTTTTAAACTCGGCTTTTTGGACACATCCCATCTGGTGTCTTGACCAATTAGATAGGCTATTATCTTAGCTAGGGTTGTTCCTTCCATCATAAATCAGCATGTTATCTGGTCACATGGTCTGACTTTTCACACTCTTGCAAAGTATAATTTCGGATGTGATTTCTATAACCAGAATATGATACATTTGACAAAGAATCAGTTGGAAGAAACGTTTCAAGCTAGAATTGTCAAGCTCATACATACCAAACATGAATAAACCTTAAAGTCATTCAATAGTTATTAAAAAGACATACATAATATGTGCTTAAAACATGATAGTCTAATGTGTGGTTACATACATAATATAGTGTTATGTCTAGCAATGTCCTTTTAGGATGGTTTTATGTGCATATGAAAAGAAAGTCTCTGTATAGTTCTGTGGAGACCAAAAGACATGTTCTTTGGACAGAGGAATTTCAGTCTGGTTCTTTTGTCTTCTATGTGTGGGGAAAAGTCAATCTAAAGAAGCTTGTGATTTCTCTTGTGGAACACATGTGATGGCCATCTCTTTGACCATTAATCTTGATTATTTACCCCAAATTTGACGATCTCCTTCCTCGTTGGACTTATCAATAAGTGTTCTTTTGTCTTAAATGTTGCAAGCTGTTCTGGAAGAGGCTTGTTGGTTAGGCTTGCTCCAGAAATCGGAGATAGGAATCTTTACGATGTTGTCCTGTTCTCCTGGAATTTCAGCTCCTCATGTTTCGATGTTCTGAATGAATCTTAGTTTTGTCTGACTCGTTCTGACGCTACAGCCCCGACAAAACATTGCAAAACATTTTATACGTTTAATACTGCAAAATACGCTCGATGCTACAGTCACTGCCCTTGCCGTCTATTCTTATGTAAAGCACTTAATTACCATTGTGTATGAAATTTGGTATATAAATAAACTTGCAATGAAGCTAAAAATATGAACAACTACATAATCATGTTGATATTCTATATTGTTGCTGTCACGTGTCTTGTTCCCCAGGTGTTTCCATGTCCTTATTTGGTTTTTCCTGTTTCCTGTCCTCGTTTAGTATGATTATATTCCAGGTGTGTCTCGTTTTCCCCTCGTTAGTTCTGTCTATTAATAGTGTGTTCTGCCACATGTTTCCTGACTGCTGTTGAATGTCTTCCTTGCCTGTGTTCTGTGTTTCCACGTTGGATTTCCATTAAAGACTGTGTTTTACACTACTCCTCGCTCCTTCGTCCCCAGCGCACCGTGACAGATCCTGACAGTTACTATAAAACTCTTACGACAAACATGTCTTCTAATATCTTAAATTGTTGCATAAACCGATCTACAGCGGAGACATTGTAAATGACTTTACTTGGACCCATTGTGCAAGCTGTCTCTTTAATACCGCATGGTTTATATACATGTTGCTGCTGATGAGAAAATGTATCTCAAATATTAACTACATTTTTTTAAATACATTTTTCATCAGGCAGACAATTTCATTTGTGTGTGTGTGTGTTCGCCTGATTGGGAAGTTGCAGTGATTGAAATGGTGACATTCCAGATACATTTTGAAATGAGTAAAGCCTGTGTTAATGCTATTGATTAGGATAATATGGCCAAAGAAGATATTTGGTTTTATAAATATTCATTTAAAAGCAGCCCACAATCAGCGTATTATGTTATTGTTACCCCTTACAGCTCAGATGAGGTTTTGTTCCATCCTCCATGCTGTGACAACTCACAAAAGACTATTTTTAGCCAAGCAGCACGGAGAGGCGCTTCAGAAAAATGCTGTGGCCGGCTGGTATAAACACAAGCATTGACTAGAACGGCCGCAATCAGCTCCGGTGGCCGCTGATTAAATATATAAAAATATACACTGGACAAAATTATAAACGCAACACTTTAGTTTTTGCCCCCATTTTTCATGAGCTGAACTAAGACTTTTTCTATGTACACAAAAGGCCTATTTCTCTCAAATATTGTTTACAAATCTGTCTAAATCTGTGTTAGTGAGCACTTCTCCTTTGCCGAGATAATCCATCCACCTCACAGGTGTGGCATATCAAGATGCTGATTAGACAGCATGATTATTGCACAGGTGTGCCTTACGCTGGCCACAAAAAAAGGCCACTATAAAATGTGCAGTTTTATCACACAGCACAATGCTACAGATGTCACAAGTTTTGAGGGAGCGTGCAATTGGCATGCTGACTGCAGGAATGTCCACCAGAGCTGTTGCCCGTGAATTGAATGTTAATTTCTCTACCATAAGCCGTCTCCAAAGGCGTTTCAGAGAATTTGGCAGTACATCCAACCGGCCTCACAACCGCAGACCAGGTGTAACCACACCAGCCCAGGATCTCCACATCCAGCATATTCACCTTCTGGTCTCATCTGATACCAGCCACCCGGACAGCTGCTGCAACAATCGGTTTGCATAACTAAAGAATTTCTGCACAAACTGTCAGAAAGCGTCTCAGGGAAGCTCATCTGCATGCTCACCGTCCTCATCGGGGTCTCGACCTGAATGCAGTTCGTCGTCGTAACCGACTTGAGTGGGCAAATGCTCACATTCGATGGCGTCTGGCACTTTGGAGAGGTGTTCTCTTCACGGATGAATCCCGGTTTTCACTGTACAGGGCAGATGGCAGACAGCATGTATGGTGTCGTGTGGGTGAGCGGTTTGCTGATGTCAACGTGGCCCATGGTGGCGGTGGGGTTATGGTATGGGCAGGCGTATGTTATGGACAACGAACACAGGTGCATTTTATTGATGGCATTTTGAATGCACAGAGATACCGTGACGAGATCCTGAGGCCCATTGTTGTGCCATTCATCCACGACAATCACCTCATGTTGCAGCATGATAATGCACGGCCCCATGTTGCAAGGATCTGTACAGAATTCCTGGAAGCTGAAAACATCCCAATTCTTGCATGGCCAGCACTCACCAGACATGTCACCCATTGAGCATGTTTGGGATGCTCTGGATCGGCATATACGACAGCGTGTTCCAGTTCCTGCCAATATCCAGCAACTTCGCACAGCCATTGAAGAGGAGCGGACCAACATTCCACAGGCCACAATCAACAACCTGATCAACTCCATGCGAAGGAGATGTGTTGCACTGCGTGAGGCAAATGGTGGTCACACCAGATACTGACTGGTTTTCGGACCCCCCCAATACAGTAAAACTGCACATTTTAGAGTGGCCTTTTATTGTGGCCAGCCTAAGGCACACCTGTGCAATAATCATGCTGTCTAATCAGCATCTTGATATGCTACACCTGTGAGGTGGATGGAGTATCTCGGCAAAGGAGAAGTGCTCACTAACACAGATTTAGACAGATTTGTGAACAATATTTGGGAGAATTAGGCCTTTTGTGTACATAGAAAAAGTCTTAGATCTTTGAGTTCAGCTCATGAAAAATGGGGGCAAAAACAATAGTGTTGCGTTTATAATTTTGTTCAGTGTATATATAAACAGTGTGTATATATATATAAAACAGTTCTTTCTGGTCCTTGAATCTGACTGGCTGATAAGAGTGTGCTATTAGAGTGATGGACGCCCAAATCCAGTATCATTTTATAAATATTACTGTTTTTGTGTCACGGAATGTAGTTTTAAGAGGTTTTCTGTCGATAATGTACTTGTTTATAGTTCAAATATACAGTTTGTTAATAAAGATAACTTCTATTTGAAAATTTGCGTCAACGTTTTCAGAGCTGTGAGCTCCAGATGGTCAGCGGCCATTCTGCGCTCATGAAGCCGCCCGAGAGCGCCTCACCTCGACGTGATCTTCTGGAATTTTTTTAGAAGAATATAATAGAAAAGAATAGAATAGATTTTTATTGTCATTGTTTTAAACAACAAAAGACTGTTTAGCAGCTCACAAGGTTTTGGCATAATAGACAAACATAAGTATACAAATAAAAATACAAATATAATATACAAGAAGAGAGGTATTCCAAAAGGTAATATATATCTAATGGTTAGTGAGATATTGTAGTGCAAATGCTGGCTCTGATGCCTCTGTAGTGGTTACACATGAAATATAATTCGTTATGGGTAAATCTAATGTTTGTCTTTGGTCTCATTAATTTATTATTTGTTTCAGAGTAGATAGTTTTGGCAAAATCTCATGTTTAGTAAATTCAATACTGTATATCAGAGTGCTGTATATCGGTAAGTATCTTTAAAAGCCCTCTTTTGTGCAGAACTACTTCCTTCCGCCACGGATTCAAATCTAAGTTGACATTTGAAAAGCTGAGCCCAAGCTTCCATTACTAATTCCAAAACATCACTTTAGAACTAGTAACGAAAGAATGTTGAGTTGCTTCATTGAAAGCTTACTGTATTAAAAGCTTGCTGTGTTATGTAGAGTATTGTGAGAGAGAGATGGATTGAGCGAGTGTTATTTAACATTTAATTATTGCAGGTTGCATCGTTCTGAATTTGCATTTCACTGTCTTTATTCATTTTGAGGAACACTGAATATGTTTTTGTGCAAGTTAGATGAGTAAATGCATGTTCACATTTAGTCTAGATCTACATTAACATCATATTCACACGGGATTCACTAAATTACAGGGGTTTCTTTACCACGACGTAAAATGGGCGTCTCTGGAGGCGTTGGGAAAATGCCCCCTTTCCAAAAAAAAAAAAAAAAAATCAAGAGATCATGCACAGAATGCTGTTTTTTTTTTTTTTTTGCACGGGCATTTCCGATCAGCTACGATGGATAATGGATAAGAAAAGCGTCTGCGATGGCTGATGAAGGACAAAAAAGTCATACAGGTTATTTTTATGGTTTATAATCTTATATTTCAACGATTTTCGAGAACAAATAAACAACCAGAATAAATGTAAAACGTGCAGTAATGTCATTTGTGAATGTAATCTAACACAAAACCCCTGTGATCAGGACAGGTATCTGAAGTTACTGTATAAAGTATTTGACACGAAACCCCTGCGATCAGGACAGGTATCTGAAGTTACTGTATATAATAAAATATATATTTGACACGAAACCCCTGCGATCAGAACAGGTATCTGAAGTTACTGTATATAATATAATAGGTATTTGACACAAAACACCTGCGATCAGGACAGGTATCGGAAGATATAACAGTATTAATGTAATTTGACACGAAACACCTGCGATCAGGACAGGTATCTGAAGTAAATAGCTTTTCCCGAACTACGCATGATTGGTGACCTATGCAGATTCTCAAATAGGCCACGCCTGCCTGATGCCACTGAAACAGCTACTTTACACATAACAGAGCAAATAAAATCTGAGCTTGACAAAGGTGAAACAGTTGGTGCTATATTTTTAGATTTGCGTAAAGCCTTTGACACAATCACAATGTTCTTCTTTCTAAATGATCTAAGTTCCAACTTTCATCTGGGGCTTAACATGGATCTCCTCATATTTATCAAACAGACAGCAATGTGTAAAAATGAAAGGGGCTCATTCTAATACCTTAAACTCTACAAGGGGCGTACCTCAAGGATCAATACTAGGCCTTTTATTATTTAGTTTATACATCAATGATCTCCCACAGCAGTGCAAAGGTTACAAGTGCAAACGTATGCTGACGATACTGTTATTTTTACACAGATGAGAACTGCAGAGTTAGCTGCTGAAAAGCTAAATGGTGCAATGGAAAGGATTACACAGTGGTTAGAGCAATCATGTCTTACCTTGAACACTGGTAAAACAAAAGGGATGTTTTTTTTCTAAATTGAAGGCGTGTTCTTCCAATGCAGATATTTTTATAAATGGTGAGAAGTTAGAAATTGTCACTGAGTTTAATTATCTAGGTTTAACGCTGGACTCAAACCTTAGTTTTAAAAAACATGTAAATAAATTGGTGAGGACTATAAAATATAGTTTGATAAACTTCAGACAAATTAGACAATGTGTACCTACTGATGTAGCCAAGACTTTTATGCATGCTGCAATTTTTTCTCATCTGTCATATTGTCTGACATGTTGTGGTCAAGCAGGAGAAACTGTTATTAAACTTTTAAAATCTCTTTACAAACAGACTCTAAAAACTTTGGACAAAAAGTCTAACCAGTATCACCATTAGGGTTTTGGAGAAATACAATTTTCGAAGCTTTGACAACTTTAGACTTTTCTCGAATTTATGTATGGTTTATAAAATTTTAAATGGTTTGGCCCCTTCCATACTTCGTGATTTTGTACACGTTCGTTCTACAGTCTCTGTAAGATTTACTAGATCATCATCCACTAGTGATTGTGTTGTTCCATTTCGTTACTCTCCCTTTGGATTATCATCTTTCTAAGTGAAAGCTATTACTCATTGGAACACTCTACCAGAAGACATGAGGATGTGCACATCTATTGACATTTTTAAATTGAAACTAAAATCTTATTTAAAATCAACTCAACTCTGTAAACACTGACATGGTTCTGGTTTAATCTGATGCTATTTATCAGTTTTTGTTATTTTTATTTTATTTTTTTTGTGTGTGGCTCTGATACGATGTGTATAAGTATTTCTGTACTGTATGTTTTTGTTGTTTTGTTTTCATATTTTCTTGTGATTATGATTACCTTCCAAGGGACCGTGGATGAAAACTACCCATTGGCTAAATTCAGTACAATGCATGAAATGGAAACATTTATGTTAAAATTGTACATTTTATTAATAATAATAATGGTGCAGTTTCGATTACGCTGTTCTGAAACCCCTGGAAAAAGCGCCTGTCATGTTCACACAGTGCACACAACGCCTCTGCACTAACTCCTTTTTTATTTTTTCCTTCAACATCAGGACACAAGAGCTGTCAGTCAGTACATGGGAAAAGTGGTGTTATTATTATTATTATTATTATTTTAAAGTAACTCATATATTTTCTTGTAAATTAAAAAGTAATGCATTATTTTACCCATTACTTGAAAAAAGTAATCTGATTACATAACTCAGGTTACTTGTAATGTGTTACCCCCAACACTGATTAGAATGGTATGGAATTACGGTAGTAGGCCTATAGTTTTCTCTGTGGTAAACCCAGAGTAGCTCAAAAAGATGGAAAAATGAACTGCATTCCTTAATCTGATTTCTATCACATCTGGACTCACTGGGCATTACAGTCACAGCTTCATTCCTCTGGAAACACACAAATATCACTGATCACACTCCAAAACACTGGCGCAGATTCATGCATGCCACCCTTTTCATAGAGAAGCCCAGACTCCTCAATCTGAAAAACCGTCCAGTGATTTTTTTGTATAGTTGCAGTGATCGCAGCTCACCCAGTCAGCCACCCACCGCTGTAGAGAGATGTGTGTACTGTAAGCAGTTCCTCCAGAGAAAACAACGGGTCATGTGAAACATTTCTCAAGCTGTCTATTTTACTACATTCTCAATTCATATAATCTAATACAGAGGTTTGCTACCTGCTGAGGCTCTGCTCTCACTGGAGCTGTTGCACTGTCAGGTATGTGAAGAGTCGAAGAACAAGCCAAGAATAAAATAAACTCCAAACTCCAATGCATCACATGTCAGTGAAAGTTTTCAATATAACACATCTTTGAATAGCTAAACACAAAGAATCACAATATCATAACCCAAATCAACCCTGATAGATAGATAGAGTAGTAATGATTCATCTGGAGCCTGAATCTGTGCAGTAATGATTCATCTGGAGCCCGAGTCTGCATAGTAAAGATTCGTTTGAAGCCTGAGTCTGCGCAGTAATGATTCATTTGCAGCCTTAGTCTGTGTACTAATGATCATGAGCTGGAGCTGCAGTCTCAAAGTCCCGCCCAAACTCCCTCAGATCCAATCACAAGCTCACAATCATGACTCCACCCCAGCATCAAATAACTAACTAAAAGTAAACTTAATAGTAAAACAAACACTTGAACATACATCAGCACAATACGACCTATCTAAAATTATGAAAACCATCTTTGGGAAAAGTTTATTTGAGGTTTAATTTGATTTTTTAGTTTAGCTCATGTTCCATTCGTTTGCATGGTGAGGGTGGGGTTTAGGATCTATACTGCAGCCAGACACAGGGGGCAGTTGAAATATTTTGGTTTCACTTTTCAGGACGTGTGAGACACACTTGTAGCAGGGTCACTGCACCCTTTTTACTGGGTCATGAGCCCCACTGAAATACCACTGTACCTAAGTAATACTAATTATAAATCCTTGTCTGGATTTATAAGGAGATTACCTTACACCAACCTGAGAATCATTTTCTCTGATAATACTTCAGCAATCATGTCCTGTGTGTTTTCCATTAGCGGTTTAGTATCAAAACTAGCAATGCCAGATTGCGAATGAATCACTGCTTTGATCTAACCAGTCAAATGGATTTGTGAACAACCCTGTAATTCAGGTGAAGACTATTTACATCCATTTATATCCCAAACATGATCAAAAAATTGTTTTAAAACATGGGAACACTGTTTTTGATGGCAAGTCTGTGCCCCAGTGCTAATGAAAAGCTAGAAATGCCCCTGGTTTCTGGTAATCCTGAATAAATTTATTAGGTGTGTTTACTTCATATATGAGCTAAACACTGCAGGATAAGATAGAGGAGGACTGGACACCCCTGACATAAAGTGGCTGTGTCTAAAAGCATAGGCAGCTGACTTGCTGTCTCGCAAGCCTCTCAGACAATGACAGGCAATGCAGGCAGCGTTTGCAAACAAGGCACCTCTTCGAAACTGATTTCAGAGAAACTTATGGGACAGCATAATAAGTTTAATGATATACAACAAAACAGACACTGCATTCCAAATACTGTGCATCTGGAAAGTATTGACAGCACTTCAATTTTTCCACATTTTGTTATGTTACAGCCTTATTCCAAAAATTATTTGCAAATTTCTATATATATATATACAAACCCGATTCCAAAAAAGTTGGGACACTGTACAAATTGTGAATAAAAACAGAATGCAATGATGTGGAAGTTTCAAATTTCAATATTTTATTCAGAATACAACATAGATGACATATAAAATGTTTAAACTGAGAAAATGTATCATTTTAAGGGAAAAATAAGTTGATTTTAAATTTCATGGCATCAACATATCTCAAAAAAGTTGGGACAAGGCCATGTTTACCACTGTGTGGCATCCCCTCTTCTTTTTATAACAGTCTGCAAACGTCTGGGGACTGAGGAGACAAGTTGCTCAAGTTTAGGAATAGGAATGTTGTCCCATTCTTGTCTAATACAGGTTTCTAGTTGCTCAACTGTCTTAGGTCTTCTTTGTTGCATCTTCCTCTTTATAATGCACCAAATGTTTTCTATGGGTGAAAGATCTGGACTGCAGGCTGGCCATTTCAGTACCCGGATCCTTCTTCTACGCAGCCATGATGTTGTAATTGATGCAGTTAATGGTCTGGCATTGTCATGTTGGAAAATGCAAGGTCTTCCCTGAAAGAGACGACGTCTGGATGGGAGCATATGTTGTTCTAGAACTTGGATATACCTTTCAGCACTGATGGTGCCTTTCCAGATGTGTAAGCTGCCCATGCCACACGCACTCATGCAACCCCATACCATCAGAGATGCAGGCTTCTGAACTGAGTGCTGATAACAACTTGGGTTGTCCTTGTCCTCTTTAGTCCGGATGATATGGCGTCCCAATTTTTCAAAAAGAACTTCAAATTTTGATTTGTCTGACCACAGAACAGTTTTCCACTTTGCCACAGTCCATTTTAAATGAGCCTTGGCCCAGAGTAAACACCTGCGCTTCTGGATCATGTTTAGATATGGCTTCTTTTTTGACCTATAGAGTTTTAGCCGGCAACGGCGAATGGTACGGTGGATTGTGTTCACCGACAATGTTTTCTGGAAGTATTCCTGAGCCCATGTTGTGATTTCCATTACAGTAGCATTCCTGTATGTGATGCAGTGCTGTCTAAGGGCCTGAGGATCATGGGAATCCAGTATGGTTTTCCGGCCTTGACCCTTACGCACAGAAATTGATCCAGATTTTCTGAATCTTTGGATGATATTATGCACTATAGATGATGATAACTTCAAACTCTTTGCAATTATTCTCTGAGAAACTCCTTTCTGATATTGCTCCACTATTTTTCGCCACAGCATTGGGGGAATTGGTTATCCTCTTCCCATCTTGACTTCTGAGAGACACTGCCACTCTGAGAGGCTCTTTTTATACCCAATCATGTTGCCAATTGACCTAATAAGTTGCAAATTGGTCCTCCAGCTGTTCCTTATATGTACATTTAACTTTTCCATTAACATGTACATTTTACAGTGTCCCAACTTTTTTGGAATCGGGTTTGTATATCTATCTATCTATCTATCTATCTATATATATATATATATATATATATATATAATTCATTCCTCTAATATATATATATATATATAAATCCTCCAATATATAATTTTCATCATAGGTATACCTCAACTATGAGAGACAAATCCAGAAAATCACATTGTAGGATTTTTAAAGAATTTATTTGCAAATTATGGTGGAAAATAAGTATTTGGTCAATAACAAAATTTAATCTCAATACTTTGTTATATACCCTTTGTTGGCAATGACAGAGGTCAAACGTTTTCTGTAAGTCTTCACAAGGTTTTCACACACTGTTGCTGGTATTTTGGCCCATTCCTCCATGCAGATCTCCTCTAGAGCAGTAATGTTTTGGGGCTGTCGCTGGGCAACACAGACTTTCAACTCCCTCTAAATATTTTCGATGGGGTTGAGATCTGGAGACTGGCTAGGCCACACCAGGACCTTGAAATGCTTTTTACGAAGCCACTCCTTCGTTGCCCGGGCAGTGTGTTTGGGATCATTGTCATGCTGAAAGACCCAGCCACGTTTCATCTTCAATGCCCTTGCTGATGGAAGGAGGTTTTCACTCAAAATCTCACGATACATGGCCCCATTCATTCTTTCGTTTACACGGATCAGTCGTCCTGGTCCCTTTGCAGAAAAACAGCCCCAAAGCATGATGTTTCCACCCCCATGCTTCACAGTAGGTATGGTGTTCTTTGGATGCAACTCAGCATTCTTTCTCCTCCAAACACGACAAGTTGAGTTTTTACCAAAAAGTTCTATTTTGGTTTCATCTGACCATATGACATTCTCCCAATCCTCTTCTGGATCATCCAAATGCTCTCTAGCAAACTTCAGACGGGCCGGACATGTACTGGCTTAAGCAGGGGGACACGTCTGGCACTGCAGGATTTGAGGCCTTTGTTACATTGGTCCCAGCTCTCTGCAGGTCATTCACTAGGTTCTTTAAAAATCCTACAATGTGATTTTCTGGATTTTTTTTTTTCTCATTTTGTCTCTCATAGTTGAGGTATACCTATGATGAAAATTACAGGCCTCTCTCATCTTTTTAAGTGGGAGAACTTGTACAATTGGTGGCTGACTAAATACTTTTTTTGCCCCACTGTATATACACACATATACAGGTGCATCTCAATAAATTAGAATGTCGTGGAAAAGTTCATTTATTTCAGTAATTCAACTCAAATGCTGAAACTTGTGTATTAAATCAATTCAGTGCACACAGACTGAAGTAGTTTAAGTCTTTGGTTCTTTTAATTGTGATGATTTTGGCTAACATTTAACAAAAACCCACCAATTCACTATCTCAACAAATTAGAATACTTCATAAGACCAATAAAAAACAGTTTTAGTGAATTGTTGGCCCTCTGGAAAGTATGTTTATTTACTGTATATGTACTCAATACTTGGTAGGGGCTCCTTTTGCTTTAATTGCTTACTCAATTCGGCGTGGCATGGAGGTGATCAGTTTGTGGCACTGCTGAGGTGGTATGGAAGCCCAGGTTGCTTTGATAGCAGCCTTCAGCTCATCTGCATTGTTGGGTCTGGTGTCTCTCATCTTCCTCTTGACAATACCCCATAGATTTTCTATGGGGTTCAGGTCAGGCGAGTTTGCTGGCCAATCAAGCACAGTACCACCATGGTCATTGAACAAGCTTTTGGTACCTTTGGCAGTGTGGGCAGGTGCCAAGTCCTGATGGAAAATGAAATCAGCTTCTCCATAAAGCTTGTCAGCAGAAGGAAGCATGAAGTGCTCTAAAATTTCTTGGTAGATGGCTGCGTTGACTGTGGACTTCAGAAAACACAGTGGACCAACACCAGCAGATGACATGGCAGCCCAAATCATCACTCACTGTGGAAACTTCACACTGGACTTCAAGCAACATGGATTATGTGCCTCTCCACTCTTCCTCCAGACTCTGGGACCTTGATTTCCAAATGAAATGCAAATTTTACTTTCATCTGAAAAGAGGACTTTGGACCACTGAGCAACAGTCCAGTTCTTTTTCTCCACAGCCCAGGTAAGACGCTTCTGACGTTGTCTCTGGTTCAGAAGTTTTCCTTTTCCTGAAGACGTCTGAGCGTGGTGACTCTTGATGCACTGACTCCAGCTTCAGTCCACTCCTTGTGAAGCTTTCACAAGTGTTTGAATCAGCTTTGCTTGACGGTATTCTCAAGCTTGCACTCATCCCTGTTGCTTGTGCACCTTTTCCTACCCAAATTCTTCCTTCCAGTCAACTTTGCATTTAATATGCTTTGATACAGCACTCTGTAAACAGCCACACCTTTCAGTAATGACCTTCTGTGACTTACCCTCTTTGTGGAGGGTGTCAGTGTTCGTCTTCTGGATCATTGCCAAGTCAGCAGTCTTCTCCATTAATGTGGTTTCAAAGAACAAGAGATACCCGGAATTTATACTGTAGGGATGGTCATTAATTGAAACTCAAATATAAATATTCTAATATTTTGAGATACTGATTTTTGACTTTCATGAGCTGTAAGCTCTAATCATCAAAATTAAAACAAAAAACTTTTGAAATGTTTTACTTTACATGCAATGAATCTAAAATATATTAAATTTTCACTTTTTGAAATAACTTACAAGAAAAAATGAACGTTTTCACGATATTCTAATTTATTGAGATGCACCTGTACATATATAAAGACACATGTACACAAGTATTCACAGCCTTTGCCATGACACTCAAAATTAAGCTCAGATGCATCCTGTTTCCACTGATCATCCTTGAGATGTTTATACACCTTGATTTGGAGTCCACCTGTGGTAAATTCAGTTGATTGGACATGATTAAGAAAGGCACACACCTGTCTATATAAGGTCCCACAGTTAACAGTACGTGTCAGAGCACAAACCAATCCATGAAGTCCAAGGGATTGTCTGTAGATCTCTGAGACAGGACTGTATTGAGGCACAGATCTAAGAAAGGGTACAGAAAAATGTCTGCAGCATTGAAGCATGTAGTCTCTGTTACCCTTAATGCAAGAAGTTTGAAACAACCAGAACTCTTCCTAGAGCTGGCCTCCTGGCCAAACTGAGCAATTGATGGAGAAGGGCCTTGTCTAGACTGGTGACCAAGAACCTGATGATCACTCTAGTTGAGCTCCATGATCATATATGCAGATGGGAGAAACCTACAAAAGGACAAACATCATTGCAACACTCCACCGATCTGGGCTTTATGGTGGTGTGGCCAGACTCAATCCTCTCCTCAGTGAAGTCACATGAAAACACACTTGGAATTTGCAAAACAGCACCTAAAGGACCCTCAGGCTGTGGGAAAGAATATTCTCTGGTCTGATGAACCTCAATTCTAAGTACCATGTTTGAAGGAAACCAGCTCTGCTCATCACCTGCAGAGTATCATCCCAAAAGTAAAGTGTGCTGGTAGCAGCCTCATGCTGTGGGGCCGTTTTTCAGCGGCAGGGACTGAGGGACACATCAGAGTAGAAGAAAAGCTTAATGCACCAAAATATGGAGATAGCCTTAATGAAAACCTAGTCCAGAGCATTCACAACCTCAGACTGGGCAGAAGGTTCACCTTCCAACAGGACAATGACCCTAAGCACACAGCAAGAGTGGCTTATAGACAACTCTATGAATATCGATCCAAGCTGGAGCACTTGTGAAGCTCAGACAGCGCGGATTTCGGACAGCACTGCCTAGCATCCATCTGATGAATCTCCGCTCTCCACCCAACAAAACGGACAAACTCCTTCTGCCGAGCTTTCAGCCGTTTAGAGCGGACCGCGATGCAGAATCAATGGGGAAATCGTGCGGTGGCGGGACATGCTTTTATATCAACGAAAGGCGGTGTACAGATGTAACAGTTGTAACAGCCCATAGCGCTGTTACTATGGATTTAGTTAAGGGTGCAGTTTTACTACAGCCCTCTAGGGCGCTCCCCTCCTCTATATTAAGCCCAGGTGGGGTAGTAGAAGGAGATACATTGTTTGGTTGGGAGGAAGCATGGCTTCTCATGCTACATTCAATGTTTAGAGTCCCGGTTGAGAAACGTCGATGTTTTAAGCTCAATCAATGTAAGTGTTTATCTTTGTAAGTTTATTTGTGTTACTTTCCTGTAGCTCAAATAGTAGAGCATGGCGCTAGCAACGTCAAGATCATGGGTTTGATTCCCAAGGAAAGCAAGAGCTGATAAAATGTAGAAGCTGTAACTTGAATGCAATGTAAGTCGCTTTGGATAAAAGCGTCTGCTAAATGTGTAAATGTTTGTTTATTTGGTTATTTTCTTTGACGAATGTGTTTGTTAGCACTCTGGTTCTCAGTATGTGTTTGCGTTCTAGAGGGACTCTTTTGTACCGGTGGTTATTCTTGCCACTGAAGGCCACGCTGTCTGTACCTGGGAGATAGTTCTAGGATGGGATTCCTGTTGCTGTCGTGGACAGTTTGAGTTTCCTCACTCTGGGACTAGAGTGGTTTTGGGACTATATGGTGGAGTTTGTTGGATGCACATTGAGCTTTGTCGTCTTCCTCAGAATCATCGTCATCTTCTTCGATCTCATCGTCTACCATGTCTTCAATGATAAGTACTACTGCCATTCATGTTCCCCATTGGACTATGCTACAGGTTTAACTTTCAACCAGAGTTTCCACTCCTGTTTGTATGCTTGCAAACCCACATACTTACATTTCACAAAGCAACAGAGACTGTTGTTTTTCTTGTTGTTTATGTTGTGATTGGTTTATGCCAACTTCTACCACACAATAATAATTGGTTTAATCTCACTCTGTGTATTGATTTGGTCATTGTGTCAACATATTATTTGTGTTTTAAGGTACACTTATGAAGAAAGGTTGGTGGGCCTCTCTCTCAAAATATATTGTAGTGGCTTGTTCTTTTAAAGAGAAAGGGAGCGGTTACACAGTGTTAAAGAAGATGTGCTGTTCAGATCTAGAAGCGCTCTTCATTAACTGCAAGCCTTTCTACTTGCCACGGGAGTTTTGTTCGTTCATTCTCGTGAGTGTTTACATTCCTCCGCAAGCGCACGTGAGCTCAGCTTTACAGAAACTGGCTGATCTGATCACAGACACAGAACAACAAAACCCGGACTCTATTTTTATCATTGTCGGGGACTTTAATAAAGCAAATATCTTCTGTGAAATACAGACAGCACATCACATGTCCCACCAGAGACAGTAATATATTGGATCACTGTTACACAACAATAAAGGAGGCATATCACTCTGTCCCAAGGGCAGCTTTAGGACTCTCTAATCACTGTTTGGTTCATCTTATACTGACCTACAGGCATAAATTGAAATCAGCTAAACCTGTTTTAAGGACTGTTAAAAGATAGACTTAGGGCTGTGCAATTAATCAAATTCGATTATCATGTGCATCTGGTCAGTAAAGCCGGTTTCGTGATTAGCAGTAAATTGCCATCACCTGCTTTCAGATGGAGCGGCAGTTAATACACAGAGCCGTAGTTCACTGACAAGCTAGGCAATATCGTGTTCATAATTGAAGATGAATCGCCTTTGATTATGAACGCGGTTCAGCGTAGCTTCTTCATACAGATCACTGGAGCTGTGTGAAGTTCCTTCATGCTTTAAACGCTCCACCATCATCCCCATCCCAAAGAAATCCCAAATTACAGGACTTAATGACTATAGGCCTGTGGCTCCAACTAAACAATAAACAAACTTCAGCTGGTTCAAAATTCAGTAGCTAGAGTACTTACTAGAACCAGGAAGTATGACCACATTAGCCCGGTTCTGTCAACACTGCACTGTCTCCCTATTAAACATCGTATACATTTTAAGATCTTGCTAATTACCTATAAGGCCCTGAATGGTTTGGCACCTCAGTATTTGAGTGAGCTCTTATCGCATTATAGTCCTTCACTTCCGCTGTGATCTCAAAACTCTGGCCATTTGATAATACCTAGAATATCAAAATCAACTGCGGGCGGGAGATCGTTTTCCTATTTAGCGCCCAAACTCTGGAACAATCTACCTAACACTGTTCGGGAAGCAGACACACTCTGTCAGTTTAAATCTAGATTAAAGACCCATCTCTTTAACCTGGCTTACACATAATACACTATCACATTTCTATAATTCAAATCCGTTAAAGGATTGTTAGGCTGCATTAATTAGGTCAACCGGAACCGGGAACACTTCCCAAAACACCCGATGTACTTGTTACATATTTAGAAGAATGGCATCTAAGCTAATATTAGTCTGTTTCTTTCTTATTCCGAGGTCACTGTAGCCACCCAAATCCAGACGGTATCCAGATCAGATGGTCACTGCAGCCACCCGGATCCAGTCTGTATCCAGATCAGATGGTGGATCAGAACCTAGAGATGACCTCTACAGCCCTGAACGTCAGTGGAGACAAGGACAACTAGATGAGCCCCAGAGACTGATCCCCAGTGAAGACCCTGTCTCCTAGACGGCCATCAGGAGAAAACCACAGGAACCAGATGAGTCCTTTGCACAATCTGACTCTGCTTTAGCCTAGATTTAAACTGCTGATTTTGTCTGGCCAGAGGAGAATGACACTATTTCGACAAACTATTTCCCCGTCTAAATACTGTAAAGCTGATAAAGCCACCCAGCTTTATATCAAGCTGATGTAAAGCTGCATTGACACAATTTGCATTGTTAAAAGCGCTATACAAATAATAGTGACTTGACTTGACTAACGTCTGTGATCATGAAGTCTTTTGAAAAACTGGTGCTGTCTCACCTGAAGGACATTACTGGACCCTTACTGGATCCTCTTCAGTTTGCCTACAGAGCGAACTGTGGACGATGCACTCAACATGGGACTGCATTATGTTCTGCAACATCTAGAGAGACCAGGGACTTAGGTGAGGATCCTGTTTGTGGACTTCAGCTCAGCTTTTAACACTATCATTCCAAACCTCCTCCTGCCCAAACTAACTCAGCTCTCCGTGCCTACCTCCGTCTGTCAGTGGATCACCAGCTTCCTGACAGACAGGCAGCAGCTAGTGAGGCTGGGAAAATGCACATCCATCACCCGTACGATCAGCACTGGTGCCCCCCAGGGTTGCGTCCTCTTCTCCCTCTACATCAACGACTGCACATCTAAAGACCCCTCTGTCAAACTCCTGAAGTTTTCAGAAAACACTACACTTATCGGTCTCATTCAGGATGGTGACGAGTCTGCTTACAGACAGGAGGTTAAGGAGCTGGCTGTCTGGTGCAGTCTTAACAACCTGGAGCTCAACACGCTCAAAACAGTGGAGATGATTGTGGACTTTAGGAGAAACCCCCCTGCTCTCCCCCCACTCACCATCATGAACATCACTGTAATGACAGTGGAGTCATTCAGGTTCCTGGGCACCACCATCTCCCAGGACCTGAAGTGGGACATTCACATAGACTCCATTGTTAAAAATGCCCAGCGGAGATTGTACTTCCTTCGCCAGCTAAGGAAATTCAACCTGCCACAGGAGCTGCTGAAACAGTTCTACTCCGCCATCATTGAATCCGTCCTCTGCACTTCAATAACTGTCTGGTTCAGCTTAGCTACCAAATCTGACCTCAGAAGACTACGGAGGGTAGTCCGGACTGCTGAGTGAATCATTGGTACAACCCTCCCCACTCTCCAAGAGTGTGGGGAGGGTTGTACCAATGTACAATGTACCACTGTACTCATCCAGAGTGAGCAAAAGGGCTGGCAAAATCACTCTGGACCCCTCACATCCAGCACACTCCCTCTTTGAAGTGCTGCCGTCTGGTTGACGCTACAGAGCTCTGAGCACCAGAACGGCCAGGCACAGAAACAGTTTCTTCCCTCAGGCAATCCATCTCATGAACACTTGACAATAATTGTGGAACAGACACCATTTATAAACTTATACACTTATTTATCTAACATACATGCTTAGTTTACATTTCAATTTGCACATAATATACCTGTACATACAACTGTCTATATATTTTTATTCCTTATTTACTTGTTCTATTTTTTTAATTCTTCTTTTTTTATCTGTGTTTTTTGTTCTGTCGCTGCCATTCTGTTGCACTGTGGAAGCTTCTGTCACAAAAACAAATTCCTTGTATGTGTAAACATACCTGGCAATAAAGCTCATTCTGATTCTGATTCTGAATTTCCTTGAGTGGCCCAGCCAGAGCCTGAGCTTTAACCCAATCAAATATTTCTGGAGAAACCTGAAAATGTGCATCTGCCCCCATCCAACCTGACAGAGCTTGAGAGGTGAAGAGGCAAGTAGAAGAATGGCAGATAATTGCCAAATGTTGATGATCAAAGCTTGTCACATCACGCCCATAAATATTTGAGGCTATAATTGGTGCCAAAGGTGCTTCAACAAAGTATTGAGCAAAGGCTGTGAATACTTATGTACTTTTTTTTTTTTTTTTTTTGTGTAACTATTTCAAACAAACTTCTTTCACATTGTCATTATGGGGTATTGTTTGTAGAATTTTGGAATAAGGCTATAACATAACAAAATGTGGAAAAAGTGAAGCGCTTGTGAATACTTTCCCAGATGCACTGTAAATCCGCCTCTGAAAAGCACTTCGGAGTGAGAACAATCATGTCTGCCATACTGAGGGTTCATTCTAAACTTCTCCTTGGGAATGAAGGGTACAACTGATGGACACTTAGCTCCCATGATTCTTTGTGCAGGTTTATCTGTGCAACGATGGCCCCATTTTAATTGGCTCGGGAAGATGATGCAGAAGTGTGTTCCAAGTTTTTTAGGTCCCCTACATCCTTCATCCCTCCGAGAGTAAACCCTTTGAAGGGATTAGGGCGTAGGGATGAGACCTTCAGAATGGAACACAGTGACTGAGAGATAACTAAACAAGTAATTATTACATTCCTGTTTTTGCTGTTAGAAATTACATCGTGTGTGTGTGTGTGTGTATATATATATATATATATATATATATTTGGTCAGAAATGTACATTTACACAAACTGACCATGAACTGCAACTTTCAGTTGGCATCTTTATTTTTCTTTAGCTCAACTGGCAGTCTTCAAAAATCAATCGTATGAGGGTATGTCAGTAGTCAGTATGTGACACGATCAATAGATTCAGACATGCCTTGTTGCCTTCCCACCTCTGTATGCTGTCTGTGGAGGCAGGATGTTTCAGCTTTTTGGAACGCAGACAAGGGAAGTATACTTTCAGCTTCACTCCAACAAATTAAGGATGCATCTCGATGCTGCATTTGAAGGAGTATTTGAATTGGGAAAGCCTTCGTCGCTCCTCTGTGACGCATTCTGTCTTCAAATGCAGCCAGAGCTTTTGTATGCATCTTATCAGCCTCACACAGTTCATGGAGTTCTCTGCTAACGAGCTGATGATCTGAATCAGGTGTGTTAGATAAGAGAGACATACAAAATGAGCGGAGCAGTGGGTCGCCAGGACCAGAACTGGATCGTGATCCAAAGGATCATGGAGTGACAGAAAACACAGAGGCTCTGATTTTCAAAACCCGGTTCCTGGCTGCAGGCGAAATCTCACAGTTCCTTTTCCATTCCTGAGAGAAAACACCAACACTCTGACTTTAAAAAAAACTCACTCCTTGCTCCAGGCAAATCCGCACCCCATTCCACTTCCACTCGGCACTGCGCACATAGTCTGGGACGCGGTGAACACAGACAAGCAGAGTGAAATGTCCCTGTGCTGTTGAACTCTATTCACCTTATTTTCCAAACTGGAAGCAAGCTGTTTTATGTGAATGTGCAAGACTTCTGATTCAGTAGTCAAATTAGTAAAATAGCTAGAAAAATAACAAAGTGCAGTAAACGGTAAAACAGCTAATGATTACATTAATGATTGTTAATGATTACGATAATAAATTAAAACAATATGATACAGTGCAAGTTTGCAGCATAATGGTCTGCTAAAATAACTGAAAGTGAATGACAGCGGAAGACCTGCTCTTACGTTAAAAGTACAATGATTATGAGAGGTATTTCTCAATAGTTTGAACTTGTGTCCTTGGTAATTCAGACTTGGCAAGTTTGATTCACTCCTGCCATTCAGCAAATAGAACAGCACTGTATTTAATAACATCGCTCAGTTCATTTTGACAATATGTGTCTACTCCGGTTATCCTCATTGTAATGCATATTTGTAATGAATTGTAATATGATATAAAACACAATCTTGTCTATTTTTGTTTTAATTAAAAAAAACATATTAATGTAGGTGAAGTGTGTGGCATTTCAAATGAAAAAAGCTCTCAGTGGGCCGGTATATTTTCAAAAGGTACACCTCTGTACCTTATTTACCCCTAAAAGGTGGATATTACATACCTTAAAGGTACATGTTAGTACCTCAAGTGCACATATTAGTACCTAATGGTACCTTTTGAAGGGGCACTGACCCACTGACAACTTCTGTACTGCACTTTTTTTATTTATTAAAATAAAATAAATGTATTTTTGTCTGAGAGTATAAAGCAAATAGTTTTAACATTTACTGCACTTTATTCTTTTAAACTCTGCAGGACAGTCTGTTGCAGAGTTTCCTCCCCGATAATAAAGTGTTCCTCGGCAGGATGTCGACATTTGTGGAGTTCAGTTTCCTTTTCAGTGACACTTGCAAATTCAATTAAATTTATATTGTCAGAACATAACATTGCCATTTTTTGAACTTGAAACTTTTGCAACCCAAAGAGGTAAAAGATTTAAAGGACATCCTGTTTTGCGTAAGAAAGAAAATCCTGGGTCAGACCCAAACTCAAAGTCTGAGTTTTCATGCAATTATGAGTCTCCAACAAAGATGTGGACTTTTTATTGATCTAAAACATCATAATTACTGTAATTTCAATATGCACCATTAGATTGTGAAGACAGCTGGGCTTTTTCGCCTGCAAATCTAAACTTTTCTCTCTTATTCACAGGCAATATAGTTTAGCACAGGAGAACCACATGACATCTTCGGAGCAGACAGCAGATGCCAAGCAGACGGGCCTAATGACAACAGTCAGAGGAAATGCCTTGAGCAAGATGTGAATCTCTGAATTTCCATCCATGGTGCAGCACAGATACAACTGAACCACCCACCCATCCAAGTCATCTTTGTTTAGCATCATTGAGAAGATACATGAACCGAAGCTGGGGAATAAAGGCTGAGGCTGTGTAATTAAATATGAATTGGGAGCCACACTGGATCTAAATTGATTAAGCGATTTTAGTCAACTGTGAGGTGAATCGGCGTTGATTTTAGAAGTAATTAAATTGGAATATTAATGGGATTTGCAGCGACCCATTTTTAGCTCCAGAGCATTTCAGGCATGATTTCAGACTGTCCTCCAAATATGCAGTCTAGTTTTGAGATAATCTTCCTAATACGAGGCTAATGTCAACCTTGAAATGATATTGCGATTTGCGGCATTTAACACAAACATGCCTCCGGTGACATTTTCCGTATTTCGAGAGCTGTGAAAGAACCATGATTTCTGTAAACCGTTTAAAAGCAGAAACGAGTTGTCAGACAACAAAATGTCAGAAGCTGTTTTCTTTTCCCCGTTAATCGCTAAATCATTCTCAACTACTGTGTTTGTACCTGGATCAGCAGATCATTTTAAAGAGCAACAAAGAAGCCCTAAGCCATCAACAGAAGGAAGGAGACAGTATAATATATACGAACCTGCCTGACAAGCTTTCAGCAGATATGCTTTTAACTAGAAACTACATTCTGCCAGGTACATTATCTAGACTGTCTGCAGACAAAAGCTATGTCTCAGACTTGGTGAGCTGCCTACCTAAACAACATTAAATCCACTTATGATACTCAGAAATAGGCTCATTTGAGCCATAAGAGTAGTCAGAGGAGGAACCTAAAAAGAGCCATTATGTATAAGGGATCAGGGTTTGGCATTGACAGTTAGCCTTTGCTGGTAGATGCTGTAACTACACCATTCTGAAGACAAACACATATTTTTCCATTGAAGGACTTTCAAGAGTATGTCTTCTGGCTAAATGATTGTTTACAAGCAACATAAATTGCAGGTAATTCATTACATTATAGTAGATGTTTCACTAGTTTGTTACATTAATGGAAGTGCATTGGCATGGTCAAATCGCACTTATCTGACCGCCATCATTTCATAGCAGTGAATGAAGGGGCATCATATCGATCACAAGTGCAGTATGGAGAACCTCAAGGCTCAGTACTAGGACCGATACCTTTCAAGTTTTAAATGTTACCCTTGGGAAATATCATCAGGAAACATAGCTTTAGCTTTCGCTGTTATGCTGATGATACTCAGCTTTATATTTCTTTGCGGCCCGGTGAAACATACCAATTTGAAAAACTAACGGAATGCATAGTCGATATAATTTACCTAACATTGTTCGGGAGGCAGACAAACTCTGTAAGTTTAAATCTAGATTAAAGACCCATATCTTTAACCTGGTTTATAACACACTAACACATTTCTAATATTCAAATCCGTTAAAGGATTGTTAGGCTGCATTGATTAGGTCAACCAGAACCGGGAACACTTCCCATAACACCCGATGTACTTGTTACATCGTAAGAAGAATGGCATCTACGCTAATATTAGTCTGTTTCGTTCTTATTCCAAGGTCACTGTAGCCACCAGATCCAGTCTGAATCAGATCTGTGTTGCAGCCTGGAAGTAAACCATGCCATGCTGGTTCGTCTGGCCAGAGGAGAACTGGTTTCTCCCAAGGTTTTTTTTCTCCATTCTGTCACAGATGGAGTTTTGGTTCCTAGCCGCTGTCGCCTCTGGCTTGCTTAGTTGGGGACACTTCATTTCCAGCAATATCGTTGACTTGATTACACAGATACTATTTAAACTGAACTGAGCTGGATGATGATATTACTGATGAACTGCCTTTAACTGAAAATTGAGTGTTTACTATTGTCCTTTTGCATTACTGACACACTATTTTCCTATTTAATACTGTAAAGCTGATTTGACACAATCTGTATTGTTAAAAGAGCTAGGCCTATATAAATAAAGGTGACTAGTGGTGGGTTTGGAAGCGCCATCAGCCAATCAGCATTGACATGGAATCATTTTCTGGTTGATCGAAAGTAATTAGTTACATAGTCACTCACTGTGCTAACTAGGTTTTAAAGAGACAAAAGAAGACACTAATAGTCTTCCATGCATTAACATTTGCTGCTGCGTAATGAATAACTGCACTCTAATGTTCCTCTCAGCAAAGACAGTACGATAAATAAGATAAATGTATGGTTAGAATCAGGAGCGCTCAGTTTTCTCCTGGAGATCCTGCTGAATTCAGTTCCAGCTGTAATCAGACACACCTGCAACGGCTAATTAGTGGCTTCTCTCAGCTTCACTTGCAGCAGGTGTTTTGGAGTAGGTGCTGGAACTAAACCAGATAGATGGATCTCTGTGTAGATCGGTAGATCTCCAGGAGCGATGTGAATTTCAGCATGTCAATTTTAAATTCCAGGTATATAATTAAAAAGGTTCAAAGCCTGGCAACCTTTCTAAGTTCTGCAAGTAACTTTAACTCTTTAGCTCTTCAGAAATGATTCTCTTGTAATGCAGGAATGCTATCTCTTAAACTAATTTTTTCACAGACTTTTTTTTCTCTATAATGAATAACTTTTTAATGAACCTTAAAGCCTTCATAATCTGGTTCAGGTGTGTCTGAGAAGGGTTGGATCTAAACTCGTCTGAGAAGAACTGAGCACCCTGTTAGGATGTAACACAACATCCACTACTGACATAGGCTACTGCAGCCATCTCAAGAACCCTATTCTGTGAAAATGGTTCTATGTAAGGGGATAAGGAAGAGGGTTCTTTGCTGCAAAGCTCCATTTAGAGGAGGTCGGCAAAGGATTGCAGATTTTAATTTACAACTGCTCTTGGGTTATAATTATTTTTCTCCATTCTGCTTTTAGTCGAATTAAAATTAGCAAGACTTTTAACCGATCCATGAACTAGTAGCCTAACCCCCTCTCTCTCTCTCTTTTTTTTCTTTTTCTTTTTTGGGGGTAATATTTTACTTTTCTCTTCCTGTGATAGTGTTTTCTCGTAATGGCAATTTCATAGTCAATTACGAATGTGAGCTTCCTCTTTGAACGAACAGTCTGCAGGGAAATGAGCACTTAATTTGTGTTAATAATTTAAAACAACAACTGTAGTTTTAACCTCTCCACTCGACTGGACGCTCGCACCGACGATAATAGCGCGCCAACGCGCCTTGCATTGATGAGTTCGGTTTGTCTCAATCTCTGCCGCAGAAGACCGGTGATGTTTGGCGAATAACCACAGGGGGGCGCCATGGCCCTTCCTCGCACACTAGGTAGGGTACTAAAGCTCGCGGAGTTGTGAGGGGGTTTAATAGTTTGTGGTGACGTCAGCGGGCAGATCTGGGGTCTGCGCTGCGCGTCTCTGGATGAAACTCAGTGGCGCAGCAGCAGGATATTTACCACTCTCTACCACACTCGCTGACTGTATTTCACCTGCCTTTACCTGCTGGACTAAACGCTGCTATGAATCTGTGCGCTCTTCTGCTGTTCCTCCTCGCCAGGGTCTGTGCGGAAAGTCTGGAGGGGCCAACAGGTAAGACACGAGACTTTGATTACATACAACCATAGAGTCCAAATCTATTTACTCTCACACAATCTGTTCTGAGAATTACAGAACAATCAGATCGGATGCATTCTCATCTGACATGCATGAGCTGGAAAGTTTAAATAAGTTTGATAGACGTTTACTTGAATTTATAACGGTAACTAGTTATAGAACGGCTGATTTATTTAGACAGTTTAATACAGGTTATTTGTAGAAAGAAAAGAGAGGTTGCAGAATTGAGAATTGTTGAGTTTTTATAAGTCTTGAATTTTGATGCATTGGTGACTTGAGATTCGAGTGCATTTATTTGGATCTTATTACCATTAATCTCTCGCGTATGAAAAATCTTCATTGTTCAGGTAATCACGTGAAGACTAATATTAAATTATGACAGATGCTTCTGCTTTCTAAATTTTTGGATGGCGTTAGAAGTTCAAATTAACTTTAAATATCGACTTGGCAGTATGAATATGAAGCTGTAGGCTATTTCATAAATGCTCAATCTGTAAATTTTATTTTTATTTTTTTATGTTAATCCATAACGTAATTTGTATTATTATTATTATTATTATTATTATTATCATCATTTAGGATACTTGCCCTCATGTTGTTCCAAAACCGCATGGTTTCTTCTGTAGAAGGCAAAAGGAGATGTCAGGCAGTCTCAGTCACTATTTGCTTTCATTGTATAGAACAAATTTGCAGTGAAAGTGAATGGTGACCAAGATTGTCAGTCGTTATGGTTCTGCCTATCATCTTCTTTGTTTACTATGGGGCAGAAGACATCGAACAACATGAAAATGACTGAATATTTGTTTTTAACAATTTAAGAAACTGAGTTTATTAGTGAACTAATCAAAAAAGTAATCATGATATATTGTGATCACAAGTCAATCTATTCATTGTTGATTGTGCATTTTGCAGTATGAAGTTAACTCTCTGTTAGATGATCCATCCACTATTTACTGTTAGACAAACCTGTTTATTCATTCATGGATTCGTGTCTCATATAGATCAAATCTAGTATTTCATTTTAGCTGAGACTCGGGGAGTAAAGGAATATGAAGAGCTATGCCCCGAGGATCTGCTTCTGTCACACTCCTGTGTATCACCTCCGTATTTACATTTTTTCTGCTTGTTTAAAGTCTCTTGCTTTCGCTTTTGTGACATCAAATATGATCGCTGTAGCTGCTCTGGCTTTGCTCGTCAGGTCGTGTTGTAGTTTGAGGAAGGATTTTTGAGCTCCTGGATCAGTTTCAGCGCTGTACCCAGCAAATAAATGTGTGAAGACTGTTAAACGGCAAAAATCCATCCTTTCATTGATCCCTCACTTGTCCTGTGTAGGGTCATGGGGATTCTGGAGCTTATCCCAGCATCTTGAGCCAAAGTTAATGAATAAACTTGATTAAATTGACCAAAATAAACTACAGTTATAAATTTAACTGAACTAAACGAACTGATCTGAGTCTATTTGGTGGCATTAATATTTTGTCAGAGTACATGCTGGGCTGTTTACTGATGGTTTTCGGAAAGCTTACTGCATGTGTTGCGATGTTAACGTCAATTTTTCTGTCTTTGAAGCATCCTTCATACTGTCAGAAGATTACAGCATCACACAGTGGGGTGTGTGGGAGGTAATGAGACCTGAGTGCAAGTTCACTTCACTGACACTCTGACAGCGTGTGTGTGTGTGTGTGTGTGTGTGTGGCTGCGATTGGGGGCGAGGAAGGTTACAGAGGGTCTCTCACTGCAGTAATCCAAATGAAAGTGAGTGGGCATTTCAGAAAATGCGTTCAAGGACACAGAAGGGTTGCACACTAGGCACTGCCAGGTTTTAAAGGAATAGTTCTCCCCAAAAAATGACAATTTTGTCTTTAATTCTGTCGATCTAAACCTGCATGCTGTTATTTTTTGTTCATACAATGATGTTCATAGTTACCATGGCTGTCAAGTTCTAAATATATACATAAATGCATACAGTACATACCATAAAAGTGGTCAGCATGACTCTGTCTTCCAAAGCCATATTAATTAATTCATTATTCAGTGATAATTTCCCACTCCATTATAGCTCTGAAATCTCTTCATAACCCTTCATTCCACATATTGGAAGGCACGTGCATTCTCACATTGGTTTTTCTTCGGTGTTTGATGTCGGTGACATCAAAACTGGCAAATCCTGCCAGTGTGTTGCTTTTAAAATAGGATGTGAATGAGATTTTGGAGATTCACCAGAGGGAAGATTGTCTATAAACAACAACTAGGCTTGTTCCTCATCACACTGACTTGGAGTACATCAAACAAGTTGTCTTCTCTTTAAATTTCATGGGAACAAATAACAACATAGGGGCTTGCAATGACATGAATGGGTTTGGAGGAAGTAAATCATGATAGATTTTTAGTTTTTTGAATGGACTGTTCTTTTATTAGCTGAACACGCTGTGAGTGAAGCATGTACAGTTTGCTCACTCGCATATTTCTGCTTTGATTTACAGTTGTGATGTAATAACACCTATTGCTCTTTCTTACTGTCTTTTGACATTTACAGTTGAAAAACACACATTAGGCCATTACTATATCAAACAAGTAAAATAGTTATCTGCCGTATGCCATTGTTCTTTGGCCACTTCTAAAGGAAATGCTTCCAGCTTTGCTTGTGATGTTAAACAACATTGTACTATTAAATTGCCATCTGCTGAAGAAGGCACGGCAATAAAAGGAAGGCATTTCCTGAATATGTGTCAGATATGTGTTTGTTACTGAAAATTTTGATTGTGATTTTGGTCAGTGGTGGCAATGTGAAGTCAAAATCTTCGCACAAATTAGAGTAATTTGCTAACACTTTACAGTAAGGTCCAATTACTTAATACATTATCATTCATTAACAGTGAGCAATAGATTTGTTACAGTATTTATTAATCTGTGGTATAAGGTTAAAAAAAAAAAAAAAAAAAAGCCCATTAAATAATATTAACAGTGTAATATATGTATTAGTAACTGCTGAAATTACCATTAATAGCTTTAGAAGTGTTCTGGCAACACTTTATTTTAAGATCCAGTTCCCACTATTAACTATGACTTTTGCCTAAAACTCCTAATTTGCTGCTTATTAATAAGAAGTTAGTTGTTAAGTTTAGGTATTGGGTGGATTAAGGGATCTAAAATATGGTCATGCAGAATAAGAAATTAACATGTGCTTCGTAAGTACTAATAAACAGCCAATACGCTATATGCATGCTATATTTAATATTGAGAATTGGTCCTTAAAATAAAGTGGTACCATATTTTTCATAGTTGGTTCATGTAAACTAAAGTAGTTTACTTAATATTAAAAAATTCAACCTTATTGTAAAGTATTAACAATTACTGACACTCTAAACATTCTCAAATGGAAGTCTAACTATCTACCCATCCATTTCTACACAGCTTTCCCTGTCTTACATTGTCTCAAGTAACGGCCTGAGTTTGGTGCTGTTTATTAAACAATGTAAGGCCAGTTGGGATGTCACAGAGTTTACCGTTTTTCAGGGGAATCAATAAGCAGACATATATCTGCTCATTCAGTTGCGATGGGAGAAAGCATTTTAACATCAAAATGACACAAGTTAGCTTTAAACCCAGAGAACCTACAAAATCCAGGTTAGCTGCAACCATTTGATACAGTTTTTGCATGACACTGTTGTATTCAAAGCACAGGAGATGTTAGAGATTCAGAGATAGTGATAGGAAAAACTACAGAAGAATGAATTGCACTAGAACAGTGTCCTGAAACCCCAGCAGCCCACCAGAGTCAGCAGAAAAGAGCAAGAGTAGGTGGTTGATATTATGAAGGAGGGCAGCAGAGGGCAATCGCTGGGCTATTCATTCTCTCAAAGGCTTTCACTCTGTACAGCTGCCTTACTGTCTTCAGAGGCTTTGAAGGCAATTTTTCAATTTGATGTTCAGATTCTACTGTTAGAATGACTGTTGAAATTGAATCTTCGTTTGGACAGTATTTTCAATATTCAGTGTATTTACATCAGCTGACATAATTATAGCAAGCAAGTAAAATGCATAATGAAAGTGCTCTGTCTGTTCAGAAAGGATGCATACAGTTGATCACAATAAAGACACTTAGTTACTATTTATTTCAAATAAATGTTTCTTTTGGACTTTTTATTCATCAAAAAATCCTGAAAAATAAAACATATCAAGGTTTCCACAAAAACTTTGAGAAGAACTGCTTTTAACATTGATCATTTGAAATGTTTCTTGAGCAGCAATTCATTTTAGAATGATTTCTGAAGGATCATGTGACACTGAAGACTGGAGTAATGATGCTGAAAATTCAGGTATGCATCTCAGGAATAAATTAAATTCTGAAATATATTAAAAAAAGAAAAGTTATTTTAAATCACAATAATATTTCACAGTATTACTGTTTTTACTGTTCAAGTTTTTACTCCTTTTAAATACTTTTGTTTCTCATTTAAAAAAAAAAAAATGACAACAACAAAAGAAAACGTACTAATCCCATGCTTTAGAACGGTAGTGTGTGTGTGTGTGTGTGTATATGTGTGTATATATATATATATATATATATATATATATATATATATTAAAGTATCTTATTCTCAATAAAGCTACATTTGTTTATATAGATCACCTTTTAAATCCGTAATTACAATCTTTGAACATTTTCTTAACTTAATCTCACAACTCAATTTTTTTTAATGCTGACATTCTAAATTGTATATGAAAGTAAATTGTATGTGAAGAGACAGACTGAGAAAATTTAGAAATAAAATTGGCTATTGATATTTATTTATAGCAAATTGTTAGGTGAAAACATTGATCTCACACTGAAAGAATAAAATCCTGTGACAAATGCTTTGTTAAAATCTAGAGGACGTCTGTTTTGGTTCTAGTTGCCATTTTAGTTCCCAGCAGCGTCACTATGCTCTTGGAATGGTGGGTTAAATTGAGCGCGCTGTGACAATGCTGCTGTGTTTGCGTGTGGGAGTCTTGTCTTGTCATAACGTGTTGCTCCACATTCTGCGTGCTGATCGTCTTCACATGTACAGGCTGCGCATCTCCTTCCTGTCCTGCATCAGAACAGACAGCCTTGAGAGATCTCACACCACTGCATCCCTGCGCAGCACTCACCTGCGAGGCATCGTGGGATAGCAGCATGCCGGGCCTGTCATCTGCACCTCCAGGTGCTGTCACTGCATTGTTGCTTCTGCCGTTCCCAGAAGCCGTTACGGGACAGATGGTGTGGTGCCAGCGGGGTTTGCCCACCCTGACAGATCCTGTCACCCGGTGTTTAGGTGCCCGTCACCCGTCTCTCAGCCGCATGCTTTCCTCACAACTCTATCTCCAGGGCAACACATTTTTCCATGCCTTTAATATTTCCAATATTATTTTCTCTTAGCATTCAGATGTTAAGAATGGATGCGTCTGCAGACGGGGACAAAATAATAAAAGACTGACTGTAGTGAACTCAGAATAGGTTAATTAACACTAAGCTGTAAAAACAGTGTAATTTATTGATTATATTGTTTGCAATATGGACATGAATGATACCTCAAATTATGCGGATTGTTGAAGAAAGGTTTCTTACTTCATCAGACCTAGGATTTCTGCTTGGCAATGAAAGAAGAAGAAAGAAAAAGTTACCCTGAAAAAAAAAAAAAAAAGATTACTGGACTTGAGTCTGTAAGTAACCACCTAGAAACCACTCAAATCGCCTTATCAGCTGCATAGCAATGCCCTAGCAACCACCCAGAATACCCTAACAACCACAATGCAATGTGCTAAAACACTCAATACACCTTAGCAACTGCATAGCAGTGCCCTAGCAACCAGCCATAACACCCTAACCACCACAATGCAATGTGCTAAAACACTCAAAACACCTAAACAACTGTATAGCAGTGCCTTAGCAACCACCCAGGACAGCCTCAGCAACCACATATCAACTTGTTCATAACCACCAATTCCTAAGCAACCACGAACAACACCCTAAAAAGAAGCATAAAACCCACATAGTAACATGTTAAAACACCCAGAACACCGTAGTGCAGGGCTATTCAATTAACTTCATTTCAGGGCCGGATTATCGAATTGAACATTTGAAGGGGGCCAAGGATGTGGGGGGGCTGTCCCGATCTTTTTCTGGGGGGGCCTATAAAATTGGAAATTAAAATTAAATGCATATTCAGCAGTAAAATTAACTAATATTACCAACAGTAACATCTATAAAAGGTTAGCATTAGTGTTGTCTGCCATTCAATAAAAAAAAAAATTAAAAAAAAAAAAATTTTTTCTGTAATTAATTAAAAAAATGTGACTAAACGCATATTAATATGTGTTGTCATTTTCACACTGAACTTACAAATGAATATAGAAACAACATAAAGATGGTATATTTTAAATGTGTTTAATGGCATCTTTTTACTAGCCTATTGTTAATGAAGAAGTATCATTGATACAAATAACGTTACTGTTGTCTCTATTAAATCAATTTTTTCCCTTTAATTTTAGCCATTTAATATTACAGTATAATTCAAGACAAGTTGAGCTTTATTGTCATTCCGCTACATGCGGGGGCATACAGTGGAACGAGATGTAGTGCCTCACAGGACCACGGTGCTACATAAATACAGGCATAATTAATGTTATTATTTTTAATGACAAATATAATTGTATAAGTGAACTTAAAACAATCTTCACATAAACTTTAAATTGTATGCATAAGCTATATTGATTATTCTTTATTCAAGCTACAAAAGTTAAATCAGCAAGCAGAGCAGTCAAGTGATTTCTTTTTTTCTTTAGTTCTTTGATTTACATCAATCACAGACTGCAGCAGGTTTCACTTTGAAAGTGACAATTTCTTTAATAAAACCTGATGCACATGACGCGGATGTGACACGTATCCAATTTTCTCCTAGCTCTTTACGGTCATTTAGGATTTTATAACTGATTTAAGACTGTGTTTATGAGGTGACTCGCCAAAACCAAGTATTTTTACATCAGTGTGTGGTTTTGTCCATTGAAGCGCTGGTGCTTGTCTGAAGCGGCTCAGTTTATGAGTTCAGCCAAATGCGCAGATTTAAGAAAAAGACTTCCTGCTTTGATAAAAATCTTCGCCCAGTGTCGGCGCTATTTCTCGCCAGAAGTTATGACCGATAACACTGTCTTTAACTTGTTTAAACTAACGTTATAATTGTGGATATCTCATAACTCCCTCACATAAGTGCTTGTCAACGCTGCCATCTATTGATGTTGCGGTCTCCGGTAGATTGTTGTTATTGCGTCTCTCCCTTTTATTTTTGGCTGGCCCGGGCCAGTGTTGCCACCTTGTGGACAAACTAATTAGTGCAAGAACAATTCAAGGCGAATGTGCAACCTGCGTACTCTTCCTCGGGCCGGATGAAGATGATTGGTGGGCCGGATTGGGCCTGCGGGCCGCCAATTGAATAGCCCTGCCGTAGTGACTAAATACCATGACCTGGCAACCACACATCAATGTGCTAAATCACTCAAAACAACTTAGCAACTGTATAGCAGTGCTCTAGTTACCACATACTGTACCAAAGTGCTAAAACATTCAAAAACCTTAACAGCTTCATAACAGAACATGTTAAAAGCAACCACCCAGAGCACCCTAGCAACCACATACTCTAGCATTGTGCTCATAACTACTCAAAATACCTACCAGGATACTCACAATCACTAACACCCTAAAACCCACTAAGAATACCTTAGCAACTATAACATGAAATGACAACCGCATAGCAATGTGCTTAAACACTCAAAACACTGTAGCAGCTCTAAAGCAGTGCCCTAGCAACCACCCAGAACACCCTCATCAACCACATACTGTAGCAATATACAAAATAACTTAATTCCTTAGCAACTGGATAGCAGTGCCCTAGCAACCACCCTGAACACCCTAGCAACCCCATATGCTCATAAAAAACTCAAAATACCTTCACAACTAATTGCAACCACTACCAACACCCTCAGATTTGCTGCAGTTGTGACAGACATGCTGAATGGAAACACACACACACACATAATCTCACTCTCATCTTGCCGGCACATTGGCTTAACTCCAGCTGCTACCGTGGCAACATGGAAAGTACGAGAGTGCAAGAGTTTGAGAGTCCAGAGCTGCAGAAGACACTGGCGCCCTCAGTGCCCCCTAACACCCATTCCTAACACACACACACACACACTGGAAAAAACACGAAACTCACCTTCTCATGTCCTTTAGAGGTGCTGATGGTTCTTCCTAGTTTGGAAAATGCTGCTTTACTGCGCAGCTGTCCAAACAATTGTCTAACCAATATAAAGGAGCTGTTCACCCAAAAATGTCAATTCTGCCATCATTTACTCACTGTCATACATTTACTCGCAAAATGTGAGAACCAGTGATGTCAATGTAATCAAACCTGGTACAATGCAACTGAACACAGGTTTAAAAATGTTTTTACCAAAATAAATGGCATTATACTGTATAGGGTTAATTAATGAAAACTTTCAAAATTACAGCCCTAATAGTACTTTGATACTGAAGCGGTGATAATTTCTAATTTTTGAAGCTCAACAGTTTATCATTCACTTTCATTGTATAGAAACCAGAATGTGTTAACATGCAACAGACAGTTTTGTAATTTCATTTGAATTTGAAAACAAAAAAAAAAACAAAAAATACAATTTTGGAATATTCTGTATCAATACATTATTTTTTTTAAATTTGAACATTTTTAGAAGATCAACTGCTTTCATATGTGTATGGACAACTATCATGTGAAGAGTTCGTATTATTTATTCACCCGTCTACACCTTGGCATGCAGTGAGAGGGGAAGGTGACTTTGTCAAGTGTGTTAGCATACTGTAACACCTGGGATAACAGCTGTTTCTTTTTCCCACCGGCAACCCCTCCAGCGGACAGTGAAGTGGGCACCATCACCCACTGAAGAGAGGTCTATTCAAGGGCATGTAGAGACCAGATCCAGATGGAATCTGCTCACTTCCTGTGCTGTTTTTGAAGCAAAATCTCATGGATTTCAACATGGTGTTAAATAGAGATGAGAGTACTACACTCTAATTGGCAACTGAAAGCATCATCAAATTAACCAAAAGATTTAATTAATAACCACGCAAGGGACGGAGAATGTGGAGAATTTTCTGGACTTTTGTGAATGCAGAAACATGCAGAGCTATTAGGAGGCATAGATTCTTCCACAGATTCCTTCATGCTGTGGAAATACAAATGAAAGACGAGTACAATGCTAAAAAGGGGCGGAGCTACATAAGGTCTGTACACATGGAGACATGGAGAAGATCATAGATTCAACCCCTCCTTCCATGACCCGTGACCTCACACCCCTCCTCTTCACGTCTGGGGCTTTTGTTGATGACACAGTCAGTGCGTCACAGATGTTGTTATGACTGGAGACACTATGAGTGGAACTAGGGCAATAATAGGTCAAATATGGCCTCATTCAATCAAATAATCACTTATATATATATATATATATATTATATATATATTATATATATATATTAGCGTTAGAGCTCAATTCCTAAAAAGCGCAGATGGGAGGGGAAAATTCTGCGGTTGATTTACTAACAATGCACACATTAAAGAACACAGACGCAGCCAGATCATTTCCATAATGACCAGCAACTACCAAGAGCAGCGCAAATTACTACCTGCTTTAACACATGCTTTTTTTGGGCGTTAAATAATACCACTATTACAAGCGCAAACATTAGTAAATCCTGTTGCGTGATTCATTTTAATACTCTCCCCCCTTAAATTTTGCGTCTGAAAGGGAAACTCCTACAAATGCATATTCAATAAGGTCAGGTGCAAAAATAACTCTGTCCATCCCTTTTCAGCGCTAATTCTTCACTGTGTGTCTTTAGTAAATCCTGACAGTACTATTTTAACGCCGAAAAATGGTTTGCGCTGGCGCAAGCTGTTAGTAAAATCTTGCCTATAGTGTGAAACATGCCAAGTTCTTAGAAATTTAGTCTTTTTGTTCAGGTTTCAGAAGCTTTCACACCATTTTCAAAATAAAAACAATTAGTTATAAAGTCAGAATTTAGAGATGTAAACTTACAATACAATACAAGGTCAGAACTGTGTGATATAGGTTCACACTTCTGAGAAATAAAGTCAATGTTGCAAGATATAAACTTGCAGTTGTGGGAAAAAAGTGAGAGCTGCGACTAAATATCATGCAATTCTGACTTTATAATTCACAGTTGTGAGTTTATATCATGGAATCCTGTGAAAAGCACACCTCTCCTCACCAAGCCACACAGCTATTCAGTTACTGTATTTCTTTGCCGTTTCTTTTGGCTACTGTAGAGGAATGATTGACCTTTTCTGAGATACTTACTGTTACTCTTGCCAAAGTGATGCTGGCAGCCAAGGTGAATCCAAAGGGATTGTCTTGTTTAAAGAGAAGGCTGGATTGATTTCACATAAGGCTGAACTTGCTTCTTAACTGCTGATGAGGTGCAAATGTTTGAGGGACATTCTGGAGCGTTTGGTGTTCTGACTGGAAGCACTCTGTCAATATTATGCAATTCGTGACCTTGAGTAATTTGTAGTGATGTGTTGTGATGATGCAGTCCCGGTTTCAGTGTTCAGAAGAGTACAGAAACAGGAAGAAGAGGCATTGGGAAGGTTGCGGCAAAGAAAGGAGAATGAAAACAGAATATTTGCGAAATCCTCCCACATCGGATGCTTTCTGGCACTATTTTTATACCACAGAGGGCGTTAACAAGCGAGAAACAAAGGTTTTGTTCAGTAACAGCATCTTCCTCATGGGTCTGGCAGGCCTGGTTGCTGCGGAGAAGATGACGGCAGTGGGCCGAACCTAGAATGGACTTCGACATTCAGCTTTTTTGTTCCGGATAAGTCTTCAGAATTCCTATCTGAAATAACCCTTCTTCGTAAACTCCCACAACACGCACTCTTTTATTGTTTTCATTCCCCAGACAACCCATTATTACATGCCGAGGCGGAAAGTGGGTTATGTTTTGGAACCGAAATCTGCATTTTCTCGATCTCTCTCTCTCTCTCTCTCTGTTGTCCATTACTCTCTCATTCATGCGTAGCAAGAAAAAAAGACAAAGCCACTTCTTAATTAAGGCCGCCAATCATTTGGAAGAGAGACAGATTCATGTGGCGTCCTAATCACACTAAGCAAATCTCTATTGTCAGCGCCGGATCCTGGGACAATGGAAGTCGTGGTCTGTCACCATTTAATTGGGGGCACAGATTAGGGTTAGTGTAAGAGCAATAGATTTTTTGCTTTCTCTCACTAACTGTCTCACTCCCACTCAACAGGCGGAGAGAGAGACAGGTTGCAAAGAATCAAGCTTCTTAACCCGCTCTGACACCAATCTGCTCGTCTTTTCGCATGTAAACCAAAGGATGTCAAGTAAAGCTCTAGAGTCTTGCATGTTTAATTAATAATCCGTTGGAGAAGGATTAGAGAGCGACAGCAAGAGAGAGACACAGGAAGTGAGAAGAGATAATATCACAAGCTGCATTGTGTCTGGGTTCATGCAGTCAAACTCAAGGATTAGCCACGGGTTACAAAGAGAAAGGAAGAGTTGGCCTCAGATCGGTGGGCAACTGTGGGACTTTTGGAACAGACTGAGCTGAATTTTTACTTGAGCTCTCTGTCTTTTGATCCAAAAAAGAAAAAAGGAAAATCCCAATTTGTTTGTCAATCCACTCCATCTATGACTGCTCAAGTCTGTTTTTTTTACTTGATCCGCTTTACATAGAGTTCAGGTTGAACTCTATTTCCATTGATTCCATATCACATGACCCCTTTATTGTTCATTAAAAGGTGAATATAGTTAAACCATGCAACTTTTATATAATGAATACAAATAATATAAATGCAACTGTATTCCCCAACATGCTGCCATTATAAATGGGTACTTTAAACTGATTAGCATCCAGAAACTTTTTGCCATGCTTTGAAATATGCCCAACAGACATAAATGGACAGTTCTGGAAGAATTTAAAACAAATCTGTTCCAACTTTTTTTCTGGCATTCCATTTTTGGCAAAAAACACACCGGTTTATACCTGCAACATTTGATACCTCCAATGGCTTAAAATGAGATCTGTGAGTCATGGACATGGAGTGAAATGAAGCCTACGCCACTGACTCACCAGATTTGCCAAAGTTTGCCAAGTTAGAGGAGTCAGTTTTGAAAGATTTTCAAAGTTTAGCTTCAAAGTTAGTTTAAAGTGAACCTGATGTCCTCGTTACCTTTGTTTGCTGAAAGAAATGTGTGTAAATATTTGCACACATTTTGCACTAATTTGTGTGGTATAGTTTATACATCTGTTCATGGAGACTGCTGCACCATTATTGGAATGTCCTACTACTTTTTTTGGTCTAGAATTGTAAAACGTATTATTATTATTATTATTATACCATAAGGTTTACCCACCACCTAAAGTCACATAAATAGCTTGACTGTGGCTTTTTATATGCCAGTATACCTGTCTGTGTGGGTGGTTCTTGGCTGGGATAAGCTGAACATTTTATAAGCCACTTTTAAAATCACGTCAGAATGATTGTATTTATGAGATGAGCGCACATGAATGGAATCACAGTGTTATAATTACCAGTAGAAAACTTGGATTTCCTTTGAACTCTGACTTTCTGAGTTGAGGGCGTATCAGTCCCAGTAGTTGATGACAGACTGGGAAGCAATACTTCTGAAACCTCTATATCCCAACTGCTCTCAGATCAGAGCGAAAGCCCAACATCTACCAACGCACTAGCAAGAACACACTGAGATCTTAGAATAAACCAACAGCATCAAAGAATACGTCTGAATCCCTGAGGCTGATGAGCCAGTCTCACGTCTGTCAGAACAGATGCCTTCATTTTAACACCCATTTTATTTGAAGCTGATATTTTACACAGATTGTAGCTCGTGGTGTAAAAAGTAGCAGTTGCGTGAGACCCGGTGTGTGAGAGACACGTGAATGTGTGTATGTGAAAAGAATTGAGAAGAGCTTTTACATTGTTTGATGACACACGTGGGAGAATGTTTGAAATTTTCTCAAACTGCTTTGGAGTGTCGATTTTGTCTGGCAGGGCGTTCGCCGATTCTGTCAGCAAATTTTTGACGGAAGGGGCCATTCACACAGAATCTGCTTCTTCATTGAAAGTGAAACATACGACATACTTTGAAAAATACAGCATACTGACTATGACAAACTTTGCAAGTATATGTCAACTTATTCTACTAACCCTAAATCTAACCTAACAGTCTACTCTGAGAGTTAGTAGACATGTATTTGCAAGTTAATGAGAATTAGTTGACATGTAGTTGCAAAGTTACTTATAGTTGGTAGAATGTCTAAAGTGAACTATCAAAATAAAGTGCAACCATTCAAATTACTGAGTGGTTTAATTTCTCCCACTATTTTTTTATGGCTGGTTTGTCTTCTCCCCTTTTAAAGTTACCATGGACTCAAAATCCACAATTTTTATGGCTGGCCAGTAATTCATCCCCAACCTGTCCCTCACATGTGATGGCAGCAAACAACAACAATACAATCAATCACCGATTTTATTCTTGTGTTAAAGAAGTCGTTTCAGTTGAATATACGTCACAATAGGGAAGAAACGATGATCACAATATCATTTTCATAGTGATTTTAATGTCTTTAGTCAAGCCTTAGAAGTAAGTCCCTAAATTTCCACCAAATCATTGGGTTAATTTTTCTCTCTCTCTCTTCTTCACACCGTTTCCTGTTTTTGAGATGAGACCAATTTATTCTGGCTCGGTGACATCACGGGCAGCAGTGCAGATCTGCGCTGCACGATCTGAATGCACGAAAGCAAAATGCCACTGAGAAGAAATGACACTCATTATCAGAAACCACAGGAGTGAGACGGATAAAAGTGTGCGAGTGTGTGCAGTGGGAGGTCATTTGAAGGACACTTTTCATTAGTTATCAGAATGGTCATTGATGCTGATATGTGACCTGTGATAGATGGAGTGTGTGTGACAGTAGAGTCCTTGTCTTCAGAGCTCACTGCAGCCCTTGTGTTTTCAGCGCTGTTGGACAGCCTCAATGGCAGCTTCATTCCCATGGGAGGCACTGTGTTTGTGTGTGTGTGTGTGTGTGTGTGCTCTCGTGCCACCAGAATTGTCGCTATCAAGGCAGAAAATATGACAATATCCCACCTGCCAATCAAACTCCTAAATGTCAGGGCTGTTTTGACTATTTAGGATTTGCCAGAGCAATTACTGCACCACTATAACTAGAAAATACTTTGCAGCTATAGTTCAATTGTGAATTTGTTTTACTTTGTGCTGTACATAGAACAATAGTAAGAAATATTCCAGTTTAAAACTTTTTCCTTATTAAACATTTTTGCACACACAAAATAGTATTATTTAAAAAAAGTGTATACACTACAGGTCAAAATATTGGAATATATATATATTATTTTATTTAATTTTTTTCTTTTGAAAGAAGTCACTTATGTTCACCAAGGCTACATTTCTTTTATTACAGTACAGTAAAAAGAAAAAAAAAAGGGGAAAATATTACTACAATTTAAAGAACTGTTTTCTATTTGATATATATTTAAAAAATGTAACTTATTCCTGTGATCAAGGCTGAATTTTCAGCATCATTACTCCAGATTTCAATGTCACATGATCCTTCAGAAATCATTGTAATATGCCGATTTGCTGCTCAATTAATATTAATTAGTATTGGTGCTCAAACATTAATAATGTTGAAAACCATTTTTATTGCTTAATATTTTTTTGAAACCCTCATTCTTTCTTTGATGAATAGAAAGTTTAAAAGAGAAGCATTTATTTAAAATATAAATCTTTTGTAGTATTATAAATGTTGTTACTGTCAATTTCTATCAATTTTTGTCCTTGCTGAATAAACATATTATTATTCTTTTTTTAATTTCTTTTTAATCCTTTTTGTCTCTCACATATTGATAATAAGATATGATTCTTGAGCAGTAAATCAGCATATTAGAATGATTTCTAAAGGATCATGAGACTTAAGACAGTAGTAATGGCTGCTGAAAAATCAGCATTGCTTTTGCTTGTTATACCTCCACACCTCTAGGTGTCAGTATAAGTTGAAGGCTGCTGCTATATTGGTCATCGCAATATAAGTAAAAAAAAAAAAAAAAATACATTTAAAGCTGATGTAAGCATCAAAATAGTGATTGTTTTCAAATTTGTGATTTTCCAAACACTCCTAATTGAAAGAGCTAATTGAAAGAATTTCACAGATGCTAGAGCTTCTCTTGTACTGAACTTGGCATATTTCTAGAAAGTTTCTCAAAGGTTTTTAATAGTTGGTGTGTGTGTGTAACATTCACCACTTTATTCACAGAGCTCTGACCTTCAGTAAGTCTTAACACACACGTATCAGGAGCCCCACTGGGTTTGTCTCTTCTTACACCGGCTCCAGCAGTTTCTGGGACATCTAACGGTAGAAAGTAAGAAAAAGAAAAAGGTGATAAAATGAGGGCCATCTCCTCTAAGCCGACAGAAGACAGGTTTTATGCATTATCCTGACCCTGGCGACCTCTCGCGGAGCATTCTGGGTCAGTGTCACAGAGATAAATGAGAAGACTGAAAGATTTTTTTCTGTCAGATTGATCTTTCTTCACTCTGAGAAGGGGAAGGGAGGTGTGAAGATGAGGAAAACGGAGGAAAGAGGATAAGACGGGGGAAATGAGAACAGACAGATGCTCAACGACTCAGCGTCTGTCACATCAGAAGCACAAAGCTATTAGGAGCTTTTAAAGCAAAAGTTCACACCAAATTGAAATTCTGTCATCACTTACTAACCCTTGTGCCGTTCCAAACCCTAATGACTTCTTTCCTTTGTCGAACTAAAAAAGGAAAACTTTAGCAGAATGTGTGCTCTGCTCTTTTCCAGTACAGTGTAGTGCTGAGTTTTAGAGATCTCCACAGTTCCTCAGATATCAAAGTCTGCAAAAAAAAAACAGATCTCAAAAAGCTTACTCATCAAACTCTCTAAAGACCAAATGATCTGAGCTACTGTATGAGAACAACTGAATCATTTCCTTCTAAGGAACTTTAAGAGAAACATCTGAAACAATATTGGCACATAACTGAGAACTCCATTAATTCTCCCGCTATATGAAATTGTAGCTTCTGAGACATGAACGTTTCATGGTGGATGACACAGAAATTATATGTCTGCTTGATTGTAGTATAGCAGTGAGTGTTTTTCACTTCGTGTTCTGTGGGATACCGACTGGTAATCTTTATTTACTGGAAAGCTGCACACTTTACCATTTTTATTCCTGAGCAAGCAAACATTATGAAAATCTGGTTTCACAGAATGGCTGTAAGGCTCCACAGACACATGACTGCAGCTTATGCTCATGTTATATTAAGACTGCACTTTTATAGAAGACTTAAAAGTCGACGTCTCTACGTTTCTTAGAAGAAGGAAAATTAGACACAAGCTAGACAATTGTTGACATAAAGCACAGTAAAAATATAGATATATATTGACCAAAGTAAATCATAAAACTAAAATGATTGGCTTTGCAATGTACAAATAAATAGATACAGTACAT